>NC_135497.1:48464336-49064336 GCF_052857255.1 Amblyomma americanum
CTTAGGAGCTTAAACGCGAAATCCTTTTCCTTTCCTCTTTCTCCCTCCAATTTTCTTTATAGCTTTCTTTATTTTTCAAAATTTCAAATTTTTTTTTCACTTTTTAAAGTGTACGTTTTTTGGTGTTTATTTTAGCTATTCTTTTGTTTTTATTATGTTGGTTTTGTTTTTTTTTTGTACATTTATATAGTTTTTACCTTTTTATTTGTTTTTTATTTCATTTCGCACATGTTGCTTCTTAAATATTGCTTAATCAACTTTCTTCAACTTTCCGTCCACGCCACTCATGAACCAACAGACTTAGGCCTTTAAAAAAACATCCCCCATGCTGCTTGGTTTCGGTGACTGTTGCCTTCCGTCAAGTACGTCATAACGAGCACCTCTTTCCATTCCCTTGTCTGCATAATATCTTTAGGCATTTTGAACAGTATTTGAAAAGGCAGGATGGCCCTACTTTTGTTGGTTTCAGTCCTGAGTGCTCCATGTCGTATAGTCTTGTCATGCTAGAAAGCCGGCTTTTATTAGCAAGGCGCAGTGCCTGCAGTATGCTTATTTGGTGGCTCTTGGTACTGCCCAGAGGGGTAACAGTTTTGAGCAGGAATTATTGTCTGGTAATCTCGGCGATCTTTGCTGCTCAAAAACTGGCAATTTGAAAAATTGCTATATATAGGAGCCTCGAAAAAAAAGTAAATATTTTCAGAAGCAAACAGCGTGCCGCGGCGGACTTCAATAATCATGAAAATAATGCTAAATATTGTATAATTGAGCTAAAATTTACGATTTCTTAGAGCTGTCGGTTAGGTCAATGGAAAGTGCGTAACCGTTGAGAACGATTTCGTACCTGTTTTCAAAGACGAAGTTCTCTGAAGCCGTGGAGGGCGAGGTAATCAGGCGAGGTAATCCGTTTCTCCTTGTGCCTTTGCACCTTTTTTTCTTGTGTGCATAACGCACGCGGTGACTTTCTAAATCTCAGGTAATGTCTACGCAGTCTACCGGCCAGGGAAGGTCCCCCTGGTCGGCTTCCCTACCGCCTCATGAGATGTGTCTGGAAGCTTTTCAACGCTCCGGCGTCCGCAGCATTCCTGTGGCGCTGGTTCCAAAGGATGGTGGTTCTATCAAATATAACAATCCAGGGCCTGTTCGAGCTGCTCTCCAGGCGGCCACTTCCCTATATGAGGCAATCACTGAGGTAAGGCAGTTTAGACGTGGCGGGATTCTGTGCTGTTCAGCAGACCTGTCGTCCGTAAAGAATCTTCTAAATGCTCTTCTTTTGGGTGTCTTCCGGTAAACAGCTTCATTCCGTCTCATCTGGCCTGCATAAAAGGTTTGGTTCGCGGTGTAGACTCTTGCTTGTCTCCACTTTAGACCCTCGACCTTCTCTCTGCAACAGGTGTTGTTGCTGCGTATCGCTGTAGCCGGGAGGTGAACAATGAGCGGGTGCCAACGGAAACGGTTATTGCCACTTTTGCGGGTACTGCCTGCCCCTCAGAAATAAAAGCATGGCCCCTAATCTTCCGTGTAGGTACCCTTCCGTCTAAGCTACTGCAGTGCAGCAATTGCTGGCAATATCGCCATAGTGCTCGTGGCTGCAAGTAAACCTTGCGCTGTTGCAAATGCGGCAATGACCATCCATCAAATGTTTGGTCTGATCAAAACGAGAAGTGTTTACTTTGTGATGGATCTCATGCTGCAAAGTCCATGAATTGTCCTTCTCGGAATAATTAATTGCAAATTCTAGACATAACCGACCACCAACGCTGTTCGCAGCGCGAGGCAATATTAGAAATTAAAGACAGAGCTCACGGCTATGCAGGTGTGTCACCTCGTTCAGGAGTGACACTAAATTCGTCTATCTCTCAGGGAATAGTGACTGCTGGGGAAACACCTATGGCTAAGATGGTTGACAGGATAGTGTCCACTGTCACAGAGTGCATATCTAATGATCTGACAAAGCAGATTACCCAGGTCATGCAAATTGGAATGACTTCTGCCATGTCAGCCATGTCTTCGTTAATGACCCAACATTCCTTGCCTGAACAGTCTCAGCCCCAACAACAAGTTACTGCTGTTTCTTCACTTCCTCGGTACACTAATTAAGATAATGCTCAAATTATTCATAATGCAGAGATGGCGGATTCAGATACGTGAATCCTCAAACGCAGTGGATCCCCCATGTCTAACCCTCCTTCTCCACAACCTCAGCCGAAACCAAAGAAGCAACATATTGGCTTTAAGCCAAAAAACTATTTTAGGGCAGGCAGTTGCTGCTGCACGGATTTCTCAACTATAGGGGTGTTAAGAGTTCTCCATTGGAACTGTCGGTCCCTTCTTTCAGCTTCAACAGACTTACTGTACCTTATATCTCAACATAATCCAGACAAAATTATTTTACAAGAAACTTGGCTTACATCTGAAAAACACTTACATTTGCGAAATTATTTTTCATTTCGACAAGATCGTCAGTCAAGAGGAGGAGGCTTACTCACACTAGTTTCTTCAAACTTTTGTCACAGGGCTAAGATTACTTTTCAGTCCTCTGCTATAGACTGTGAGTTATTGGCTTTAGAGTCTGAAATTCCAGGGTGCTATCTGTTTTTACTGTAAATGTTTATTTTTCTTGTGGTGTGCAGGATACCAGGCTGCTAGATCTTCTGCTCCTTAATTGTCAGAAGTCAGTTCTCTTGGCCGGTGACTTTAATTCTCATGTGTCGCGGGACTTTAAGACAGATTTCTGTGGTAAGTGCATTTGGGATTGGGTTACTGATAACATTTCGTGTATGAATTCAGGTTCGGCCCCATTTCTCCGCGCACAAATTTGATCTGTGTTGGATTTCACTTTCACCAGCCCTTGTGTTCCTGTACTCAATTGGTCGACTGTGAATTGTGGAACATCTAGCGATCGCATACTTCTCGTTTTTGATGTTAATTGCCGCTTAACTCCGGCGTGCTCTCAGTTGAGGTCGTATGTAAACTATGACCAGTTTCTGTCTGCTTTGCACTGCACTCTTGCTTCAGTGGTTAATTCTGCTAAAGAGAATACAGAAAAATGCATATGTTTGACAATTGAGGAATGCCGAAAGAAGTCCGAATTTTTGGTACGTACATCAAGAGGGAACACTTCAGCTAGATAGTGAAATACAGATTGCTCGCGGGATTAGAGACGCAGTAAGGCTGCATGGAAGAAGATCCTACACAATCAGTGCCCAAAAAATTGGCATGATTATAAGTTCATTGCGGCTACTTTTAAACGCACAATCTCACAAGCGAAAGAAGATTATGAATCCAATCATTTTGATTTCCTATCAAAATCAGGAAATCGCGCACTTTTCTGATTGTTAAGATCGTGGAAAAAGATCCTGGTTTCAGAAAATCCACTCTCATGTGTTTTGACCCCGCAAGAAGCAATAGATACAGTTGAGAAAATTGCCAAAAGATTAGAGCAGCGTTTCGCCTCTGTACTTCCTTTGCGCTCCACGTTTGTTGCGTCAGTGGACCAGTTTCCGCATGTCCCACTTATTACCATTCCCGAGCTTTCCCCGATAGTGTTGAGGTTATTAACTGCTGCTCCTGGCCCTGATAAGGTAACATCAAAAATGTTAAGGACCCTCTTTGAGGAGTCCCCTACCTCTTTATTGCAGCTGGTTAATTTTTCAATCAAACATGCATGAATTCCTCCCGAGTGGAAAACCTCAAAAGTGATCCCTTTACCTAAAAACAATTGTGGTGGCTATTATCTGGATATTATTAGACCCATTTCATTGACATCAAGCATAGTTAAGTTAATTGAAAGGCTCATACTCCTAGGTGTTTCGGAGTTTGTGGACCGCAATAATATACTTAGTCTCCGTCAAAATGGTTTCCGTCAAAAATGTTTCATATGGAATGCCAACACCGATCTTGAGAGTCGTATTCGTTTTTCGCGGCACCAAAAAATGCATGCTGCTTTGGTGACATTAGATGTAGCCAAAGCTTATGACAGCGTAGAACACTACATATTATTGCAAAGATTACATACTCTGCAGTTTCCGAATTACTTGCATGGATATCTGCGTTCCTTGAAAACAGACAGTTTTTTTGTATACTAAATGGTGGGAATTCTGGAAGATATAAACTATTCAGAGGTGTTCCACAAGGGGCAGTCTTATCGCCTGTGCTATTTCATATTTTAATGAGCTCTATTCCCAGCCATCAAAACATTCGCACGTACATCTATGCGGACAGCATCGCATTTTTCACTGCTGCAGCTTACATTCAATCTCTGTATGTGCGCCTGCAATCGTACCTAAATTTGCTTGAAAGTTGGGTGTGTGACTTACGTCCCACCTCAAATGTAAACAAGTGCGCTTTACTTGCTTTTCATTTGAAAGATCCTGTTCATCTGTCTCTCAGTTACCAGCGACAAAATATTCCTCAAGTTAGATCATTAAAATATATTGGTGTCATTTATGATGACAGCCTCACATGGCGCTATCACTTTAACCATGTCGCAGCGAAAGGGGCTCGTGCTGTGGGCATGTTCGTAGATTAATTAATGCCCGGTCTGAAATGCGGAGAGATGCACTTTTGCTGATTTATGTTTTGTATGTCCGACCAATTTTAGAATTTAGATCTGTGCTGTTTTCTGGTACGGCTGGTTACAAAATTCGCCCGCTCGTTCTTTTGGAGCGGGCAGCGCTTCGGTTGTGGCTTGCCCCCCCCCCCCCCCCCAAATTCGTGGCCAATAATGTGCGTTATCTTGAAGCCTGCATCATCCAGATTTCAATTCCTAACAGTTCAGACGCACCTAAGAATATATGAATCAGGTTTATAGCGCTCCTTGTCTGTTTTTTGTTGCCAGCCGATTTCCTTTTTTGGTGTCCACTGGCCTAGATTTTATACCCTGCAGGTAGTTAAGGTTTCAAAATTTGCTTGATCCTTTAAACATTCTGTTGTATAACATCCTTGGGAAAAAAACAGTGGGTCCTCTGTAGAAATAGTCGGTGATGACATTTTCCCGAAAAACGCTAAGCATTTACCACCCCGCATTTTAAATTGATTACTTGAAGACCATATACAAAGCCCACCTATTTGCTTAACGATAGCTACTGACGCTTCCTAATTAGATGAAAAGGCAGCGGCAGGAATATATTGCCCGCTTCTAGATTGGTCTTTTTCTATGTAGCCTCGCGACTACACCCAATTTTCCAAGCGGAGTTTCTGGCGGTGGTGCTTGCTTCTGGCGGTGGTGCTTGGCGGTGGTGCTTTCTTTTCAGTGGCTCTCTATACAGACTCTCATTCTTTGTGTTCATCCCTTGCTTCGGCAGTACATTCGCCAATCCTAAACACTTTCCATTCATTACTCGCTCCGCATTTGAGCCTTGTTCAGATGATATGGGAGCCAGGTCATAGCGGTGTGACTTCCAATGAAGTTACGGACTGCCTGGCAAAGCCGTCCCTCAATGGCCCTGTGCTACCTATCGTTCCTGCTACAGCGTACATTACAGCAGCGAGGTTTCGAAGACAGAATTTGTTAAGAATGACAGCTGGATCTCTTTTAAGATGTGATGATTACCTGCACCTGAGGTATTCGTGGAGCAGGCAGTCATGCCATTCACGGCAGCTTGAGATATCTCCATCAAGGCTCCGCTGCCGGAACCCACCCTTAAATTTTTATTTGCACAGGTCTGGGTTGGCGCTTAATCCCGTCTGTGTATTATGTGGTGAGCACAAAACCATCGATCAATTTTTGTTGTTTTGTCGCCGATACACCATGATCAGAAGACGGCGTTTAGAGAAACTACTACAACAGCTTGGCCTTTGTTTGAGAAGCCCAGTCATATTGTCGTTTGGAGCCACCATACTTGGGTAGAGCCACAAGTCTGTTTTTACCGCCATCCAAAACTTTTCAATGGAATAAAATCGGCTACCTTGGTAACTTTTTTAATTTTTTTAATATTGTTTTTATTCTTACAATTATCATTATAATTTAACCACTCGGCTATAAACAAGTCTCGATCTCCTGCGTGCGTTATGAATTTCTCGTTTCATTTCGTTGTTCTTTTTTGTTTACTTCTTCCTTCCTTAGCATTCATTCTATTTTCATCCCGGAAATATTTACCTGAAAAACACTCGGTGGCCCCAGTTCTTGGCCAGTACCCCTATGTGATCATGTCCCATTATATGAGGGCAACAGCAACAACAACAATCAGGTGCTTTTTTTCCCACAAATCCGATATACAGAGCAATAGCTGTACGCATGAAATCCTGTGTAACCGCGGCATCCGCTTGCGACGTGTTGCAGTGCCTTCGGTTCCCAATTCGACCCATAAACCCAAGTGTATCGCGGCATGCGCTTTCTCTTTGTCGCTTTTAACAAGAAAAAAAACGTAAACATTGTCACTATACGTGGCCGTCGTTTTTGAGAGTGGTGAAGCGATTGAAAGTGCATACCACGGTGCAATAACACCGACTGTTGAAATAGAGCGCTGCAAGGCTTGGAGCATGTCACCAGTTGACGCTGTGTTGGCAATTCACTTATGGTGTCTTCGGCTTACAAAATTTGCTTTTGTGATTCTTTAGAAAGTTTTTAAAATTTACTCAATAGAATGTAATTTGTTTCTTTTAGATCTTTACGCAGTTTTTGCCCAGAGTTTCATTGTCTAATTGGCCACCGCATTGTTATAGGAACACGGTTAGCATCCTTTAAAAGAAAGACTGTAAAGTATTGCTTTAGAAATTACTTGAAGAGTCTGTTTAGAAACCCTTCTGAGTACACTCGTTTCATTGTAATGTGCTCGTTTTGAATCTTTATAAAATTTGGGTACAGTGTTTCAATAGCTATTTGACCACCAGATGGTTACAGGAGTATGGCTAATGTCCTTTAAAAATATACTCTAATGACTTGCTTTAGAAACTTCTTGAGAAATTGTTTAGAAATCCTTTTGAGTGTACTCCTTTGATTGCAATGCGCTGCTTTTAAATCTATAAAGAGTTTGGGTACAGTTTTTCAAAAACTATCTGGCCATCGCATGGTTATTGGAACACGGCTAACGTCCTTTAAAAGAAGCACTGTTATGACTTGCTTTAGAGTCTCCCTGAGGAGTTTGTTTAGAAACCTTTTTGAATGCCCTCGTTTCATTGTAATGAGCTTGCTTTGAATGTGTATAGAATTTGAGTACAGTGTTTCAATAACTAATTGGCCACCACATTGTTGCAGAGGCACGGCTAATGTCCTTTAAAAGAAGCACTGTAACAACTCTATTTTGCAGCTAGTTAAAGGAATTTTAAAGAAATTCATTTGAATCTATTAATTTCATGGCAATGTGATGTTTTGTTCCTGTATAAGATTTCAGTATTGAGTTCCAATAACTAAATGGCTACCACATTCCTACAGAGCTCAGCTAGCGGCTTTCAAGCGACACACTGTAATGACTCTTTTCAGAAAGCTCTTCATGAATTATTTAGGAATCCTTTTCACACTCTTTTTGTTGCAGAGTGTTACCTTTGAGTATGCGCAAATATTCTGTAAGTCATTTGGCCACAGCATTGCTCTGGAATGAGGTTACGCATTGATCTTTATTTCCTGGTGGGAAGGAAAAGAGCCCGTAAGTGCATTATGTAACAACTGATAATGCTGTAAGCATGCAAGAAATACAGAGCAGCGGCACACCATATGCAATCAAGTAACTTTATTTCCATTAGCAACTTTTAGAGTAGCTTATGGAATATAATGTTTGTAACCCCTGGTGAGCCTTAGTAATTGGCAGCAATTATGATGAAAATTGGTAGGAAATGTGGCACGTGAGTAGTACCAGCACATTTTATTTTCCTTAAACCAAAATGTTCTCAAACCAACTCGATGGGAGCACATCTTAGACCTATTATTCACAAACGAACCTGAACTAGTTGAGTCAACAATAGTAGTGCCGGGAATTAGCGATCATGAGGCTGTCATATGTGAATTAAATTTAGAAATCGTGAAGGAATATTCTAAAACTCGTCGTGTCTACAATTATGAAAGGGCTAACATAACAAAAATTAATCTAGCACTAGATAGTTATTATGTTGTGTTTGAAACTATCGCTGAAGCTAACGACGTTGCAGAGCTCTGGTCATGCTTTAAAAGAAAAGTTTTCAAGCTCCGTAACCGCTTTGTTCCTTCCTGAATATTAACTCCAAAAAGAAAGAGAAGCAAAACCATGGTTCAATGTCATTAAAAAGGTTGTTAAAACGAAAGCAGAGAGCTTATAGAGCAGTAAGACAGAATCAATCTACTAATGGATTCCATAAGCTTAAATTACTAACAAATGAGGTAAAATCTGCACTGAAACAGGCGAAGAAAACGTACTTTGATTCATTTCATATTAAAATCAGCCAAATCCTAAAGAACTTTGGAAATATATAAAAAGAAACAAAGAGGATAACTTATCTATTCCACCTCTTCTGGAAGCTGGAACAGAAGTCAGTGATGCTGCAGATAAAGCTGAGTGTTTCAATGCATATTTTGCCTCAGTGTTTTCTAAGAAAGCGAAAACCACCAGCGGTTCAGCCTCGCCCGTCACGATTACAGCCTCATCCTCAGAAAATCCTTTTTTTAGCTTGAATGGCATCATGATGCTACTGGACAGGTTGAGCACTGCTAAGGCTCCCGGCCCGGATGGTTTACCAAATGCGCTTCTTCGGGGGTGCTCAAGTTCAATAGCCCCATTCTTGAAAATAATATTTGAAAAATCACTGGCAGATAGTTTCCTTCCGGACGATTGGAAAGTCGCTTCAGTAGTTCCGATATACAAATCCGGCCCTCAAAATAAAGTGTCAAACTACCGTCCTATCTCACTTACCTCAGTTCCCTGCAAACTTATCGAACATATTCTGTATTCAAGTCTTATAAAACATCTTGAAACCCATGGCTTGTTAAACTCCTACAGCCCGGTTTTAGAAAAGGATTGTCGTGCGTCACGCAGCTGATCGAATTAGCCCATGACATTGCCAAAGCCTTAGATGCCAGCACCACTGTCGACTGTATCTTTTTAGACTTTCGTAAAGCTTTTGACACCGTTCCACATGATTTGCTTATACAGAAATTGTACTCTTATAATATTGATTGTCGCATAATTGCCTGGGTAAGTGAATATCTACACGCGAGACGTCAATTTGTAATGGTGCATGGAGCTGAATCTGATGTTGTTGATGTAACATCAGGCGTCCCTCAGGGTTCCGTCTTGGGACCTCTTCTTTTCTTACTGTACATAAATGATATCACTGAAAATATAGCATCACACATGAGGATGTTTGCAGACGATTGTGTCCTGTATAAAATTATAACATGTAATGCTGACCGTGATGTCCTTCAAAACGACCTTGACACTGTTCATAAGGGGTGCGGAAAATGGAAAATGAATCTCAACTTGGACAAAACAGTGTGCATGGCGTTTTCGAGGAAACGCACAAAGCTAGTACCCACATATACTATAAATAATGCAAATCTGAAAATAGTTGATGAATTTAAGTATTTAGGTGTCTATTTCACGTCATCGCTCTGCTGGCATCGGCACGTTGGTTATATAGTTGGAAAGGCCTGCAAATCCTTAGGATTTCTCCGCCGAAACACTCGTTCCTTCCCGCAAGCTACCAAAGAACTCCTTTCCAAAACTTAGGTGAGGTCAGTGTTGGAGTATGCTAGCACGGTGTGGGATCCTCCTAACATAGGTGACAAAGAAAAACTTGAGAAAGTTCAGTCCTTGGCGGCTCGATGCGTACTTGGTAAGTCATGTAAACGCAACTTCAGTGCAACAATAGCAAAAAAATGTCCTCGTTTGGGAATCGCTAGAACAGCGGAGAACTAAGCTGAGGCTCAAACTCTTCCATAACATATACTACTCCCACATTGGCATTCCACGCGAAACATACATCTTCAAACCACATTACGTATCCGCACGCCTTGACCATGATTGATCAAAAAGTACGTGAATACAAGTGCAGGACGGCAGCATACAGCGACTCTTTTTTTCCAATGACCATTCGTCAATGGAACCGTTTGCCGGCCGTTGTTACTTCCATCTCATCAAATGAATCCTTTTATTCCGCTTTGAACAGTGTCACGTCATTTCATAGCTATACGGTGCGTCGTTATCTGGGCGCTGCTTCCTCGTTTCGTGCGTTCCACTGTGTGTACCTGTGTCTTCTTGTCAATGCACAGTATACCTGCGTGAAATACACGTATGAAATTGCATGTCTACTGCATGTCTACTGCGTTGGTGCTTTCTCCTAAAATACACGTTTATTGGGTGAACAACACAGTTGACTTTCTTGTTCAACAAATTCTGTACATAGATGCGTATTGCGTCAATGTTGTTATTCTTTGCTTACTTTGCGAATGCTTCGGCTACTGTTTCTCTTTTTTTTGTATTTACCTGCATTTATGTGCTGTGTTACTGTATCAACCCCCCACTGTAATGCCAAATGGCGCTGTGGGTAAAAGATAAATAACAATAAAATAATAAATAAATAAATAATAACATGTAATTTTATATTAAAATTATTTTCCACGCCACATATGCAACAAAGATCACATCTGAAAGAGAGCATGTTTTTATGAAAAAAACAGCGGAATACCGACTTAAATACTGCCTAGCCATTACCCCTTGAATGCCTCTTAGTATGAGCCTGCCTGCCTTAATTTTGATACTTCATGTCCTACGTAAGGTGCAAGGCGCTAGTTCAAGCCACAGCAAAAGGCTAGCTGCATGTTCATTCTACGAAAATTAAGTTAGAAAACACTATGTACCTTTATGTAGCATTCTGAAAGGATATCATTTACAGCTGTCCAAGGACTGTGAGCATAATAAAGAACTCAGCATGTTTCAGCGATCAAAATTTTTTTTGAAGAGCAAGTGCGAGATATGTGCAGTATTAAACTGACCTGTTAGTGAAAGAGTACAGACAATTTTGGTGGCATGTTTTCTCTACAATGATGCCGAAGACACTACTGTGCATGAATCACCAGGTGGTATAACATATATGTGAATTTTTCGGTCATGCTGTTTCTGTCTGGAGAGCTGAACAATGAATGTGACGTTAAACTGCTTATAGGTCACGTGAGGCATAAAAAAAGAGGAAATCGCTGACATTTGTTGTTATTCCAGCTGTTAAGACCGGCTGCCTTTAACATCGCAGCAAATTAAAATGGCATAGGAGCAATTATATCGCTTTTTCTTCATGTCTCCCGTGACCTATAAGCGTACTTTGATGTCGCAGTCATCGTTTAGCTGTTGAAACCGAAAGAGCGTGAGAAAGAAATTCGATTAAGAATTATTTAGTGGTCATACAAGAGTACCACATAGTCATCCATGTATAATAATGCCTCATGCATCATTACAAATGAAAACCTTCCCCATACGTGTCTGTACTCCATTAAGCAGCAGGAATAAGAGCAAGAAAAAAACAAGAATAAGCAAAAGAAAGAGTACAATATTCATTTCGCACTCTACATGGCTAAAGCCGTCTCATAAGAATGCAAATTTCAGGGAGTACTTAATATCTGACACTGAGGAGAAATGAGCCAGTTAACCATCACGCATATCACTGTTTACAAAAGGGTTGGCATTGGTTGGCATTTCAGTTGTGGCCGGTTTGCACTGCTTGCTATTAACCACAAAAAGCTGTACACCAAATCCGTGACTCTGTCCAACAAAAGAACTGGTTTTTTATTACAAATATGTCACCTGTCTTTTCCTGCACTGCTTCGCATGTACAGCTTGGTCCACCCATAGGTAATAGAGGACGGTCCAAATAGGACGCTTTAGAGTTGGCTGTTTGTCAATCCTTGTTAGGTGACAACATAAGTCGTGAATGTCACCTGTTACAGCCCCCTTTCTTCACTCAACTGCTGCTTCCAACATGCAACTAATTTTATACGAATGAACATGCTTTCCTAAGCTGCGTTTAAGTGTTTGCCTGGATTCACATTACGCAACTTGCTTATAACTCATAGATCATCATAGATCATAGGTCTCATAGATCATCAGAACCAGGCTGCCAAATTAACTTGTCAAGAAAGGTATGATGTGCTGCAGAAATTAGGTAAACAAAAATAAAAATGGGAAGAAAAGTCATGTCCTGTTTAGAGGAGAAACAAAACAAATATTACGAAAACCAATCTGTTTCATGTTCGTTGCATTCTTTTATAGTAAACAGTAAGGAGGATAAATGTGCTAGGATATTAATAGCCAACTCAAAGCAAACATTTCAAATATGCAAACGCTTGATATGAGGTCTGCCTTTCTCACCAGGCTGTTGTAAACATAATTAGTTTGTAATTCAGATCTTTTCATTGATTGCATTATTCTGAAAATAAAAATTTGCAAAAGGAGGCACTTAGTCCATGTCGGCACTTCCAGCTATTCTATGGATGTGATCTTCATTGTGCATATCCCGTAGTAAAATAATTCAATTGCATAAACAGCAATATTTTCTATCATAAAACGTGCTGATGACTTGCGGTAAGCTAATCATGTGACCTGGCTGGCATATTATGAGGTGCGTCGTTCTTGTCTGTGCAGAGAGGAGGATGTCAGGTAGGCGCCACCCATGCTTGGCAGTCTGATGTACCCAGATGTCTGAATATAGGCCAAAGAAAAGAATTCGCTCAGTGAGACCGAGCACACAACTGCTTTCACACTAATGCAAAGAGAAGCAGCACTCAGATCAGTATCTTTAAGCAGTAGCAATCCGGTCATCTAGCTTTGAAAAGATTGCTCACAGCACAATACAGAAAGTACGACTTCAAAACAATTGCAATGTACCCTCAGAAAAGGACTGTAAACACCATCCATCTCTGACTGATACCTCTGCCATATTGAACTATTTCATGACAATGAATAGTACTATTACATTAGCCTGTAACGATATTTTTGAGACATAACAATATTTTGTTGCCATTAAAATGCATGACATTCACATTCGCTTGATTTTAGCGATCTAATTCACCTTCTGTATTTTACGAGTGACTTGTTAATTCCAGTAAGAAAATTAGGGGCACTGAAAACTGTGAGAACAGATGTCTCTCAACCTCGATAGCTTATATACAGCACAGAACACCTACATCTTGTTCTCTCGGACTGGTGCCTCAAGCACAGTAATTGCACTCACTAAACATCTGACAAGACGGTGACGCTTGCGACCACTTTGTTAAAGAGGAGAGCACGTCATGAATTCTGATCCTGCTCCATTTAGAAAACTTTTTGCTTTTCTGCTCCACTAACGCTGGGGTGATAGTAGTGAAATAGCTGTAAAAAGATAGTAGATTTATTAACAATGTCAAATTGCTTTTCAAACTGTTAACCCGCATATCCGTTTGCCTACATTTAAATGACCCCATTCAGTTACAGACACATTAAAAACTCCCGATATCCTAGCGCTATGCTAGTGAGATCAATAAAGCACTGATTCAGTTGCTGCAGAAAAGCAATGAGATTACAGCCAGGCGAATGGATCAGCGAAGTTGTAAGCTTTCTATGGCATGACACTACAGCGCGAGTGGAAGCTCCATTTACACATCACGGCGAAATTTAAGTGTCAGTACTTCTCTCATCGAAGAACTCTGGCGAAACTGCATGTGTCACTATTGCACACATGAAGTTGTTTGAAATAAAATTATTTAAAATCACAGTCGAAAATACATTATGCGCAGTTTGCGATGGTACAGCCCAATGTGTGCAATTACAAAAACGAAAGCATTCTCAGCACAGTGCAGTGACATGTTGGAAATGTAAAGGAGTGTTGCTTTTTTTCTTTGTAGAGGTTCATTACTGCAACTGTTCGAAGTAAGCTTGAAATGTCAAAAAATAGGCCACTCAACCAAATCCAGTGCCCACAAAATGCTTAATGCTCACTGTGAGCGAACAACGCGAGAAAGGAATTCAGAAAAGTTATTTTCATGGCGAAAGTCGTCGGAAAAATTTCTTGTGCATTCGACGTGCGCAACTCAGACTGCTCTAGCAGCATCGTCATTTCACTTTCAGGCACAGAACAGCTGCATACTGTGCGCATTTGTAACGTGGAATAGGCAGGCCATGTTTTGTTGAGCTTGGAAATATAGCCTCAACACAAACACACATATACCCACAAGCACGACAAACTAAACGCCGGGAACCACTGCCACTGAGAAGCATACGTCGTTCCAACACAGTGCTTTCCACACGCTGGCCACATTCATCGCAATAATAAGGGCAACGATATCATGAGATCAAAAAAATGCAACTATAGTCCACATCGCAACTTCTTCGCTGCGGAGATGAACTTATAGGCGCGAAGCGATGGTCTCAATGGCTGTGTGACTGGCTCGCGGTCACGTGAAACAGGGCAGTGACTGCTGAAGCCAGGTCGAAATAATGCAAGCGTTATTTCAACCCATGACGTCGCATCCGGTTTGAAGAAAAGACATCACGTCCGGTAATTTTTTTTAAGTTTGAGCCATGTTTGAGTCGAGCCGAACATTGCTTTCAGAAGCACTATGGCTGGTCGGCGGAAAGAGCGCGCGATCGTGTTGCACGTGAGTAATTTGTTAATTCTACCTTTTTGTATGCACGTACTGAGCAATTTCCTGTTATCTGACACTCGGCATTCCATTGTCAACTTCCTTGCGCCCGAATATTTTGTGTTAGCAGATAACCCAGGACTAGCGCTGAGCCCGCTTGCCCGGCAGTGGACCGAAAGGCCCTGAGGGAAAGACTCACCTGTTTTTTCGTAAGTTCTGCTCAAAAGCTCTGTAGGTCTACAGAAAAAAGCATGCGTTGAGCGTGTTTTCATAAATTTTGTTAACCCAGCCCAAAGTAAATCATGGTCATGAAGAACACACATAATGACCAGCTTTTGCGTGCTCCCGAAAAAAGGCGGGAAACTTTTGACAACAGTTCAGTTGAACCACGACCAGCTCTATTACTAAGAAAGCGGGTCGTGAGTTGAACTAACCTTCTGTGGAAGGAGTTTTGTACACGGCCCAATATTTTATGGCCCCGCGGCCGTAAAGATAACCTCCCAAAACGACTCAGCCTATGAGAGACGCCGTAGTGAAGGCCCCCGGAAATTTCGACCACTGGGGGTTCTTTAACGTGCACTGACATGGCACAGTACACGGGCCTCTAGAATTTCGCCTTCATCGAAATTCCACCGCCGCGGCTGGGATCGAACCCGCGTCTTTCGGGCCAGCAGCCGAGCGCCATAACCACTGAGCCACCGCGGCGGCTAATATTCAATGCCTTTAGACTGTTTTCGATCGTCAGTGTGACTAGTGTGGCAGCGACTTTCTTCAGACTATTCGGAGTACTGGCCTGCGTATTTGTGCAGATCGGAAACTCGTGCATGAATGAAACGTGCCAGTCGCCCTTGCGGACGAGAGAACAGACTTCGCTCACTACCCGTTGTTCATGGGTAAAGTAAGTAATTTTAAAAAGTTGTTTTGTGAGATACAGTGATCGCTTATAAGCGGTCATGCCGGCTACGTAGACGCACGTCAAAATTTCCTCATTGTTTTCAAGTTTACCCTGTAGTTGTTAGCTGCAATTAGCATTGCTTAGTGCGGCCTCAGTGCATCGAACATTTCTCATCAGTAGAGGTGGGCGAATATCCCAAATCTGTAGATAGCTAATCGGATGCCCTTGTATTCAGTTCGCTTAGCGAATCAAGTAGTACATGTTCAAAATGCTTCCAAACGAATCGACTGCGCTCTTATGCCTTCGAGTAGTTTTTGAATATTTGGCAGCAAGCTCAAACAGAGACGCCGTAGTTACCTTTTTTTTGGAAGACAGTTTTTTTTTAATAATTTATATACAGAAATTTTTGACAAAAGCATTTTTGAGCGAAAAAAACGTTTATGATCGAAGTTTTTTTTACATAATGTGAGACTTCACAATAACAGTCAATGTATCCGCAGGTCGTCCGAACGAAGGAGACTCAGAGCGAATGCCTGCCTGCGCCAGAATATATGCTTCCGGACTACTGGGAGGCTCCTGGGAGCGGAAGGCAGGATCTGCTCGAAGATCCAGCTTCATGGGAAGAGCAGCGTGACGAGGAACGTAAGTTTACGATTCGCGAGTGACACGAGACTGGAACAGAGGCCTGCATAGAGGAGTGCATATAGTTATTGATGCCGCAGTATTTTGAAGAAAGAAACAGTATTTCATTATAGAAACCTGGCCTTTTTAGTTAAGTGGTTTAAAAACATAGCTGCTACGCTTTCGATCTTCAACCATCTAAAAATATGCCTCAAATATTTTTTGTAGCTTGCTACGGAAGCGGAATAGTTGCCCGTGCCGACACAGCATTAGCCGACGTGGAGAGAGAGGTAAGCGAAGCATACACGGACGTTTACAATACCTTTCTTGGCATGCTTTGGCAGGTGCTCTCTATTTTTAAATGGTGCAATCGCGGCCCAGATTGAACAAACCAAGCAATAAAAAACTGGCGCCACACGGCGGATGACGGCATTCGTAAATAAAGGAGTGCATGCTGCCAAATATCAATGCGATGGCATTAGTGTTTACGTAAGGAGTAGAATCCGTCATAGATGTCATAAAATTCGGTAATTAGCCAAGGGTGGTCACGTGACGCTGTGACATCATCGCAACGTGCCCACCACGTTGTGAGCACAGCTATCTGCAGCTAGCAGACTGAATATGACGGTTGGTGCACCGACAATTTTAAAGAAAATGACGCAAACACACACAAAAGTTGCAGCAGAAACTGTAGCAAATGTGATCTAATCCTATCCCATTCCACTCTAACGGTGGCTTAAGCGTCCCCAGAGTTTCATTCTTTCCGTATTCTAACTGGCAAGACTGTCTTTCCATTTACTACATATAGGTCTCCTCGCAGAATTCGGTAATGCTGTATTGCGGATTCGTCCTTACTATGCTTGAGTGCATGAAAGTCAGCACTAACAAGCGGAGCGAAATGTTTCCATTTGGCACCTTTAAAACGGTGAAAATCGGGAGATGGCTGGGAGATGGCTGAAATCGCAAAACAACTAAAGGAGCGGACACAAATGCTTTTGTCTTGTTCCTTCATGTTTTTGAATTACCCTAGCATGAACCATTTCTAAGACTCCCGTAGAACCTCTGGGTAACATGCCGCATGTACGAAGTGGTTTCTTGAGCAGGACACGCCATTTAACTTCTTGGAACTGGATTGACCCTGATGCAGAGGCTGCAACGTTACTTGCCAAAGAAACTGCGTGAAGACGACGGGACAAAAAGAGGCACAAAAACGGACACACCTCTCTTTTCTGGTACCATCATCTTCACGCAGTTTTTTGCAACCACTATGAACCGACCAGCCCAACATCATGTCTAACAGCAACTTTTAAACCTCGCTGCCTCGTAAACCTACAACTACAAGCGATCGCCATGTCTGGTCTTTTCAAAGCAAACATTACTTCTTGCCTCTCTATGCATGCGTGCCTAACGTAGGCATTCGAGGCCGGTTGGGAGACTCACAGAGAAAGCCCGCCTTCGAGTTCCGCCGATGCGCTTCCGGACCACTGGGAGGCTCCTGCGAGCAGCGGTCGGGACCTGCGCGAAGAGCCATCCTCACTGGAAGAGCAACACGAGGAAAAACGTAAGTGTACGATTCGCGATTGACGTGATACTGAAACTGAGGTCTGCAGGGAGGAGTGCATATAGTTATTGATACCGCAGTAATTAGAAGAAGGAATATGCAAAGGCCTCTATCTGCTTGCTTCCCTAATCTACGATACATAATGAGAAACCAGTATTCATTCTTTTCGCGCACGCCGTTGCTCATGAAGATGTGAAGCGTGTCCTTGTGACGTACCTACATCGGAGGGAATTCCTTTCCTATGTAGCGCCGACCGCCCATCACGTGACCGACGTTCCACAACACACTTTAGTGGTGTGGGCGGGGTCGGGGGCCAGATGGTCGTTTTTCTCTGCAAAGCGATGGAAGGTTGCTTTCAGTATGAAAATGTGTGGTACATGGCTAGAACATTTTTCTATCGGCGGCAGACGTTTACGGGATGCATGCATCGGTTCGTAAAAAAAAGAAAACTATTTTTGTAGCATGCTTTGTCACTCATTCGGCTTGTATCAGCAGGTGGAGCATGTACTATCGGCCACAAAAGAATACAGGTTACGGGTTGCGGCTCTGCGGGAAAAGTTTATTTGGATCTAGCGTCGTACACTAATCCCGTGAAATGTCTGAAAGTATGTGGAAACGATCACGCGTCATTAGCTGATACTGGGTCGTGAGGTGGCGCAACAGTAATTTTTTTTTCCCGAGAACACACGTGCACAAAGCTTTTGAGGCCGGCAGTATATACGATTCCCGCAACTTCAGTCATGTGTTTGGGTCACACGCCTGCAACAAAGTATTGTGGTCCTCATACCCGCATCCATTAAAATTTTGCTGTCTATATTGAATTTCAGGATTTTCGAAGTGCATATTTATCTGCCGCCGCTTCAGTAATGCAATAGTGTGATATCAAAAATATTTTTTTTGAGAGATCTGGCATTTTAGTGCCACGATAAGTTATTTACCAACAAAGCTGTTGCGCTTGCGATCTTTAACCATCTAAAAACATGCCTCAATTCCTGTCTTCTAGCTTACGACAGAAGCGGAATGGTTGCGCATGCTGACTGCACCAGCGACACAGCATGGGCCCACGTGAAGAGCGAGGTATGTGAAGCATACACGGACGTTTACAATACTTTTCTTGGAGTGATTTGACAGGTGCTGTCTATTTCTAAAAGGCTCAGTCGCGGCCCAGAATGAACTAACCAAGCAGTAAAGCACTGGCACCGTACGGCAGTTGGCGGCATTTGTTAAGCGAAGCATATATGTGGCCAAATTTAAATACGAGAGCATTATTGTTTACGGAAGCAGTGAAATCCACTGTAGATGTAAAAAAATCGTTGATTGGTTGAGAGATGGTCACGCGACCTTATGACGTTATCGCAACGTGCCCACCGCGTTGTGAGCACAGCTATCTGCAGCTAGCAGTGCGAATATAGCGGTTGATGGACTGACAATTTCAAAGAAACAGACGCAAACCCGCGAAGAAGTTGCAGTATAAGCTTTCGGTTTACAGCTTTAAAGGTGGCCTTAGTGTCCCTAAAGTTTCATTCTTTCCCTATCCTAACTGGAAAAACTCTCTGTGTTTACCAAGTATAGCTCTCCTCGCAGAATTAGATAATGTTCTATTGCGGAATCATCCTCATTATGCTTGATTGCATGAAATTCAGCACTAACAAGAGCAGCAAAATGTTTTCTTTCGGCACCTTTAACGTGGTGAGAATCGGAAGATGGCTGTCGCGGCCGCCGCTTCCTCCTTTCCTCACGATAAGAAGAGTTTTTCTTAAGACACACAGTTGAACCTCGTTGTAACTAAGTTGCAGGGCTCGGTGGTTACTTCGTTATAGCCGTAGTTTTGTTATAGTCCGTGTTGACCGAAGTTCCAACTGGAATCGTTATATCCGTTGATTTGTTTAAACAGTTTCATTATAACGAGCTTCGACTGTATTTTGATTGCTCTTTCGGGATATGCACGATGTAAATCGGATCAATCTTGAACAAAAAAAGTCAAGTACATTTCAAAAGCATAGCGATACCTGCTTGAACTCATTACTCAGCCGAAAAGTTGATCACGTCATGTGCGTGCAAAATCATCCGCCGTATCATAGTGTTCGACCATTTATGTATTATATATACTTAATCACCACTCCGTGTAAACGTTTTTATGCGTTTTTCGTGGGCACAAGCTTCGGCCGGTGCAGCTATCTGTACCACACTTCAGAAACGCCAACTTCACCCTTCTGGCGGGTTGCACGAGTCAACCCATTTCACGCGTACGTTTTTTTTCGGGGGGGGGGGGGGGGGGGCTACCGGACACTTAATCGCAAATTCGCGCCGGGAGGATGAGGACGACCGCGATTACGGCGCGAAACACTTCAATCCGTCTTTAACAGCCAGAGCTGTAAAATTTAACCTGTATGCTCAAGCCCCCACTTTGCCGTGGAGCGGCTGGTGAACACGGCGGAATAATATACGCAGGTGAAATCGGGAGACGCCAGTCTCGTCGGTAAGAGCATGCATGGCCTCGGGGAAGTCCACAGTCAAGGGTGCCCCGCTGGGAGTGTTCACGTTGAAGGCGCTGCCCAAGGGACTGCACTTCGGCCCGTATCACGGAGTCAAGGTGGACAGCATCGAAAATGGCGGCTGCACTTGGCCGGTGAGCTTGTCCGGCCAATGTGTAGAACACTAAGACTCAGGTTGTAAATGCTCTTATGGACAACGTTCTAAACACCTGGGCTATAACTGCACTACGCTGCTCGCATTGTTACTCTGTCCCGGACTTGCAAGTGCATTCGAGGTAAGTTTTTTTTTTGGGACAATGCTGGAATACATTCCATTGTTGTGTGAGAGGGAAAGATTGCAGCGGATGATCACATTTGCAAACCGCATGTCGAGGATTCAACGAACATGCGGACTCTGCAACGTCATTGTATTATACTGAACAGCTGTACTGACAGGCCGCGTTATTATAACGCTAGAAGAAAAACAGAAAAAAAATGTACAACAATGTTCACATATATGGTTGTCAGTGCCTCACATATTTTCCAAACTTCTTTCGCATGCAAGAAGGGTGACATAACCATGGGACATCGCTGAGTCACCAGATCCACCATTAGGGACCTTTTTATTTTCCTGCAAAAATTTCGCGAAATCTCAGGTATGGCTACCAGTGCACGCTAAACCATCCAGCTCACAGTACAAGAGTCGCACTCACAAGCCAAGCCGGAAGATTTAGCGTAAGCTGAAGGCTAAGCTAAAAGGTTCCAAAAATTTATTCATTTGAAGAAGAATATTAATTACTCTTGAAATTAACTCCACTATCTTCTACAATCTGAATGCAGTTTCATTCATGCACTTTTAAGCAATGTGATGTTGGTTGTTTTATATCGCTGACAATGCCACTATACGGACCTAAGTGTTTGGTAGCCCGGGCTGTCCTTTTTTTCCGCCAAATAAGCTGTAAGTAGACCATAATATCTTGTTCCATGGTGCTCTTTGGCTTCAGAAGCCCTTGCGCCATAAAAATTTTCGATCATCACCATCATCAGCATCATCGTTATCATTTTTTAGTTCCATATTTCCAAAATCTATCTGGCGGCGCCAGATGGCGCCAGGTACACGGTAGGCTGCGCGCGTATCTGCAGCATCCGGGCCAATCAGCGCGTGCTCGCAGGCGGTGGGCGAGCTTCTGGTACTTCGATAACGGTAACGGGGTACACGGTACGCTATCGGAGTCTCGATAACCACAGAAACCGTCCGTTTAACAGCACTCTGTAACCTTATAGTGGATAGACTGGTAGGTTTGAGGGCCTTCGAAATGATTATTAGATCGAGGTATAAGATTAGAACACGGAATACTGGCCTGTTTCTGGACACTTGAAATTGCCGCCACGTTTTTTTTTTGCGTTCGTTGTTTCACGTTAGTACGGTCGCTGAAAAATTACACTGTTGAACCGCTACATTCTGCAGGTGCGCCGATGTGAAGACTTCTTCGTGGTAGACGGCCACCCGCAAGAGCGCAACCACTGGATGAACGACGTGAACTACTCGCCCAGCAAGCGCAGACAAAACCTCGTGGCCTTGCTCGTGAACGGAGACATCTACTACCGCACAATAAGGAACGTCGGCCCCGAAGAAGAACTGCTGCTCTGATATTCAACGTCGTTCACCAAGACTTTGCTCGGGAACCCAAGTGGACGAGGGGCGTTGAAGGAAGGTGAGGAGAAGCTTATCCTGCACTCCTTAGCTGGTAGATAATATTCGGTTGATTGCGTATGCAAGCTGCGAACATGCCTGATTTATCATCATCATCATCAGCCTGACTAAACCAACCGCATGGCAAAGGCCTGTACCATGTCTCTCCAATTAACCCTATCCTTTACCAGCGGCGCTCACCCTATGCCTGCAAACTTCTTAGTCTCATCCGCCTACCTAACCTTCTGCTCTCCCCTGCTACGCTTGCCTTCTCTTGTAATCCACTCCGTTACCCATAATGACCAGCGGTTATATTGGCTTTGCATTACATGCCCTGCCCAAGCCCATTTCTTCCTATTGGTTTCGACTAAGATATCATTCACGCGCGTTTGTTGCCTCACCAACTTCGCCCGCTTGCGGTCTCTTAACGTTATACCTACCATTTTTCTTTCCATGGCTCGCTGCATTGTCCTTAAGTTAAGCTGAAGCCTTTTCGTTAGCCTCCGCGTTTCTTCCCCGTAGGTGAGTACCGGTAAGATACAGCTGTTGTGTACTTTTCTCTTGAGGGATATTGGTAAACAGCCATTCCTGGTCTTAAAGAACCTGCCATATGTGCTCCACTCCATACTTATCCTTCTAGTTATTTCCCTTTCATGATCCGAATCAGCTGTCAGTGGCTGTCCTAAGTAGATGTATTCTTTTTACCACTTCCAGCCCCTCGCTGCCCTTTGTGAACTGCTTTCTCGTACTAGACGGTTGAACATTACTTTGGTTTTCTGCATGTTAATTTTTAGGCGCAGCGTTCTGTCCTGCCTGTCTAACTCATTGATCATGATTTGCAGTTCACCTCCTGAGTGACTCAGCAAGGCAATATCATCAGCGAATCGCAGATTACTTAGGTATTCCCCATGAACCCTTATCCCCAACTATTCCCAATTCATGCCTCGCAATACCTCCTATAAACAGGCGGTGAATAACATTTGTGAGATCATGTCTGCTTGCCTGACGCCTGTGCTTATTGAAATTTTCTCGCTGACTTTGTAGAGGACTATGGTAACTGTGCAGATGCTATATATTGCTTCCAGATTTTTTTTTATATCAGACTCTTCTACAATCTGATTCCGCAATGCATGTATGGCTGCTCAGATTTCCACCGAGTGAAACGCTTTCTCGTAATCAATGAAGGCTATATATATTTGTTGTTTATATTTTGCGAATTTTTCTATCACCTTATTAGTAGTGTGAATATGACCTATTGTGGAGTATCCGTTACGAAAGCCTGCCTGATCATTTGGTTAATTCAAGTAAATACCTTAGTAAATAACTTGTAGGCAGCGGAGATAAAGCTGATCGGCCTGTAATTTTTCAAGTCCTTGGCGTCTCCTTTCTTATGAATTAAGATAATATTTGCGTTCTTCCAAGATTCTGGTACGGTTGAGATCATTAGACATTGCGTATACAGAGTGGTTGGTTTTCTAGCACAATCTCCATTCCGTCTTTCAACAGATCTGCAGTGACGTGATCCTCACCAGTTTCTTTTCCCCTTTGCATTGCTCCCTAAGGCTTTCTTTGCTTCATCTTTCGTTACTGGCGGGATGACGCATTGGTGCGGGCTACTGTATTTCTCATTAATGTTGTGATTACAATGGCTACTTTGTAGATTTGTGTAGAACTCTTCGGCTACTTTAACTATCTTATCCATGTTGCTGATGCCATTGTCATGCTTGTCTCTTAAAGCATACATCTGGTTTTTACCTATGCCCAATTTCCTCTTCAATGCGTTTGGGCTGCCTCTGTTCCTCAGAGCATTCTCGATTCTCTCCATATTAAATTTATTTATGTCGGCTGCTCCCCCTCTTGCGCTCATTTATTAACTTCGATAGCTCGGCTAGTTCTATTCTGCCGGTAGGCTATGAAGCCCTCATGCTTTGGCGTTCCTTAATTAGATTTTTTGTCTCCTGAGATAGCTTCCCGGTATCCTGTTGAACTGTCCTACCATCTACTTCTGCTGCACACTCCGTAATGACAGCTCTCAGAATATCGTTCACTGTATGTACATAAAGATCGTCTTCCTCAGTTAAAGGTGAATGTCTATTCGGCAGCGATATCCTGAATTCGTTTATTTCCCCTCTTACTGCTAACTCGTTAATGGACTTTCTTTCCACTAGCTTCCTCCGTTTCCTCCTCAAGTCTAAGCTAATTAGATTATGGCTGCTTATGAACACTCTGAATGTCTGCAGGGACGGCGGACCTTTCTGTGCAAGGGCATCTGAGCGAAAGTTGAAGGAACAGTGACGCATTGCCTAATAAGCAGGGAGATTATACTGTGGATAAAAGAGAATGTGTGCTTGCTTTTTATGTATATATCCTTAGTGCATGAAAAGGACCTCAGCATTGTGAGAGAACTCCTCATTTGATGTTTGTGTACCGATGCGAAGCTGGTCGATAGCGCTTCCAGAAAAGGCACTGTCTTTTTTATATTTAATAGTTATATTACGTATTGACTTACCTGTGCGGGTTATTAGCATCTCGCAGCCTTTGAATCGCGAATAGGCAAAATGTTTAATATGGTGTACTATTCGATTGCTATCTTAAGGAGACTACCATGCACGGAATTGATACTAAGGAACTTATGTGGAAAAGTACTGCTGCTGGCCTTTTCCTCTCTGCCATGGTACACATTAAGGACACTGAATTCTCTGGCCAGTTCTTCACTGTACATATGCTCATTCGCTCCTCCCACTGCTCGGTTCTTTTTCAGGGGACGTCAGTATCCTTCTCTTGCACAGCCTGCTCCTCGCCTGTGAGAAGTGAGGCGACCTCTTCCTTGCGCAGTACAACAAGGAAATGCACACGCGGAGGAAACACTGACATAGCACGCAGGAAATCCGTCACGGCACGCATTGCACCGACACGAGCAGCCGCAAGTAGGTCTTAAACCGTTTTATGGCCCCTTTTCTTGCTTTACGCCATCGTGCCTAGTTAACTGGTGAAATAGCCTTTCTGCTGAAGGGCCACCTTTTCAAGCCGTAAATATTATAAAAAACACAAATCGTGAAATAAATGTAAAAAATACACAATGAATGCTCGAATTCCCCGAGTTTCGCACACCGCACAACACAGTCAACAGCATGACTAGTAGCAGTAGCGCACTCGAAACTGTCCCTTCGCGATTGTTGTGAGCGCTTTATGTTCGTTTGCCAGCAAGAAACGCTGCGCGCTTTTTTCTAAAATAACAGACCAAATAACAGAATAAATTACAGACCAAACGAGCCTGACAGTCGCACTGATTGCGTTCGTTGTATCCAAAGTTCGTAGTAAGTGAACATATATTATTACATCCAAGTTATAAAATCAGAAAAACAATACATATATTTTAAGAAGTGAGTTTGGAGTTATGTGCGTCTGATACTTGAAAGCAAGTCCTATCAAGGTGCTTTCCAAGCTGTCTCTGGTGGTCATATGCTCCCCGCCGAGAACACTGCCGCCAACAATCTGCTATAGGGATGCGACATAACTAATTAAGGCTGGAGCGTTAAAAGCACGTGGCCATAGGTCAGCCTCCACGTCGTGATATTCATAATGTTTCTAACAGTCTGGGAGTGCTTGTACTGTGCCTGCAATGCTTCATCAGTTCGTGGCTCAGTGATGTCGGCGTTGACGAAGTCGCCCGTGCCGGCCAGCTGCGCAATAACGACACGGTGCCACAAACGCCACTTGCGTCACCGCCGTCTGCCATGCCTGGGTCCATGCGGCGGGGAAGCTGGCGCAAGTACACGCAGAACGTATCAACTGCACAGCCTGTCTGGGTGTTGTCTACTCACGGTGGCAGCACGGAACACGGGGAGCCGATTGGGCTGGTGACGCTTGCCACCTGACTGGCTGGCCAAGCCAGGTATGCCACGTGACTGCTATTCAAAATTATGGAATCGCTACCATTGGTTGATCGCCGACTCCGCTCTATTCTGACTTGCACTTTAGAGGCTTTGCCCAGCCGGCACACCCTTAGCAGTGATCAGCGTTGTATGCCTTAACCCGTCAGCGCACGCTTCGCCGGCGAGTTTTCGTAGTTTTAATGCTGCCTTTTGTTGCTGTTTTGGGTCTCGAAGTTCTCTTCAATGCGATGTCACCGGGGTTGGATGGCGCTGTTCGCCATCCATGGTCACGGGAAGCGCGACTTTTTAGACAGCGGGGTCGAGTTCACGACGCCTCCTTGTTCGTCCTAAGCGAGTTGCACGGCCGAAGTCGTTCGTTATACCTGAGACGCGGTGCCATTCCTCTTATATACATTTTTACGGTATCGCCACCTTGTTTCGTATTAAGCGAGTGTTTGTTATAACCGCGGCCATTATTTGCTGCCTCCCCTGTATAGAAATTCTTGGTCTGAAGCCGCTGTGGCGGTGTCAGAATTGAGCAAATCTCCCGTGTACGAAATGGCCCTGTAGGTGCTTTTGGTAGCAGCCTCTCACGAGGACTGGCGCAAGTGTACGAGCCGCCCTCGAAATCTGGTCGCCTCTTGCCCAGTCCATCATAAGCGCTGACCTTTATGGACGCTATAGAATTGAGTGTGACATTGCGCGCGTGTGTTTCAGTACTTGAGGAGATGAACTGAGCTGTGGTGCCTCAGACATTCCTCAATAAGCCTGATTAGCATTACTGCTGAGTCGCACGCATTACAACAGAAGTACGGATCAACCAAGGTTCGCTTAGCAAATACATAGAAAGGAAACATCAACAGCAGCGTAATGAGAATAAGCGTGAGACGTTCGCTCAATGGGAAGAGCTGCGTCAGAAAAAGGTAAAGATGCGCCTAACACCCGCGGCAGTGATATAGATAGAAGGCGCGAACGTCATTGACGAAATGATAACCATAAAAAAGATGTGCAGATATATATAACTAGACACGTTTAGCCTACCGTGTACCGCGTTACCGTTACCGAAGTACCGGAAGACCGCCCACCACCGGTGAGCGGGCGCTGATTGGTCCTGATGCTGCATGCGCACGCGCAGCCGCCGGGTACCAGGTGCCATCTGGCAGCGTCAGGGTGATGTGCGAATGTGCATTTGTGGCGCGGGCTCCCGGTACTACGGTACGGTACCGGTAACAGTAACATGGTACTTGATATGCTAAAGGTGCCTACCAACGCAGGCATTCGGAGCAGATTTTAGTAGCCGTGTGGTAATTCTGCTTATCCTTAACCTTCATGTACGCAGGGCTGATGTCATCACGCATGAGCATACCCATGTTGACAGGAGAAACTTTGTGCGCCATTTGTGTCAGAAGAGGTTCTCCCGGCCGGACAATCTTAAGGTTCACATGATGATCCACACTGGTGAGAAGCCCTACGAGTGCGGCCAGTGTGGCAAGACGTTCAGGAAACGCGACCATGCAAGGAGGCACGAGGAAGTCATACACTCCCGCCAGTACCCGAAGCGCTGCCCACGGTGCGGGGCTGGTGCCGAGGATGTCACCAGGCTCAGACGCCACACATGCAATCCGCTGGGCACGACGGAGGGTAAAGAAGGATTGAAGCGGGGCCGAGGGCAACCCACGCTTAAGGGCAGACGGAAGTGCGCCACCGGCACGACCGCGCAACACAACGGAGGGCACGCCGCTGCAAGGAGGAGTGAAGCGGGGCCGCGGTCCGACAACGTAGCGCAAAATGCGTCAACGTCGAGACCGCAGAAGCCTACGGGAGTTGTACTACCCCAGCATAAGGAGTGAAGCAACGTCGAGGTCGACCACGTAAAGAGGTAGCGCGAGGTGTTTCCATGGGAGTTGCGTTTACGGTGCTTAAATGCGAAAAAAATCACGCAGATAGGAAAGCCGAGGCCATTCAAAATTGATTGAAAGGAGGGCCGCGATTCAGTGGCTCCATGAAGAGGAGCGGACTGCTCTCTCTAAAGCCGACCAGTGCCATGGACTTAAGTACATGCGTTTGTTCGATAAAGAACGTCTTGTAGCGTTCTGTACTGAATAAATAACGTTTTTATCACATACACTTTACGTCTTCTGTCCTCAAATGAAAAGCAAAAAGAACTCGAACATTAATTCAAAGCACGAAGCCGTAGACAAGGCCCGGAATGGGATTGCACCTGATGACAACCGCTTTTGACCATGAAGGGAAGGATATATGTGGAGCCTCCGTAAGTTTGTCACGCCGTCAAATAATTCGGCCATAGAACAGTACGCCTAGTCGCCTGGCCTGTTTCTGCGCTTGTATGCTCGATATCTACAGCCCGCCGATGGGGTAGCTAGCGTCATCTACCGAAGCATCTTGACACCAGGCCTGCATAGCGAATTCGTATTAATAAAGAAAAAACGTTTTTTTCTTCACTTTCTAGAGCTCTAGTTTGGCGGTTGTGCTACTGATATGCCTTCTAGAAAGGACTAAATTACACCGCGTAAGAAGAAAAGGCGGGTTTCGACTTCGCAACTTCCGCTCCACTGGGAAAGAAAGCTGGGCGGATTCTAGCGATATCTCCGTGGACCTAGCCGTGGAGGCAAAACTAGCCACGAAAACGGCCTACGCTTTCAGAGAATCGGCCATTCCAGAGAAATTTAGCCTATCCTCCGAAATTAGCGCGGCTGCCAAAAGTTGACGTTTCTTGTCTTACATCTGCAACTGACTCTCGCCCTACCACAAGCTTTCCGCCCCGGTTAGCTCCGTTGTTAGGTGGTGGTGGTGGTGGAAACATTTATTGCCAAATATAGAGGGGGGCAAACCCCCTAACATGGCCCAAGGCAACACTTAGGGAGCTGCCCTTGTAGGGCAAAGGACAGCCCTTGGAGGGTTATCAGCTTCAGGTAGAGCAACTGCTCCGGTGAAGCAGTGGTCCCGAGTTCGAACCCCCGACCAGAAGAACTTAACTGAGAAGCTCCTGAGAAATGTGTACAATAGCCTTCCTTTATTGACGTATGGTTGCGCTTGGGTGGAGTAATTACTCCGTTATTACCAACTTAAGAGGCATGGGAATCTAGATTTTATACCAAACATTGAACGATATCGCAGTGTAAATAATGAACAAAGATCTCGCTGAAGCAACGTCGTCACGCGCATTCTACACGGCGAGAATGGGGCGGGTTGGTTAGTGTTAATTGTACAGAGAATTGTGCATGACTGCAATACGATGAACACATGAACGTAAAATTAATGTTAATTCGTGCGGTCTTCGTTTTTAACCAGTTTTGAAGGATTCCCTGTACAACGATGTGCATTCTCTCTACGTGATAGTAAACTGTTACACCCGAATGAATGCGGCACATTTTCCATCCAGGCAGTATGTGGAGGTACGCATTAGGAATGGGCTATGATGCCACTCGCCTAAGTTCAGGGCGAAAAGAAACAGTAAAACTGCGTCTTCCTGCCCCACTCCGGCAAAACAGTATAAATCAGACTTATTAAAACAAAAGGATTCAAGACAGAGAGAGCAGAATATATCTATTCACATATAGGCGAAAATTTAAAAAAAACACCAATGAAGGCTTCTTTCAATCCAAAGACCAGAACCTACCAGGTAATCTATTCATATATACGTGAAAAATAAAAAAAAGTGAAGGCTTTTACTTCAACAGACCAGAACCTACCAGGTAATCAGTAGACTAGAATCTACATTGTATCATGAGCGCATCAGCATCATCGTCATTGCCGTGTGTAGCCAAGTCGCCTTTAAGCCAAGCCAAAGTCTGCATTCGTAACGCCGGTGCAGTGATCAGATATTCTAGTTCAATGTAACGCCGGCTCAATAAAGCGACTTGCACCGGCGCGTTGTGGCACCATGGATGATTCTGAGAAAAGTGACTGATGCCGTTCTAGATTTGCACAAGGCCAGCTGAAAGTCAAGCGCAGAAACTTCGCCGCACACGGAAAATACGCGTTGGCGTTAACCTGCAGCTTGCTGCATGTGCCGAAGCTGGTGCTGATCCTATGTCAAAACAGCGCCACCCGCTACAGCGTGATGTGCTTTGGACGGAACGTTTTGTGCCCGACGCTGAGGACGTGCAGAGCCCTGGCCCCAGAAGTGAAGACGCTGAACCTGGGACCTCATCGGTTTTTGAAGGTTTATCGGCTTACTGAAAAAATCAGGACTCTTGTCCTCCGGTTCATCGTCGTCATCATCATCAGCCTGACTAAACCCACTGCAGCGCAAAGAGCTCTCCCATGTCTTTCCAATTAACCCGGTCCTTCGCCAGCTGCATCCACCCTTTGCCTACCCACCCACCCACCGCCTGCCATCCGCCCGCCTAACCTTCTGCCGACCCCTGCTACGCTTACGTTCTCTTGGAATCCACCCCGTTACACTTAAGAACCAGCGGTTATCTTGCCTTTGCATTACATGCCCTGCCCAAACCCATTTCCTCCTCTCGATTTCGACTAAGATGTCATTACCGCGCGTTTCTTCCTTCACCCACTCTACCCGCTTCCGGTCTCTTAACGTTACACCTATCATTTTTCTTTCAATGGCTCGCTGCGTTGTCCTCAACTTAAGCTTAAACCTTTTCGTGAGCCTCTAAGTTTCTGCCCCGTAGTTAAATACCGGGAACATACAGGTGTACACCTTTCTCATTGTGAAGCCCTGATAATTGTAAGGCAAATTCGGAGGCGACGCCAATTAGAAAGCAATCTGCGTACTTCTTACAGTAAGTTTCCAGTTCCAGTAAAGTAATGCCGCACTAAACATTTGATAACATTCTTACCAGGTGCTCATGCTCACGTAGCCAGTGTGTGTTCTGGTCGCATCTATAATGGGCGTTGTGCAAATTGACATTCGTGTCCCTGCAAAATCGGGCCTCGTCAATCCAAAGTAAACAGGGGAGAAATTCCAGGTTTACGCCGCATTGAATCAGGCACCAATAGGAAAAATCGAGCCGTTTTTGAAAGGCGTTTGGCCTCAGCTACTAGTGAAGACACACATAATACGGGTAATAGCTGTGCCTTGAAAGGGACCTCCAAGCTGAAGACGGGCTCACTGGATATGTACTGACAATTTCCCTGGCGCTTGCCTCCGGCCTGACAGAGATGTTCGCCAGGGCTTCGATGTCAAAATAATCGGTTAGACTAGAGCTGGTCGCTTCCTTTTTCGAATATGAACTGATCCAGTGGTCCTAAATAAATTAAGTATCGATATAAATGCGGGACGAGTCGGCAAAAGACGGCCAGGATCTCGGGCAGCATATGCTCCGGATGCCAGCTCCGCATCCATTAGCGCAATCACATAAGCGATCACAACGGTTCCTCGGCAACGGGGTTTCGGAGTTGGGCTGGTGCGATCATTCTCACTAAATTCACGCTTCGCCTTGGAAGTTTTGTTCCTTACGTGGACGAGGTAACACGTGCACACATTTAGGTAATTTAAGACGCTGGCACTGCAATGGCCATGTCGCCCGCCCATCAGAAAGCAAGAACCTCAAAGCCAAAGTTCAACGCTTTTTGCGAAACTGGCGCTGAAAACCACAATAGTAACTGTCTAATAGCATACAGCCACTGCCTCGCGAGCCCTCTTTGCGTTTTCGTCATCTGATGCATAGGCCGTAGATGACCTTGCGCCATAAAAGTCCATAATCATCATCAGCAAAAAACGCGCACCGATTGTACACGAACAGTAGCTAAACTTGGTGACTAAATGAACCGACGATCGATGACGCTTCGCATCTTGCCCGTCTGACATCGACATCAACAGTGATGGTGAAAACCTCAGGCTTAATTGCACATACCCACGGCGGGGGATTGGCCAGGGTGCATTGCGGATACAAACGCACTCATGGGCGAGGAGTGGAGTAATTGGATAATTATGTGCCCTAGACTAAAATTTTGACAAAAAATTAAAGAAAAACATGAAAGAAAAACAGTTAATTCTCATTCTAGGGGTTAGGTGCCTTTATGCATTGACGTTTCTTGATAACGCCGCCCGCATTCTAAGCTGAGCGTCGAGGCCCGTAGTCGAGGGAATTACCACAGACGTTTTATAACTGCGCGGGGCAGTCCTTCCAACACGTCATTAGGGGATGTTGCTCTTGCACTAGATTTTCAGCGCTCCTGATGCGCTGACTTCCTGTTCTGGTAGGGAAAAAAACGAGTTTTCTCTGCGCTGCAGGGCTTTAGATAATGGATTTTCTTCTTTTTAAAACTGATACGTCATCGTTGCAGCGACCACAAGATGGTAAGGTCCCGTATTAGCCTGGACTTGACAAGTGCAGAAAAAACTAGCGACGCAGAAGTCCATCAAAGAGTTAGCGGCAAGAAGACACGTAGAGGAATTCAGGATCTCGCTGTTCAAGCAATGAACGATAATCTCACAGTTCTCATTACGGAGTGCGCAGTAGAAGTAGGCGATAGGATGGTTAGACCGGATACCGGCAAGCTCTCTTTGGGAGACGAAAGATCTAATCTAGAAACGTCAATGCATTAAAGCCTCTAACCCCTCAGGTAGAATAGAACGGGCAGAGCTATCAAAGCTAAACGTTGAGCGCCAGGTAACCACCATGAGCGAATTTAATATGGAGAGAATAGATTGAGGGACGCCGTAGTGAAGGGCTCCGGAAATTTCGACCTCCTGCGGTTCTTTAACGAGCACTGACATCGCCCAGTTCACTAGACGCTAGGATTTCGCCTGCATCGAGATTCGAACGCCGCTGCCGGAATCGAACCCGCGTTTTTCGGGTCAGCAACGGAGCGCCATAACCATGCACTGAACCACCGCGGTGGGCATGTCACTAAGGGTTTTGATTGCAAAGCGTGATCAGTAACTTAGACAGGCAGAGCAGAACAATGGGTCTAAAAGGTTTTTTTTTATTTAGAATATTTAGAATCGCGAAAAAGCCTAGCAAGCAGTAACGCTTTTCAAACGGAGTAACCTATAACACCGCTTCAAGCACAGGATTCTTCACAACCAAATCAGTACCCAACAAGAGCATCGCCTAGGTGCGCAGCCGTACTCACTCACCAGCAGTGCTGGCACGTCCGGCTAAAAGCCCGTGCCGAGCGTTCGAGAGGTTCCCATCAGCGCCCAAGGAGCACAACTTGTAGGTGGAGCCTGTCCCCTTGCGACCGACTCCTCGACCCGGCCCGAAGTGTCCACCAGGACGTGAGCTCCTCGGAGGAACAGCGCCGGTGGTAGCCCCACCAATGCACCATGGGCGTACGAGTGCACTTGTTGTTGTTGTTGTTAGCCTATCAAAAGATGGCACATACCCACACTGGGGGATCGGCCAAGAATCGGGTGGCTATTCACCTGAACGCAGTTTACAAAAAGGAAAAGCACGTGGGAGCGCAACACCGGTGAATTTTTCGTCATGAACAGAAAAGGGATGAGTGTTTTGATTTTAAAATTTTAAGAATAATAATAAAAAGAGTGATTAAATATTAAGGATTTAGTCAAAATGTAATAATTGATAGAAAAGAAAAGGTTGGAACACTTAGCAAGGCAGTCTGTGAGATTCTATCAGGAAATTTTGAACAGCGGTGCAAACAGATCTGTGGCTGAACCCAAATGTGGTGGCGCCAAATGATAGCAAGAGCGGGCTGCTCAAACTAAGGCCAAGATGCTGCAAGGGCTCCTCCAGCAACCTTTTTCTCTGTGAGTTGAATCGGCGACAATACAGCCAAAAATGTTCAATAGATTCTGGCTCACGGCAAAAAGCACAAAGGGGAGAGAGCGCCAAACCCGACTTGTGTAAATAGAAATTTAGAGGGGGATGCGGCAGCGTAGCCTCGTCAGTGATACTTCAAGCTGCCGAGAGCAACAAATTTTCCTGTTTCAATAATATTTAAGGTGCTCCTAATCTGCCGATGTTAAAAGTGATGTGTCTTGCGTGCTTAAAAACGCACGTCGCCGAAATCAGATGCTGTAATGTAGGCTGTAGCCGGGATGATTGGCAACACGGGGCCGCTGAGGGAAGCCTTTGCGAGATTATCAGCAATCTCATTTACTGTCACACTGCTGTGGCCGGGAACCCATACTAAATGAACAAGGCTCAAATGCGGAGGAAGTAGGGATAAGAAAGTTGATAAAATGGGACCGTCAACCTGTGCAGCGAGGGACGAACACAAAGATAAAGAATCAGTAATTACTGCAACTGCTGTAATAGAGGGGTCTAGCTTGCGTAGAGCAAGTACAACTGCTAGAAATTCTGCTTGAAAAATAGGGGTGAAATCTGGAAGGCGCAGAGAAAAGGACCAGTCTAAATGCGAGCAAAATATTCCCACACCTGCTTTTCATTGCATTGCGATGCATCAGTGGCTATTGCTATATCTGTTGGTAGGGTCCTCAGATGATCTTCTGGAAGACCATTTAGAATACTCGGTGGCAAAAGTTTTGCATTTTTTGGGAATATGTCGTCAAAAACAATATGAATAGTGGGCCCATTCCGAAGCGCAGGGAGGATATCATAAATGTTTACATCTAAAGGCTGAAGTAATCTTTGCACAAACACTACCTGAGGGGAATTGAAACGAGACTAGGGGACACCAAAAAAGGAGGTCGGCTGAGAACAGAAAATGCTTTGGGAACGGTGGAAATGGGATTCATAGATCCTGAGGTAAGTTTGCACAGTTAAAAATTGAAGTCGTGATAAGAGAGACGGAATGCGGGCTTCAAGGTACAGCACATTGATAGCCACAAATTTTGGAAGGCCGAGGCACATGCGAAGTGCTTCCCTCTCTAAAAGGACGAGAGGGCGAAGTTTATATGTAGCCGAGCCTGAAAACAACACTGATCCAAATTCTAAAATTGGCCAAGAGAGCCATGGCAGCCAGTGCAACCGTGAGGGATGGGCGGGCGCTCGCCGTGCATGGCGCGCCGCAGCTTTTCCAGAGGCATCGAGCACTGTCCGACGCGTCGTCCGCAGGAGTGCTGAGCGGCAGGCGAGTCCCTTGCACCGGAGTGGCGTAGCGGTTAGCAAAGCTGACGCTCGTAGAATGGGCCAGTGCTCGTGAAGAACGTCCATGTCAGTAGCCAGCGATGGCACTGCCGCTTGCGGGAAAAATGACAGGCGTTCTTTAACACGTGCATAACCTGCAATTAGGTATCGGGCGCCTTCACACTGGAGGGGATTGTTTTGTCCAATTTACGAACAGCACCAATTGTAAGGCTATTCTTGGCTGCACAAGCGCTGATTACTTCTGGCAGTTTGTGAAATAGAGTTCTGTTTCAACTCTACGCCTGTTAAATCGCCTTTCTTGTTGTCTTCAGTTTCAGCACGCGCACTTGCATATTGCGTGTCTTCTTGATTGAACATAGGTCGGCCTATTAAAAGCAGCGAGTGGATTGAATCAACTAACGGTGAAATGGCAACATGAAAAATAGTAAAATGGGAGCCGATGACGCTCCAGTTCCAGCATAAAGTTTCCTACGACAAAACAAACACTCTAGTATTTGTGCCCAAATGCGGTGGCGCCAGATAATAACAATACAAGACCGCTTAGAGAGAGAGGCCACGTTGACACAGCGCAACTCGAATGCGTCTATACTTATGTGCACTTACTTTCCACTCTAACTGCACGTACACGCACGCTCTCTCCGGGAAGTGGCTTTACCTACGATGCACTTCGTGCATGAACTGTCGGCACGATCTCTGCGACATTAGCTCATAAACAGTTGAAAAGTTCGTATATGCTTCGTGCTTTTGTACGTAGAAAACAGTTGTCGCACCCTATACCGGCGGTGTTCACGCATTTTCTTTTGTAGGATAACATTGCACATTTTTCTAAAAGGGCACGCAGGAAGTAGCACGAGGTCCTATTCAACATCTGGTGTCCATGACAGCCGCCGCTTTGCCGCGGTAATTGTATTTCAGGCGATATAAGCATATCATATCACCTTCCTTTTAAATAGAGGAGCTGGAACGTTATGGTCGGCGTCTTTAGACGGAGTTTACAGTTTGATTCTAAAAGCACTTGCTTTTTCAAAGCGCTGTAGCGTAGTGACAGTAAAGTGAACAGAAGTGTACAAGAACACGCTTACCCCTCGTTTGTTTTCAGCCACCCATGGCATAAGTCTTCTTCTCCCCTGGAAAGGATGTTCTGCCCTGCGTTGAGCCACTGTTTGCGCCTACGATTGGGTCTTTCTTTAATTTTCTTACAAAGGTATACCTAACACCATAGAGCACAATTCTGTGACAAACTCCTCGGCATGTTTGACGCACGGATCGGCGGAGGGTAATCCCGTGATTGACTGGAAGCAGCAAAGCAATGACGTTCTCAGTGTATTGCACTCATAAAGGTAAGGTACGGCATGACTTGACCTTTTGCGCCCTCCGCGAGTGGCCTAATAAGTACTGGCGGTGACATGCCGTGTCTTATATGTCATTTTGCGAAGGCTTTGCAAATCATTTCAAAGTGTTTGATAACTCCCTCCACTCTTAGAAGCACCGCTTGTCTTTCTGGGTGCCGGGCACAGCTGTTGGCCCGTAACGTGTGGCTAAGTCCCAAAACGCGGTTGGAGGTGGAGCCTCTTCACATGACAGCGGCGGGGTGCATTTCGTAAATCTAAACGCAAATTCAGCTTTTTCCGGGCTTGCGACGAGTCAGCGGCGTGATCTCGGATAAAATGGCTATGTTCAGGTGACCACTGGCTTACCCGTACTTGCGGAGTGTCGGCAACGCTGGATCTAAGATCTGAAATGACACTTCCGCGGAGTTTATGAACTAACATGGCCTATAATAATTAGGAGGTACGATTCAGCTATCGTTGTGAAATCTATTTGCGTGCCGCGGAAGCAGGCCTTTAAACTTTCTAGTGCAATCCACACAGGTGGGTAGTCCTGATAGCAAGGATTGCTAGAAAAGCTAACCAAGCTCCGTTCTTCCAGCTATAGGTCATCTTATGCGTTTAGATATTGAACATGCACCTGGAATCCTTCGAACATCGCTTTAGCTGCGCAGCTGAGTGCTCTTTACAGCTGCGTATACTGGAAAGTTATAATTTTGCGGCGCGTAGCTGTAATTCGAACAGATAGGCGTGAAGGGATTTGAAATCTAGAATGGTTGCCTTCATTACACCACCTACTTATGGCCTAGATGGGAGGGGGGGGGAGAGAAAGAAGAAAGAAAATGAATTGATTATAGACTACTCCAAATGAGCCTCCCATCTGCTAGGCTTTCTAATTTAAAGGCGAGGCAACGACAATGCCGTTAAGAGAATACTCGTGGCGGTGGCTCAGAGGCTATGGCGTTCGGTTGCTGAGGCCATGGTCGCGGGTTCGGTCTCGGCCAGAGCGGCAGTATTTCATCGGAGGTGACATACGAAAAATCCCGTCTGCTGTGCAATGGCAGCACACGTTAAAGAACCTCTGGTGGTCTAATATTAATCCGGAGGCCTCCACAAACCCGTCCCTCGTAGCCCTTGTGTCGTTTCTGAACATAAAAGCGGACAATTTGCTATTACCTTTAAAATGACATAAAACGGAAAGAAAAAAGTGACTTCGTACGAGATATTTAATAGGTGGGAGAAATGATCCGCGACCTGTTGAACTGCAAGGAGGAACCATAATTATGGCGGCAGAGAATCACTGTATGGTCCAGGGGAGGGATGTGGGGTTCGCGGTCCGGCTGTAGAGCAGAAGTTAATGTAGACCATCGGGAAATGTATTTTGGCAGATGTTGGTAATGATGACCACTGCGTACAATTAACTCGATCGTTATGGCGCAGTAGTTACTGGTTTATCGACCATTCCGCGAGTCCTCAACGATGTACCGGAGAGCCAGAAATATAACCGCCACAGTTGGTACCGGAACCAAAAGCACGCTGGGGGAATCAAAAACGAGCAGTTGTTTTCAAGTTACACGCAGCACAATGGCGCATTCGTCTATTCCGACTGCATACTGCGAGGAACGCGATGAGCATTATTGAGACTGGCGTTTGTGTTGCGCTAACCCTAAAGTGGAATAAAAGTGCTCTGCTTTGGCGGTCGCGATTTGCTGTGATGTGCGCAGTCACATCGCCTGCAGTTCGCCGCTCAAGTGCCACGTGTACGGTCATGACTTATCCAAAGAGCGAGAACATTCTGCTCATGGCAGTGATGACCATGGTGCTCTTCTGCTGATATTACCGTGTCGACGTGGCATCACAGAAACTTGATAATGCGAAGGCTGGGTGGGGGAGAATAATGGCGGCAGTATTCGTAGTTCTCGTGGGTTTCGAACTCTTCGTTTTCCTCTTGTTTGTATTCCGGAACAGGGAGATTGCACATCCCGTCGTTGGCGTGTGGGTGAGCGTACGCAGGCGGCAGAGCGGCGACAGCTCGATCGGCGTGACACTCTAACGCGCTTTAGTTCCGAGCTCGCTTCCTGAAAGATAAGCCGCCTCGTAAATGGCTTTACGTTCATTTCCGCTGCACTGGGCCAGGGCCGTTGATACGAACAACGCATTCATGCGACGTCACGGTGGCCCTAGATTAAAAATACAGATGCGCAGCCGTTGCCTCCTGAGAGATGCAGGGGGCGCCGCTTTCCAAGAATCTCGAGTGAAGTCGCATACGCCGGTCTCGCGACTGTTGCGCCAGGACCTTGCGCCCACGCTTGTGTTCCGATGTCTCGGCTACAGAGGCGAGCGCTGGCAGCGTAAACATTATAGAGACGTGACGCGGAAGCCAGCCATGCGGCCATGGGTAATTGAACCGGCTGCTAAGACTTTCAGGGCATATTCGTGTGTCTAAATTTCAGTTTGTAAGAATCGCAATTTAGTTCTGCAGAAATTAAAGGAAAAAAATTGGTGACCGAAAGTCAGTTATTCCTTTTCCAGGTGGGACTCGGCGTCTGTAACAGAAAGAATTGATTTCAACACGTGTTAGCAAGTGGCGTTTGATTTTGTACTTATTCGGATTATTTTTCTTCTTGACTTATTGACTGCATTAGACAGGCATGTTTTTGCTACTCCTCTCTTAACCAACTTCGTATGTTCCGGGGTAAACGGTATGAGAGCCTTATTGCATCTAGGCTCATACATCCAGCAAACACGACTCGAAGAAACTTATTTTAAATCAAGAAACCGGATCATACCCTCAATAGGAAGCTCGTGAGTAATTGACAGTGGCTCAAGACACTTCGAAAAGGTAGATATTGTACTTTGTGCTACCTGAAGAAGGCTTGCGTAGCTCTTCCAAAGAACAACCAAGCAATCATCTGCAAATCAGAACGTTTTTATCACCACTTTACTGTCTAGATTACTCAGGATCATCCTATCTGCGCTCGCAAGACACAAGTCACTAAGAGCAGGCGCTATACACACTCCGTTTTCTTTGCAGATAGACTTCCTCATTCCACTTAACAAAGGTTGACGAGAGGTACAAGTACACTAAATTCAAGAAACCATCAACTGAAATACCAGCCTCGTTTTGAAACAATACGGCGCCAAAATTTATGAATACAGTCTTCAATGCATTCTACAAGATGCTGATGCGGCAAGGAGTAGTAAAGGTTGTTTACATCTATTGAAAGAAATCCTACATCTGCACCATAAAGCCTTCTCAGGTAGTCAACAAGTTGTTCTGAGCTTCTGATTAAAAATTTGTCCTCAGGTTTCAACACCTTTAGCTTAGTTTGCAAAAACAGACCTTCTTCCTTCTGCCACGAGTCATGTTCAGAGACGATGACCCTAAAAGGCGCCTTTGGCTTGTGGGTCTTGACTGAGAAAAACATCTCAAGTGCATTTTTTCCTGAATTCGTGATTGCTGAATTCGTGTTTGCTGGATGTATGAGCCTAAAGGCAATGAGGCTCTCTTACCGTTTACCTCGGCACATACCAAGTTGGTTAAGAGAGGAGTAGTAAAAACAGGCCTGTGTAATGCAGTCAATAAGTCGTGCACCTGCCTAATGACAACAAGATTCAGTAATCAGGTTGATCGCCTTCAGGAAGCGGGTTACCCGAGGCACCTTGTAGTATCTGTAATAAAAAGCATGCGTAGACAAAGAAAAAACACAAGGGTGACAGATAAAGACGGAGGTCCCAGCAAAATTGAAGTAATATCTTATATTCACAGGATTTCCCACGGCCTCAAAAAGATTGCAGAGAAAATTGGTGTTAAAATCTGCATGTCAGCCCCAGAAAAATTATCCCGCATGTGTAAGAACACATGTCCAGACAAGCACGATAGGAAGGCCTGCTCTGTACGTCATCAAAACCCCTTTTTAACTTGCATCGATAACGTTATATACAGGTTGCCGCTTTCACATGGCAAGTTGTATATAGAGCAAACAGGCCGGTGCCTGTATAAGCGACTCAGCGAGCACCACAGAAATGTTAGAAATCAGGGGCCAGGTAATTTGGCTCGTCACTGCCGTGTTCACAAGCGCACGCCTAACTTCGAGGAGTGTTTAGTATTAGAAACAAATAGCGATCAGAAAACAAGGGAAATAATTGAAGCTTTAGCAATGAAAAAAGAGGGATTGGACAATTGTGTCAGTGCTCCTTCAGTGTTATCATGAAGGAAAGGCGTAGCTTTCTTAGATTAAAGGAGTGGGCGATAGTGTGAAACTTGCTCACTGACTGGTGGTTGTTATTGTTCTTTGTTGATCTCTTCCCTCGATACATCATGACTTTGACAAGATAATCATTGTTAGTAGGTTATACCTGTACCTTATGTGATCTTTATAGGGCTGTCAGCGCCAAATAAATTCATTCAGTGGAAGTTTAGCGCTCGTGTTGTATCCCCTCTATTGTGTGCGCTATGGATCCTCATGGTATTATACCATTGCCCTCAGGCCTTTTCACTTATCGTCAAATTGGAAACGTCTGTGGTGCAGGATGGCTTAATATTTTTCAATCTTTTTATGTTGCCCCAACTTAATATATGCTCATCGCGTTAACACGCAGCGTGTCGGACTATCTAGATCAGGGGAATGTTCGGGGCGATTTTTTTACTCATTTATGATGTACGCTTATCGGCAGTTGTGTGGTTTGACGTATTGCTTGGCTTGTCAATATATTCCCTGTTCACTTCAGTAAACTTTAGTTTCGAGTCAACGCTTGTTTTGTCTCTTTTCACGTCTCTGTCTTTCGCGCTGGTAGATTCACCATGACCCCATGCCAACTTGCTGAAGTTTCTATCCTCTTGGGTTGATGTTCTCTTCTGCGTCGTCAACGGGACGATTAAGAATTGCTGAGCCAGCTGGGCGTCTATGTGGTTGTTGTAACCATGGAAACAACGCTGCCAGCCATGACAAGAACGAGTTACAGCGAACAGGCAACCATTGTGTGCAAACTTCCGCGACGTTCTCACATAGGCTCTTTTGATCGGTCCCACGGATTGGGACCATTGGGAAAGTGAAATGGGAATGAGGAGTGCCGCTAAAATCGAGCGGAGGACAGCGTTTTGTTTGCTAATATGTTGAAATTTCTTCATTGAATAACTCTCATTCCTATGCACAGATTCCTATAAGTATTTTGAGTCAGAATCTGTGTAACATAAACAATTCGTCTGAAGTATAGCCGCGATTCCTTCAATCCGTGTTTCACAGCCCCTTTAAAAGCATCGGTGGGTAGTGCGAGCTGCTGCTGTGCAGCTTGTGTACAAATGTCCAGTGACACTCAAACACCCCGGCTGTGCTATGGATGTCATGTGTGTAGTTGGATTAATTTGTAGAGCGCGCGTATTACTTACGGGGCAGTTCGCAGCACAAGCCGGCGTTTTTCGAAAACCTGCCTTGCAAGTTCATGGTGCTTTATGGGAAAAAAGAACGTTACTGTGTTACTCTACGAAAAAACAAAATGCACATATCACAAACCCACACGCGGCAGTTTATTTCAGCGACGGCAGCAGCTGTGGAAATGCCAGAACGAGCTGATGATTCCACCGCAGTGATATATTGCGCCGTTGTCAAGTCGCCGTGCTATTTTCGCAGTCTGTTATAAAGCATCTTGTTCTGGCTGTTAGTGCAGACACGTTTATAATTCATCCTGCGAAGAAGGGGCGGCACTGTGACTAAAACACACACTGGCCAAAAGGAAGACGAACAGGCTAAAAACAAATGACGTATCGGGACCCGTACGCGTGATTTGTTCACGTGTGAGATGAAAAAAAAGCCAGGTTGGCTGTATGTTTAAACGAGTGATGTGCGCATGGCTGTAACCTTGCTCACTTTCGACAAACACTGATGCAATACATCGAATAATCGATGCTTTTTTAGACACTTGCTATGAGCTCTTCCTGGGCGTCAGCATATATTGCTCAATGCACTGTCGTGCGCACTTGGCGATACTGGCTTGCGACAGTCCTCAGAGGAGGCATTTCGAGAACACCCTTACCCGATGCAATGGTCTACAGAGGTAGGCATATCCACGGGACAGTGGTGAAATTTATCATCACTGGACTTTCTATATTTCTGCTCATTCGGGCTGGCTACAACTGCGGGTGATGAACTCCGAAGCAGTTCATGTTGAACATCGCTGAGCTCCAAAATTAAACGGCTTTTGAACACCGTCTGCAGCCTTCGTTTCGAAGCCGGAACGCTCTAAGGATTTATTTATTCGATTTCTTCGAATACTCACAGCGCCACAAATGGCATTACAGGGAGGGGGGTATAACACATAGTACACATGAAAACAGGCAACAAACTGATGTACAGACAATTCATCGTGACAGATGATCAATATAGGTCATAAAAAAGGGATTTATAAAGATGAGAATAAATCATTTGACGTAATTCACGCTACCTCTTCAGAGAGAGATAAAGTGACATCTTGGCAATCGTCCGGCGATCACACCTGCGCGCATGTTCGGTTGTAAATCTGGTGCACAATGCTGAGCGGTGAACGTTCTTAATAGCTCTGGACACACATCCCTCCGTTCGGCAAAAATATCGAGCCCTAGAAAGCAAGCTTCTAGGCAATGACAACGAATTATGGGGTCCACAAAGAGCGTTGGATGGTGAATTGATAGAAAAAATAAAACGCGTAGACGGCTGAACACGGTTTGTTGATAGATTTTGAGCCGATGCGGCTAGTCGGAAGGCGACAAGTATATGAGGCAGTAGAAGAGAGCATTTTCCAGCACAGGAAGTTTTCGCGCCGCCCGACAGTTCGTTATCCACAGCGAGATCAGGAAAAGCGTCTGGCAGCTGGACACCAGCCCGCCGGCAGCCGCCGAAAGGTGCAGGCCTGAAGGCTGGAGATGGCGGAATGACCATGTGACCAAATATGGTGGCACCCATGCTCTCGCACCGTAGAGCGTCTATAAACTAAACACGCCACTGCAATCACTGACCCCTAGCAATAGTGTGTCCCCAAACTGTGGCCCTAGCAGACGGTAGTAGGCTACACCGAGAACCCTGTGCTACGGGCGCACTAGCGTCGTCGACAAGCAAAGCTGGGTGGAACCTTGTGCGCAGCACGCACCGACTGAGGACGGGGGCAGCTGGTCAGGTTTGCGGCCAACGCGCCAGCTAGAAACAAAGTCACGTACCTGAGGGAAACGCCGGTATACTCGCCTACTCCCTGTGCGGTGTCATTCGATGCCGTGACGTTCCTTCTTATAAGCACAGCCTAAAGAACGGCTACATGGAGTTGTAACGGATGCGAAGTACTAGTGAGTGCAGATATTAAGGTCATGGGTGCCCACGTTAAGCCCGCAATTCATCTCACCCCCTATTGCTTAGAAGTCTACACATTATATGAAATTTGCGTCCAGCTCTGTTGGTCCCCTTATGTACCCTTCGCGCCCTTTTTTGGTTTGCCAAAAGACGTCTCACTGTGCCAGTGCTCATCTCTGGTATACTGTCGGGATCGTTCTTAACACGATAATCACGATGCAAACGTACAACAGGAGAAAGAACAATCTAATTGTTCCTTCGTACTCTAGTCCTGCAGCAGAGAACAGACACCTGGGAGACTGACGGTTAGTATATACAGACCAAATTTTCAAGTATGTAATTTCCACGGTCATTTCATACTTCGCTGGCGACAACGTTGGTTCCCGTAGGGCGTAGTCAGAGCGCCTGTGCTCTCAGCCGGCTCACGAGCGGTGTCGTGACACAATCGTGATGTGTGATTGGTAAGAAACGAGTTCCTGAACACAACAGCCCAGTGAGTGCAGATTAGAAACACTGCATTTGTATGGAGTGGCGAATGTGTTCACCTCGCAGTCGCCTCAGTTTGCGTCCATCGTCGACTGGCGCCTTGCCTCTGGCCCAGCAACTAACACACCGCGATGCCGGTGTCTCCGTGAGACCCGCACTCGCGAATAGGGATTGATACACACGGTGACAGCGAGGCACAAAAAAAATTAAGCAGTTGCCATGGGCTCTTAAATCCGCATGATGGACCTTTTATAGGTGCGAGAGTTTCAATTCAATTCAATTCCATTTATTCCCTGAAAATGCTGGCTGGCTGCCTGGACTAAAAGCTGTTGGTATACAGCTTGACGAGGTCCAGGCAGCCGTTACAAGGCACAGGGGCAGACTCAGTTCAAAATCGTTACATGCACAACAAAAAAGAGCAGATTCAGTTGAAAATCTTTACATACACAAAATAAGAAAGCGAACACATAGGTTAGTTTTTACAAAAACAGGACAGTTAAAAAGCACAAAATCATCATTAATGAAAATACGGAAGTGCAAAAACAAATTTGCAAAATATACAAGAGGACAGATGTGCTTGGGTGCGAATGAGAAGTCAGGAATTATTTCTGGAGAAATAATTCACGCAATGCTTTCTTAGTAGGATTATTTATATCTTTATATCTATCTAAAATTATTGGAAGATTGTGCTGTAATGCTTGGAACTTAGTCAGTGCGAAAAGAGGGATTTAACCAAGTGTCTGTGGTGCGCGTATTAACCGTGTGACCGTTCTGTTTCAATAGCGCAGTGCCTTCTACCATAGTAAAGGATAACGACAGACGAAATGAAAGCAATATATACGGAATTCATATATACTTTGAATTCTTAACACACTAAACGTTTCAAAAGCTTGCCGTGTTTGGTTTAGGTAATCAAGATTGGAAATGTGACGTATAGCTTTGTTTTGAAGAAGGTAAATTTTTTCTAGGTTTTTTCTAGTGCATTATATATTTCAAGCTTTATTTTAGCTGGAAGGAACGCGCGGCAACGAGCAGTTGCACCTGTTACCAACGAGACTTTTTGTTAACTTCTCGACATGCGAATTCCGTGAAAGGTGTGAAGAAAATGTTACTCCTAGTATGGTGTGTTCGTGAACAACTTCAATTTATTCACCACCACAAGTGATGTTTTTTTCTGGACGAAGGTTTTGTTTCTTGCACAAAATACACAACTTTCGTTTTTGCAGGATTAATTTTTAAGAGATTAACATCAGGCCATTCATGGAGCCACTTAAGAAGCTCATTACACTTGATGGCTAGTTCATTCACATCAGGACCAGAGAACAAAATCATGCAGTCGTCAGCGTAAATAACGAATTTCAAATCATTGCCAATGCTCACAATACTGTTTATATAGATATTAAATAGAAGAGGGCCTAGTACACTTCCCTGAGGTAGGCCTCTGATTATAGGTAGTAGAGATGATTGGCGGTTTCTAATACACACACACTGTTGCCTGTCAGCTAAGTAAGATTTTATCAAAGATAAAGGGTTGTCACGAATCCCACAGACTGGGAGCTTATGAGTTAGATTACAATGATCAAGAGAATCGAAAGCCTAATCCACTTAATATTCCTCAAAAAGGCTAACGAACATAGAGCCAGGTTCTGCGCAACTGATTGACTATTTGATCACCAGCGAAGTGGACGGAGCCCGTCGTCTTAACGGTGCTAATGCTACGCCTAATGCCCACTGACCAAGGAGCGAACAGCGAGCGTAGCCGCTATAGCAGTAGCCTCGGCCGCACGTGGCGGTTTTAGGCGTGCCCCTCCTATGCTCAACGTCAGGCCGAAGGCACACGCATGCAACGGAACTGCCCACTCTGCACACCAGCGGTCAGTAGGCACAGGAAAGGTTGACAGCCGTGCGTTGGGGACGCAGGATTCACAGCTCCTATGATTACACATGGCGGCACCGGGCGGGACGTCATAGCGTCAAATAGGCGAGCTTTTCCTTTTATTGTTTTAATGCTTAGGTACAGGTTTGGGACGAAAACCTAGTGCTCCATAGCGAGAGCAAAGCGGTGATGGGAATATACACGTATATGTACCTTTGCATTTTGTAGTTTAGAAGCTGCGTTTGTTTTATTATTTTCTTACTTTACACCGCTTTTGTCTTATGATTGATGGCTTTCTGTGTGCATGTTTATGCCCCTTCTGCTAGGGCCTACTGTAGGGCCTGCAGTATCTTTGAAATAAATAAATATATAAATCAATAAATCATTTCTAGACTATAGAATGCCTTATGTGTATGCAGGTCGCACTAGATCATCAAAACAAGTTGTCGCCAAAGGTATGCCGCAAGGCATTCGTCTTGGACCACTCTTATTGTTGGTTTATGCCAAAGACATTGTGCCCTAGGTGCGCAGTTCGTTTGCTGATGACACAACACTTTTCGTAACGGGCAGTAAGGAATCCGTGATTGAATGAAAGGCGAATTTAGCACTCATCCGTTTCACTCTTTGGGTAAAAGCCAGTTGTGTAAGAATGAATTCCAACAAATCAAGGGAAACTTTGCATATCCTAAGACGAAAGCTGCTGTCGAGAAGTATCAGCATACACATGAGTAAGAAATACATTAAACTAAGGGACTGCGTAAAGATGCTTGGCGTTGTGATTTCAAATAATTTAACTCAGAATGATCGTCTAGAGTACATTGAATCTACAGTATCACCCGCTGTTAGTATTTCTAAAATTAGGCAGATGTCACCAGTAAAACATAAAATTTTAATTTTTAATGCATTTACACCTTTGCTTCCTCAATATTGTTATGTAATTTTTGTACCAGAGGTGTCGCAAACTTCTCCAAACTGCATCTACTACAAAAGAGGGCAGTGCGCTGTATAACAGATGTAACTATTGCCATCCACCTAGTGACACTTTCTTAAATACGATATTCTCCTACTGTTTTTTTTTTGATAATTAAAGGTTGATCTTGCACTACTGAACATTTTTGAAAACCAACGCGAGTATCATAATTCGACTTGCGAAATTACTGGAAATACCTTTCATTTCGACAAGCACGACAAAGAGAAAAATGGTACATTCCTACTCCCCGCACGCACTACGGTACACCCCCTAAATGCTGTACTTTGCTTACTTTGTTAAGTATGTCGGTCGCAGAGTATCTTCACCCATCTAGGGCATCTAACAAATGTAACGGTCGTTTTTAATGTACTTATTCATATATAGGCGCTGCCGTTGCCTTCAATTCCGCTGTATTACTCCGTTTGCTTAGTGCCAGAGACATTTTTCAAGTTGTTTCTATACCGTTCAGCCCCGGCTCATTTATTGTAAAAAAGAAATGTGAACTGAAAAAAATCATCCACAGCTTTTCCTTCTGTGTTTCCTTTCGCTATTATAGGCCATCGCTAAAGTCACAGGATAGATAACCGGACAGGCTTTCAACACACTATCGTTCTTCCTTTCCGGCGCGCCACGACGCAGTTTTGAGAAGTATAGACAAGTGCGCATCTTGTCCTCCCTGTTTGTCTTCCGGGACACATACAAAAATTCCTTATCTATCTAACAACACATCACTGCACCACCTATTCGTCTTCTTGTCGAGTTAGGCCACAAAGAAAACTTCGTGACGCACTTCCACTTCCGCTTGCGGCGAAACGAGCGAGTTGGTGATATGTTTTATCAAGAGCAAACAGCACTAAAAACGTAGATGGACGCGGGTACAGCGCTTGTCTCGAGTTTTCTCTGCTTCCAGAGCAAAACACAGGAAAAGCGCTGTCTCTGTCTTCGTCTACGTTTTCGTGTAGTTTGCTCTTGAAAATTGCCTCCCATGCTGTCACTGTCCAACAAAAAAAATCTGCTGATTTTCAGCTTCAGTTCTAGATATTAGTGTCATCAGTGGAAAGAGTAAGGTGCGCCGCAGCTGTATCTACTGCGCCATGAACTTTTGTGGCGTCTACAGCAAGAGCTGTAGAGGGCACGAGCGAGCACACACATTTTTCTATTTCAATTGTCCGTGCCGCCGCGGTGGCTGAGTTGTTATGGCGCTCAGCTGCTGGCCCGAAAGACGCGGGTTCGATCCTGGCAGTGGGGGTCGAACTTCGATGGAGGCGAAATTTTAGAGGACCGTGTACTGTGCGATGTCAGCGCACGTTAAAGAACCCCGGGTGGTCGAAATTTCCGGAGCCGTTCACTAAGGCGTCTCTCACAGCCTGAGTCGCTTTGGGACGTTAAACCCCCATAAACCATAAACCTCTTTCAATTGTCCACTACGCTGTATGGCTTTTACTTCCGGTTGAAAGTTTCTGAAGTACTCCTTAGTATTTCGCTTCTCGTCTACATGATCGCCTTTTATAGGGCCTTGGCTGGCACTTCCGCAACATTTAACCATCTCAAGTTACACCTAGCTATGCCGATGAACTAATGAATAAAAAGAAACAATAATCGCTATAACTGTCGCTACAACAACATAATTATGCGTTTAGTACGGGCTAAAACCTTCCCCAATCAATTTTTGTGAGAGGGTTACGTAGCATGCCATGAAGTATCACTGAGATCTGCGGCTGGTAGCCGCTTGAATAGCCGTCGCCTAAAACCAGAAAATAACGTGCAGGAATACCCGTATTAAACAAGGAGAAATAGAGGTATTTAAATAACATCGTTCTCACTTCTAGTTGACCGATTTGGCCTGTGTCAGGACTGTTTTCTTCAACTAAGAGGATTTGAGAAAACTCTGTGTATTTTGTTTCGAGCTGTGCGGCCGCGTTCAGGGAAATTTTGTTACGCAATTATTCCCCAGATGCAAAACTCACTCCACTTTAAAGAGAGTAGTGGCGAAAGGAATGGGTTGTGAAAAGGAGCCCCGTAAGGAACCACGGCGCCAAATATTTAAAGTGAATCGAAGCAAAACTCCAACTCTTTTTCCAACAGGGCTACTGAGGCTGTACTAACGCAGACGTCTGGTTGCTTGTGGATGAAACCTGCCTCAATTATCTCACCAGTGAAGTGGTTGCTGCTCTTTGCCAGAATTTTTGTTTCCTTATACATCGGAGGGCGCCTGCGACGACTGCAGTCAAGAACGGGGACGGCTAAGTTGCTTGAATTAGAGTTGTGTTCGAAGAGACTATTTTTAATACATCGACCCGTCTGGACGATGTATTCTCTGCCGCAAGACAAAGAGATGATGTACACAACCCCTGTGCTGCAAGTTACGAAACGATCACGATGCCGAAATGTGCCTTCGCGAATTTTTTCGCCAGTGTACCGTTCACTCTTCTGCAGGGTCTAGAGAGGCGGTGAGGGACTGAGAAAACAACGCTCACTCCAACTTTTCGTCCAATCCTTTTAAGGTTGTGAGGAACCTGGTGAACCTAAGGAATAATCGCGTGTTTCTCACTACGTTTCCTGGGATGCGACGAGGGGGCGTTTGTGCACTGAATTTTGTTTAACATTTTTTCAGCCACCGAGACTAGAAGCAACGGCGGGTACCCGGATTGACGCAATCTCTGCACCTTGTTTCGAAAACTGATTTCCTGACAGTGCTCACAAGATTTGCTGAGCGCGTTATTGAATGCAGACTGGGCTATGTTTGACTTGACGAGTTTCGAATGGGCGGAATCGAATGGCAGAACAGGCTTATTGCCCCTTGGCTGGAAAATCCAGCAGATATGTTGCGGCGAAAAAAGAAATTGTAACTCGAGAAAGCGGATGGAGCAATTTTCTGGTACTTCATGCGTCAAAACCAGGGGAAGCACAGTTTCACTAAAAAGGTCTAACACCTTTGCGAACTTCAGACAGAAAGGCATCGTTTTCACAGTCTAGGAATATGAGGTAATCGTCCAACTGTCTAAATATTTTTAGAACTCGCAAGTTTTTAGTTTCTCACTTAACACTCTGTCATGCATAGCCAGGTACAGGCCACTCAGACTGGGGGCGATACAAGACCCTATGCAAATACCTTGTTTGTGTATAAACAGAGACCAATTCCATTCGGTGTAGGTGGATTTGAGGTATGTAGAAAGCAGTTGTAAAGAACCACCGGCAGAAAAACCGCATAAATTTTTAAAAGCAATACCACCATGATGGTTATTACAATCACTTACACACCGGATGAGATCAACGTGAGGAATCGAATAATACAGGTCTTTCACATCTATAAAAACCCAAGGAAGGCCTTGGCCCGGTTTTGTTGGAGAAATTGAATTGTGTCGTTCAAAGTTTTCACCAGAAAAGGGTCATTAAATGAGAGCAAGTCAAGTTTTGTTTGCAAAAAGCTTGCAACACATTTTTAACAAGTGTCTGCCTCCGGCACAATTATGCGAAGTGGGCATGTGGGTTTATGCGTTTTTGCGCTGAAGAACATAGTGAGGGTCAACTTGCTGCTATAATTTGTAAGGCGGGAGAATGTCAAACCAACTCGCCCAGCAACATACCCTGCTCAAGTTAGGAATGATTCGAAGAGCCTTTGCAAGATGACAGAAGACACAGTGAGTCACCGAGTCACCACAGCTACTAGCGAAACCACTACTTATTGGTGCGCGCGTAAAAGACGGACAAGGTCAAGTCATGCCGTACCTCCTCTCTATGAGTGCAATGCATTCTGGCACTGCGTCCAGGGAATCACGGGATCCCCCTCCGGCGAACCGTATTCTAAGCATGCCAAGGAATTTTTCCAGAAGTGTGCCATATGTTGCGAGGTATGCCCTTGTAAATAAAGTCCCAGTCAGAGACGCAAACAGTCGCTGAACTCAGTAGACAACATCCTTTCCAGGGAACCAGAAGAGTTACGCCATGGGTAGCTGAAAACAAACCAGAGGAAAGCGTGTTCTGGTACGCTTTTGTGTCCTCTATTGTGTCTACACTACAGAGCTTTCAAAAAGAAAGAACTCTTGGAATCAAGCAGTTAGCTCCGTGTAAAGATGCCGACATAGCGCTTCCGCTGCTCCATTTAAAAGTGAGGTGACATGATCTGAAAAACATCGAACGCGGGAAAACAGCGGCTGTCATGGACACAATATGTGGAATATAATCTCCTGCTACTTCCTGCATACTTTTTGGAAGAATTCTTAAAGTTATCCTACAAAAAAAGGCATGAGCACCACCGGTAGGGTGCGACAACTGTTTTCTTCGTACGAAAGCACAGTGCATATACGAACATTTCAACTGTTTATGAGCTTATGCCGCAGAGGTCGTGCCGACAGTTTACGCGCGAAGTGCATCGGGGGTAAAGCCACTTCCCGGAGAGAGCGTGCGTGTACGTGCAGTTAGAGTGGAAAGTAAGTGCACATAAGTATAGACGCAGTCGAGGACCGCTGCGTCAACGTGGCCTCTCTCTTTAAGCTGTCCTGTATTGTTATTAACTGACGTCACCGCTTTTGGGCAGAACCACTACAGTGTTTCTTTTGTCGCAGATAACTGTATACTGGAACTGAAATGTCATCGGCTCCAATTTTATTATTTTTCATGTCGCCATTTCAGCGTTATTCGACTCAATCTGCTCGATACTTTTAATAGGCCAACCTGACTATGCTCAATGGCGCGTGTTCTCGTTTGTATTTATTTTTACTCACAGCACCTTGCCTTGTTGCTGATTAACCTTCATTCGCCTCTTAATCCTTTGCTGATCCGCTAGTGTGGGTATGCGCCAATACTGACTTTTTTTCCTTTGTTTAAATCCGAAAGTGAAAAAAGACGCGCAATGCACGGGTGCCCGTGCTGAAACTGCCGACGACAACAAAGGCGATGTAACGGGCGTAGAGTTAAAATAGAACTCGATTTCACAAACAGCCAGGAGTAATCAGCGCTTCTGCACCTAAAAATAGCCTTACAATTGGTGCTGTTCGTAAATTGGACAAAACAATCCCCTCCAGTGTGAAGGCGCCCGATACCTAATTGCAGGTTATGCACGTGTTAGAGAACGCCTGTCATTTTTCCCGCAAGCGGCAGTGCCATCGCTGGCTACTGACATGGACGTTCTTCTCGAGCACTGGCTCATTCTACGAGCGTCAGCTTTGCTAACCGCTACGCCACTCCGGTGCAAGGGACTCACCTGCCGCTCAGCACTCCTGCGGACGACGCGTCGGACAGTGCTCGATGCCTCTGGAAAAGCTGCGGCGCGCCATGCACGGCGAGCGCCCGCCCATCCAGGATTACGCCCTCACGGTTGCACTGGCTGCCATGGCTCGTGCGTGGACTGGGTTCGGCGCCACGACGGCGTTCAAGCTGGCGGTGCAGCACACGCCGGTGAGCGAGAGCGCCTCGGGGGACCCTTCGTACGAGCCACTGCGGATGTCCCCGGCGGCTACCCGGTCACCGCCCACCCAGACAGCGCAGGAAGTGCACTCGTACGCCCATGGTGCATTGGTGGGGCTACCACCGGCGCTGTTCCTCCGAGGAGCTCACGTCCTGGCGGACACTGCGGGCCGGGTCGAGGAGTCGGTCGCAAGGGGAGAGGTTCCACCTACAAGTTGCGCTCCTTGGGCGCTGATGGGAGCCTCTCGAACGCTCGGCACGGGCTCTGAGCCGGACGTGCGAGCACTGCTGGCGAGCGAGTACGGCTGCGCACCTTGGCGATGCTCTTGCTGGGTACTGATTCGTTGTTGAAGAATTCTGTGCTCGAAGCGGTGTGACAGGTGACTCAGTTTGAAAAGCTGTACTGCTTGTTAGACATTTTCGCGATTCTAATTATTGTTGAATAATTAGTTTGTGCATAAAATAACCTTTCCTTTATAAATTTCAACGCTTTGTCGGTGTGTTTTCAGTTGACTAAGCCTATCAAAGTTTTTTTCGCTTGTAATTGTTCATCGTTTCAGAAGTGAGGCCTGAAACGTACGGGATGGGTCTAAATTTCTCAGGGCACGCTGCCAAATTTCGAGCTCAGTAGGGGTGCATAACCCAACAATTCTGAACAAAACTTTATGAATGCAATTTTTTCATATATTTCAATGCTTCGCGATAACAATCAATATATCCGCAGATCGCTCGTCAACAGGGTTGCATTTTATTGCTATTAACTTTTTCCTATCTTCGAAAGCGTTCCCCATAAGTTTTTTTTTCTGACAGTCTTAAGTTCTTCACGCGAGCAATAGAAAAACTTTAAATTGTTTTGCTACATATAGTTGGAACGGAAGGTTGCCTTCATTATTTCCATAACAGTACCTTAAAATTTTCCAATATTCAAAATTTTTGTCCAAGAATGTTGGACATGTGACTCCCATGAACCTTAAGACCTCTGTAAGAGGAGGAGGAGTTTATCATTCTCACCTGTAAAAACCGCCTTGCTGGGAGCGCCAGTGGAATTGGAAAATCGAGTAAAGCTGAGCTTGAGGTTGTTTTATTTTTTTAGGAGCAATTTTTGCAATCCATGACGTTGAACATAAAGTTATCCTCACTTCGGGGAGAAAGTGAATGCTGATATACCGGGTGTTTCAGCGAACAGTTTCAAAAATTGAAAGTAGTAGACTTTTTAGGAAAAAAATACAGGAGAAAACTCGTAGTTGCAGTGGACGTCACTAATTGCGGAAAGCATACAAATTAGCTTGTTAGGTAACTAAAATTAATAATGAACGTTATCATTAACGTTGTTCGGCGGTTATTGCCAATGGCGAGTTTGCAGCCACGGAGAAGACGATGACGTCATGAACATCATTATCTTCAGACTGATTACACCCAATGCACGACCAAGGCTTCTCCCATATTTCTACAACTGACCCCGCACTGTGCCAGCTGCGGCCACTTTATCACGGCAAATTTCTTAATCTCCTCCGCCCGCCTAACTTTCTGCCGCTCCCTGCTACGCTTGCCTTCTCTCTGTATCCAGTCCGTTGCCCTTAACGACCATCGATTATCTTGCCTTCGCATTACATGCCCGGGCCCAAGCCCAATTCTTCATTTTGTCTAGGGTGTCAATAACTCGCGTTTGTTCCCTGATCCTCTATGACCTCTTCGTGAACCTCAACGATACACCTACGTGTATCATTTTCCTTTCCATATCATGTTGCGTTGTCCTCAATTTAAGTTGAATCCTTTTTTTCAACGTCCATGTTTCTGCCCAATAAGTATCGGTAAGATAAAACTGTTGTATACTTTTCTCTTGAGGAATATTGGTAAACTGCCAGCCATGATCTCACAGATGCTTCCAAATGCGCTCCACCCCATTCTTAGTCTCCTAGTAATTTCACTTTCGTGATCCGGATCTGCTGTCACTACTTGCCCTAAGTTGTACTCCCTTACCACTTCCAGCGCCTCGCTACCAATCGTAAAATGGTGTTCCCTTCCGAGACTATCTAACATTACTCTGGTTTTTTGGTTACTGCCTTTTAGACCCATTGTTCTGCTCTGCCTGTCTAAGTTATTGATCATGCATTGCAATCAATCCCCTGGGTGACAGGGCTGCCGCGGTGGCTCAGCTATGGCGCTCGGCTGCAGATGAGCTTTCATCGATTACGAGAAATCACTCAGTCGAGGCTTCAGCAGCCATCAACGCTGCTAGAAAGCAGGCTGTAGAAGAGGCATATGTAAAGTTGCTGAAAAATAACTATATATCGGCTGCACGGCTGCCGTAGTTCCCCAAAGGAAAAATGAAATCCCAATCAGGAAGGGCGTCAGGGAGGGAAACACACTTCAGTTTTTTTTTTCGGCATGTTCTTGCTCAAGGTGTTCAGAGAACGGTATCGGGAATGGAAGCTTACAAAGGGTAATGTAGAATATTGTTGTAATATCTGATTTACGTACGACATTTTTGGTTTATGGAGTTCAACGTACCAATGCAAGTAATGTTGTGAAGGACACCATAGTGGAGGGCTCCGGAAGATTTCTACCACCTGAGGTTCTTGAATGTGCGCTGTCATCGCACAGTACATGTGCCTCTAGCATTTCGCGTCCATCGAAATGGGATTGCCGCGGTCGGGACTGGACCTGCGCCTTTCGGGTCAGCAGCCGGGGTCTATAACAGCGGAGCCACCACTGTTGACAATTTCTGGATAAAAGCTCAGGGGATGCAATTATAAAGCATGATCGGGTACTTAGGCAATGCGGAAAGGCGCGTCTAAAAATATTTTAAAACAATGCGAAGTAATTTTCAAACATTTTCCAGAGGACTGCAGACGAGTAGCTTGTTGGGCAAGTTTGTGCTTGGTACCGGGTAGAGAAACCAACCGAGCAGGACGCGTACACAAGAGAGGGAATTCGTAACGACGACGCTGAAGACACAACTGAAAATTTTACTTGGCCAGAAAATTGAGCTGGGCAGGGCGCACATACGCGTGACCAGGGAACGCCGACAAAAAGAACAAAATAAAAGGAAAGCTGAATATTCAACGTTAAGAGACAGGGAGATGAGGAAGCTTGCGAGGATAGGGAGGACGCATATTGCACAGCGCAAGGTTCATTGCAGGTAACAAAAAAACATCTTAATGTCATGCAAGTTATTTGTAGAGGAAGTTCTACTTGAGGAATACGCGGTAGAGCACAGTTATAATGTTCAATGGCATTAAACAAGTTTTAAGGCTATTTACTGCCATGCCAGGGTGCTATTTGACCCCGTTAGTTGAACAGTTGAGAAGTACAAAAAGCGCCAATAGCCAAAGAAAGCTCTTCTCCCTTCTGTGATTGCATTCATTCATGCTTCAAAGGAGCCGCTTCATGGATTTTAGTTTTTAAAGCTCGGTTTTCCCTACTTAATTTTGCAGACCTCATCTAAAACAGTCATAGTAGACTAACTTTAGAAATAAAGGCGTTTATTTGCGCTTTATCTCCTTATTATCATGCTACTAAACTCTAAAAAAACGTTCTGGCATGACCGTTCTTGTTTTCTTTTTGCTTTGAGACATATTTTTCTGTACTTGAGCAAAATAGCGACAGCATGGCACAAGTACTGCATCAAAATCATAAGGTGCTTCAGCAGGTGTTCCATGAGAATAAAGTTTGCCTCATTGAAACACGAGAAATGCGTTTGAATATGTGCTTCTCATTAACTGATGTTTCAAGTATTTATTACCAAAATATTTACGAAAATGATATTAGGCAACTGCTTTTCGCTATGTTTATGCCGATTTTGTGTCCGACGCATGAGAGATCACCGTAGAAAGAGCACAGTTTTCAAGAAGCCATTCTGTGAAGGGAGTGTTTAGAAAGGTCCTTTGAATCCATCCTTGTGCCGTGCCATGTAGCACAGCAGTACATAAACATGGTGTATATTCTTACCTTAACCCTTTATAAAAATAACTTATTATTTTACCTCAAATATTTTACGTGACTGTCATTGGCGTAGTGAAAAAAATCTGTTCTAGAAGGCCTGTTTAGAATTAAATTCGGGTTCGCTTCTTCAGTGATCCGAGTGCATGTAGCGCTGGGTATTAGATTGTTGCATTGGACAATTGACTCTCTTAGTGCCGAAGCAATTGAATTCACGCGTGGGCACACCTTTTCCTTGGTGCTGCTGCAGTGGCTGGGAGGAAGTCAAGGACTTCATGTCCGACGTCGGCATCCAGCGGGTCTTCGCTGCTGCTCTGGACACACAAAGGGTTACGCGTCATGGTAAAAAATTTCTGATGGTCTAGCCCTGTTAGGCCAGGATATACGTAGCGAAAGCGTGGCGACTTCTTCATCGGAAGAGTGCATTCACAAGATGCGCCTTTATTCATGGTTATAACTTGAGCCGTCGTGGAGGAGTGTCCGGATAGAGGCCTTCCTTCTCCATGTATTCCTGCCACCGGTTGGCCACCACGTAATCCAGCACGTTGCCCACGCAGGACGTGAGCGATATAAGACGCAGGTTTCCGATGGCTGGTGGTTTGCCCGCTTTTTGGAAGAGGATCGTTCTTGCCGTTTTCCACTGTCGGGGGAGCTTGCCCCAACGCCACCATTCGTTGAAGTAACGGGTTAGGGCCTCGATCGATTCATCACCGAGGTTGCGTAGCGTCTTGTTGGTAACAAGATCGGGGCTGCTGTTGAGCGGGTCTTGAGCTCGTGCAGCCCTAGCCGTACATCTGACATGGTATTGTCGTGGTCGAGCCAGGCGTTGGGCAGCCCTGTACGGCAGGTGGGTTTCCTTTGGCGTGTACGGCAGATACTTGGCTTCCGGGCTCTTGATAACGGCGTCTTTTCCTTGTTGTGTGTTGGGGCGCATGAGACGGGCCAAGCGGTCGCGCTAGTGTCACCAGTTGGTATTAGTTTCGTTTGGGAGGTGCCGAAATGGATTCCAGGTGCAACCGCGATGCAGTTGCATGTCAGCTCGGTTGCAGATTTCGTTCCACTGCTGACGGCACAGCACCTTGCAGTCGTGTTCAATGGCCCTGTTTAAGTCGGCCACCTTCTTTCTCAATTTGCAGTTCAGCCGTTACCGCTTCCAGCACACCTGTATTGAGCGTTTGGCCTCGATCAGATGGGCTAGGTGGCTGTCCATGGCGACGACGTCTTCGCCCGTTTCGACAGTTTTGGTGGCCGAGTGCACTGCATCGCGGAGCTCTGCCGTCCAGGCTTCAACGTCTTTGATGCCTTGTGCTGTGGTGGGACGTCCCTTATAGAAACCGTCCCAGTTCGTCCACTTGTGTGTAACGGTGTTGCCCCGGAAGTGGTTGGGTATCGTAATTTCGAGGATGTAGTGGTCGCTGCCCAGGTCGACGCCGGTGTTGTGTCATGTTACTTTGCCCGTGTGGTCGTTCCTGATGAATGTAAGGTCTCGTGTGGTGTCGCGTGCTAAGGAGTTACCGATCTCGGCGGGATGACCGGGGTCCGTGATCAGGGCGCAGTTGTGGTCCAGGGTATGCTATGATAGGTCCCGTCCCTTGGCCGCCGTGTCCTTCGCGTAATCCCATGGTCGATGGGCGGCGTTGAAGTCCCGTCCGATCAGCAACGTGCTGTCTTTGGCTTCGGTGCTGGCTGTGTGTAGTAGGGTCTTGAATTTTTGTGTTTGGTGCTTGCGGTTACTGTAGATGCTGGCGATGAAGAGGCTGTCTTTCCGTTGTTTGCTAGGGATGACTTCGGTGAAGGTATAATCCACCCTGCTGCGGCCGAGTTTGACTTGGTTCTCGATGAACGTGAGCCCTTTGCGGACGAACGTGCATACGCCCCGTCCCTCCGCCGGGCCAACGTGAGCGCGGTGCCTAGGGAGAGTGGGGGTCGCCGTTTCTTGCAGCAGGAGGCTGTCGGGTTTCTTTTTTACTGTGGCGATGTATTGTTGCAGCACTGCTGTCTCGTTGTTGTAGTAACTGGGGCTCTCCCACTGACAGACCTTAGGGCCCGGTAGCGATCCTGTTATGGCTCGGGGCTGGGACATGGTTGTGACGGAGTTGGGGCCTGCGCCTATTCTTGGAGGTATGGGTGGTTGGCGAATTCTAGCGCCACGTGGCGACAATTACCAACGGACACACACTGGAAGGCACCTAAACTTTCATTCAGTGTTTGCTTTAGTGCTGCGCAACATGATTTTTTTTTCTTTTTTTTTTCATGCATGTTGCGGACCAGTGTCGGCGTTCTTGTGTCATCGCGAAACTTAGATTGTTAGTTGAAGACGTGAAAGTGCGTTAATGTGGTACAAATTTGCGCTTTTGAAGCGAAAACTTCACTACGCTACCTGGTAACGATTTCGCGGTGTTCGCAATTTTGACCATCAAGTGAGGAAGAGGTCAAATTCCTTAGGGCGTGGTTCAGGGTGTCCACCGATATAAATGAAGCAGATACTACGCGACTTCCTATCCTCAAAACCGGAACGGGGATCGACCGTTATATTTGAGACAGTTACTGCGCCTTCAATTTTCTCCAAAAACAAAGGAAAGGCGCATAATATGGCCCCCCGAGACGGTGGACACCTCAGTCGCGCTTTAAGCTGCATGGCCGTAGTGCGAGATGTGCGCTGCATGTTTTGGCATTCACAACGATGTTGCAGAAACGCGGCACTGAAGCCATAGACCACCGGCGTTCTTGGTGTTCATTGCCGTTTGCGTTGACAACGCTCTAGACTTCGATGAATTTCCGAAAAGGAAGGCGCATAACTCGCTCCCTGGGGCAGTGGACGGCTGAGTCGTGCTTTGATGTACGTGGCGGTGGGGAGAAAGAGATGTGGGCTGCATGCATTACCGCTGACAACATTGTGGCAGGCACGCCCCACTACAGCAATTAGCTAGCCGCAGCTTTCATTCGGTGACCGACCTCGCTCGATCAACCGTTAATTTTTCCGCCACCTGGCAGCAAGGGTAAGCGCGTTGGCTGTCGAGTGTGCGGAACACACTCAACGTTAGAGGCCAAGCCACCTCTACTTACGGGATACACCACAGCTTTCGCTACACACACACACACACACACACACACACACACACACACACACACACACACACACACACACACATATATATATATATATATATATATATATATATATATATATGAAGGGAGCCAACAGTCACCGAAACCAAGGTGCATAGGGGAACGTTAATTTTTTTTTAATGTGTTATGCTTATCAGTGGGATAATAATACTTAGATTAATAAATCGCTTAAAAAAAATTACTTATAAAGCAGCAGAAAAAACAACCATGCCGCCGGTATATATATATATATATATATATATATATATATATATATATATATATATATATATATATATATATATATATATATATACGGCAGTAGTTGAACCACAGGTAATTTTTCCTTTCCGACTGAGAACATTTTCTTTTCTTAGGACCCGCGATAAGCTAGAACGTGAATTGCATTAACAATATTTACCTTCTTTAAAGCGAAATCTTTACTGGCCGCGAACTTGCGTTTTCGCCCTGGCGGTGCTCAGAGGAGGCACATGACGTCAAAACGCGCGCCTCGCCGCGGAGCCGAACCGGTCTAGCCGGGCCGGCGGCGGCTGGCACCCGGCGCGAAATAGAGACATGCTCCAAGTTTCCACCAGTGCGGTCAGAGTGCGCCGAAGTCGCCGAACGCGTCGGCGGTCAAGCGCAGTTGAAGTGTTGAGGCTCTCGCTTTGGCCGACGTGAAGTCGTCGTGCAGCGCGCGCGCGTTACGTTGGAGTATAAACGCGCCTTAACAGAACCTGCGCTTAACCGCTAACCAACGTATTCGGTGGCGGCATCTATGGGAGCTACTGAAACCCCCCGCACACTCGCTGAATAAAAAAGAAACAGTTCCGAGGCACTAAATCTAACCAGGGCATTTGGCGTCTGAGGCGGAGACGCTACCACTCCGCCATGACGCCTTTCGTTTGCCTTTATTGCCTGTTTCGACAGTTTACAACAGATCAAAAACGTGTTCTGCGCTACATTCTCAAACATCAAAAGTGGACATGCGTTTCACTCACGTGAGAAAATCAAAACTGCTTCAAAAACACAACTCTCCCATCAACTCGATAACTTCATCACCAAAACATAGCTCCTTGTACACTTCACGCAGCTTAAATATGTTTCCTTTGAAGTAATCTCCAACAGGCCACGCATCTTCATCGGAGCCATCCTGCTTCACCAAACGGCTCTAGCTTTAACCATGAATAAGGGCACATCTAGTGAATGCACTCTTCCGATGCAGAAATCGCCGCCCTATGGCTACATATATCCTGGCCTAAAAGAGATAGGCCAGCAGCAATTTTTTTTTCTGACGTATATTAGCACCGTATTGCAAATCCGCTGAAGCCATTTCTGCTGGAAAAAGCTATTAACTGCGGGCTTAAGGACCGCACACTCATTCTCTGCTTGTTATACTGCTCATATTGAAAGATTGCGGGCATTGCGCATTCCATATATCGGTAGTTCCTAAAAAGAAGTACATACTGTTAACGAAACCTGTTCGTCGGAATTCGAGCGTTAGAGGTCATTCCGGTTGAAACACCGAACTTCCTCGAGTTAGTCCTTCAGCGCAATTCGAATTATCTTAAAATTTTCTCTCTGCAAAGCTTTTCTCCTCCTCTTTCGATGCCTTCTTTTATCCTAAATAATTTCTAAATTTAGAAAAAGCCCAATTACCGATGAGGACTATAACTGGACAATCGACTGCTGTAAATTGATCAGCATGTCCGTTCAGTGTAACCCGAAGATGCGGGGAAAAAAATAAAAGATGAAGTGAAAACGTGACCATAAAGAATTTCCTTTCCTCAAAATCAATATTCATAACTTCCGGTTGGCTTGACCCTATATGGTATGCATGAGTCATCTCGTTCTATAACGTCGAAGCACCTTCTATTGAATTATCTCATAGAATTACAGTAATCGGGCCCATTAAATCACATTAATTCACCCAATGATCACAAGTAATTCGACACAATCTATTTCCTGGGGTGGAGCGTCATCAAAAACCGTCACCTCAACTGCGCCAGTGCTCAGGAAAGGAAGCCCACGAAACCCAGGATGTTATGTTATGGCGCTGGGATAAGGCTCGATGCTCAGCGCAAACAGTATTGGCGAGGGGAGACAACCCTGTCGAACCCCACATGTGACGGGGAAGGGAGAACTCTCCCACCCATGCATAGCCAGAGCGCTGTGTATACCCTCCTATGCCTTATGAATGAGCTTAGTGAGGCTGTAGTGGTCTAGATAACTATATCGAAGCCTTCCATGAACCCGAAAGCCCTGAGTGCTTCAAAAATGTAACCATGCTCAAGGCAGTAAAACGCCTTATTCTTATTTAAAGAAATAAAGAGACCTATCGCCAAACGCCCCTGAGTGTACTAGGTAATATCGCGAGTGACGAATTGAAGTCTGTAAATCTCTCTGGCCGGAACTGAGCAAGTTTGATGGTTATCAATAAGGTTTATGGGGGTTTAACGTCCCAAAGCGACTCGGGCTATGAGGGACGCCGTAGTGAAGGGCTCCGGAAATTTCGACCACCTGGGGTTCTTTAACATGCACTCACATCGCACACTACACGGGCCTCTAGAATTAAGCCTCCATCGAAATTCGACCGCCGCGGCCGGGATCGAACCCGCGTCTTTCGGGCCAGCAGCCGAGCGCCATGACCACTCAGCCACCGCGGCGGCTCGGTTACCAATAAGAGTAACCATCACACCCCTCAAGCGCCAGACTACAATAGCTGCAAAAGCTTTGTAGTCCACGATGAGAAGCGTTACTTGCAGCCAGTCAAGGCGACCCTGGATCGCGTTTAGCTAGAAGAATAATTCTTCCGCTCCAGAAATTGCCGAAAAAATCACAGCTATCGAAACACCGGCGCAAAACAGATGTTAAAAATGGGCCCAGATTTCCCAGAACACCAGGTAAAATTAAATCGGCAGACCATCCGGGCCAGGTGCTGAACCCCCTTTCATTGTATTTGGGGCAGCCTTCAGCTCCTCGTAAGTCGGAGGCACACAAACAACGTCATGTACCTCAGGGACGATTTGCGGCAATGCAGTCAACAAGGAATGTGCTACAGCAGCCACCTCATCTATACAGCTATAGAACCTAGCCCTGCATGTCCGGTCAGGTCAAAAAGCAGCTGGGTGGTATTTTTCTTTTGACGATTCAACACTGCACAGTGCTAAGTCAGGTACGCTACAGACGAAACGTGCACTTCTTCTGAGTACTAATTTTGGAGATTGGGGGTCTAAATATTCACCGAGCCCGAAGATCTATTTGACTTTAGGGCATTTCGCTAGGTCCTAAAATCCTTGCTTGAACATGCGAGTTTTTCTATTGCTTCATTTTTTAAGTTGGGACTTATTATGTCAGCAATTTAGTCCGATATACTGGCAGACTGGCTACCGGAAAATTGATTCCAGCCATCAGCGCTCCCTCCTTGATTATCTTCTGTCATGGATAAAGCTTAGTTTTCAATATGCCGAGCCGCTCCGCTCCCTGTTTCCCCACCATGAGCAGGCATGCGCTGCTCTGCCTGGGGTCGTAAGTTTTTCAATTTCCAGTTCCATTTTTTTACTGTTCCATTCTTTCATTTTTACTGTTCCTTTTTGCCGTTCCATTCTCTGTCGTCGGTACTTACCACCCGAGACGTCCGGCTGCTAGCTATCGAGCAGTGTTATGCGCCAGCTTTGTTTCAAAGGCAATTCGTTGCGAAAAAAAGAAGGAACTACAAAAGTTTTAATAACGTCACCTCACGTTGAGAGGTCAAAAAAGAAAAAAAAAAGTTGTCAAAAAGTCGTACGAACCACTCCTGCGAAGTGATTTCAGGATATTATCACAGCCGTATGAGGAGTGTTATCTTCCTTCATCACGAAATCGTCGTCTCCAACATACGCACCACTTTATTCAAATTTGTCGCCCTTCCAGAAAAATTTTAACTTATATAAAGATGTCATTTATAGAAGATTTTTACCGTCGCATCAGTTTCCTTGTAACGAAGGTCTCCTGCGTGATAACCTGTAGTGATAAGTGGACCAAACTAATTTAAAGTATTTTGCGTGTAAGCTTATGCAGTGTAATATAATAATTTCACACAGGTTTTGGAGGCACATATATTGCCCGAGGAAAATATCAAGCCTGAGGAGGTAATGTTTGTTGTAAAATAGGGAGATTCGTCGTATAGCCAGTAGTCGGCTCGGCTACTGTTACCGCCACCATGTTGAATGCACTAAATCCTTTGCACCACGACTAATCAGTTCAGCAAGTAGAAAAGAGCACACGCGCACATAGTGCCTTACAGGGCTTGCTTCCTTTGTCGCAGAGCGCACACGAGCGACCATGGCGGCCCTGGGACGAGCCGGCCTGTTGCTGCTGGCCAGCGCGGTGGTGGTGGGCTGCGGCCAGGCCAGCGGCACTGACGACGGTGCCGCGCCCATCGGAGTGGGGCCTGCGGGGGCCGAGCGCCAGCACCGCGGATTCCAGCAGCTGCGCCTCTCGACGGCGCGGGGCTTCGGCAAGCGCGGCGCGCTGCCCGCTATAGCCGCCCTGCTCGGACACCACGTGGCCCTGCACCGGCTGCCCGCTGCGCAGCAGCCCCTGTAAGACTCGCCTTTAGTTCGGCCGCTGTCGCCTCGGGTCCTGTGAGGCGAAATGAGCAGAAGCTCGAGTCACGGACGTCGAGATTGGAGCGCCCTGCAGACAGACAAGCTCGCTCGCCTACATGTCTTTTAGCACTCGACCAGATTCCATTAGCCAGCCATTGTGCTTCCAGAGCGGTCATTTTTGTCAGGCCTTCTTTCGTACTGATTGAATTTCTGCAGCCGCAACCCGTCCATGGCTGTTGCGATGCCTGCCGAAGCCTGCCGCTGCGTGTTGCGTTAAGGCAGCGGAAAAGCATTGAAGGACACTACTCGGGGCACCGGAGTCTCATATGAGTGTCGGTCCCAGCGGCCTCCGACTCAAACCTAGCGCTATATTTTCGCGGCGCACACGCGAGAAAAAAATGTCTCAGGGGACATAATTCATAACAGGGGACATAGCAAGGGACATAACTCACTAGCAGTTCGAATAGAGTGATCGACAAATCGATTACCGAGGTGAAATCATTCTTAGGTATGAAAACTGACAAGCTTGAAAGGCAGGGTAAAGTAGCCGTTTACTCTAAGCTAGTTTTCTTTCCTCAAGCTCAGTCAATCAATTCAACAGCATTTCACTTTGGCCGCGTCGGACCGCATTCGGTTCGGTTCGAACGCACTCTTTCAGAGAACAGAATGCAGGAAAAAATGTTCAGTCGAGCCCGGATATATCCAATACAGATATTTAGTATTATTCGCTGTACCGAACAGACAAATTATTCGCTTGAAAATCGTGTGTAAAGGTATAGGAAAGTCGCGCATCATATTTACCTCTAATTTCTTCGGTCACTCATTATATTGAACGGCGAACCGCGCCCCTGCACGTGGCGCTTCTCCTAAAGATCCTCTTCGATCACTTTTTTTTTCCGCGCGTGGGAACGAGTCGGCTGCGGGTCCTTGGGCACCTGCCTACTGCTGTGAAAGTGTCAAGGTGAAATGAAGGCGGAGGGGTAGAGGGTGGCTTTCGGCCTCTAGTACTCCTTTTCAACGCCTGATCACGTCCATGCGGTGATGCTTAATGCCTAATGCCTAGCAGCGCCACTCGCCTTGCGTGCTTCCCTGTCATCGCTAACGAAGGCGTTGCGGAATCAACTGCACCTTAATTTTAACGAACGATTATTCTATATACAGTGTACTGGTGGCATGATTAGACATCTTATACGCAATTCCAAACAACTGTCCTCTGCGGCTTAGATGCGAAGCAGGTTATGCAGGTGCGCTGCCAGTACAACGGCGGGCAGCGCGTCACTGCAAGGAGCGCTTTACTAGCGTTGGTGCAATGTACTCTTGCTTCTAGTCTGCAGATCAGCTTATCTATTGCCACCTTTTAAATATCGAAGTATTAATACATCGAAAGATATTGCGGTCCCCTTCGAGATCGATTGAGCAGAGTTCGACTGTATAAAAATTCAGTTTCAATTCGTTGCAGACATTTTTTGACATCAACTCTTTTCGCTAGTTTCAAGACTAGGCAACGACGGTTGGGATAGCAAACTTTTCAAACTGTTTTGTGCACAGAGTACACGTCAATCGAGCAAAGTGTCAGCGTTATACAGCACTTGCGACTTGATTGGTTTCGTCGCAAAATCTGGTCCTTATTTTCTCAAATAAAATCTATCAAGCGTCTTTGTGGACGTCACTCTCTTACCATATAAAACGAATCCGCCTTTTGTTGTCGTCGTGCTTCTGGTGCTACTTCGCCAGGATTATAACCAACTCGCTTATTTTGCGACCCGGATTAAGAATGCTCTTCAAGGAAAATGTTACAGTGGCGCATGCGAACACAGAATTAATATTCCTTTTTTTTCGGCTACTTCTGACCCCATATTGCTGCTCACCCACAACTTGTTGCCCACAGAATCAAGAAAGGTTTTCGTAACATGAAGATCTCGACGGCGAGGGGATTGGGAAAGCGCGCTGACCCTGACACTACGTCTTTGCTAGACAACGACGACTTCGATCCAATGGATTACAAGTAAGAACGAATAATGTGGTCAGCGTGGCAGTGTGGGACCCTTAAAGCTTGATATGTACAAGAAATATAAACCGGTGTTTTTCTCCCGACAGTCTACTCGAGTAACAGAGTGAGCACCAGTTTTGCGCAAATTTTCGCCTTCTTGATATCTAGCTTACCCGCAAAGCTACATTTACTGCAACAGTGCACGCTTTACACGCAGCTGTGAATATTCAAGGTCCCGAATCTGGTGCTATATCAGAGGTTGTTTATCTGGGTTCCAGATAGTGTCAGGACTCTGCAGGGCGGATGTCCTCTTTAATTTTGCTAGGACGAAATGCGGTGCCAACCAGATAACGTTACTGTGTAGAGCATGGTCTCAGTGCCGCTGACACATTACTCTCGGCCTTTTAATATGCGTGTGGTTTCATTTTCAACAGGCGGGAAAAATTTCTCGGCACCTCTTAAAATACTTTCTGATAATATGTTCAGGAGGCAACAAGGTAAAGAACGGAAAAGAAAATCGGCGCTTCCTAGACTTTATTTAGTTTCGGTGGTTCTTAGAAAATAGAAAGTTTAACGGGGTGTTGAAAGCAAACCGCTGTGCCGAGTTCTTAACTCATCTCGACTCACGCGCGGCGTGAAACGTTTATTGCCAGATAAGGCGAAACCTGCAGTAATCACCAGTGCATCTAACGAGGGCTGTCGAAAATCTAATACACATCAGGAGTTTGGGACCCTGACTAAACTTACGTCGTAGCTTGTCCTTGTCACATTGAGTCTTTGTTCTTGCCTTGAGTCCTTGTCACAAAGGGATCCTAATATACGCTCCAGCTTTCTTTCTCTCTCTCTCTCTCTCTCTTTCTTTATTTCTTTTGGTATTTCCCCAAGCAACACAAGTAATTGGCCCAACATTAGAACTGTATTGGCAAAGCTGTCCCTACAAATAACCAGGGTGGGACCATCCTGTTGCAATATTGGTCCAATGGCCTGTGCTGCTTGAGTCTGCCTTTTTTTTCTTTCTTTCCTTCTTTCTTTCTTGCTTCCTTTCTTTCTTTTTTTCTGAAATGACTATTATGAAAAAACTGAAATGATATTATAAAAACTTTATGCTCAGAACGACATTACTCGTGCTTAATATCACGCAGAAATAAGAAATTTAATTATATGCTATTTACGCAGGAACATACGTCGCTTTGCCGAAATAGCTGTTTGTCCGTACCTCTACGAGCCAAATGCCTCTGCCGCAAAAGCGTTTCCTTGATTTCAGTTCAAACAGGCACCATTTTAATTCATGGTGTTATGAAATGAGAATAATAATCAGTTTTTGGGAAAGAAAAAGATTTTATCATTTCTAGGTGGACATAATAACCACGCCGTGAAGAAAGGAGGAAGTGAAGAAACAAGAGACGCATACACCCGTGGTGGAGGGCTCCGGTTCAATTTCGACCGCCTGGGTTTCTGTAATGGTTCTACGAGCACTTACTTTTTGTAGATTTATCAGAAATATTGAAAACGGAGCTAGAAAACCACAACACAAATTATAAGGACAGCACGCGAGTTCTAGCCTTGAAACTCTAATGAGCAGGCCGGTTCGCTAATATTCAGTGTTGCCCCAAAAAGTAGCATTTCTCCACAGTAAGAAACAAAGAAAAAATAAGGGCACAATGAGAGGTTGCATCGGATCCTGTCGTCTCTTACCATATTAATCATTACTGCAACTTCTCGTCTAACTCCGTGCGTGTTTTAGAATTGGGACTCAGGTTAACCGAAAATTCGACGAAAGCATCGAACCTGGAAGGCGGGAACGTTCACCATCCCACCCTGTGGTTCGGCAGCCGGACAGAATTACTTATGAACGTCCTTGCCAGACGGCACACGATTTCCGGTGCGTAGAAAAGTTGCACTCCCAAGAAACTGATTTTCTCAGTAGCGTGTAGACAACAGCAGTTAAAAGGACATACCAGGAATTCACAAACAACCCCTTGTTCACAAACATTCCTTACAGTTATCGTTTGCCTCCTACTATTTATTGCAGCCTCGGAGCGTTCCAGAGAGAAGCTTAGTACTCATTCGTGATTATTTCCCTGTTTTATTACTATCAAAAGGAAGAGGTCCTTGAAGTATCTCGAACTTCCTTACTGCCTTCCTTGTTCCCAAAATGGCAGTCGATGATTGTCTCTTCTTGAGGTCGGTCGATTTCTTGGCAAGCAATAAAGAAATGTTTAGTGCTGCCATGCAAACTTATCAATTTCAGGACAGATTTGCTACCTGTCTCGAGCATTTGCTTTCCCACTGGCTCGCACTTCACGAGATACCGCTGCGCTTGTCTGCGTGTCTTCAGATGGTAGTATGGGGCTCCTTGCCGAAACATGACAGGATGCGGGCGTACTAATAAGGCATTCTTTGAATTTACATGCACGCTGTAATTAGGCGCGCTTGATGTGAGGCAACAAGATGTTTAGAGGGATTCGCTCTTCTTATTTTGTCCAGGAGTAAAAGGGACATCCGAAGGATCAGCTTATCTACGGCCAGAGGATTCGGCAAGAGATTAAGCTCCGGCTCATCTGACGTGTCCTACCAACCTGCTGCGTAAGCGACGCTCGAGTTTCCGGCGTTTATTGTGTAACATTAAAATATTTTTTTTTGAATAACCACCTTATATTCTTTAAAGAAATTAAAATTATTGTACAACAGTCACTTCTAAGCACAGCATTTATTTAAATGGCAGGTATGCAAAACATTCAAACCACACCAGCCTGAAATGTAATCCATGTTCTCAAATAATGAGAATGTCAACTGCTGTGTTCACACTAGGAAATGCTGAGAACGCATTTTGAAAATTCAGAATCCCTACTCGCACAGTGCCACAAAGCTACACTTTAGCACCAAATCTCTGCCTTTTAAAGGAACGCAGACACAAACTTTCGAACGCAAGCAAACGGTGTATTTGCTTCATGGACGTAACGAGATGCCTTCTAGCAAGTTTCACTCGAAGGCATTGAGTCGCACATACAAAAAAATTAATGGGATTTTGAATGTTGTCCGAGGAGCCGCTTGGCATTTCCAGCCCATCTTGTGACGCCAAGGTGCACTTGCCCCAATTATTGTGACGTCACCGAGCACATTGGTTCACAGGAACAGCCAGTGCTTGCCGGCAAAGGCAACGTCATCACAAATGTGGTAGTCCAGGTTAGCCGCTCCACCGTGAGCACTGGCACCGACCGAGACCATAACTTCCGGTATAAAACAGTGTGTAAATCATTGTTCACGCTTCGGAATGATGTTCTGTGCTCATACTCATGATCACTAGACCCCTAGACCTCTTTCGGTTCGAAAAAACGGACACCTTAAAACTTTGTGTCTGCACCCCTTTAACCTTTAACTTGTGCCCAACGACACAGTAAAAAAGTGCTACACAGGATAATTCGCCGACGTGGCGCACCTCATACACAAAATTAGCGATGAAATTTGAAGTACGACATCAGGTGACGTGTTTGTGTATCTCTCTTTACCTGTCGCCTGCGCACGAAGGTGCCAAGGTGAAACGTGTGAAAGGCAACAGATCTCGGGAGGCTTCGTGCGCAAAAATGAGGTTCATGTGCTTTCGTGATGCGCGTCTCGCAGGCAGCCAGCCGCCACTTGGCTAGCAGAGGAGGTGGCCAAGGCAGACTTGAATGGTGAGTGTCCCAGAGATTCTTCACCAAACTTTGTTTGGTAAATTGTATGGTATAAATATAAACAAAATGAAATGAAACTACTTTCCGCGTCATATTCCAAAAAAACAGCAGTACCGTACTGTGAACAACGAAAAATAAAAGAAAAGCTAGCCGTTGAGCTGAAGTGCTTGCACTCAAGCCTGTATAGCAGCGAGTATTCAGTCCCCTTGGTTTTCCCGTTTATTTTTTCGGGAATTTGGGAGTAAAATTCGGGGATATTTTTCGAGCTCAAAAAGAGAGGTGTTCAATTCTTGCCCAAATACTAATTGCGGGAAAATGTGAATACGTCCCAGGCAGGTGAGCAACCAATGCGTCGTATAGAACCTCATTTACCAAACCATGGCAAATCGCTTCAAAAATTACAATGACGTTATACATAAAACTCAATGGGCAGTACCAGCACCAAAAGGCGCTTCGGGTTTCTTGTAGTCCACAACGACTCGGAAACTAGCCTAGGGTACAATGTGGTAGGCGCTGGCGCCAGGCGAGGTTTTATTCTATCGGCTACGAACTCAGGGACTGCCGTAATAACGCGGTTCATCCGAAGGGAGCCCTTGAGAAAGGCTGCTGCTGGGAGCTGCACGAGATGCAAACGCATCAGCCAGCTTTTCATCAGACGTGAACTCCGAACCACGCCGGTCAGCGTTTTTGCACTGGTTTCTTACTCATATGAATAATACTTGTTTGCCTCAGAACCGCAATTAATAATCAGGGAACCAGAAATGCTATAAAACTCAAACTAAAATGTCCTACATAATTCTACAAGCCCTCCGAAAAATTACCATTGCCATTAACCCATTATATGCCGGGTGTCAGGATTCGCGACATGCCAACATTTACCATGTATTGATTTACTCATGGTTGAGTTGTGTTGAGTTGAGTGGTTGTAAACTACCGGTGGGATTAGCCTTGCAGTTGCTGCCGGCAATGGCTCCACCGTAGCGACACTTAAATAGAAATCACAGAAACGCTGTCCGCAAAAACCCAAATAGACACTCCCGAGGTCACCATGTGGAGGCCAAATCCGTGTCCTGCAGGTAAAGTAGAAGAAGGCGAGAAGCATCCCTTCTACTCGACTGGCTCCCGCGCGGGAAAACAATGTCCTGAAGAGAACTGTGAGGAACTCCTGCCTTCTTGAGGGATCCGAATAACACAGCCCGTTCCGCGTTGTACAAAGTACAGCACAAGAGGTAATGTTCTGTCACCACACACACCACACGTTGAACACAATGGTGACAACGCTAGGCCAGTCTTATACATCCACGCCGGCGTACGAGCAGAATCCGTGCGAACGCGGTGCAGCAAAGTGGCTTGGTACCTTTTGAAACCGTTGGTCACACATGGCTGATGAGGAGAGCTCCACAAAGAACTGAAGTGGCACAACACCACATCTCTGAACATTTGCTTGACTTCATGAGGGACTCCATGTACTGGAATCCTGGAGAGAGCTGTATGGGCGAGGTTGTCTGCTTTCTCGTTGCCTAAGACACCTATGTGCGAGGGCACCCATTGAAAGCGTATAGAGAAGCCTTTGCTATGTAGATTCTGCACCAAACGTAGGGATCTAAGACTCAACGCATCAATGGGGAACCCGTACTCTAACCTTTGAAGGGCAGATTTTGAATCCGCAATTATGACAGTAGGTTGAGGCGTACAACACCGTAGCTTCTTTAGAGCTGCCTCAATGGCAACGCTTTCGGCCATTGTGGATGACACGACTTTAGTAAAACGAACAGACCAATCATACTTCAAAAACGGAATATGAAAAGCAGCTGCACTAGATCCTCTGACCTTGTCCACAGAGCCGTCTGTAAAAATTTGAAGATGACTGGCATATTTGGTCTCAAGATGTTCCAGTACGAGTGAACGCATTGCCGCTAAAGGAGAATTCCGCTTAGCGCGAACGTGGGGAATTGTCAAGGAACAATCGAGGCTCGGAAAGGACCAAGGTGGCTTCAACGTCTTAGGTCGATCTCGAAGGTCGAGACCCAGAGAACGAAGAGTATTTAAAGCCAAGTACGCCCGGGACTCAGATCTCTTTCGAAGGCGCTGTAGAAGCGCTCTCCCGGCAACAGTCTCTCTGAGGCGGCCAATTTGCAGCAAAAGTCTTTGTGAAGCGGCTAGCCGAAGAGGTTTCGATTGAGACTCATACAGTACTGCATTGTTTGGAGCAGCCTGCGGAACGCCGAGAGCCCTCCTTAGTCCCATTCTGTGCAAAACCTCAAGGCGTTCCAGCTGCGATACCGAGGGGGAAATTAAAGGGAGCTGGTACATTATGCGACTTGTCACCAGGGCATCGTCAAGCCTCATCATTGAAGCAGGATGGTTTCCCCAGTGCTCACTAGCAACTCTCCGAAGCAAATTGAGACGCGAAGATAGTGAAGCCACAATCGAGTCCACAGCTCGTCGCCACTGTAGACGTGAGTCAATAGTGACGCCCAAAAAACGTATGTGGTTAACCTGACGAAGGCAAGACTGATCAAGGTCTATGCTCAGCCGCGCATACCGTCGTCCCCTACCTGGAAACAGGACGAAGCCAGATTTTTCCACCGAGAGAGTTAACCCAACACCTTGAAGGTAACTTTTAACTGAAAGCATGGCCTGTCGCGCTAATAGAGCTAAGCGTTTGTGTTGATATCCGGTTAACCAAAGACAAATGTCGTCTGCATATATCGACATATGGACATGCCTACAATGTTTTTGCACTTTTGCGGGAAGACCAGTCATGACAACATTAAAGAGCGTTGGGGACAGGACACTATCCTGAGGTACCCCTCGCGATACCGGCCTTTCGGAGCTCATTGTACTGCCTAACCGCACTCGAAATTTACGATCACTGAGAAATGAGTGAATGAACCGAGCTTTGACGCAGGTTTCGGTGTCAATATGTTCCCGGTAGGCAGTGCTTTTTAAATAAATGAATGACACCACTGCGAAGATATTGAGTGCAGGAAAACGAGGCACGCATTCACGAGCGTTAACCAGTGCTCAAAGGCAGTTAGGGATAAGAGTTAATAGAGAATGCCTAAATAATAATCGATTCGCTGATGACAATGGCTTAGTAAGTCACTCGGGTGATGAACTGCAAGGCATGATCAGTGACTTAGGCAATCAGAGTTGAACGGTGGGTCTAAAAATATACATGCAGAAAACCAAAGTAATGTTCAAGAGTACTGCAAGAGAACATCAGTTCACATTTGGCAGCAAGGTGCTGGAAGTGGTAAAGGAATACATCTACTTAGGGCAGGTAGTGACCGCTGATCTGAATCATGAGAGGGAAATAACTAGAAGGATAAGAATGCGTGGAGCGCATTTGGCAGGTTCTCTCATATCATGAAAAGCAGGTTACCAATATCCTTCAAGAGAAAAGTATACAACAGCTGTATCTTACCAGTTCTTACGTCAGGGCAGAAACGTAGAGGCTAACGAAAAGGATTCAGTTTATTTAAGAACAACGCAGCGAGCTATGAATCAGATCACGAATAGCAGGTTACCGATATACCTCAATAGAAAAGTGTACAACAGCTGTATCTTATCTTTAGTCACCCTACAGGGCAGAAGCGTGGAGGCTAACGAAAAGGGTTCAGCTTAAGTTAAGTACAACACAGCGATCCATGCAAAGAAAAATGATAGGTGTAACATTAAAAGAAAGGAAGAGGAAATAGTGGGTGAGGGAACAGCTGCAGGTTAATGACACCCCAGTCGAAATCAAGAGGAAGAAATGGGCTTAGGCAGGGCATGTAATGCGGAGGCAAGATAACCGCTGGTTTTTAAGGACAACAGACTGGATTCCAAGAGAAGGTAAGCGTAGCAGGGGCGGCAGAAAGTTAGATGGGGGGATGAGATTAGGAAGTTGGGCCACAGCTGGCACAGGACAGAGTTAATTGGAGAGACATGGAAGAGGCCTTTGTCCTGCAGTGGGCATTGTCAGGCTAATTATGATGATGACGACGACCATGATGATGATGATTGCCGAAAAAATAAGGCAAGGTTTGATTGACAAAATGTTGTTTATATTTGATTCGACTCTGCATGTTGCGTGTTTAGACGCCCTAAATGAACGTTTCTGTGAAAGGCTCGTTGCTTTCTGGTTTGTCTCTATCTTGCGGCATTCGGCACTTGCTCCTGTTTTTCTGTTCGAGGAAATGTACTGAATCATTGTGTTCGAGAATTCGTGCAGTTCATCCGCCGGATTATGAGCACTAGCAAAAAGCTGTTAAGGATCCGCTCGACTCAGGACGCGTGTTGCGCAAGATGACAGGGTTACAGTTATTGCCCTGTAACCACAGCGAAGGCGACAGCCCCGAGTGCATAGGAGCTTTACTAGGGGACCATAATGTGTGCAGCTGCAGCACCAGTGGGGACGTAAACGACTGCGAAAAATGCCGCTGATGGTCCCAGCTTGTTCTTTGCAGCAGTGGAAAAGCTCATATTGCCTCTGTAACGTGAAATCGACTGCACTGCAATCGCCAAATCAATTTCTGCTGCTGCAAGTTCGACCACCTCATTTATGTCTTTCTCTATCTCCTTTAAGAAAAGTATGATAATTACTAAGATGGCCTAATGCTGTATGCCGCCAATGCTGATTTCGTCTGCCACATTTGCAAGCTTAGTTTTTCTGTGTGGCTCCACTAGCTCGCATTTTGCAGTAAGTGTATTTTTTTTGTTTAGCTACTTGATTGTTTAAGTCTTTTCTCATTTTACCGGTTTCTCATGCTGTTCCTTCTTTCCTTTGCGTTTTCAGATGACGGCGCTGTGTATCAGGACACCTTCTAGACACTACTTACTTAAAAATATGATCGACACGTTCGAGCTGCGGGCATCGATTGTTCCTTTCTCGCCAGGCCTATAGGGCAAACTGTACTTACGCAAAATAAATTGTTGCACAAATGCACTGAATGCTGAGGGAAGACATCTTCACAGTTCTGAACACTATACGCTGTAGAGTTTACAACTCACTATAGTTGTCTACAATCCTTACTTTCAAATAAATATAGAGAATTGTTATCTCCACCGTCTGTGTTGAAATTGAGCGCATTAATTGATGTCTGCCGGATTCAACAGCCGAAGCTTCATATTCTTCCTAGCTCCTTTTCTTGGTTGCTTTCTTTCTACACTGAGCGAAACTCTGTAAAGGTTAAATTAGGAAATAGAAACGCTGCGATGGCTTATTGCGAAACCACGGTAAGTTTCAAATCTCATTTTTTTTTAAAAGCGCATTTAATCTGCAATGCAACGTCGGGATCGTGCTGAATCACTATGAGCGTCGTAACCCGCACGTAGACAACAGTCTAATTTTGCCGCCTTCAAGGCAGGTAAACCAAAAATCTCCGTGAAGCAGCTCTGCACTGCTGGGTGTTGTTGACCGGTCCTGAATTAAATATCAATGTAGGACACGAATAGTCTGGAAGTGTCGAAGTTCACAATTTATTCGCGCCAGGAGACAACAGAGGTTCTACCATTTCTAAATTTTTACAAAGTGTCGGAGGCCGCCTAAGCTCCCTCGAGAGCCGCGGCAGCTTTTTGTTATATTGATTTATGGGGTTTGAACATCCGAAAGCGACTCGGGCTATGAGGGACGCCGTAGAGAAGGCCTCCGGAAATTTCGACTTCCCGGGGTTCTTTAACGTGCACTGACATTTCGCCTCCATCGAAAATCGACCGCCGTGGTCGGGATTGAACCCGCCTTTCTTGTTTGACTTCAGACCCTTAGCTGTAGTTCATGAAAGGAATTCGAGAGCATACAGTGGCCATTGCCTATCCATCTTCGTGAGCTGTGGCCGTTGAGTCTATCGGATGGTCCTTCAAAAAATAGAGAGCTGTACCCGAAGTCTAGCGTTTTGGCCTTCTCGCGGGTGCGTTGTCTTCGGCGGAAGGTCTTAATATACAAGAGCTTCTGGACGTTCTTGCATGAGGCTATATATAGCCGTGTGGAGGCAGGCGCTAGTGTGCAGCTGACGGGGCTTCTTTCCAAATTCTGACGCTTTGCAGTTTGGCCCTTCACTCTGACAGCTTAAAGACCAATTCCCAGCCAAACTGAGAACGAATAGGGCAGTGGACTTACCATGCCAAAAACTGACGAAACAGTTTTGAAACTGCTCATAGATACCCTTCCGCCAAGCGACAAACGAATGCATATCTGCGCGTCTTCCATAGGCGTATACGTCCCTCGTATTTTCAACATTTCCGTTTGTATTTGTCAGTGAAGATGCACACACTAATGCGGAAATAAGCGACATCATGCACGAATCACTATATTGCTAAAACGTTTGCCCCACTTCACTCATGACGGGAAAAATTACGAGCCATCCCCAAGGTCTTCCTAGTTGTCGTACTTACTAAAGCAAGGGAGCGAGAAACCAGAATATCTTGCAGCTAAGACGTCTCAAAAGTGGCTTTAACTTGATATTTATCATGAGGTATCAATATTCTGCATAACTTTCGCGCACGTACTACACGCATTTTAAGTGGGAACGGCCTCTGAATTGCTACTAAGCCTACATATTGCCACTGCATCGAAGATGACGGCGCCTGAGAACACGATGCTTAAGGAAAAAAAATAAAGCCGCAACGCAGGGCTGTTGGAAATAATCCCATTACGCGCCTTTTCAGTAAGCCCTTCCCTGAGGATATTTCTTGCAGAAGTGACAATATGCAGTAATCGATCCCGCATTTTTGAAGGAATTTGGGGAATTTCCGAGCACTAAGCTTTAACTAATTACTCACCACGCTCTAATATGTAACCCGAACGTTTTAATATTTTACATGTGCGACCTTGAAGAAATTTTAACCAAACAAAACTCAAGCAGCTAAGCCTTTGTACGAGGTCAAAAAAAGACGCAGTGTTGTCAACAGGAAAAGTTTGTGGAAACAAACGTAAAAATTCTAAAGCCCATTTTACATGCCGACGTCGAGCAGCTAAGCGGCACGCCATAGTGGAAGGCTCCGGACAAATTTCAACCACCTGACAATCATTGTGCACCAAAACCTCGGCGCACGAGTATTTTAGCAGTTCGCCTCCATTAAAATTCAACCGCCGCGGCTGGGATCGAACCCGTATCCTCGTGCTCAGCAGCCAATCACTACAACCACTGAGCCATTGCGCATTCACGTCTAAGAGATTGTTCCAAGCGTACAGCAGCAAAAGATTGATGGAGGAGTTGAAGTGATCTGCCTCGGCGCAAATTCTAAGCACGAAAACTTTGCAGCTTGACCTCTTTCGTTCCAACCTACCTATAGCATAGTGATGTTTTCAAATGCTGGTTACTAAGGTATAGACGGACATTAGAGGGTGCAATCGAGTGCCGTGGGACGCAGTCGCGCGCAGCGTGCGTATGCAAGCGCAATATACCGTTTTATGTTCCCACCCGCTTTCCTATCCAAGTGGCGAATTCCCAAATCGTTAGGAATCGAGCGCGCTATTTGCAAGAACGTGTATATCGGTGCTAAAGTCTGATACAACTTAACGATGCAGTGTCAGAGGAGACCCCCCAACCAGAGCAGATGCTAGCATTCGTAGCAGCAGGGTGGTTGACCGTGCCGACGTGACAATAATTCGACCCCACTGGCTGGAGGGAAATCGATGAGTGGCGCTAACTCTGAGTCCGCCCTCGAAGCTACGCCATCTCGGAAGTACTGAAAGCGCCAAGAAAAGGAAAATGATCGGTGGTTTCTTCAGGTTCCATTGCGAAAGGCGCGCGCTACAGACAGTCCGCATCCCGATGCTTACGTCCCGCTTTACAGACGATTGTTACGCCGTACACTTGCAAGCGAAGGCTCCATCGAGCCAATCGCCCTGCAGGCTCTTTGAGGCTCGCCAGTCAGCTTAAGAAGTGGGGACCGCTGACAACACAGAAGAGTCTCCCAAAGAGGTACTGTCGGAGCTTGCTGATGGCCCATAATACTGTGAGACATTCTTTCTCAGCCGTATAACAGTTGGTCTACGAGCGCGCGCGTGTTCAGCTCGCGTAACCGATGAGCCGTTCTGCACCGTCCAGCCACTGTATCAGCACCGCACCGAGACCAACATTGCTGATATCAGTGTGGACTTCCGTTGCAACGCGTTCATCGAAGTGACCGAATATCGGAGTATTTTGTAGACGGCTGCGAAGCTCCAGGAATGCGGGCTCTTGTTCGCTTTGTCACAGGAAAGACGTGTCGTCCCGAGTGAGTGAGGCTAACGGTTCAGTAATTCTCGACAAATCTTGAATACAGCGTCTCTAATAGCACAGACCTGAGAATCGCCGAACGGCCTTCGGGTCAGTAGACCGCGGAAAACCAGAGACGGCAGCGGTCTATTCAGGGTCTGGCCGAACACCCTGGGTGCTGACAACATGAGGGAGAGAGCACACTTACATAAAGCCAAAATGACATTTCTCTGGTTTGACTGGGAGCTGTGGCCCTTTGAGAGCCTGTAGCAAAGTACGCATACGCTACACGTATTGGTGACAGGCGGTACAAAATATAACGACATCGTCCTGGTAGGCCATACAAGACTGCCGCATAGAACGGTATCCACCATGCGTTGGAACGTGGCCGGCGCTGAGCACTGACCAAAACGGAACACCTTAAACTCGTACAGGCCGTCTTCCAAGAAAGCCACGAAAGCCGTCTTCTCTCGGTATCTCTAGTCCACCTCTGTTAGCCAGTATCCACTTTTGAGATCTAGTGACGGCAAGTATCTGGCATCCCGCAGTCGGTAAAGTGCGTCGTTGATTCTGAACAGCGGGTAAACATCCTCTTTGGTGAAGTGATTAAGTTTCTTGTCATCAATACAGAAAATCAAGGTACTGTCCTTTTTGTCAATAGCCATCGGCGATGCCCACGTGCTTGCAGACGGCTGAATGGCATCGTCGCGAAGCACTTCAGCAACCAGATTCTTAACGGCTGCTCGTCTCGTCGGGGAAGCATGGTACTGGTGGTGGCAGGCGAGTCGCGTAGCCTCACCGGTGGCAATAGGGTGCTTGTAGGACGACCTTAAAGAACAGGTGAAGGAGTCTGCAAAATCTGCTAACAGGTCGGACAACATATCCTTCTAAACTGATGGAAAGTCGGGGTTTATTTTCACGGACTGAAGACAGTAGCGTGGACCAGCATCGGCGTGAGGGGTTCCCCCGCGGTGCATGAACCTGGAAACCCACAAGCGTCTCTAAAGAAGGTGACAGCCGTGCCTTTGACGAGGTGCTGAAATTCGTTTGTAAAGTTTATGAGGAGGAGGTTGGTGGAGCCATCACGTAGTTGGTTGAGGCCTCGGGCAAGTGAAAGTCCCCTCTCATGCTGCAGAGGAATAGGGCCGTCCGACAGGCCCTCGTAGTCGGGAATAAGTCGGGTCGCCCATGTACAAGGATGCTGCATCGTGGTGGCACCTCGACGTCGTTCTCGAAAATACGCAGAGCGTTGCTTCTGGGATCTCAGGTGTCAAATCGAGCCACGGCCCGATTGGACTAGAACGCCACCCGCACGTCCTGAAAACCAATTACAGCACCGTCTGCCTGCATGAAATCGATATCCAGGGTCAAGTCTCTGGAACACTCGGCAATTACAACAAAGTCGCCGACGTACTTGAAACTCCGGATGCCGACTCATGCTGTGCACTTGCCCAAAGGAGGAAGTACGTAGCACCAAACAGTGCAAACGTGGATCCTTGTCCCCGGTATAAGAACTATTTTAATTTCTCGGGTGAATGCACTGCTCGTTACGCAATAATTAGCACCGGTATCAAGTAGCGCGGTCACCTCACCACCTTATTGCCAAACGCAAATCGGAAGCAGCGTATCGGATACTTTCATTGCCGGACTTCATCAAGGTATCGTCAACTCGGAGGTTTCCCGATGGAGAATCTTGGCATGTCCCGATGTCAGCGGCCTTCCTCCAGAGGTCGTGGGTATGTTTTTCCAGTTGGGGCTCGAGGAATGATGGCCAGCGGATCTGTTCGGGCGGCCGGGCTTAGCGAACGGTAACGAAGTGGCCAAGACGAACGGTACACGCGGCGCCCGGAGTAGACAGGGTTTTAGCGCGCCCAGAGATGCTGTTCAGCCTCATGTGGCCGCTTGATGTTCCAGGGAAAGAGACAGGGTGCGTCGGGTCTGAAACGGCGAAGGTGACCGGCCTCCTCCTAGTGGCACCAAAGGGGCCTGCGGTCCGTTGTGTGCCGAAAATCAGCCTTTGGAGGGCGTGACACAGCGGGAGCAGGTGCGTGATAGGGAACGATTGGCCTCATGACAGGCGTCCGGTTAGTGGGACAGTAGCCAGGCGTCTGACGTACAACAGTGTGGAGTCTGTCGACCAGCGGCGGCTCATCGGGAACAGGTTGTTCTTGTGCAGCCTGGCGCACTTCGTCCTTGACGACTTTGGCCAGTGATGCAAGAGGCACAACTTGGGGCAGACGGAACCGTTGGAGTTCCTCCCGAACAATGGACCGAATAAGTCCGCGCAAGCCGCCTGGGCGCAAAGCTGGTGACGTCCTGATTGTAGTGCAGGGCCCGTTGTTGGAGCGTCGTCTTCATGGTGGTCGCCTCCGTGAGGACTTCAGCAACAGTCCGCGATGGGCTGCGCACGGGGCCAGCGAATAGCTCCTGCTTATCTAACCCACGCATTAGGTTGCGAAGCTTCTTCTCCGTCATGTTGGAGTCGTCGCGCTAGAAAAGACGAGCCTTGTCTTCAAAGTACATGCGCGCACTTTTGCTTCTCCGCTGGAACCTGGAGTCCAGTGCAGCTTCAGCTATCTCTCAGCGATCAGCGTTGGGGAAGGTGGCCAGGAGATTGCGGCTAAACGTTGCTTGCTCGTGATTTTCAAGTCACATCCGGGCACTCTTCAAGCGCAAATTAAACGTTATTGAGCTTGCACTCGTCACTCCAGCCGCAACCCGTTTGAAGGTCCCCAGCCATGTTCAGCGTCTTCAAACACGTCCCCGTGAAAGATTGTGGTGTTCGAAGCGGTTGGAGAGGACAGTGCCCGGAGCTATGGTATCAGTGGCCAAGTCAGTTGGACTCAAGGGCCAAGGCTGCGTCGTCCTTATGGGTGTGGGAAGGGGCTCGAATACAGGATATTCTCCGCGGAGGCGGCGCCTGGGTCGCTGGTCCGTGTTAAATGGTGCAAGATGTGCGAAGGTAGGGATGCGTACCCAGAACTACTCCACCAGAACGTAATTACGTAAAGGAGAAAGTAGGAATCACCTAAACCCTACAAAACTGTGGAGCACCCCAGAGGTCGTTGTTGTTATTGTTACATTAAGGAATAAGTGGCGAGTACCCACTGCGGGGATTGGCCAAAGACACAGGCGACGAATGAAAGATGCTCAAAAACGTTAAAAGAAAGAATTGCAGATTGTGAGATTAAACTTAAGGACAAATCGGTTTCTGTGAGATCGGTTACTGAAAATTTGAGCAGGTTTATGGTTTATGGGGGTCAAAAATTTACTTGAAAAAAAATTCCGCCTTCATCGCATTGGACCGCCGAGGCTTGGATCAAACCCGTGTCTTTCGGTTCAGCAGCCGAGCGCCATAACCACTGAGACCGCGGCTGCTTGAAAATCTGAACAAATATGAATTAGCAGTTTTGGGCGTTTGATTGCGGATTATTGTGTTGCATGAGCAGCCAGAGGTTAGCGTTCAGAACGATTTCAGGATTGGAAAGGTCACAGCACAAGAGCGGGAGGCAGCCAACTTCTGCCTATACTACTGCATGCATCAATATTCTACACCTGCCTCCTATCACTCGGAATTTCCCGCAGCCCTTAAGGTCTGCTTTATTTCAAAAATTTAAAGGATGTCAACAGGTTTTCATGTGGTATGATTACATTTTAGGCTATTGGCACACCGAAGTGCATTGCTGGATAATTTAGATCAATTCCGACCTCCTTAGGTTCCTTAACATGCACCGAAGTCTCAAGTACACGAACGTTTCTCAATTTTCCTCCAGCAAATTGCGGCCACTGTGGCCGGGTTCGAACCCGTGCCCGGCAGCAGAACGACACTGAGCCAACGTTTTCTTTTAATGCAAGATGGCATTACGTCAACAGCTTCGTTTCGCCATGTCAGCAGCGAACTGTTTGTCCGCCCATCTGTCCGCACCACAAGAGAACTCTCGAAAATAAAACATACACGAATTAGTCGCACCCACCAGAGGAAGCGTATATGCTATCTCCGCAATGCACCTGTGCTCGTATTTTCACTTGCAAAACTCCGTTGCCTGCGATGAGCGTAGGAAAGGAATGACTTCATGGCAGAAAAAAAAAAAACGGACCTAAGAGACAGGGTGGACGCTGCATGAACCACGAAAAAGTGAAGTTAGCCGCATTGAAGAAAGCAGAAAAAGGTGTCAAAAAAAAGAGAAATGACAAAAAATGCTTATCAACTTTCTTAAGCGATGTCTGAGGACTTGCAAACAATGCCTCTACGGCCTAATAGACGCACTTCAGAGATATGCAGATAGTGGTCTGTCAATGATCATAGCTTCTGTTGAATTAGTTTGGGGATTTTCATTATGATCGCACCCTCACCGATTGGGACAAGACCCACGGGAATTGCATCAATGCCATTGATGAAATTCCTGATTCAACTCTCTGGGAAAAGGTTGCTGGAGGAGCCCTTTCAGAACCTTGGCCTTAATTTGAGCAGCCCGCTCTTGCTATCATTTGGCGCCACCACATTTGGGTTCAGCCACAGATCTGTTTGTACAGCTGTTCTAAATTTCCTGATAGAATCTCACCGACTGCCTTACTAAGTGTTTCAAACTTTTCTTTTCTATCAATAATTACATTTTGACCTAATTATTATTATTTAATCCCTCTCTTTATTATTATTCCTATAATTTTGAAATCAAAACTCTCATCCCTTTTCTGTTCATGAGGAAGAATTCACCGGTGTTGCGCTCCCACGTGCTTTTACTTTTTATTAACTGCGTTCAGGTGAATAGCCACCCGATTCTTGGCCGATCCCCCAGTGTGGGTATGTGCCATCTTTTGATAGGCTAACAACAACAACATTGTGACATCTATTCACATGTAGGCGAAAAAGAAAAAGAAAGTCAGTGAAGTCTTCTTTTACTCCAAAGACCAGAATCTACCAGGTAATCCATTCACATATAGGTGAAAAAGAAAAACATACCCCGTGCAGGCTGCTTTTACTCCAGTAGACCAGAGTCTATGAGGTCCTCAGTAGACCAGAATCTACATTCCATCATGACCGCATCAGCATCATTTACATTACTGTATGTAGCCAATTAGCATTTAAGCCAAGCTAAAGTCTGCATCCGCAAACGCCGGTACAGTGATCAAATATTCCATTCCACTCTAACGCCGACTGAAGTAAGCGACTCGCACGTTGGGGCACGATAGATGATTCTCGGAAAAGTGAGTGATGCCGTTGTAGATTTGCACGAGACCAACTGAAAGTCAAGCACAGAAATTTAGCCGCACAGGGAAAATACGCGTTGGCGTTAACCTGCAGCTAGCTGCATGTGCCGAAGCTGGTGCTGATCCCGTGTCCGAACAGTGCAACCAGCTACTGCGTGATGTGTTTGGGACCGAACGCTTTGTGTCCGGCACGGGGACGTACCGAGCCCTGGCCCCAGAAGTGAAGACGCTGAACCTTGGACCTCATCTGTTTTTGTAGATTTAAGGGCTTACTGATATCATCAGGACCCTTGTCCTCAGGTTCATCGTCGTCAACATCATCAGCCTGACGAAACCCACTGCAGAGCAAAGGCCTCTCCAATGTCTGCAGAATTAACCCTGCAGTTTGCCAGCTGCACCCACCCATTCCCTGCAAACTTCTTAATCTCATCCACACCCCTAACCTTATGCAGCCTCTGCTACGCTTACTTTCTCTTGGAATCCACTCCGTTACCCTTAAAGACCGGCAGTTATTTCGCCTTCGCATTACATGCCCTGCACAAGCCCATTTCTTCCTCTTGATTTCGACTAGGATGTCATTAACGCGCGTTTGTTCCCTCACGCACTCTGCCCGCTTCTGGTCTCCCAACGTCACACCTATCAGTTTTCTGAAGCAGAATCGACATTTGAGCTGTTTGGCATTGCATCTTGCTGGTTGGTATTGTATCTTGCAATACCAAGGTTGCCGTGAAGGTTGCTGCGCGCTTTAGCAGCGGCGTACGTGATAAAAGGAAGCGGTGCACCGTGAACCACGGGAACGGCTATGACAGATGTGCAAAAGGAGTGGTGTATCACATTCCCTTCTCTTGTGGCCGGACCTATATGGGTCAAACAGGGCGCTGCCATAGTGTGCGCTTGCAAGAGCATTTTTTTGTCCTTGAAAAAGTCGCCTTCATCCAATCTCGCTAAGCCCTGTTCGAAATGCAGCGGTTGCAAGCCTTTGCTCGACCAAACCAAAATATTGTTTTGACACACTAATCAGCTAACCAGAGAGCTTTCAGAGGCCTATCACATCCGTAAAAATCAGCACACGTGTGTTGCCGATGCCGTGGTGGTTCTGCATGGAAAGCAGTTTTCTTATCTTGACGCGCCTGCATGAGCACTTATCCTGATGCGCCTGCGTGAAAGCTTTTGTTTTGTTTGTGGTTTTTCTCTCTTTTTTGTGTGTTTCTTGAATAAACGCCCAGTTGCGAGTAAGCGCTTCTGTTGTTTCGTCTTGCTTGTGCATTGTCCTGAGTGCGCTTCATATATTTTTACAAGATGTCATTTTTCTTTCCATGTCTCGCAGCGTTGTCCTTAACTTAAACTGAACCATTTTCGTGGACCTGTACTTTTCTGCCCCGTAGGTGTGTACCGGTAAGGCACAGGTGTTGTATACACTTCTGATTGTGAAGCCAATCACGAAAGCGATTGCGAGGACATAGCAATTTTTCGGCACCTGCTTCAAACGTGGGCAGTTCCGAAGCCCTCCACTACGGCACCTCTTTCTTATTTCACTCCCTTCTTTATCCCTTCCCTTACGGCGCGGTTCCTTTGTCCAACGATATATGAGACCGATACTGCGCCATTTCCTTTCACCAAAAACCAATTATTATTATTATTATTATTATTATTATTATTATTATTATTATTATTATTATTATTATTATTATTATTATTATTATTATTATTATTCAAATCTAAAACGCTTCTAAAAGGCATTCAGCAGTAAAGCAAGGTCCTGTACACTGAGAACCAAGCCAGCGCGGCTGCTTTATTTACAATATAGCTCTCCTCCGGTTCCGTGTCTGCCGCCGTTCACACTGGCGTAAACGCCGACGAACCAAAAAATGGGGGTTTTATTATAATAAAAACCATTTAGGGTGGCAAACACTTGAGTGCAGCGCAGCAGTGCGGGGGCCCTGGGGCGTGCCCCGAATTCCTTAAAAAAAACTGGCAGCGGTTTAACTACTACTGAACCCGGTTAGAGAACGAGAGCTGTGGCGTATAATAGGGCCCGCATCTCTCTCTCACCTCGGTCATGTGCCTCAAAGCGCGATTGAGGCGCCCACTGACCCAGGGAGCCAGTTATGCGGTCTTTCTTTCCTCAAATCATTATGGAACGTTGTCAACGCCAACGAACGCAATGAACGCCGACGGCCTTTAGCTTAAGTGCTGCGTTTCTGCCTCAGCGTTTTCATTGCCAACGCATGCAGCGCACATCCGTCACTACTACCATATATAGCTTAAAGAGCGACTGAGGTGTCCACTTTCCCAGGGAGCCAGTTATGCGCGTTTCCTTTGTCTCGAAGCTCCCGCTCTTCATTGGCTTCCGCGCAGCTTCACACGCCACGCCCTGAAGGTCGCTGAAGGTCAAAGCGACGCGGTCGGCGAAACACGCGAAACATGCCGTAGTAAAGCTTTCGCTTTAATAAAACAGTTTTTCAATTTCTGTCTTATTGCCGACGGAAAAGAGAGCGCGAGTGGCGCGCGCACACGCACCGACACACGCACGCACACTGCGCACACGACACAAAAGATTCGCACAATACGCCGAAGACCACTCTGTAGAGCACGCCGTATTAAATCACTGATGAACGAACAGCACGAATGCCTCTTCGTGCTTCAAGTTAAGGTGCGATGCTTCAAGTTAAGCCGCTTCCAAAAATATGAACCCCACGAGACATGAAGCTAGAAGACTGGCTAGAGCTAAAGCTCTCCACAAATATTACGGTGGCCAAAGGGAGGTAACCTACGTTGACGCGGCAAAGCATGAGGAGAGGAAGGGCCACGTGATAACCGCTGCAAACCAGGACGACGAAGCAACAACAGCTGCCACTGTCCTCACAAACAACATCGAGGAAGCAGAAGAGGCAGCAGTCACCCTGGCGATAACCAACACACAATGTAGAGTCATAATGAGTGACTCGACAAGGGCAGTAAGGAACTTTGCACAAGGAAAAATGCACAGAATTGCACACCAAATCCTCGACAAGGCAGAAGATATTGAAATTCATCATATTAAATTGATCTGGGTCCCGGTCAGGTTGCTTCGGTGGTCCCGAGGTTTCAATTCAATTTCAATTCAATTCTTTATTTCTCATGTACACATGGAGAGGGTCGAGGGAAAAGAGCCAGTAAGATATGGCTTGACGTGTCCCTCGGCCACTACACACAGGGCAGCAGGCAACATGAAGAGCAACATATGCAATCAAGATAGGGGATGAAACAGCAATAATAACAAACAAAAGAAGAGAAAGAAAATATCACAAACAAAGCGCGTCTGAGGTTACTTCAAGAACGCCATTTCATGAAAACAATTCCAAAAAAGCCGTGAAATATGCATGTTACAATACACTCTGTATATCTTTGCAGCATACTAGGGACGCGTCAACATTTGCAGCATGAAACTCATTTAAAAGACGGGGTAACGTGTTTGCTAGGCTATGTGTACCATATATTGTGCGGCATGTTGGAACGTGCCACAATTCGCTGTCTGTGTGGGTGAGTTTGTACTGTTAGCGAAAGGTGCGCCCTGTCGCTGATGTGATTTAAATTTTGTTTTATTTCATTTTGTATCTTTCAGCCAGCCTAACATGGTACATTTAAAATATTTTTACAGCACTGAGTTGATTGAATAGATCGCATGTATCTACTTCATAACCAACGTTAAGTACTGCACGCAGAGCCTTCTTCTGAAGAATGTATGTTATTTTTATTTGCAACTGCAGTTGCTCCCCAAACTACGTGAGCATAGTTTACGCGGGACATAAATAGCGAGTTATACAGGAGAAGCTTAACTTTGTATGGAAGATTGTGCCGATGGCTGCTGTTGATACCGGTGACACGAGAAAGTTGACTAATGACAACGTCAACATGATTGTCCCAATTGAGCTGACAATTAAAATTTATCCTTAATATATTAATACGTTTACAACCTTAATCTTTTCCAAACTAAGCATACGATCGCATGGTGCCTTAATGCATTTATTTTTTGTTCTAAAGGTAACAGCTGTTGTCTCAGTTGCATTAATTTTTAACTGATCTGCAAATGACCATTCACGCAGTGTCCTCAATGTTCTATTTGCCAGGTTTATGCCTTCTTTACCTGTGACTGACGAGAAAATAAGTGAGACAACATCTGCATACATAACACATTTCACATTAGGGCATTCATTAACAATATCTATTAATGTATAAATTAAAATGTAGAGGCCCGAGAATGCTGCCTTGAAGTACGCCAGCGGTCACTTTTTTACCGAGGATCTCTTCCCGGCATCCAGCGCTCATCTTGGTGATTGTGATTTTTTGGGGAAGTGGTCGCAGTCGGCCTCCCACTCGTCGGAGGGCACTGCTTACGGTGTCTGTGCTTCATCCGCCGTGCCCCTGGGTTCCTCTCTCTTTTTCGGGGTCCTCTTCGCCGAACGGTCCTTTTACATTCGCTGGTCCTGCAGCCGGTCAAGGACTCACGCCGAATTCCCAGGAAGCCGCGGGGAAGGCCGATGGCCTCGTTGGGGATCTCTCGAGAGGATCACGTGTCCTTCGAAGGGTAACAGTTAATTTTCACCCCGCATTTTATAGAGGAAAATATGTTGGTGATGATGGTTATAGTATGCTTGAGGTCTTGCAGATTTGATGTGGCTCAATCACGTTGCTCGAAGCCACTTCCGGAAAGCTGAACTTTCTATTAACAATTAATAAAAACAGAAAGAAAGATACAAGCAAGGAGAAACTTATTCACATTTTTCTGATCCGTAATATGAACCGATGAAACCATCACTTAGTCCCGCCAACAAAGATGGTTTTAAACCCTATATCCCCGCCTTCAGTGGGACAAAAGCAGTTAGTCAAATTCACAAACAATCATCCAATAAATCTTCGAGGAAAAGAAAACACAACCAATCAAGGATTGGGGAAAGAAGATGTCATCTCTATCAACACTGCATGTACAAGTCTGTACACTCCCCACTACCGAGATTCCAGAGTATTGCCTTTTCTATGCCGGCGAGCTTCGCGAACCCTCTCGCTTTCCCACTGGTACGACTTGTCTCGACCTCTGCTAAACCCAGTTTCGCGGAAAGGCCATCTCCGAGGCCCATCTATTTCGCTGCTGTCAGTCACAAACTGTCTTCATGCAGAGCGCCGCCCGAGACACCCCATGGATGATGAGCGGCCGAGCCGCCGACATGAGACAAAAGCCGCGCGACGCGACGTGGATTGTGATGATTCGTCGCCGACCGCGTGCGCCTACCTCGGCGAGGCGCGACACGAGGCCAGGGTTGAGCCTTCCCGTATTCCGGGAATCCTCCGCTCTAGATCTCCTCCTCCCCCGATCCCGCTCGGCAGCGATTGTGGCTCACCCTTTTTCTATCCAGGAAAAAGAGCTCAGCGGGCATTTTGTTTTTCCTTTTCGAACACAGACGCGGCTACACGTACAGCGCTGAAACTTTCACAGCAACGCTTAGCAACGCCACGCTTTACTGCAGCCAGCGTCTAGCCTTATCTACTGGCAGCCGGTCTGGAGCTAGCCGCCAACCACCTTCGCCAGTTCGAGCCGTTTTGCAGCCTCGATATCGTCTGCTGCTGGCAGGGCCGCTAGCCGGCGCGCACGCGCGCACACACAAAGCGCTCGTCTGCTTCAGCTGGGCAGGCGACGCAAGCGCGCAACAGGCAGCCGGAATGGCTGTAATGAGCCTCGAGCATAACACGCAGTCTCTCGTCAAGTAGCGTCCGCCGCATATTCTACACCGGTTCCTTGGCAGATGTATCGAGGTCTGCAATTGGGAAGATATGCGTAATGTCTCTGGCAGATCTCAACGGACTGAGTGTTTTTTAACCCTGAATGTTAGCAATGTATATGCCTCACATATTTAGCCCAGTTCCCACCGTCAGGATCATTGCCATGATGGTGTGCTTTTTATTTTTATTGTGTAGGGACGGGGCGAGGCATCAGCTAAATACCACAAACAACAGTTGTTTGTGGGGGCCTAATGCACGTGCTGTCAATTACGTGTGAATCGATATTCACAGCACACGATTCAGAATAAAAATCGATCGTTTCATCAATGAAACCATGAAGTGACAAGTTTACAACGTGGAATTTGTAGCCGCAGCAATCAGCCCTCTTGAGTGCAAGCGCATTCAAACTTGCTACTTCATAACGTCCCTAGAGTTTGAATATCGGGATATCCTAGAGAAAAAAAAATTAGCTGCGGTTCAACTACTGCTGAACCTGGTTGGAGAGCGAAAGCTGTGGTGTATCGGGCAAGTCCACGCGGCTTGGCCTCTGTAACGTTGAGTGCGTTCCGCACTCTGGGTGGGCAACGCGCCCACCCTGCCAGGTGGCGGTTAAATTATAGTTGATCGTGAGAGATTGGTAACCAGGTGAACGCTGCGGCCTATTGCAGCAGTGCCGCGTGTCTGCCACACCGTTGTCAGCGCTAATGCATGCAGCCCACATCACTACCTCTCCCCACCGCCACGTACAGTGGTGGTCAAAAGTTCCCAGGCCGCTCTTACCGAGCCAGGAGCGGCTGCTCTCCGCTCTCGCGGCGCTGCTATCGCTCGCGCGGCTCGGCGCACGCCGGCTGCGAGGGTATGCGCTGAGAAGGGCGTGCATCCCCCCCCCCCCCCCCCCGTTTTGCTCTCGTTGATCACAAAGCCTCACATATGCTAGTGCGCCGTTCGCCTTCACTGTTCGCTCTTCATCCCCTACCCCCCTCCCCTGGTCCCCAAGAGTGACGCCCAAAGGGCCAACATACGTCGGGACCAGTATCCCCCTCCCCCACTTCATAGCAACAACCACCACCACCTTCACATTCCGCTGCGGCGTTTCGCGTGGCATTGCAGAGGAGAGTTTTCCACCAAGTGACGCGCCATACTAGCGGCCATATTAAGTTAGGCTATGTGTGCTTCCCGTACTTTTCGGCTTCCTGCCGGACGAAATAACGCTTTTACCTACACATGAGCTGTGTTCTGGCTCTCTCAGCCATTTGCGTGACTTCCCGTGTGCCACTTAGGCGCGGCGCACTCTTATGTTCCGCACGTCTGCTTGACGCGTGCGTGTCAAGCAGACGACGTGCCCACTCAACGTCACGGTTTTCCGGGCCCACGTGACAGCGCATTGTCTGGTTTTTGACATCGTGTAACAACCTGGAAACTATGAACCGAAACCGAAACTGGTGGGTACAAATAGTACGATTATTATTTGTGTAATGCGAATTCGTGCTTCTAAGATTGTGTACCATGCTTACAGAATCGCTACGCATTATTTACAACCGAAAGGTGGAACAAAAAAATGTGGTGTCTCTACCCCCTTAAGGACCGGGACATCCTCCGACCTCTCGTCGAGCAAATCGGGCAAATTTCCATTACATTTACCTCCTCCTCGAAGAGCTTGACCTGTGCGGCACAGGTAGCGCACAGAGCTAACTATGACACGAAGTGCTGCCCTGGCCTCCTCCCGCTGTTTGTTGTATTGCTGCGAAAGGAGACGCAAAACAGGAATGCATGCTCGCATGAGAAGTTTCGACTCACGGAGGCCTAGTTAAATTGGCGCTTTTCATGTGACTGGAACTTCTCGATAGCTTTTTTCTAATTGTTAAAACCAACCTTAACAAAGGCTTGTTCCATTCTTCCAGCTCTGTCGCCTCTTTCATCGAAATGTCGACGGCACTCGTGACACAAGACTACGCCGCTCTTGCTTTCATAAAAAGCCAAGGAAATCGCAAAACCCAATCACGTTGGCACGATCTACCGCCTCGGTTTCTGGGGAACCTGTTGGTTGCGGCTGGAAGTGACCGACAGTCGTACAGCGCTGACCTGTCCTCCCTCGATCTGTTTCTTGAATTCGTGAAGGCAAGCGAATGCACATTGCTTGTTCCATCAAAGTTGTTTCCTCCTGCTGTTCGACGTGAAGGCCGCGGCGCTGGAGCTTATACAAATGAAATCAAAAACTTATGGCCACATTTTCCTTTTCACGTCGGGCTCCTCTAATTTTCAGTGAATGGCTTTTAAAACTAGCGAAATCAAGTTTCCTCAACATATTCCGGAATCAACCTTTAACAAGGTATTATCATTAGCATAGCAAATAGGCGAATTTTCTTTTTGTTGGAAACACTGAAAATGCTTACCCGCGAAGCAATCTGGGGATGGTAGGGACAGCTCGGAATGATGGGTGCAGTCATCGCCGATTGGTTGAACATCGACGGGGAAAAGCGAAGAGGCAAAAAGTTTGGTTGAACGGCTGCATTGACACAAATGGAAGTCGGGATGAAGTACTAAGAACTGTAAGATATCGTACCTTGAGATTCTCCTCTTATTAGGCATGCACGCTTTGGAGCCGGTACGAAGAAACTGTATATTTTTTTTGGGAGCCAGAGAGCTACGTGTAAGGCTGGAATTAATACACTAGCGATTACAAGTGACGCGGAAACACCGCTTCAGTGCATCGTGCATTCAATGCATTCACGAACACTCCGCGAAAGCATACCACCAATAACACTCTGACATGCTACCTACACGTGCATCCGTCAGGCCCTGTTTAGCCTCTGGCTTGACTCGAGATGGTGACTACTTGCCGTGTTTACGGCTTAAAAACAAAAAAAATCTTTATGCTTCTATATTTGAATCAATTTTTATTTGCTTATTTTGTGCATTTCTATTTATGCACCTCTGGAAAGGTGGCGATCAGCAATGCTGACTTAACTGACACACGTGACTACTGCCCGGAGAGAACGGCATTTTGGGTATAATATCCAGGGCAGAGCGCGAGCCTATGGTTTGAGTTGGTTGAACTGCTCAGGACTCTGCGAAACATGGGGGGAAGAAACTGCATTTGAGCGTGACTAATCAATCAAAATTATATCACAAAAGCACTCACAAATTGTTGAGAAACTATTGGAGAACACGCAAAAAGCTTTTTTTTTTATGTAAGGAGCGATGTTAGGCCATGTAAAAAAAAACGGATGCGAAAGAACCCGTAGTTTCGGTTAGAGTCGCATCAAGCCACATCAATCTCCTTCACTGGCTTATGCTAGGCACCATACTTCCGCTTATGATATTCCAATGGTTAGAAAAACGTTACTTTTCCACCAGCGCAACGGCTGTAGTTCATTTTAACAGCGCGAACCGCTGCAGCCATTGTTTCGGGGCTTCCGTGGGTGTCAGTGCATCATCATGATGCGTGCGCATGCAGTGCAGAGAAATACGTTTGCCTGTGTTCACCGCGAAACCTCGGGCACATTTCGGTTGCTAGGCGTGCATCATGAATCCTTCGCACAGCGGCGGTAGGGGCGTTGTTGGTGAGGCCGCTGTGACTGTATTGGTAACCGTTCTGTGTTCACGATGGTAAAAATATAAATGTTCTTACAGACACGAAATATGCAGGGAGGAAGCGGTACCGGCCCACTCTGTCTCTTGCTTTGCAGCGGACGGCACGGTTTTCGGTGAGCTGTCTTTGTGAACCATCACTTGGTCACAGCGTCACAGATGCTGATTGCAGTTGCCGGATTTGATACGCAGATGATCCGGCACAACGTAGGCACCGATGCAGTGCTGCATGTGAACTGAAAAAGTTGTTGCTATGGCATATGGTAGTATGTGCATTGAGGATACCTGATTATGATGTACGAGATAACCTCACATTTTCATGGCCCTACTCGGTGGTTTCGCTAGCTATGGTGTTAGGCTGCTGAACCCAAGGATGTTGGATCGAGTCCCGGCCATGGTGGCCGCATCTCGATGGAGAGCAAATGCAAAAACGCTCATGGGTTGTGCGTTGTATGCGCACAGTGTACCCATTTGGCCAAGATTAATACGGAGTCCTTGGCTATGGCCTGTCATAATTATAGCCCATGCGCAGCTTTGAGTCACCATACATGACTTGAGTTTCCCCGTTCAGGTGGTGATGATAGGAGACACCTTGTTGATGATGAAATCGGGGTTTCATGATGATCCGTTGGTTCTAACTCGCAAACATTCACGTTACTCGAAGAAAGCAGAAGGTTAACTATTTACAACATAAATAAAACCAGAAGAAACAAACCAAGGAGAAAACTATTTACATGACCAAACCATTGATCAGACGAATTCAGCCTTCGTTCAACCCAGAACGCTTGTTTTTAAACCCTCCGTCTCCGCCCTCAGCGGGGACAGCAGCCAATAAAATTACAAGCGACTCACCTCACCAATCAATGGTTAGAGAAAGGAAAATAAGGTTTCCGCCAACTAATCACAGATTGGGGAAAGAGAACTGATGAAACATTTGGGAAAGGAGAGGTTGCAATCAAGTACACAAACAGCACAAACGCGACCACCCTTTCCCACGGTACCCACGGCGCAGCCGCTACTGCTTTCCTAACATTGTCATTTGTTTTCTCTTTCGCACACGCGACAAACATATGCCGACGAGACGGTCAGTCAGGTTGTTTACAGAACATCGAAAGAGAAGAAGACAGTCGTTACGGGAATAATGGGTTTCATGGTCACTCGGCTCCTACCCAGCCGTATCTCCTTCATTGCCGAAGCCTCGGCAACGCCTTGGCAACGCACACATGTCAACAGCTGTGTCTGGTTAGGGCTCTTCCCGGCGGGTTATGCCAGTGACGGCGCAGAGTAGATAAGGACGTCCGCCGCAAGCAGGGGAGGCCGGGACGGGTCTCTTTGTTGGCGACTTCCGAGCGGCCTTCCTTGCAAACACAAGACCAACGAGTTTGCGGAAAGGTCAGCAAACTCCACAACCTGCCTTTCAGATTTAAATAAACTATATACATAGATGTGTGCGAAAGTTCCCAACTCGTTTATGGGACGATACCCAGTTGATTCCAGCTGTAACCAAGTGGAAACCAGTTTGAACAGTAAAGATTTTCCCCCTGGAATTCGACTAGTCCCATTTTAAATGCGAACTGTGCTTTTGTTTCATTCTGGAAATTTATTGTATGGCAAATAAGGTTTCATATACATACGCCAACTTAGGGCCTGTGTACAGCTGTGGTCCAAGGACACGGCTGAGTCGGGTTGGTTGGTTCATGTTGAACGGTACGACGAAACACCGCTGATGGACGGGACAGAAGAGGGACAGACACATGCGCTGGTGCCTGTCTCCTCTTCCGTCCCGTCAGTCAGCGCTCTTTCGTCGTACCGTTCTGCTGTGGCTAATAGTCATCTGACAATATATGGCTTACTTCTGAGTCTTGAAATGAAACTTTAACATCCACAAAAATCAAAATAAATGGTGAGGTCGAGGGTCTTTTCACATTGCTCAGATTGCTTCGATTCCGCAACCAGACGGCTCAAATACGAACCATTTCATGTGGACTGTCAAGTGTTTTTAAACAGGATATCCGAGCTCAATATTTCCAGTTGCGGATAAACACGCCTTATGTTATTTGCACGCACTGCAAAACAATGTTGCAGAAATATGAATTGTATTTTGACAAAGAATATATTTGGGTGAAAATAAGACGGAGCCATGGCAATAAAGAAAACAGGTACCATGGGTTCTGTGTTCCATACTAGTCCCCCGCTGTGGTTAATGATGTCCTGCAGCGCTGTCAGCTCTTGCATTTAACCAGTATGTCTAACGAATTTTCTATTTCAAAAGGAGCAAAACTAAGCAGGCATTCTCAACTATAATAATAATGTAAGCGCAGATAGAGCGGTACATAACCGAATAAGCCCCTCAAAAGGCTGAAACTGTCCACGGAGGTTGACAAATGGCGCCGGCCTTCCTTGATCGCGGTACAAGCTTCCGAGAAGCTCCCTAAACGTCGACTCCCCAGGCCCTTCCCAAGCGCTTCTTTATATATAGCCACTGAAATGGACCACTTTTCCAGTAACGTCCTGCGCATGCGAAAATCCTCCTCGTCCGCCAATTTTGACGACTGAATTTTTGAACAGGAGAGGAGTTCGATGAACGTGCTTCCCCTCGATGGGACAAACTACTGCACACTAATGGACCATTTTGAAAACTCTGTAAGTCAGCTTTCCGCAAGGCTTGTTTTCCAACGAAAAGTTCTCGTTCCGAGACGACGCTCTTTTTGCGCAGTCGGGTTCCCCCTTCTCAGTAACTTCTGGAATATCGCCATTTGACTTCAAGATGGCCCCGAGAGAGGGGGGACCGCTGTCAGCCTCCTGTAGCCCCACAATAGAAGTTAGGCAGGAAATGCAAGGAAACGGGCTTTGCCTCCGTGACGGCCGGTGTAGGCTCATACTAAACTTTCTTAGAATTTTGTTCTGAACAAATTAGACTGACCCCGCAAAGTCGCGCCAACTTCTTCCCTTCACCCCTCCATACCCCTAGCCCGAACAATGAAGAGCCCTACAGCCACTTCGCGACGACAAAGATCGGTCTCCCCACTTTTTGTGCGCCATGCTGAGCGATGACACATCCGACTCACAAAGACGACGGTGATGAGGTCTGCCCGAAAAGTTTCCTTCGCATGCGTTAATAGACTTCGCCAGTTTTTAACAAACGAAAAGCGAAGCCAGCTCTCTGCTTCTGCGAATTGGTACTTACGCCAAGGTGTTTTTATTAACATTGCCGCTATGAAAGCCAAAATGAGGGCTAGCACTCTAATTCATGCCTGTTCCAGAGACTTGGGGGTGTCTTCAACGTGGTTTCCTACTGGGACGTCATGGGAATGCAGAGGTCGTAAGTAAGGTTACAGCAAAAAACAATGTAAACAAGGCAGAAATTCAGGTCGGGGAGGGGCTGAGCCCCCCCCCCCCCCCCCATATGAGACTACTTGGGGGGGGGGGCGCTCTGGCCCCGCCTGTGCCCCCCCCCCTTCCCCGTTCCGGCGTCGATGCACAGTAGGAGAGACGAGACAAACGCTTGTCCCTTCTCTCTTACAGTAGTTCTCCCCTCTCATCTAATATTCTTTAACGAGGGTCTTTAAGGTATTAAAGTGAAGGGAAGTGCTGTCTGTTTCGGCGTTAAGTTCTTTTTCGAAAATGTGTACCAACTAGGCCCCCAGCAAGTATTACATTTCTGTTTTACGCAATAATCCCTGCAGTAAGTAGACCATTTCTCGTTTTTTGTCTACAAATGCCCCACTGACAAGAAGCAGGAAACAGAAAAGTCGTGAATAAAATAATAAAATCCCGCAGACATAAGTATGAACCACAGACAATTAGTACAGGCCAAGTTGAGATGCAATGACGACCGATACTGTTTTAATGCATACACTTAGAGTTAGGCAAAAATAACATGACATCAGCCATTTCGTATGCCTTCAACCTCCGCCACTATGGCAAAAACTCATGGTTTATGCAGTCAGTTATGCTGATAACTCTGCATGAAGGAGGGGAAAAATAACGGCATCTCGTTTAACAAACCGTTTCAAAGCTTGGCATGAAACATTCACTAATGGGCAGGTGCGCAGACTAGACAACTGTGAAGCTGCATATATGCAAGGCATTGATGATGGGCGTGAAGAGGAGTACAGGTCCTCCATCTGAATGAACTTGCTTTCAACAACATAAAGTGTGCGAGTTGGCAGATGTGCAAATTTCTCGACGACCAATTTCAGATCCATCTTTCAGAATGTAGCAGCTGTTCTTGCGAGGGGAAAGAACCACGTTGCCTCGAAGCTTCAATTTCTTTTTTAACTAAGGCGCTTGACATGGAGTAATAAGGGGCCCAGACTCATGTTCTGTAATCAGTGTAAAATTTGGCGTCTGCTGAGCATCCTTCAGTACAGCTCTTTGCTCTGATAGACTGTTAGGCAGCTGTTCAGGCGGGCGCTCCAGTTATCGGAGCAGCCTTTTCAGTGTAGACATGTGGTTCTCAAATGGGAATGCACCCAGCAATCCATTGGACCCAGGCGTTCGACATGGGATACCATAGGGCACTCCATGCACACTGTGCGAAGCATGTTGCTTTCCAAAAACGTTAGTAAAGAGTTTGTGGGGTTTGAATCCGGACTGATAAATACATCCCCGCCTAATCGTGGCTTACACAGTTAAACCGACAGACCCCACCCCGTAATCGCGTACGCTACCGAGCGCACGTCGACCACGGCGGGCCTTACTCTGAGAGAACAAATGAACGACACATTGGCTGACACAAACAGGCATTTATTGCTACAACAACAATAACGCCAGCTAGCAACAAGACACGCTAAGTAATCGAGGTCGTCCGACTCACCAGCAAGGTTACGAGCGAATGTTCGCCTACGCTAGGGCAAGGGATACTCCGTGGCCGGACGCGACGAGATCCGGGAGCGAGACTCCCCGCCGCTTCCTCGCCGCGTTGGCGAAGAGTGGAGCCACGAGCGCCCCGCCCCGTCCGCTCGCGCCCACGATGCCAGCCGAAGAGAAGAGGGTCATGCTCTCTCCTGCGCGCGAGCTGCAAGCGGTCTCTCGCGTTGCGACGCTGGCGCCCTCTCTTGTTAGTTAAGGTAACTAACCAGGGAAAGTCACGTGGCGCGCCCATCGTGAGGCGAAGCCGTGAAAGGGTGCACCGTGGGAATGCAAACAACAAGGAGAGGCTGCAGGACAGTCCCCACAACTTTAACGAAATTATTGAATAGCTCCCCTGCATACTGCGCTTCAATTTTTGTACCATTAGGTATTGAAAGAATGATAACACCCACATGCAAAGCTATTTGCCATTTGACGTTTCTCCCTGAGGGTTCCATGCGGACTTTGCTGCCAAGCCTTGTAGATTTCGGGCCACAGAGACACAACACAAGCAATTTGTGCCCCACGCCTAGACAAACGAGGTGCATTTATTCTAACTAGAAATTCCTCACAATGTCTATTGGCAGCCGCTGTACAATACAGCTACCAGTATGATACTGCTTCTGCACCCCAAGTGTCACAGGCCGACTGCCGCACATCGGCTGTTCAGTGGCTCCTGGTCGGCAGCCGACTAGATCGGCAAAATAAGCTCGGCAACTGATCGGGCCGTGAGCCCATGCCAGGCTGCTTGGCTCAAGGCTGGCATCAAAGGTCGGGCCAGACTTCAACCCTGACGTAAAACCAGCCGTCCCTCAAAAAGCTTGGCACAAACCGATGGCCTGATGTGGAGCCTACATGCACCTTCAGGCCAAATTTACAACGGAACCCAAACACCCCGCTTTGGTTTCATTCATGACTGTTAACGACAAATTAAGTTTTTTTAGTGGTTTAACATCGGAGTTTAAATAACAATAGTCTTTTTCCAGCGTTATTATCCAGCTCTCCTGGCTCGAATCGACGGTCGCAATGTTTTCCTGGTTATGGCACAAATTTAGATGCAGAAAGGAATCCATGCGCCCTCCTTCCAGAGAAGCGCGCTCGCTTCAACATGTGCAACTTTCACAAGTTCTTTTCCGAATTCGGCGCCACCGTGCTGCAAGGTGCGTCTGTATAACAATTTATTGCATTTGTGTGTCTGAGCGGTAAATGAGCTAGTGAACTATATCATCATCCTCATCATCATCATCATCATCAGCCTTACTACACCCACTGCAGAGCAAAGGCCTCTCTCATGTCTCTCCAATTAACCCTATCTTTTGCCAGCAGCATCCACCTTTTGCCTGCAAACTTCTTAATCTCATCCGCCCACCTAACCTTCTGCCGCCCCCTGCTAGGCTTACTTTCTCTTGGAATCCACTTCCGTTACTCTTAAGGACCAGTGGTCATCTTGCCTTCGCATTACATGCCCTGCCCAAGCCCATTTCTTTCTCTTGATTTCGACTAGGATGTCATTAACCCGTGTTTGTTCCCTCACCCACTCTGCCCGCTTCTGGTCTCTTAACGTTACACCTATCATTTTTCTTTCCATGGCTCGCTGCGTTGTCCTTAACTTAAGCTGCACACTTTTCGTTAGCCTCCACGTTTCTGCCCCGTAGGTGAGTACCGGTAAGATTAAGCTGTTGTAGACTTTCCTCTTGAGGGAAACTGGTAAACTGCCACTCATTTTTCATGAGTGAACTATATTAGGGAAGCTTATTTTCTTTGTTCCTAACGGTTTTGCCCCCCTCTGGTAAGTTGCAACAACGAACGATCGCTCGTGGGCGCCTGAGCGTCTCTTGCTTTATTAAGGCGCGCTTGCTTCATTAAGGCCCAATATGTTTTCGAACGGGAGCAGCGGAGGCGATTGTGTACTCAGACTTAAGCCGCGCCAGCATGCCAGCTTCAGATGATACCGGTTTGAGCGCAGAGCAGGTGTTTCTTTTATGACGGCGCCAGCCGCTTCTGTGACATCAGACGATGCACCGTTCCGCACAAAGTCATGGATGTGCTCCCCAGTGGGTAGGTGCACTGGACATGTAGGCAGGCGCCGTTCAGCTGTTTGTGCTATCGTTCTGCAGTTGTGCGGCAACGTGTGCACGCAGCTTTGGGGCCTATCTTTGGGGGTTCGTGTGCCGTGCTATCCAATGCTTCCCCTTCTACTTTGGGCTCATCACATGTGAGTGTGAATAGCCCTTTGTGCGTAACTTTCACTGTGCCGAGATTTAAGACATAGGTGGCATTTGATCACTTTCTGAATTAGCGAGTATTGAATTGAGGCTAAGTTTTTGCGGTGCGGTCGCCTAGAACCGCTTTAGGCGTACAGATTGTTATCGCTGTCGATGTGCCGTTCAACCCGATGCGCTTGCGGTGCGCAGAATCTAGCTGACTGAAGGCACTGCAGTCAGCCTTTTCTATTCTGTACGGAGGCAGAATGCTGAGGAAAATTTGCTCTTGCTGGGTTTACAAAAAGGACCCTTGATAACGCTCGCGTCTCACGGAAACCGTGCAGTCTCATGCAAGTTGGTTGCATGAGTTGGTTGCATGAGTTGGTTGCTCGCTATACAACAGGCCATTAACACATAGAAACCTTTTGCGTCTGACCTCAGCCCTTGATATCGTATTTTTGGCTGCCAGCTCATTGTCGCCGGCTACTCTACGAGTTGTTACTACTGTGGGCATTGTTGAACATTTGAGCACTTTGTCAGCTGCTATATTTTTCACTTTCATTCACGCCTGCATGGGCTTAGAAAGGAAAATTCCCTTACATGCTTCAGACATGCAGTATTGTGGTTCCGCTCGTTTACAATGTTTATGTCGTCGTTCCCTTACCTGGGCTACTATGCAGGTTTATTTATTTGCACCGTTCGTCACAAACATGAGTGTAGACGTGTTGGTGTGATTCTCAACTGCGCCTTTCCAATGTTGGCATTATAGTGCGCCAAAAACATGTGGGCGAAATGCAGACACATTTAAATTAAAAATGACACTTATGCAAGTGCTGTGCAAGTGATTTTGATCTGGTTGCATGAATAAAGGGTAGATAAAACAGTATTCTTTTTACGGGCCGTTTTGCAATCGCGAATAGAAAACTGCTTATTATTTATTGCCATTAAACTAAGGGCAGTGTCTAGAGCATATCATCGAATGGTAGCGTTTTTAGCGTTATAATGTTATCCTACAGTGTATGAAGCAAACCTACAAGCCACAATCGATGCTTCTCAATAGCAGTCTGTTTCATCACTTTCTAAGATCAGGTTGGAACAGCGCAGCCATCTAATGTCATGCCATGGTATAGTTTTGATTCAAATAAAAAAATCTAAAACCTTAATTTAAAATTGAGAGTGCCTATTATTTACTCTGTACTTGCAAATTATGTCGTTTATGAATTATTCTTTGGTAGCGAGTCTAGTCTAGTCTAGTCTCCAAGCGAGTGGGCTTGCTATTCCTGATCCTTGGAATGAAACCAGTGTGGAATGTGAGTGCTGCTTACACAAGATCACTGTCATGTGTAAGCAGCAACGTAGTGCTGTCTCACGGAAGAATTTCTGCTTTCTCTCGTTAGCATCTGTGGCCGCAACAAAGTGTACGTTGCGTTATTCTCTTATTAAACTTCATCAAGTAGCAGCAGAATACACAGCACAAGGCTCGAGCAATATATAAATGAAGTGAAGCTTTAATTCAGAACTGAAGTGTTGAAATGCTTCATCAACTGAAGATAGTCTGTTTTCGTGGTGTTATTGCTCTAGTCCGAAAGCCATGCAATTTTAGAGCTGCTGTCCTCGCTGCACCTAAAACCTGGGGTTCTATTTTCAGTACATACTCAGGAATTCTGGACAAAAGCCACACTGCCTACCAAACTCTGGCTCTTGATATCATTAGACTCCTGTCATTTGCTCAGGAAAAAGGCCGCCGTATAGTGTTCCAGTGGATCCCTGGACACTGCGGACTCGATGGAAATGAGACCGCCGACGCTGAAGCAAGGAGCGCCTTCTGCAGTGGCCTGCGCACAGCAGTGTGGTTTTCTTGACCGGACACCACTTGTCTCCTTTCGGGATCTGTCAGGCGTGCGACGGCTAGGGCCCTGCCAGACACTCAACACATCCGCCTTAAACGGCTAGTACCGGCGATGACCTTTTCTGTTCCTCGTGGAATACCACGCCCTATCGTATGCATTACGCTTAAATGTCGCCTCCACGCCCAAGTTTTTTTGGGGGGGATTTGTTATTTTTTCCCCTTTGGCTTCTTTTGCCTTATTTTGTGTGTTTTGTTTTGTACATTTTTCGCCGCGCTATCATTTCTTCTGTTTGTATTTATGCTGCACTCTATCTTACTCAATATATGTCTTTCCCACTCCCCTCTTTAATGCCTTCCGGCCCTGAGGGTATTCAAATAAAAAAATAAGTACTTGCTCTTAATTGGACAAGCGGACTACCCGGACTGTACCACATGTGTCGTGCTAGAGACTGTTGAACATGCTTTAGTGGCGTGCTCAGCATATGCACGAGAAGAACTCATGCTAGCATCTGCTTTGAAGTCTTTGGACACCAGGCTCCTCTCGGAGGATTTGATCCTCGGGGCTTGGCCAGATAGTTCGAAAACTGTACAGGCAACGCGAGCGCTCTCACACCTTTGAAGTGCCACGGGTCTTGCCTCGCGTTTTGTAATGCAAGAACAGGTGCCTTGTTTTTTATGTATTTTTTCATCTGCCTCCTCTCATCTTCATCATCCCCCATCGTGACCCTCTTTTTTCTCCTCTTCCCGTTCCCCAGTGCAGAGTAGCAGGCCAGATATTTTTTTTTACATCCAACCTCTCTGCCTCTCATGTCAGTAAACTCTCTCTCTCTCGCTCTGCACAAAAGCGTTTTCCAGTGGGACACCGTTTATGAGCGCAATTTTTTTATATATTGTGAGGTTTCACTTAAACAATCAATATACCCGCAGATCACCCGTCGGCAGTCTTGTTTTTTTTTCTATTCACGTTTTTGCTATCGTCAGAAGCGTTCCCCATTAGTTTTTTATGACAGCCTTAACTGTTTATATGCGATCGCTGGAAACACTTTAAAAGTTTAGCTACATATCAGAGTATAGGACCATTACCTTCACTATTTTTATGTCTTACAATTTCCCAAATTTCAAAATGTTTGCCCGAGAAAGCCGGACTTGGTGTGGGTCATTTTTTCCATGAGGCACTCGACAATGACAAACGTACTCGACTCGTTATTGCACTAATCGCATCAAAACTGTAGTCATTTACATGTTCTCTATCTAGGTCAATGAGAGGCTATGCCGTGCATCCTGCGTCATGCCTTAGGGTTGATAAATCTCCAGAACCGGAGACTTTCTTTCGTGAATGGATATCTAAGAGCGCATATTTATTTTCCCGAATCTAAAGGCACTACTATCATACAATGACTTAAACGGAGTAGGGAAACCTAATTTTAGTTGCACGTTTCCTTCTCTGTAATTATGCTCAAAACATTAGAATACATTGACCAACACGGTGATTTTTTGCCTACGGCCGTTAAATAATTCGGAACGATATTTCTTCTCTCACACCGTTTTGGTTTCATCAACCGAACGATGGGTGTGAGGGCAAAGATGACTTTAGGTCATGTGAGCATGAAAAAAACTACAATAATCAATATAATCGCCGGTTGGTTTGTCATAATTTCGGCTCTTAAAGCGGGCTGGCTAAAGCGTTTTAGTGAATTAAAACTGTACCAGACTGTTGAGTGATCTTGAATATGTTATTAATATCTTATTAAATGTAGCTGGCACAGAGGTCTCTGCACGGGAGAGTGAGAGTAAGGAAAAAGAGATCACATTAGGAGATAAATCTCTTCCTCATGACCGTATTGCAGTGATTTCATTGTGTTGAATTTGATTGCAATGATTGTATAGCCCGTTTTTCATGCCTCAGGTGACCTAGACCAACCTTTCATGTCACAGCTACACTTTAGTTACTAGAAAAAGAGAATTCTGGTCAATTTTCTTTTCACGCACAAATCATGGTCTACACAGACTACAGTACCACATGCCGAAGTACCTTAATCTATTGGAAGAAAATAATATAGACATATATAACAGCTCAAAGAAAAAATAGAAATAATATTTCATATTACAAAGCATGTAACTCTGCTATTTTTCATGATTCCGGAGTGAAAAACAAACACGTTACTTCACACAAAATGTGGATTTCAATGCTCTGTACTTTTTATGTTTGCTGTTTTATTGTTGTTTCTGGTTCCTATGACCTGTAAATTACTTATGCAATGTTGTGTTTGAGCAACTGTATGATTTTGATGTTATTTAAGTTTTATTTTGTTTTTTATATAAGTACCTGTTGTCTGCTACCCATGCCAAGGCAGGGGCAGGAACACCGTCAAGCTACTAGGATAGTAGCTTTTTGTTCCTGTCCCAGTATATTTTCCTGGCTGATTGTGGAAAAAACGCTGAATAAAAGGATTTGGATGGAGCCGAAACCGCATCAAGAATAAATTATATTATAAATAATTTAACGGGAGCACAGGAATCCAGGAAGTGGTACCTGCATGCTGATGTCTAACGGATCATATCAAAGAAGGAAACACACAAGCAAAATATTGGTGTCCATAAACCTTTAAGTTAGCTGTACCATTTTGTACTCAAGCAGAGTCTTAAATAATTGTGTCAGGAAAATCATAGAAAGAAAATTAGTATTATTATCATGGCCTTCCATCTCTGTAAGAGCGCACAATAGTAGGTGTCAATGACTCAATGTCCCTACAAGTCTGTCAAGCTTCTTTACCAACACACTGTACTATCGGCCACAAAATAAATGCGAACAGCTGAGCGTGTGGCAAACGGTCCAGCTTAGGCCGTCTGCACGTCGTTGTCAGTTACAGGCGCGCTCTTTCGGTTTGCGATAATTTTCTTTTGTTTTATTTGACTTTCACTTCTTCACTTTTCCGCTGGAGCGCCACATTCATGCTTTTCACCGATCACAACTTGCACAGCATGGTTTCGCAGCGAGTGAAGCGAGCTGTCCTTTCTCCCTGGCTTAATAGCACGCTGTATACAGTGAGTTGTAAGTAGTTCTATTCTAAAGCTCCCAATGATGCTTCGTCAGACTGCTTGAAATTTCTCGCCTAATGCACCCCATCATAGGCAAGGCCTCCGTGAGAGTGTCTCCGAAGCGTGGTGCTTTGTGTTCGCAAAATCGTTGCAGTTATTATGAACAGTCATTTTTCTCCGCATGGAGAAAGTACGGACTTGAGTGCACGTTTGGATTCACGTATAAATACTGTGGACAGTACTGCCATTGCACGATCATAAACGACGAAACCTCTTTTCCTGAACTGGTCAACCTTTATTTTATCGCAGAACAGGCGCTTATAGCACCACGATGATGTAAGAAAAATCGAAGCGCTGCAAGCTAGGGCTCTATCAGTGCTCGCTTTACATACGCGGGCGACAGCGCCGCCGCCAAAGGAAATGCGCTGCGCCAGTTGCGCTCAATTACGCTCCAGTGGCAAAGCGAGAAAACGAACTCAAGAGAAAACAGAAGCTAAAGTGTCGATAACCGGATGCGGGCGCCTATCGCTGCTAGCGACACGCAGACGGCCTAAGCTGGACCGTTCGCCACGCGTTCCGCTGTTCGCATTTCGTTTGATGCCAATTCTACAGTCTGCGACACCCATTTTGTAGAGCTGTCGAGCAGTGTGCACCAATTACTAAAAACTAAAATTAGACAGTAGCCTTCTAGTTAAGCGATTATGACCATTACGGCTTGCTTTGTTGGTCCATGCTACTTTACTTCTGTGCAATTATTTCCTGCAGAATCTAGGAGCTGGAGTGAGGGCTCCTTTTGTTTGCAGGGCAATGTGGTGCTTGAGCGTTGTACACCAGTGATGGAGGCTGTACATGTGGCTGTCGCTCATGCGGGTAAATTTGATGGGAGCTAGTTTTTGGCACTGATTGTAAGATGGCCTTATAAAACATTTCGCAGTGACACTCTTCAGGCATGCTGCTACACAAGCGAAATCTGGGTGCTCAACATCCTCAAGACTGTTTCAATCCAGAGGGCTGCACACTCTGCACCTAGCACTCGGGATAGGCAAAGAACGTAGAAGAGACTTAAAATGTGCGCTCTGAAACAGTGTTCACATCATGAATCAGGTCCTTCTGCTGAGTGGCAGCAGGTTATCAAATTTTGAGTTGGACAGTAAAAGGTCTACCTTTAAGCTACTCTGTACCAACAGGCACCAGAGATAATATGTCATGTTAATAGTGCGGGAAAATTACATCAGTATTGATGTAATGAGCCTGACAAGCTCTACAGCAAGCTAGAACGGTTAAGTGTTGCAGTCTCCAGCATGCATTTGACCTTTAAAGGCAACTCTGGACATCGGGCAAGAAGCACAACAGTGACGGCCTGCTGTTAAATTTAGTGTTGTATTTTAGTGCGCTATTTACAGAGCTCCTTTTTTTGTGTGGTACTGTTTGCTGTTGGCTTTGCGTTTGTCTACTTTGATAGTAACTCGCCTCTCAATACTGCATTTTTAAAGTTTCCTTTGGTAGTTATCATTGCTAATGTGCTTCATGATTAACAACTTAAATGCACTTCTGCTCTGGGCTGACAAAGTAAATTAGGCTACTTTAGTAGCTCCTGTGTGGCAAAACTTTGCTAGAGGAGCTTTTGCTTTTTTATTGTCACATGACTGCTCTGACTGCTTGGTATTGTGTCCCTCAACAAGCTAATGTTTGACAAAATATTCATACTGTTTGCAGATATATATAACCGACATTTGTAGTTACTCTATTCTTCTAAGACACTATTTTGCTCATTAGGCTGTGTTCACAGAGAAAAGCAACATTATTTTGTATTTTAGATGGCTTTGTGATACTCTGATCTCGACAAAAAACTTCCCATGTTACTTAAGGCTGCGATTTGGGCAAGTTGGTAATGATCTCTTGTTAATCACCGCGGAAAGATATGATACGTGAATGACAAACACGCAACACAGGAGCTTCCTCGCGACTGATTTTTATTCGGAAAAACTGTGCTTGTAAATGTTCATTTTTAGACACTTTTTAGAATACACGAAGGTCAAAAACCACAACACATCACCGTAGTGTGTTTTTTACACACCACATCGCTTCACTCCTCCTTGCAGCGGCGTACTACAACTGCAACAAACCGTACTACAACTGGGAGAAAGCAGAAATAAAGCTAGCGGACACGATACTTTGGCGAGCATACAAAACAGCGCTACACCTACCGCAGTCAACCTCGACGGAGAAGCTAATGGCTCTAGGTCTGCATAACACCTTTGAGGAGCGAAGGGAGACCCAACTCGTAGCTCAGCTCCAGAGGCTAAAAAAGACCAAAACAGGGACAGGGCTGCTCAAAAAGTGCGGCTACGAGGGTGCACTGTCAGAGATAAAAAGATCAAAACGAATAGCCGATGAACTGCGGGAAACAATTAGGGTAGCACAAAAAATATGGATCCGAACCTGCACAAAAGGCCACCGGAGGCTAGGGCACAGTATGTGCAACAAAACCTAGCCAACAAAGAAAACATTACGTACACGTATGCGGCTGCATACGGAAGAACTAGAAAACACAACACAAATAGAGCGGTTGCAACGGCAATTAATCATGAGCTCAAAGAAATAGCCAGCGCAACTATCATGGATGACAAAATTCATGAGGCCGAAAAGGCTGCCATAGCCCTAGCGGCGGGAAAGAGCTGCCCTGCTCAAAGGTTCCTAATAATTCTAACAGACTCGCAAACAGCGTGCAGAAACTACATGAATGGCAAAATAGGGGGGGGGGGGCAGCGCTCCACATCCTAAAAACAGCCAAATTACCGCCGAAGAAAAACAATTGCAACACATAATAATGTGGGTACCGGGACACACATGCATCGCGAGGAATGCCGAGGCGGATAGGAGAGCTCGAGGACTTACAAACCGATCCTCCAACCAAACCAGCCTCGAGCAGCCTGACGCAGAACCAGTGGCCTTAGGATACTCAGAAATTGCGAATTACTATAAGGGGGTCAGGATTAGATATCCCCCACCTCACAATAATCTCCACCAGCAGGAAGCGGTCTCTTGGAGGCAGCTACAAACTGGAACTTTCCCGAATCTAAACGTGCTAAGTAAGATCCATCCAGGGCTCTATAGCAGGAAATGCCCGTGGTGCGAGGACAAAGCCACGTTAGTTCACACAATGTGGTGTGAAAAGAGAATAAATGCGGCTGCAATAAACAAAATCTCGAGTGCGGAGCAGTGGGAGAGGATGCTTCCTAGCGAGGATCCGGCGGTCAAGTCAGGACTGGTCCGGAGAGCCTACCTGGCGGCAAAACTCAGTGGGGCCCTGGACTAGGGGATCCAACCCTGCCACAAGAGACACAGACAACGTCAAAAGATGTGAAGAGTGGCTCGACACCGAGACCCACCAAATATTTCTATCAATAAAGTTATTACCACCACACAGCGGCTTGCATGTGTGGCGCCTAAACTGGTGACGCCCTCGGCACCAGCTCCGCACCGTGGGCAGTGCAGCGGGTACCGGCGGAAGTGTATGCTCTGCTCGTGCCTCCTTGCATGGACGCGTTCCCTCAACCACTTGCCACATTGGCCGCACTCGTAGGGCTTCTCATCAGTGTGGATCTTCGTGCGAGCATTGAGATTGTCCGGCTGGGAGAACCTCTTTTGACACAAATGGCACGTGGAGTGTCGCCTGCCAACGTGGGTACGCTCGTGACTGATATCAGCCCTGCGTACATGAAGGGTAAGAATAATCAGAATTACCGCACGACTACGAAAATCTGCTCCAAACGCCTGCGTTAGTAGGCACCTTTAGCGTATCACGTACCATGTTACCGTTACCGCCGGTACCGTACCGTAGTACCGGGACCCCGCGCAGCCAATGCACACTCGCACATCACCCTGACGGTGACAGACAGCAGCAGGTACCCGGCAGCTGCACGTGCGCATGCAGCATCAGGACCAATCAGCGCGTGCTCACCGGCGGTGGACGGGCTCCCGGTAATTCGGTGATGGTAGCACGGTACACGGTAGGCTAAATATGTCTAGTTATGTCTGCACATCTCTTTCAAAGTTATGATTTCGCCAATGACGTTCACACCTTCCATCTATATCACTGCCGCTGGTTTTAGGCACATGTTCGCCTGTTTCTGACGCAGCTCTTCCGCATAAGCTAACGTCTCACGTTTGCTCTCTTTCCGCTCCTGTTAACGTTTCCTTCCTATGTCCTCGCTAAGAGAACCTCGGTTGACCCGTACTTCAGTTGTAATGGCAGCGACTCAGCAGTGATTATAATCAGGCACCACTGCTGAGTTCAGCTCTGCAAGTACTGAAACACACACGCGCAATGTCACACTCAGTTCTTTAGCGTCCAATAAAGGTCAGCGCTTATGATGGGCTGGCCACAAGGCGACCAGATTTCGTGGGTGGCACGCACACTTGCGCCAGTCCTCGTGAGAGGCCGCTACCAAAATCACCAGCAGGGCCATTTCGCACGCGGTAGACTCGCTCAATTCTCACACCGCAAGAGCGGCTTCAGACTACCAATTCGCATACATTGGAGGAAGCAAATAACGGCAGCGGTTACAACTAACACTCGCCTATTACATATGAAGGTGGTGCTACCGTAAAAATTTGTATAAGAGGAATGGCACCGCGTCTCAGATATAACGAACGACTGCGGCCGTGCAACTCGGTTAGGACAAACAAGGAGCCGCCGTGAACTCGACCCCGCTGTCCAAAAACTCGCGCTTCCCGTGACCGCAGATGGCGAACAGCGCCACCCAGCCCCGGTGGCATCGCTCTGGAGAGAACTTCGAGACAAAAAAAAGCAACAAAAGGCAGCATTAAAAACACGAAAATTCGCTGTCGAAGCGCACGCCGACGGGTTAAGGCATAAAATGTTGATCACTGCGTAAGGGTGTGCCGGCTGGGCAAAGGCTCGAAAGTGCAAGTGAGATTACAGCCGGGTCGGCGATCAGCCAATGGTAGCAATTAGACAAGCTTAACAGCAGTCACGTGGAATACCTGGCTTGCCCAGCCGATCACCTGGCAAGCGTCACCAGCCCAATCGGTTCTCCACATTCTGCGCTGCCACCGTGAGTAGACAATGCCCAGACTGTGCAGTTGATATGTTCTGTGTGTACTTGCGCTAGCTTCTCCACCGCATGGACCCAGGCATGACAGACGACGGTGACGCACGTGGTGTTTGTGGCAACGTGTCGTTATTGCGCAGCTGGCTGGCACGGGTGACTTCGTTAATGCCGACATCACTGAGCCACGAACTGATGAAGCATTGTACGCTATGTACGAGCACTCCCAGACTGCCAGGAACATTATGAAGACCACGACGCGGAGGTCGACCTATTGCCACCTGCCTTGAACCCGTCAACCTTAGTTATGTCGCATCCCTAAAGCAGATTGTTGGCGGCAAGGTTCTCGGCTGGGAGCACATGACCACCGTGGACAGCTAGCAAAGCAACGCTATAGGGCTTGCTTTCAAGTATCAGACGCACATAACTCACTAAATCCCTTTTTAAAATATAGGTATTGCTTTTCTTACTTAATAATTTGGGTGTAATGTTAGAAGTTCACTTACTACGAACTTCAGATACAACAATGCAATCAATGCGACCGCCAGGCTCGTTTGGACTGTGTTTGTTAGCTTGCTGGAAAAAAGGGCGCACTGTTTCTTTATGAAAAATGAGCACAAAGCGCGCACAACAAGCACGAAGGGACACTTTCAAGTGCGTTACTGCTACAAGTGATGCTGATGACTGCGTTGTACACTGTCCGAAAATCGTGGCATTCAAACATTCAATTTGTATTTGCACGGCGACTTCACGATTTGTGCTTTTATAACATATTTACGGCTTGAAAAGGTGGCTCGTCATCAGAAAGGCCATCTCTCCAGGGGCCGTATTCTGTACCGCTCTCAATACTAAAACGAGACTGAAACGCTCACAATGCCGCCATATTGCCCCACTCCTAATTTTTGCGTCACCGGCGGCTGATATCTACGTAGTGAACACGGCTGAAGTGATGACGTTGCGCGCTTAATTATGCGGTCTTAAAATTGAAAGGGAAAAAGGTAGCACTTAAACCGCTCGCAATCTTTTTGTGAGCGAAAATGGCGGCGAACGTGGCGACGTACTTTGCAATACGCCGGTTGCGTCGGCACGAGCAACGACGTATAAGAGTGCACGAAGACGCTTTTGACTTGCCGGACCAGTTGTTTCGGCGCGAGCTTCTCCTGGCGAAGGACACTGCGTGGCGGTTGTGTCACGACCTTTGCGATGAACTGGGAGGTTTGCGAGCAAGTACGGTGTCTGTTGAGCGGCAGGTTCTGTGCGCACTGCGCTTTTTCGCCACCAGCGGTCCTCAGAGCGCCGTAGCCAATGAGGGCAATGTCGGCGTATCGCAACCGACGGTTAGTAGATGTGTGCGGCGGTTTGCCGAAGCCATCGTTCAGGTTGGGTCGCGGAAAGGGTGGGTTCGCTTTCCGGCGAGCCCCGAGGAAAAGGCGGCGGCGAAGGAGGGTTTCCATCGCTACGGCAGCATACTCGGCATTGTTGGGTGTGTCGATGGCACACTCATCGCCATTAAGGCGCCGCGGGGCAATGCTGCACACACGGCAGCCTTCTGGGGCCGCAAATGATAGTGAGTAGACTTCATCTGCTGTTTTAGACTGCACGTGTTCGCCTGCAAGTCCAGGCCGCCACAGCAGTTCATGCCTAAGCTTGTTTTGTACCAGCTGTTTTCTTTCAGGTCTGCGACTCCAACCTTCGCATCCTGGCCGTAGACCCCGGCTGCCCCGACTCGTGCTACGCAGCCTTCGCCTGACGCTACTCGTGGCTGCGGCGTGAGGTCATGATAGGCATGTTGGAGGAAGGAGAATTTCTTTTGGGTAAGCAGCAAAGAATGCCCTAGTCTTGGTTACATATATCCAGTTACAGTGGTCCGCACGCACTGAAGCTACAATCGTGCTAGTTGCTCATGCGCCTCGTGCAAGTTTTCGCCCCTGTATTGTCACCGCATGCAATAGAAACACAAGGCACATAAAGCATTTTTGGAATGCTTGCTATTTCAAGCCTAAGCCAAGTCAGAAAGCGTTTGTACGACTCTTGTGGCGTATTGGAATTAGTGAAACGTTTACTTCAATATGAGCTTACAAGGGTGTCCTTATAGCGGTGTATGCCTAAACATCTCAGTCATGCAGTACCTACACGCCCAAGAATGCCATGTTCAGCAAAACCTGGTAGTGGGCTACTTAATCTGAGTCTTCCATTGTATTGTAGGGCATACTTGAAGGCTGTTGAAACCAGTAACGGCAAAGAACATTGTTAACAGTGCATGATTCTGGTTATGCAGGAGACAGTGGGTACCCTCTGGAGTATTGGCTTTTAACACCTGTGCCAAGCCACCCAAGCGCATCGAACGTGGCGCACGCATCAATGCGTTCGGTGGTCGAGCGCGCCATTGGCGTGCTCAAGAGCCGCTTCCGGTGCCTGCAAAGGTACCGGACACTCTATTTCGTGCCGGAGCAACCGGCTCTCATCATCACAGCGTGTGCCGCGCTGGACAACCTCTGCTTAGAGGCCGCTATGTCAGCAGACGACGAGGATGCCCCTGCCCCAGAAGACAACAGCCTGCCTCTGCCTGCCGGCTATTTGCCAGGTACTGGGACCCGCATTACCTACCTGCGAGGGAAAGCTGTGCGCGCTCATGCAGTCAGCCAGCTGCGGAAAAACAGTCTGCCGCAGCGGTTGGCACGGTTGCGCAGGCTGCAGCAGCATGCGCAATGAACTAGCCGGCCAAGTCGTCGCAGCCACAGAAGGCAGTGTCCAGCCAATGCTTCTGTGTGTGTGTGTGTGTGTGTGTGTGATGGCTGTTTTAGTTACAGCTAGCCAAGTGGCGGCTTCTTTTTATTGTTTCTTGTTCCCGGTATGTGTCTGGAAGCAAGCGTGCACACCACCTGCCACTTCACTGACAGTGCATTTGCACGTACACCTTCCAGTTGATCGCATAACTCGCCATGCACCCACTTCACAGTCGTCTTCTTCAGTCGGAACTCTCGCCAAAACAACTCGTCCAGCAAGCCAAAAGCATGTTCACGCACGCTCCTACACCATTGCCCGTGTGGACCCACCCGCCCCTCCACTGTCATCTTGCATCCTGCCTGTGCTGTGTGTAGAGCTACCTGTGCTAGGGAGGAAATATTAGCAAGGGAGGAAATATTTGTGATGCCTGTTGTAATCAGAAAGTAACACCGAAGCATTTAATCACTGTGCACCAGTATTTTTTTTCCTGCATGCTGCACCATTTCACACAAGTGGTCGCATCACCAAAGGCATTAGCAAACATTTTGCACGGCATAACATGGGCAGTAAATTCCATGCCTTGTCCAGTGCAGCACAATCTGTCATGCAGACATGATAAAAAAATATTGCCAGACTGCAAGCTTGCATGGTAATTATCCCGGCTTGTGTAGGCAGGAAGGCCACTTTTGCACATAACCATACAAACATGGTACGCAACTAGTGCCATGTTCAGTAAGTAGTGCATAATACATAGGCGCCGACTGCAGTGGGGCTGGAGGGCTCGAGCCCACCCAAAATTGATTACCCCCAGGGGGCTATTGATACGAGATTAAAGAGTAGTTGTATCATGCAATGCATATTCTAACAATCGTATCATAGCATAGTACACAAGACTGTTGTGGACATACCAGTACATAAAGCTGGAGATAAACAGAACCCATCTAACCACTGACCCATTACTTTGATATGAATAGCATGCAAAATAGTAGTACACATATTTACACGTTAATTTTCTGGAGGATAGCAATTTCTTCAACAGAGCATGGCTTCCAAACGTCTTTCTCTTCTGACATTCAACTACTTTCCTGCACTTACTACTTGCACTTCTATTTCGAATGCGCTTTTCATCTCACTGCATATTTCTTGACTTTGCTAAACCATTAGATAAAGTTAATAACTAACTGCTATTACATAAGCTGAGTGTGCTGAACATTGACCCTGAACTTGTGGATTTCCTTCTTCTCGTGTTGAATTTGTCAGCATTTATGATGCTGAATCCTGTACTGTAGCTCTTGGTGCTCGGGTTCCTCAAGGGTCAGTACTTGGCACCCTTACCTTTATTCATCTTCTATATTGCTGTGAATTGCAGTTCCTGTCCGGAATGTACTCTGTATCCTGAGAGTAAAATAAATAAATATCTTTTGTCGAGGAGCATGCCCAGAGGTGAAGAAGGCGAGTGAAAAAACAGAGAGGATGCTAAGTGGGCCCCAGTCCCCCGGACAGATTGAAAACTTGGTGCCTATGACTTAATGCATTTTACACGACTGGACATGTAAAAAAACTTGAATGTCACAATTGGCTGTTATCACTAAATATGATAAACAGTGCAGTAGTTCCCATGAAAATGGCACATAACCAAGTGCATGACACTTAATGCAAGTCGCAGTACCCACAATACTTGCAGCATGAGTAGAAAGTCCTCATACATATATAGAGACATGTAAGCATCACAGTCACATCAGTGAGGTGGTGTGTGAGTAGAGGTCTGATGATAGTGAATTTTTTTGACGCAAGGGCATGTGTGGCCAAAGAGCACCACGGCACAAGGTATTTTCGTTTGCTCAAGGTGTGGTCAAACACCCTTTTCCCAAGCATTCCACCCTGAATAAGCCGAGCATCAGGCCAGGGGAACCATGTACCCGTTGTATCACCGGTGGGTACACGGCAGCACTTGGGATCGAATCCCGCACCTCCCGCATGCGAGGTGGATGCTCAACCACTATGCCACCACTGCAGTCATTAGAGGTTTTCACCGAACAGCAAAACATGAAGCACAGTCATGCAGAGCTTTACAAAATATGCAGGCAACACTGCATGAAAAGCCCCATTACAGCAGGTGTATGGTTTGGTCACTAACACCTCTGCATCTTGGAGAACGTGAAATGGTAACAAAATGGTAAAATGGTAACAAGAAAAATGCACATACAGACTGACTAGATATTATATATCTGCGTATTGCACAATGTAAAAAGGCAAAATTAGAAATATGCATAAACAAACCGACTAGAAAATATCACACACGTGCATGTCGCTGAGGGTAAAAAGGTACAGTAACAAAAACTACAAACCTCCTGCGACTTGCAGAAGGCTATAAAAAACAGTACCAACGATTACAAGCCTTCAGCGACTTGCAGAAGGCTATCAAAAAACAGTACCAAAAACTACAAGCCTTCTGCGACTTGCAGAAGACTAAAAAAATGAGTAACAAAAACTACAAACCTCCTGCAACTTGCAGAAGGCTATAAAAAGAGTAACAAGAAATACAAGCCTTCTGCGACTTGCAGAAGGCTGTAAAAAAAGCAGTAACATAAGCTACTAACCTTCTGCGACTTGTTGAAAGTGATAAAAAACAGTAACACAAACAACAAACCTTCTGCGACTTGCAGTAGGCTGTACAAAAAATAAAGGCTGCACAAACATGACAACCGGAACTTAATGCGGTGGTGGATGTATCTGGTAGTGGAGCATCAGCAACAGGAAGGAGACGGCCACCACGAGCTGCTCGTGCAGGCGCACAGACTGCTCCCTGGTGTCCCGAACTGCTGCCGCCAGGTCTGCTACAGTGGCTGTTAATTGCCGCCTGTCGGCAGCAGCCTCGTTGAGGTGCTGCACATACAAAAAGGGTCGACTGCAAAATCAAGGTCCATTTCTCTTTCATGTTATCGATGACGTACTGAAATATGGTGAGCGACGTCCCACAACAGGTGATCATACAGAGTTAAGCACGGATTTGGAAAGGTGAATTTGACAACATTATGTTGCATGGAACTGCATCTGCTGTACAAAATGTGGTGCATGGTGTCAGCGCGTACCTCCAGGAGGCGTGCCTGAAATTCGGCATCCCTCCTGTTGCGAGCCTCAGTGAGGTCCGCTGTGCGCCGTGTCTCGCGAAGGAGATCAGCCACCTCCTCGTCCCGCTGCCTCCTCCGCCACACAGGACGACCCGGAACTGGTGGTGAGGGCGGTGAGGCAAATGAGGGCAGTGTGGACAGAGCAGTCGGCTGCTGGGTGCCTGCCGGAGGGAAAAAAGTCTGAATGTGCAACTTGTCATACAATACAGCACAATGTGCAATAAGCAAACTGTTGAGTGCAATGTCTGAGGGCAACAGAGCAGAGTACATAAAAGCAGTTACAATCAGTGATATGACAAAGGCAGCATTGTTTCAGTGTACTCAATGTGCACATCAGCCCTGTCACAGCTCCCACTGTAAGAGGGAAACAGCTGAAACAACGTGCCAATGCTGGATGTGCAGAAAACTTGTGCACATTGTAAAACAACTGTGACTATTAATTTGAGGCAGCTAGCAAAAATGGTAATTTGCACTCTGCATAGCCTCTATACTGGCAGGTGAACTCACTGGCTATCTCGGCATGCTGGTGTTGCTGCTCCTCCTCCAGCAGCTCAAGAGGTGTTGTCTCACTTGCCCCTGCCCACGACATATTGGTGTCATCTAGATGAAATCATTACACAAGACACAACTGCTCAGTGAACAGTTTCAGTATAGCGGGAGATCTGTACGACTAAAATGTGAGCTTAGTGATTAACGCGGGACAATCAAGGCGAAAACACACTACCAGAAAAGAGAAGGTAAAGAAGCTGAGGCTGCATTTGCAGTCACCAATTTATGCACTCTTACACCTTCCAAATTTAGCAGGAACACATATGAGGTCATCACCAGCGTACACAAGCTGTAAGTCACACACACAGAATGGTTCAGCTACCAGCTGCAGAGCGGTGCTCCCTCTGTAGGCCGCTGGTACCCGGTACGCTGCCCACTGAAGCTCTGTGGCCGCGAGGTGGGCTGAGGGAATGAGGTGGGCTGGCCTGCTCCTGCAAGTAGGAAGGCACAGTACCTCACGTTCAAACATGAATGTCTTGCAGTTCATCAGAGGGCTGCATTGCTTACTGCACATGACCCTGAGGTTCGATCAAGAACCCTTCATTACCAGCAAGCTGCAACCTTTGCAATTGCTTGTAACGTCACAGCAGTTGACTAACGACAGTGGACATACCAGCTGCTGGCGGGGGGAAGCGACCTGCTGACAGTATGGCCTCCCGACGCTCCCGGCACTCACTGGCCCGACCAGCTGCACGACGTGGCCAGCCCTACCCGATAGCCTGCCGCCACTGGTGCCCCTGCGATATATGATGCGGAAATGTACGTTCAAACGGTGCTCCACAGACCACTGTTGACAGGCTCAGCCTTGGCTAGCTTGCAGCCGCGCCAATTCTATGCACCACTGGGAGGCCAACACATGCCAAGTGTGGCACCAGAGCTCAGCCGACTTCACAGCCGGACCCTCTCGATTCAGTGCGGCGGCAATCCGTTCCCACAGCTCCCCCCTGCGAGCCGCCGGATACTCGGGCGAGAGCTCTGACGCAGCCCGTGCCAAGGGCGGATGCTGCTCGAGAAGCTCGATCAGCAACAGCCCCTGGGCGACGGACATGCGTGGCCTCTTCGGTGGGGTCGCCATTTCAAATGATAACGGTTTTCACCCCAGTTCCCTAGGCGATTTCTCGGTATCGACCTGAGAGAAATTAATTTTGTAGAAAGGGAATTGTAGGAAATCTGCAATAGTGGTCACTTACATATATATACGTGTGCTGCTTTGAAACAACTTGTAGCAAAGTTATGAAAGAACACAGATTAGTAAGACGGTTTTAAATGTGCGCCTAAGTGTTTGCTCACCCTTTTTCGTTCCCATGCTCATATTCGTTTACTTTTGTCATGTCAGTAAGCGACCACCAACATAATTACCTCCACATGTCGTTTTCGTCGATTTTCGTGCCGACAGCTCCTTGCACGTTGATCTCTGCAGGCCCGTAGCAGTCACTGCCTTCAAACGAATTTTTCTGTGCACTTAATACATGCGCAAAATGCCTTGATTTTAGACGACACGCAAAAAAAGACAGGAACAGTAGCTGTGGGATCAGCGGCTTTCTAGCAGGCCACCATGTTAACTCTATACCACTGCCAGCGTGCCCTCATGGCGAAAGAATTTACCCAAAAGCAAATTTAATTGCGAACTGAGAACGCTTCTAATTTTCCTTCATGTTGTTGAGTTCGCAGCACAGTTTATTACCAAAATAAGCACTAGTTTTTTCCTTCATTGCATTTGTTTATTTTTAGACTGACATATTCACGCTTTACCGCTGACACCACACCTTCGAGGCAACAAAAGTGACTGAACAGCAAACTTAATTGCAAAACTGAGAACACTTATTGATTTCCTTGGTCTAGTTGAATTTGAAATAGTTTCTTAACAAAATAAAACAATAATTATTTTATTCACTGCATCTTTACAGGAACACGTTAGCCTGCGGTCCCTTGTCGTGCGAATAAATGCTTTCGGGGCGGAGCCACCGCAACACTGCTACTAACTGGTTGATCCCGCAGTTGGCGTCTTGCGGTGCCGTCATTTTGACGTCACGCTCTCAAACTTGAGAGCGATTTAGAGAGCGGTACAGAATACGGCCCCAGTTAACTTGCCACGATGAACAAGCAAGGTGCGACACTATAAAAATGTTTTAGGTCTACCTGTGACTGCTCGTGCAGGTGCAGTACGTGCAGCTGCAGATTCCCTGCGTCCTATGCCGGTGTTTCCGCCGGGTATGCATTTCTAAGTTGTATTGCGTAGAGAAGAGGTCTCCGCACTTTTCACAGGCGAGCAACACGCTGTGCAAGGGAACGATATTGACGTCCTCTGAAAAAGAACCAACCAGTGGGAGGAGTGAATGAGCACATGTAGAGTGAAGAACTGCCCAGAGAATTCAGTGTTCTTAATGAGTACTGTAGAAGAAAGGAAAAGGCCATCAGTAGTACTTTTTCACATCAGTTCCTCAGTATAAATTCTGTGCATGGCAGTTTTCTTAAGGTAGTAATAAAAAAGTACATCATATTAAATATTTGCCTGTTCGCGATACAAAGGCAGCGTGATTGTACTAACCCGCACAGAGCAGTCAGTAGGCAATACATACAATAAGATAAAAAGGCAGTGCCTTTCCTGGAAGCGCGATCGACCAGCTTCGCATCGGCACACATGCATCGAATGAGGAGTTTTCACAATGCTGATGTCTTTTTCATGCACTATGGATATATACATAAAAAGCAAGCACCCATTCTTTTTAATCAATAGTTTAATACCCCTGCTATTCAGGCAATGTGTCACTGTTCCTTCACCTTTTGCCCACATGTCCTCGCACAAAAAGGTCCGCCGTCTCTGCTGACATTCATAGTGTTCATAACTAGGCATATTCGAATTAGCTTAGACTTGAAGAGGGAACGGAAGAAGCTAGTGAAGAGGAAGTCCATTAACGGGTTAGCAGCAAGAAGGAAAATAGAGGAATTCAGGATATCGCTGCCGAACAGATATTCAGCTTTAACTGAGGAAGGCGATCTTAATGTACAACAATAAACGATAATCTGACAGCTGTCATTACGAAGTGTGCAGTAAAAGTAGGCGGTAGGACGGTTCGACAGGATACCGGCAAGCTATCTCAAGAGACAAAAGATCTTATCAACAAACGCCAAAGCATGAGGACGCATAACCCTACAGACAGAATAGAACTAGCAGAGCTATCACGGTTAATAAATAAGCGCAAGATAGTTGACATAAGGAAGTTTAATATGGAGAGAATCGAGCATGCTCTAAAGAACGGGGGCTGCCTAAAAGCGGTGAAGAGGAAACTAGGCATGGGTAAAAACCAGATGTATGTGTTAATAGACAAGGAGGGCAATGTCATTAGCAATATGGATAAGATAGTTAAAGGAGCAGACGAGTTCTATACAAATCTATACAGAAGCCAATGTAATCAGGACGGTAATGAGAGAGAGTAGCCCACACCAATGCATCATCCCTCCAGTAACGAAAGAGGAAGTAAAGAAAGCCTTAGGAGCAATGGAAAGGGCAAAAGCAGCTGGGGAGGATCAGGTAACAGCAGATCTCTTGAAGGACGGAGGGGAGATCGTGCTAGAAAAACTAGCCACCCTGTATACGCAATGCCTTATGACCTCGACCGTACCAGAAGCCAGGAAGAACGCAAACATTATCTTAATTCATAACAAGGGAGACGTCAAGGACTTGAAAAATTACAGGCCGATCGGCTTACTCTTCGTTGCCTGCAAGATATTTACTAAGGTATTCGCTAATTTATCAGGGCAACTTTAGACTTCAATCAACCAAATGATCAGACAGGCTTTTGTAAAAGATACTCCGCAATAGGTCATAGTTACAGTGTCAGTCAGGTGATAGAAAAATGCGAAGAATACTACAAACCTCTATGCACAGCCTTCATTGATTACGAGAAAGCGCTTGACTCAGTGCAAATATCAGCAGTCATACAGGCATTGCGGAATCAGGGTGTAGAAGAGCCTTATATCAAAATACTGGAAGCTACATATAGCAAAATGGCATTGCTCTGGGACAGTTGGTATGAATCCATCTTTGGGCCAGGGTGAACTTTGGGACGCACCAACGTAGGCAGACGCATTGAAACACAGAACACCATAGCTACCTTAGTCCTCCATAAAGTCGGCAAGAAAAATCCAATAAGGAAGGGCGTCAGGCAAGGAGACACGATCTCGACAATGCTATTCCTCCCCTGTTTGCAGGAGGTATTCCGAGGCATGAAATGGGAACAGTTGGGGATAAGAGTTCAAGGGGAATACCAAAATAATCTGCGATTCGCTGATGACATTGCCTTGCTGAGTCACTCCGGAGGTGAACTACAAATCATGATCAATGAGTTAGACATGCCGAGCAGAACGGTGGGTCTAAATATTAACATGCAGAAAACCAAACTAATGATCAACAGCCTAAAAGCCTAGCAGGAGAACAGCAGTTCACAATTGGCAGCGAGGTTCTGGAAGTGGTAAAGAAATACGTCCACTTAGGGCAGGTAATGACGGCTGATCCGGATGATGAGAGGGAAATAACTAGAAGGATAAGAATGGGGTGGAGCGCATATGGCAGGTTCTCTCAGATCATGAATAGCAGGTTACCGATATACCTCAATAGAAAAGTGTACAACAGCTGTATCTTATCGTTAGTCACCCTACAGGGCAGAAGCGTGGAGGCTAACGAAAAGGGTTCAGCTTAAGTTAAGGACAACACAGCGATCCATGGAAAGAAAAATGATAGGTGTAACGTTAAGAGACAGGAAGCGGGCAGAGTGGGTGAGGGAACAAACACGCATTAATGACATCCTAGTCGAAATCAAGAGGAAGAAATGGGCTTGGGCAGGGCATGTAATGCAAAGGCGAGGTAACTGCTGGTCCTTAAGGGTAGCGAAGTGGATTCCAAGAGAAGGAAAGCGTAGCAGGGGGTGGCAGAAGATTAGGTGGGCGGATGAGATTAAGAAGTTTGCAAGCATAAGGTGAGCGCAGCTGGCAAAGGATAGGGTGAATTGGAGAAACATGGCAGAGGCCTTTGCCCTGCAGGGGGTGTAGTCAGGCTGATGAGGATGATGATGTTGAATCAGGCGTGTTCGCAGCTTGCATGCCCTATCAGCCAATTGTTATCTACCAGCTAAGGACTGCAGGATAAGCTTCTCCTCACCTTCTTTCAACGCCCCTCGTCCTCTTGGGTTCCCGAGCAAACTCTTCGCGAACGATGCTGAATATCCAACGAGCAGTTCTTCGTCGGGGCCTATGTTTCTTAGTGCGCGGTAGTAGATGTCATCGTTGAAGAGCAAGGCCACGAGGTTTTGTTTGCACTTGCTGGGTGAGTAGTTTATGTTGTTCATCCAGTGACTGCGGTCTTGATTGCGGCCGTCTACCACGAAGAACTCCCCACATCGTCGCACCTGTGCAATGCAGAGGTTCAACCGTCTAAACGCTCAAGTCAAATTTTTTCTCTACCATACTCAGGCAAAACAACGGACGCAAAAAAAACGTGGGGTAAATTTTAAGTGTCCGCAAACGGGCCAGTATTTTGGTATCTAATCTGATACCTCTGCCACTTGGGCATTTCGAACGCCCTCGAACCGACCAGTCTATCCTCTCTAAGGCCACTGAGCGCTGTTACACGGAAGGGTTCTTTGGCCATCGAGACACCGTTAGCGTACCGTGTACCATATTACCTTTACCGAAGTACCAGCCCGCCCACCGCCTGCGAGCACGCGCTGATTGGCTCGGATGATCCAGGCACGCCTGCCGGGTACCTGGCGCCATCTGGCGCCGTTAGGGTGTTTTGCGCGTGTGCATTGGCTGTGCGCGGGCTCCCGGTACGAATCAATGGAGCAGCGCAGAACTCTGGAGATTTCGAGGGCCTCCCAGCAGTTGCCGTGTGAACTCTCGGACGCGATTGCTCGCAGCAACGAGTAGGAGAATAAAACCTGGGCAGTATCATTTTTGAAAAAGTGGAACTAAAAATATACAACTTATTTAGATGATGATGATGATGATAGTAAATTTTTATGGCGCAAGGGCTTCTGAGGCCAAAGAGCGCCATGGAACAAGGTATTTTGGTCTACTGAAAACTTATTTTGCGAAAAAAAAAAGGGCAGCCCGGGCTACCAAACACTTCGACGTGCATATATGTGCCATTCTCAGCGATATAAAACAACCAAAACCAGCTTCCTTAAAAGTGCATGAATGCTACTACATTCATCTAACGAATAAATATTTTGTTTTTAACCTTTTAGCTTAGCCTTCAGCTTACACTCAAGAGAGCAAGCTGCCGGGCTAGTTGGTGATGCATGTTGTAAACTAGGAAGCGCAAAATACCGGACGAGGGACAGAGTAAGGGACACAAAAAACAGGTTCACGAGCGCCCGTGAACCTGTTTTTTTGTGTCCCTAACTCTGTCAGTCGTCCGGTATTTTGCGCTTCCTAGTTTACACTCAAGCTTCGAGCTTGGCCTGTGAGTGCAACTCTTGTACGGTGAGCGCGACGGTTTAGCGTGAACCAGCACCGGTAGCCGTACCAGAGGTTTCCCAAAAATTTGCAAGGAAAATGAAAAGGCCCCAAATGATGGACCTGGTGACTCATGCAGCGATGTCCCATGGTTTTGTTTCATGCTTTGCGTGCCAAAGAAGTTTGGCAAAATGGTTAGGCACTGACAACCATAGGTGAGCGTCGTTACATATTTTTTTCTTTTTCCTCTGACATTATAACAACGCGGCCTTTCAGTGCAGCCGTACAGTATTATACAATGACGTTGGAAAGTCCGCATGCTCACTGTATCCTCGATATGCGGTTTGCAATTGTAGTCATCCGCTGTAATCTTTCCTTCTAACACAACAATGGCACGTATTTCTGCATAATCTGTATCCGCGAAAAAACTCCCCTCGAATGCCCTTGCAAGTATGGGACAGAGTAACAATGCGAGCAGCGTAGTGCAATTGCAACCCAAGTGTTCCGAACGTTGTCTATAAGAGCATTTACAACCTGAGTCTGAGTATTCTACACACTGGCCGGGCAAGCTCACCGGCCAGGTGCAGCCGCCATTTTCGATGCTGTCCACCTTGACTGCGTGATACGGGCCCAAGTGCAGTCCCTTGGGCAGCGCCTTCAACGTGAACACTCCCAGCGGGACGCCCTTGACTGTAGACTTGCCCGAGGCCAGGAACTCGAACAAGCTCGTACCTACGAGACTGGAGTCTTGCGACTGCACCTGCGTATAGGAGTATTATTCTGCCGTGTTCAGCAGCCGCTGTACTGCTAAATGGGGGCTCGGGCATACAAGTTAAATATTATGGCGCTGGCTGTTAGTGCTAGGATTGCCGTGTTTCGCGCCGTAATAGCGGTCGTCATCCCGGCGCGTGTTTGCGATTAAGTACCCGTTACCCCCTCCCCCCCCCAAAGAAACGTTCGCGTGAAAACAGGTTGACTAGTGCAGGCCAAAGCTTGTGACCACCAAAAACAGACGAAAACGTGTACACGGCCTGGTTAATAAGCCGTATATAGCACATAAATGGGTGGACGCTATGATTTCGCGGGTGATTTGGAGCGCACATGGGGTGATGCATTTTTGGATTTAGTATCGCGTTCAAGCCGGTATCGCAACGTTCTTGAAATATACTCGACGTTTTTTCATTGATCCGATTTACATTGTCTGAGCTAAGGCGAGAAAGGACAAGCTACGACAGCGTTGAGGTTCGAACTGTTTTTAATTGCGCTGCTACCGCTGCATCGCCCAACTTGCTCTTTCTTGTCCGGCGCCGCGTGCCATGGCCTGCGAGCCGAGCGCGGCGCGAAGAGCGCTACAGCGCCCCCCCTCCCCGCCACCCCCCCTGCGTAGAGCGGAAGCCACAGGATGCGCCCAGCGGATGTGCTTGGAGGAAGGTGCGCACAATGATGGCGCAGCCGAAGCGAGAGTGAGTGGAGAGCCGACGGGCAGAGGAGTGGCCACGTAGGCTGGTTTGAGTCGGTCAGCAGCCACGACGTCTTCACAGCCGTTGACGTCAACGTGAAGCTCTTCTACGCACGATGGAGCATGCGGAACGGTCCTTCGTAGGCCGGCGTGAGGGGTGGACGGACATGGTCACGGCGGATGAAGACATGGGTGCACGAGGCCAGGTCCTAGCTGACGAACACGGACTGAGGTTGACGGGCTGTAGCGGTGACAGGAGTTATGTGGCGAAATGGGTTGCGTAGGTCGCGTGGAAGCGTCATGGATTAATGGAGGGTGAAAAGAGAAAAGAATTAATCAGGGAGACGAGGGAAACACCGTAGTCTACCTCAGCAGAACAGCTGCCGAGGTCAGCCTTCAGTGCCGAGCGAATGCCCAAGAGGTCCCGTGGGGAAGGTGGTCGGACCAGCGCTGCTTTGGCTGATCAGTGGTAAGGGCAGCCTTCAGTAGTCGATGCAGACGTTCCACCATGGCATTGGCCGAAGGGTGGTAGGCGATCGTATGGATGTGTCGGACGCCCAGAATATTGGCCAAGGCAGTAAACTGGGCCGATTGAAACTGGCGGCCGCGGTCAGTGGTGACGACAGACGGGCAGCCGAAACGAGACCCAGCCAGCCATGAAGGCCGAAGCAACGGTCTCGGCAGTTGTGGCAGCAATGGGCAACGCCTCAGGCCAGCAGGTGAAACCATCCACACACGTAAGCAGATAACAGGCCACACGTGATATTGGGAGGGGTCCAACAATGTCTACGTGAACGTGGGAAAACCGTGCGTCAGGCGGCCGAAAAGGAGAGGAAGGCGTGACGGTACGCCGGTGAACTTTGACGCGCTGCCAGTGAAGGCAGGTTCGTGCCCAGTGCGGATGTCGTCATTGATGCTTGGCCAAAGGAAACGAGGTGTGGGTGTGATCAGCTTCTGCCTCACACGAATGCCTGGGTGGCTCATACGGTACAGTTTATCAAAAATGGTGCGACGGAAAGCCAAAGGTACGCAGGGGCGCTAGACGCTAGTGGACGTCTCGCACGTAATGTTATGGGAGGAAAACGGCAGTGGACATTCGGCGGAGGACAGGCACATGGATAGGTGCGAACGCGATGCAGATATGGATCGTTGCGCTGTGCGGCCGCTAGCTCGGCCATGTCCACTGGTGATTCGGACGACATGAGACCGACACGAGAAAGTACATCAGCAGCAGCATTCTCCGGGCCATGGACGTGACGGAGATTCAGCGTAAACTCGGAGATAAAACACAGTTGGCGGACCTCACGTGCAGTGTAGGTACTGTGGTTCCTTTGGAAGGCAATCTCCAAGGGCTTATGGTCCGTGATGACGTGAAAGTCCCGGCCCTCCAGGAAGTGGCGAAAATGCTTGATGGCGAAGTGCACAGCGAGCAGTTCTCGACCGAAGGTGCTGTATTTAGTCTCAGGTGGCTTCAGATTTTGGGAGAAAAACTGAGAGGCTGCCGACTAGAGACATGCTGCTCCAGAACTGCGCCGACGGCAATGCAAGAGGCGTCGGTGACGAGGCGCAGTGGAGCATCAGGAACTGGATGTATGAGCAAAGTGGTATCTGCGAGCGCCTTCTTGGCAGCAGAAACTGTAGTTGCAGCGTCTTCAGTCCGCTCAAGTGGCGCAGCAGAACCTTTTTTAGTCGCCAAAAAGATCGGTCAGAGGCTCGGGAAAGCGGCGCACTTCGGAGGGAAGCGGCGATGAAAGTTAAGGAGGCCCAAGAATTCTCTGAGCTTTTTAAGTGGCGGGGGGTTGAAAAATCTTGAATGGCTTTGACTTTGCTGTCGAGAGGCCGAATACCTTGTAGAGTGACGAGGTGTCCAAGGAACTTTATTGTAGCTACACCAAAGAGGCACTTGTTCGGGTTGATAACGAGCCCATATTCATCACGTCGGTTGAAGAGGGCGCGCAGATGAGCTTCGTGCTCAGAACCTGATGAACTTGAGACGAGAACATCATCGATGTAAGCGAACATGAAGTCGAGGCCTCGCGTACCCTCGTTGATAGCTCGCTGAAAAGTCTGTGCGGCGCTGCGCAAGCCAAAAGGCATCCGCACATACTCAAAGAGGCCGAATGATGTGGTAATGGCAGTCTTAGGAATATCAGTGGGCTCCACAGGAATTTGATAAGTCTTCACGAAGTCTATATTAGAGAAGACCATGCACCCAGCCAGATTTGATGTGAAGTCCTGTATGTGAGGAAGTGGATAGCGGTCTGGTAGAGTGTGAGCATTGAGGGTGCCGTAATCTCCACATGGTCTCCAGTCGCCCGCATCTTTCTTTGGGACCATGTGAAGTGGCGATGCCTAGTTGCTTAAGGAAGCGCGTACTATGCCGAGTTCAAGTATGTGTTGTAACTCACGGCGAGCGATAGGAAGGCGTTCTCCAGACAAGCGGCGAGGGCGAGCAAACACCGGAGGCCCCGAAGTCACAATGTGGCGGGTGATCGAGTGCTTCACTGGTGACTCTCTGGTGTGCGGCTTTGTCAGGTTCAGAAAATCAGCGAGAACTTTCGCATACGGCGAAACAGGGAGGAGAGCGCCAAGCCCCGTCGCCGCAGCGGTGGAGAGTACGCCGTTGACGAAAAGGTGCGTGCTGAGATATATGGGCGATGAGCTTGCATGTCGACTTCTATGTTGAAGAAGCTGAGGAAGTTTGCGCCGAGAAGAGCTTGCGAGACGTCAGCGGTAGTGACAAAGGAAACGTACGGCGCAATGCCAGGTTAAGCGTAAGGGACCGTTGGCCGTACGTGCGAATGGGCGAGTTGTTGATCGCTTGAAGCAGGGAGGTCTGGCTGTTGCGACAGCGATATGCCCAAGAGGCAGCTATGACGCTGACCTGTGCTCCCGTGTCGGCCAGGAAGCGAGCGCCAGTGGTCTTGTCTTAAACATAAAATAGGCGGCATGCCCGTCCACCTGCACCATGCACTTGCCGCTGTCAGTGGCCGGTCGCAGCGTTTCCACGGGTGGGTGCACTTGCGAGCAGACCGAAGGTACGGTGGTACCAGCATACAGCCGAGGGCAAGGTGTCGGGCCGCACGCGCGTCAGATGGTTGGGGCTCTGAAGAATGCGAAGGTGGCAGGGAGCAGTGGAGTGACCAGAAATTTGGCGACGAACGGCGTGATAAGGGCGCGGGGACATCGAACCGGCTGGCATGAGCATCAAGTCGACATTCGATGCTGGCAAGCTGGGAGTCTGCGGCAGTAGTTGGAGGCGAACTGGTCACAGAGCTGACGTTAGGGAGCCGTGAGTAATCCGCAACACGGTCAGCGAGTTCAGCGAGCTTGTCTAATGAAACATCACCCTCAGCTGCGAGGATGGGGACCATGTGTTGGGGACGGATGGACGGATGGACAGACAGACAGACAGACAGTCAGAAAAACTTTATTGCTGAAAGTAAGTTTTATACCCATTGGGGAAGAACCGTTTGTTGGGGAAGACACTGAAGGAACAACTCACGCAGAAGGGGGTCGTGCTGAGCAGCGCAGCCCACAAGAAGCTGGCGCATGCGACCGAGGAGCTGCGAAGGGCGGCTGTCACAAAGCTCTGTAGCGCTGAGGAGCTGCAGGAGTTTGCTGCCCTCGGACACTGACTTGCGGTCGATGATAGCGGCCTTCAACGTGTCGAAGGGTCGAGCCGAGTCCGGCGAGCTGACGTCCGCGAAGTCCTCAGCGACGTCAGGAGGCAGGGACGACACGAGGTGGAGGAACATGGTCTCCTGGCTGGTGATACGTCGCAGCTGGAAATGAACCTCAACCAGCAGGAGCCAGGCGCGGGGGCTATTGGACCAAAATGGCGGCAGGCTGACTAGCTGGAACGCGGCCACCGAAGCACCAGGAGCCTGAGCGTTCTGGGACTGGTCACTGCCGGTAGGAAGGGCGGAAGAGTTAGGGGAATCCATGTAGGAGGATGGGGTTGCGTGTTCGAAGCCGGGTCGCCAAATCTGTCGGAGCTAAGGCGAGGAAGAACCAGATCCGACAGCGTTGAAGTTCGAACTGTTTTTAATTGCTGTTGTTTTTGTTGTTACCCTCATACAATGGCACATGCCCACATGGGGGATTGGCCAAGAATTGGGGGCACAGAGAGTTTTTCAGATAAATAATTCCTGGGCGAAAATGAAATAAATGCTGAGGAAGGAAGAAGTAAACAAAAAGGAACAGCGAAATGAAACGAGAAATGCATAACGCACGCAGGAGATCGACACTGAGCTTTATAGCCATGTGGCTAAATGACAATGATAATTGTAAGAATAATTCACATGAGGTTCCATATAGTGCACAACCATGAAGGGGCAAAATGCAGCCCCCCCCCTCCCCATTTGTGTCCTGTCTTTTCGTAGCTTCGCTATGGAACCTCATGTTCGACAAATGTCCGAGACGTGCCTGTCCTGGTAAAGGGGCACAAAGAGTTCCTTATCCTAAACAACGACAATACTGGCGAGAATGAGAAAGTAATTGCGCCAAGCTGTCACGTGCCCACCTACACGTCCAGTAGAGTACTCTGTATAAGCTTACGTGCAACTATAAAACCCCTCCTTGCCGTTTCTGTTAACGTCTGCGTTTAAAAAAAAAGCGCGGCTTCGACGGCCTGCATTTGAAGTTACCTATGTTTCTCAGATCGGAAAGAAAACCGAAGCTTATTCACGGTGTTTGCGGAAAGACCAAGTAAGACACAAAGACCACGATAAACTGATTATTCCCTCATGATTACAGGGGCAGCGTTAATGACTGTCATAAAACAGGTCATGACTTTATTCGTAGAGTAATAAACAACCCTCGTCATAATCTTTTTAGGTATATCTATTTGCCTGTGATTAGACATTTCTATCTAGTGACAGTACATCGAATATGAGATATAATATGAGGCAAAATGTAAACCCTTCTTACGGAACAGCTTTACTGAGCTGAAGCGATGACCATGAGGTAAGCAACGTGTCCGTTCCGATACGCTTCGGAAACGCCATCGAACCGAAGACCGCAAATGGAAGAAGCTCGAGTATGCACATGAGCGTATCGACGCCAAAAGGTGCCTGTAATGACCCCACCGGGCAGTCGCATGTGAAACGTCAAAATCGGCGTGCCGCTAACTCCCGACCACTAATGCGAATGAAGAAAATTGAGAACTGGTTTTAGGGGAAACGAAATGGCGCAGTATCTGTCTCGCATATCGGCGGACACTTGAACCGCGCCGTAAGGAAAGGATAAAGGAGGGTGTGAAAGAAGAAAGAAAGAGGTGCCATAGTGGAGGGCTCCGGAATAATTTCGACCACCTGGGGATCTTTATCGTGCACTGATATCGCACAGCACACGGGCGCCTTAGCGCTTCCCCTCCAACGAAACTCGGCCGCCGCGGTCGGGTTCGAACCCGAGTACTCCGGATCAGTAGCCGAGCGCGCTAACCACTGAGCCACCGCGGCAAATCAAGCTTTCGCTGATTAATGTGCTAAGCCAACAAGTGCAGATATAATTATTTTTAAAACTGCCTTCGAAGTAATTAACTACGGCGCCTCAATTTGAATTTGGTGCCAAATATTCCAAAACTACTCGAAAACCTGAGAGCGCAGTCGAATTCGTTTGCAAAATTTTCAACATGTACTACTTCATTCGCTCTGCGAATCGAATACAAGGGTATCCGTGCAGCTATCTAAAGATTTTGGATATTCGCGCACCGCTATTAATGAGTAATGTTCGATGCACCGAGGCTGCCCTAAACAATACCAATTACAGCTAAGAACCACAAGGTAAACTTAAATATATGAGGAAATTTTAGTTAATTACGCAAGATGTTAATTTATTGCGCTCGTTTCATGATGTCCGTCAACGTCGCCGGCATGACCGCTTAAAAGCGATCGCTGTATCTCAAAAACAGTTTTTTGTATCACTTAGTTTACCAGCGAACATTCGGTAGTGAGCGTAGTCTCTTCTCTCGCCCGCATTATCGACCGGCACATTTAATTTTTGCACGAGCCCACACAATATATTAAACGTGCGCCGCGGTGGCTCAGTGTTTATGGCGCTGGGCTGCTGACCAGAAAGACGCGAGTTCGATCCCGGCCGCGGCGGTCGCATTTCCATGGGGGTGAAATTCTAGAGGACCGTGTACTGTGCGATGTCAGTGCACGTTAAAGAACCCCAAGTGGTAGAAATTTCTGGAGCCCTTCACTACGGCGTCCCTCATAGCCTCAGTCGCTTTGGGACGTTAAACCATAATAAAACCAAAATAACACCAAATTTATTGAGCATTAACACCAGCTGGGGCCATCAGGTCTGACCATGCAACGCACATCAAAGGAAAAGGACAGTGTGAACACGGAATGTTGTCCTCACCTCACTGTGCTCGACAACCATAGGTTCGTCCTCTCCAGTGGGAACTCCTGGGACAAAATGCAAGAGGACATAAGGTGTGGCGAAAACAGCAGGCGCAAATTCTAGGTGTGGGATGTTTACGCTGAGCCGCTTTGCAAAAAACACACCTTGCACATTTCTCAGGAAATGAAAATATTCTATCCTTCGTGAAATGCGCACGTCCAGCGCACCACCAGCTCTTATTGGGTCCAGGTCATTGAAAACTTAGAGGGCATGATCTGTCATTCCTATATCGCGGGCTTTACGGCAGGATTTGTTCGTTGCCTAAGCGTGCCTTCCTGGAGCATTTTTTAAGGCGAGAATATTAGAAGCCTTGTCGAAAAAAATATTATTTCGGTCATAAAATTCGCTGATTGGCTGGAGGAAAGTGATGTCACCGGACCAGATATACACACTGGCAGGAGAGAAGTAACGTCCCCAGACTGGAAATTACGCGACTGCCAATAAAGGCATAATTAGCGTCCTTCTAATGCCATTGCATTACCAGCACTATGTAATTAGGGGTCGCTGTGGTATAAGACACCCCCCGGAACTGCACGGCGAGCGGTACAGCACCACAACTGTGATACGAAAGTCTGGGAAGGCGTACAATGGAAGGTTACTATATCGTCGGTTCAAATCCTTACCGCAAGCTAGCCTCCGAATTGACTAGCAGATGCAAGCTAAATGTAACGATAAATCATATGACACCATCGGAAACATTGCGCGACAAATGGTTGTGTAACAATTTGGGTACGAATCACAGCAAAACTAGCGCCTTATGGAGGTCGGCCAGAGGCGAGTGTGTGTGTGTGTGTGTGTGTGTGTGTGTGTGTGTGTGTGTGTGTGTGTGTGTGTGACATGTATAGAATTGTCTGAAGTGGCGGTGCCCGGCTGGCTGAGTGCGTCTTACGGTCGCTGATGACATCACCCAAATGTTCTTGTCATCGCTCGGATTTTGCACACACACGTCACCGCCTTTTATCGTAATGGTACTAGTAGCAATGTTTCCTCATTAAAATGAGGCACGCAGTATTTATTTAGCAAACCCTTGATTTTCAGCGCCGCTGTTCGCTGGCCGCCCAATGTCTGCCTATCGTAACACAAGGTGGCCGAGATGAGCTCTGCATCATCCACTTGGGATAACCGCGAAAGGGCAGCTACACTCCATTTCACACACCAGGTGCAACGCTGCCAAATGTAGCGCTCTTGATTGCACCCATCTCCTTCCTCTTTCACTCCCGCCTAACTTCCTTTCCTTTTGGCGAGGTTGAGGTGCCCACCGGGAAGTTGTACAGTTAGTGCGCCTTTGCTTTCATCAAAACTAATTGGCTATGAGCATTATAATAAATTATCTCTTATTGCCGACATGCTGTCGCTTTCTCGTGCCTTCGACCACTCGACCAGAAAAAAAAACGCACACGCCTTCCTTCAGTGTCATGGCGTCTTCCGTAACTTTCACAGCATTGCACCTGAACGAAGTACAGGCGAGAGTACTACACTCTCGCACCGTGACCGGTTCGCGCGTACTCTGGGGCATCAGGGGCCATCTTCCCCCTGGCTGCCAAACCACTTTTGCGTCATGCACTACAAGCAGGCTTTGTAGTGCTTAAACATGTGCGTGTCATCCTCCTGAAAGTACAAGTCGTCAGGGCACGACTGCGTTGTCTACGTATGTACTAACAGACGAAAACCAGCAGCTGGGTTGTGGAGCGCTGTCTGCGATGTACGCGACGTGTGTCGAGATCTCTGCTGCTGCGGAGTGTTCAGCCTGCATCGTTTCCAACTAGGTGTTAAAAATGCGGACCTGCGTCAACCCGACCGGGGCTGCTGCGTTTTTATGGAGGCAAAACACTAAGGCGCCCGTGTGCTGTGCGATGTCAGTGCACGTTAAAGATCCCCAGGTGGTCAAAATTATTCCGGAGCCCTCCACTACGGGTACCTCTTTCTTCTTTTGTTCTTTCACTCCCTCATTTATCCCTTCCCTTACGGCGCGGTTAAGGTAGTTAACGTGTCCAACGATATTTGAGACACATACTGCGCCATTCCCTTTCCATCAAGACCATTTATTATTATTATTATTATTATTATTATTATTATTATTATTATTATTATTATTATTATTATTATGACGGACTGCTGCTTTTCAATGTCAGCGGCTGCACTTTAAAAGGACAGCAGTTATTTGTGTTCCTTGTTAGTGATAATATGGACTTTATTAGGGTCCCCGAATTCCATACAATTATGCTGTTTTTGTTGTTTTGAGCGCAAATACTATTCACAAGGCCCCAAGTTTCTCTTGTATGCAAGTAGCACGGAGCATGCATGACATGCAAAATATAATATTTTTGCGTAGTCAACGTCCACTTTTCCAACATTCTCTGGAGTGACTATCTTGTTGCTGCACCGTATGTGAAAAATTCCACGTAATGTCACATTTCCCTTCCAAGTAATCTGTCGCCTTACTGGTCTGGAGTGAAAAGCTGAGGAAACGTCTGAAACCAAATGGTCATATTTTCTGAACTGCTTCCCTGAGTGGCTTGTGCCCCAACAAAATAATTCAATTGTCTGCGTTTCCTTTTGAATGGTGTTGACTACACGTAGACTGATGATGCGTTGCGACGACGTCTTCCTAATTCGTTATGACTAAGCCGCTTTATTCGAGAGCAAATTTAACTTATAATTTATTTTTCCTTTCAAAGCATGAAGAAAAATCATCAAAAGCGACTGGCTCACAAGGAGACCTCACAGAAATCAACCCCTGATAACTACTTATTCTCAATCTCATCGTCCCTGCCAGAGTAAACTAAGAGGTGCCGGAGCAACACAGGAAAAAAAACAGAAAATTAGTTTTTGAGGAAAGGAAATGACTCAGTAATTGTCTCGCAGTCTCGATGGACACCCGAACCGCGAAGTGAAGGAAGGAAGGTTAAACTAAAAGAGGAAAGAGAGAAATAGGCGCCGTAGTGGCGGGCTCCGGAATAATTTCGACCACATGATATTTAACCTGCACTGACATCGCACAGCACACAGGCGCCTTTGCGTTTCGCCTCCGTCGAAACGCGGCCACCGCGGTCGGAATCGCACTCCTTACTCGCTTCTGCGGAACCGTCTGCTCCAGTTGCTAAGAGACGCTTGCTTGCGGTCTCACTCGATAGTCGTCTGGCAAAACAATAGATTTCTCATTAAGGAATGAGTCTGGGCTAGCTGCAAAACCACGTTTGAGGTACAGCACGCAGGAAGACGCGGGCTGGTGAACAAGACGAAAAGCTTTCATCAATGCTGCAACAACCATCAAAAGAGAAAAAAAAAGTAATGTATAAGATACGGTTGCCCAGAAACACTCATGACGAATTTTACTGACGTGGCTGCGTGACGGCAATGAAAATAGCCTTTTTTTCTCTTGTTGTGGTTTCCTTAAAAGGGATACGGAAAGGAAGCAAAATAAACTATTACTGGGGGGGAAATCCATTTTTCTTTCTCATCACGCAGCCGCGGCTTCTTTGCTTACTGACGCACAGAAGATAGGTTTGGCGCCAGGATATCCGTAGCGAGCTGGCGCAAAGATGTAGAGAGAGGGGACGGGTAATAATGCCATCGTATCATTATTATAAAAAATATACTAAACAAAACACTGCGATGATAACTTCACATACGCTTACCCGCAAGAGCGCCCGAGTAATACGGCTGCCTTATTGGGAAACGCCTTTGAGATAAGACTGTGAAGAAGCCACTCGGCAAATTTTGATGTAGCCTGGCAGATTTTAACACTCGCCTTTCACCCTTCATGGCCTAGTGCAAGCGCTTGTGGTCTGGTGGGCAAAACATGCGACTCCTACAGCGTGGTGCAGAACGTGCGATGTGTGCCGAGACAGCTGTAATCGGGAGAAGGCCGCGACGCGTAACGACAGCGAGGTGCCTCTAATGAGAGGAAATGCGGCGGAGAACGCACAAAATTTGCAAAACCGAGGCGAAAACGGGCCACACCTCTTTGCTTGAAGTGAGCTCGTAGTGTGTGTGATGCAGCAGTCGAGACAAAGTTATGAGGGACTGTTGAGTTCCCGGGTATTCTGCCTACACTATTAAACTGCACCGGCTATTTGGCTTTGCTCGTGACAGCGCGAGCCGAAAAAATTGCCAGTCGCAGGTGAAGCCAAACTGCCTGACCAACAGTTAACCCCAAAGTAGGAGAGGTAAGGCATGCGAAATTCTTGTTTTCCAGAACCATATCTGCTGGGGACGGAGGCATAATGCACAACTTATCTTTGCATCCTAATTATTAAATTTAGCAGTCATAAAACGCACCTTCTCGAATTGATTTCATGGCTCAAAATAAGTACACCTGAGTTTTGGAAAAGTAATTGAAATGTAGAGTATCCCGGTCAATAGATTACAATAGAATATGCTACGGAAGTTGTAAGAATGCTACTATGAAGGAATACGGTGGAAAATGAACGCTGCAGAAGAGAACCAACACGCTTGAGTGCACAGACTATTCCCATGGCGCCGGCTTTCTCGGCAGATTAGCTGCGAAAGATAGTATACTTTAGAGTAACTACCTCTGATTCACTGTTCAAACAATCTCTGGTACCACTCTGTCTCAGCAGAACACCACTTTTCCTGAATTCCACGCGGCAGCTGCAGTTTTCACTGCGAAACAGCGCGCCACCGCGTTGCGCTCAGTGCAGCTGAACGGGAGAGTGGGACCCAACATGCCCCCGCCGAAAGCGGTGTCTGCACCCTGAAAGCGGCGCTGGCCCATCAGCACCCTACGCTTAGCCAGATATCTGCGTCTCCCTGCGTCGGCTTGCTCCAAGCGCCGGAATTACGCCTCTGGCGACTCCAGTAGCCGAAACGCTGACGCGACGCAGAAGAAACCCTGCCTTGTGGTTCGGCCTTGAAACGCGCGGCAGGTCGAACAAAAGCCAAACGCTATTGGCAAGCTGCACTTTCCGACACTAACCTTTCGGAGCAGCAATGAATGATTCGGTGGGCAGTCAATATACTAGCGCATGCTTATGGCACCGTCAAGTGTGTGCTCGATCAAAGCAAGCGGACACCTCACCAGCGCCTCAGTACAGCTTTTCTATGTCCGTTCCTCTCTCGATGAGGGCGCACGATCGAGGTAAAGCCACCGCACGTTAGGCTCAAGTCCGTTCCACTACATTTTTCACCCTACAAGGCGCTCGTAACTCCGCCAGAGCGACCAAGCAACTGTCACCCAATCATGTTAGACAGCACAATTAAAATAAAATACAGAAAGCTCAAAAGCAATGCTGACAAGTTAGCACTCATCTGCTCGACCATAGCTGTAACCATCATTGTTTGTGTTCACGTGCACCCGCCGTGAACACAAATGAGTTTTTTTTTTCAAGTGTTTACTGCCTCGGCGTGGTTTTTCCTGGGCATAGCATTTCACACCACATTGACCGTAAAGAAACACAGTCCAACACACAGTTTGCAAAGTTTTAACGCGGAAATTTAAACTCATCCCGCACAAAAAAAATGAAACAGGCTGGGTGAATGTACCCAAAAATAAATCAGTAAGGGCCAAGCGAGCCTAGGTAGAGTGATAGTGACGGGACCCGGGACATGGAAACGAGATGATATACTTCCGCGCCCAATGTCCGGATTAAACCAAGGAATTTCGACGGAGGCGAAATTCTAGAGGCACATGCAATGTGCGATGTCAGTGCACGTTAAAGAACCCCAGGTGGTCGAGATTTCCGGAGCCGTTCTCTATGGCGTCCCTCATAGCCTGAGTTGCGTTGGGACAGTTAACCCAATCCCCCTCAATAAGGCAAACGAAACCAAACCAAAGAACAAGACTGCCAGTATCGCCGACGCGTTCGCTGTTGTCAGTGACCGCTAAGGTCAAGCGAGTGTAGTCCGCGTTCGGAGACAGCCGTTCTCTAGCCTTCACCCTCCCTCCTGCTTTCCCTCCACGATGCTTGCATTCGCTCGTGATTCCTCCTCCTGCACTTGTACACGCCGCGCAGAGGGAGACAGCGTAGTGGAGGACTCCGGAATCATTTCGACCACGTGGGGATCGTTAACGTGCACTGACGTCGCACGTGTGACATCGCACAGTAGTGCACGTTAAATGTACCCAGGTGGTCGAAATTATTCCGGAGCCCACCACTACGACTGCTTTCTTCCTTCTTTCACTCTCTCCTTTATCCGCTTCCTTATGGCGCGGTTTGGGTGTCCGCCGAGGTATGTGAAACAGTTACTGCGCTTTTCCTTTCCCCAACAACCAATTTTCATTTTTTTGACAGTGGAGATTTAAACCCTTGCAACTGAGGACGACCATATAGACGCGGAACCTAATCCAGACGGAGTCCCTCGACTTGCCAGGACATTCGCGATCCAAGCACTTAAAGCGCAGCATCCCCAGCAAGTACCTCCGCTAGGGACGCATAAGCAACACGCAAGCCTGCGGCTCTGCGACAGGGAAGAGGGGTCGTTAATAGGGCGTCCTTCACTGCGTTCTTGCTGCAGCGTTCGAAGCAAGCAACGAACAGCTCGACGCCGATAGCAAGCATGCACGCCAGGACATCTAAGTTGGTTTGGTTTATGGGGGTTTAACGTCCCAAAGCGAGTCAGGCTATGAGGGACGCCGTAGTGGTGGGCTCCGGAAATTAATTTCAACCCACTGCAGTTCTTTAACGTGCAGACATCGCACATTACGAGTCTACAATTTCATTCCGCATTTCGATGGAGGCGAAATTCTATAGGGCCATTCGCGCTTGACACAAAGCATAGATGGGAAATGCCTGAACATCCCAAGGTTCTATCGCGCAAAGGTGATGCAATAAAATCCATTCAGCAGTTCACAAACACAGGCAAAAACAAACAGTGTACAAAAATAACTAGCACTCACATTTGTCGCTTCAGGGATGAGCATTGGTCGTTTTTTATCGAAAAAACTAATCAAAAAAATTTCCCTCTGTGTAAGCTAGCGAGGGAGTCTGCCTATAGTCTGCCTGAAGGCAGACTGCACAACTGAAACGCGTTTTTTGCGCTATCCGCAGAACGCTTAGGTATCGCATTTTGGTGCGGCTGATCTGCAACAACCCGCCATAAACTTTTGTTTGGAGGACGACTCAGACGGAGCTGTTCACCTACGTTCCAAGAAAAAAAAAATGAGGTTCCCGGTGGAGCCAGCGCGCAACTATATGCATGGCGTAAGTAGTTATACAATAACGCCTTTTTGTAGCCCTAAGCAGTACTACTGAACAACAAACGCATGGAAAAAACTAGTAGAACAGGGGCGGACTTACCATTTGTTGCCGTTGGAGGGCAATCCTCCTCGAGGTTTGATTCTTCACGCTTGCACTCAAAGCTCCTTTTGGTGTCCATGTCGAACAGCAAAAATGACAAGAAATCCACCGAAGCAAAACGCTGACTTCTCACCGTCACTGTTGACTTTGTCCTTTGTGACGCTAGTCGTGAAGTGATGCAACGCAGCGATGCTGAACTATTAATTATTATGGAAATTGCTAATTTCTAGGCGAACGGTGTCTCATCAGTACATCCAACTGCTTAAGAGAGCGTGTCCGCACGTGGGCCCAGAGGCTTGGGCGCTGCCAAGACAATTCTCTGAGGGGGGTGGCTTGCGAGAGGCTTGGACGCTACCAAGGCGATTAAGGGGGGGGGGGGCGGGGACAGGTACTGAAGAAGTTGGGAACGCGTGCCGCTAGGTAACAGGCCGGCGTCTTTGGCTCGCCAGCGCGTGCGAAAATTGAAAATTGTTTTTTTGGGGGGGGGGGGGGGGGGCGGGGGAAGGAATTGGCGCAGTAACTCTCTCACATATACACCTGAACCGTGCCATAAGGGAGCCCCGCCGCGGTGGCTCAGTGGTTAGGGCGCTCTACTACTGATCCGGAGTTCCCGGGTTCGAACCCGACCGCGGCGGCTGCGTTTTTATGGAGGAAAAGCGCTAAGGCGCCCGTGTGCTGTGCGATGTCAGTGCACGTTAAAGATCCCCAGGTGGTCGAAATTATTCCGAAGACCTCCACTACGGCACCTCTTCCTTTCTCCCTTCACTCCCTCCTTCATCCCTTCCCTTACGGCGCGGTTCAGGTGTCCAACGATATATGAAACAGATACTGCGCCATTTCCTTTCCCGCAAAACCAATTATTATTATTATGCCATAACGGAAGGGATAAAGGAGGGACTGAGAGAAGAAAGGAAGAGGTGCAGTAGTGGAGGGCTCCGCAATAATCTCGACCACCTGGGGATCTCTAACAAGCACTGACATCGCACAGTACTCGGGTGCCTTAGCGTTTTGCCTCTATCGAAATGCGGCCGCCGCGGTCGGGTTCGAACCCGGGTACTCCGGATCAGTAGCCGAGCGCCCTAACCGCTGAGCCACCGCGGCGGGTCGGGTGTGCAAAAAGCGCACTTGTGGAAGGTGGCGTCTCGCGCTCGCAGCTTCCACTCCATAGCCATAGAAAGCTGTATCTGCGTATAAACATTTAATCAGCCGAGGTGCACGTGTGTTTTCCAAGGTGAAAGACACGGACGCCACCGCATTCTCACAGCCGGCGGCAGCGTATTGAAATTCATGAACTGTACTGTGGGATGTCAGTGCACGTTAAAGAACCCCAGGTGGCCGAAATTTTTGGAGCGCTTCAATACAGCGTCCCCTATAGCCTGAGCAGCTTTGAGACGTTAAACCCTCATAAATCATAAATCTTTTGCGTGTTTGGCGGTTCAGCGTTCGACTGACACCACACACGGCAGTGTCAAGCAGCCAGGCATCAAGGTGGTAGTGTCATGTAGGAACATTGAACGAGTCGCTATTACTCAAGAAAACCGGGCAGCGTAGCCTCAGCATGCTGAGACAGGTTTACCAAATGCCACTGCCACAAGCAATATTCGTTACCATAGTTCCCGATCATGCACCATGTTTTTTTCCTGTCACCTGCTCCTTGCGGGGAACATTTTGCTTAACACAGACGCTGAGCACAAGTGCATGCATTATTTTGTTTGCTAGAACTTACACTGGCCATTGCCCACATTTAGCCGTTGTCTGTAGGAATACGGCTTTATGGCAGGCTCCTTACCTGCCCGCGTATTTTGGGTGGGAAGGTAAGGAGCCGTAACCTGCCCACCGTGTCAGGCGGCCGCTCAATTAATCGTGAGGGGCTGCCCGGGAAGAGCAACCTGCATCGCAACCCAAGTCCCACCGATGGCAGCACCTGCCATAGGTCCAAACCATTACGGTTTCCAGGACCAATGGTCGTCGGTACGAATTCCTCACACAAGTCAGGGTTCAACTCGACTAAAAACTTTGTGCGCAGACTCGCGCAGTTTATTTGAAATCGCTCCAAACCCTCTGCGCCAGACGGGTGAGCCACAATTTTGTCACCAATGGCGACACCAAGTGGCACCACTTTCGGCACACGCTCATGTTTTTTTTTTCTGTGGATCAATGGAGATTATTAGTGTATATTTTATCACTTAAAAGTGACTAAAAAAGTAGAAGAAAAAGAACCACATGCTGCCGGTGGGAACGGAACCCACGCCCTTCGTATTACGCGTCCGGTGCTCGACCAACAGAGCTGAGGCGACAGCTGCCAGACCTTTTGCTTTCTTCATCACCGTCATCATCAGCCTGACTACACCTACTGCAGGGCCAACGCCTTTCCCACGTCTCTCCAATTATACCAGTTCTTTGCCAGCTGCGGCCATCCTGCTTTCGTGGGTATTTAAGTTCACGTGTGACCTAGCCTTGAGAGTGCTCAACAGCGTCACCCTCATCCATAAGTGGCTGACGTAGTACGCCCTGCATCACTGCTGGTGTGACATGGAACGTCACCGAACGGCGAGGACGGAAGCTATGCGAGGACCCTCTTATGCATCCTAGGGCATCAAGGCTGCCAAAACTGAGAGCCTCGTTAAGCCATTAAGCAGACAAGAGAACCAGACATGAGGGGCTCGTTATCCATATGATGGAAGCCAACAGCCACAGAAAACAAGGAGCATAGCATTTTTAATTTGTGGCAATGATCAATGAAGATTGTTAGTGATATTTTATCACTTAAAAGTAATTGATTAGAAAAGCAGAAGAAATAACAACCACATGCCACCGGTGGGAAACCCAAGACCTCTGAATTACATGTCCGGCACTCTAAAAGCTAAGCTACCAACTACATGTACCCACTCTATATAGTGCTCTACCAAATATACATATATATATATTATTACTCCTGTACTCTCACAGCCGAGGTTTATTGGATGAGTATTTGACGAGCAAGGCTTCCAAGGCATCACGCTCGGCACTACTCAGAGATTTACTAATCATCCAACGCAGTCGTGAGTCACTGGCTGGAGCAGCAGCAACTTTATCAGGTGCGTGAGCACACAGAGCCCCCGAAGCAGGGCCATCTTGGTTACATAAGGCGATCTTCATGTGAACAGGCAAAACCACAGGTTGCGAAGAACAGTTGATGGCCCACAATTGTGCCCTGCCCTGGAACACCGTGACAGGCAATGCGAAACCAGAATGAGTATCTTGGCGCACTTAAACGAGAGAGGCGCCACTGTGGCATCGATGGTATTGGAAACATGGCTGTGGCATAAATCTGTCACGCACATTATAAAAAGCAGAGGCACATTGGTATCCTCGGATGTGCAAAAAACACATCTTCTCGAGCCGGCGGCTCCTCTAATAGTCCAGACGGAAGGGAACCGTCAACGCAGAGTTCCCGAGAGTGACAGTTGACCGGTGCATCACTCATTCGAAAAAAGTCACTACCAAATATAATATCATGCGTGAATCTTCAAAGCACTGCATACTCCACCGTAAAAACCGTTCTGCCAGCTCTGCATACCCCCAGAGTGCACAACAACTCACCGCCCGCGCCATGAAAGTCCACAATGCGGTCCCAGAGAAAGATAAATTTGCAGTCTTAGCAGGTTCTTAAACGACCAACTTATAATAGAGACAGCTGCACCCTTATCAATTAAGGCCATTGCGGGAACACCATCCACACACACATGAACCATATTCTTCAACATAACAACCGATGGAAGAATCATTGCACAAAGCGCACAGTCTTCAGTGGCCTCACCTCTAGGGGCTGCGCTGACTAGTTTTCCGGTGAAGGCAGTGAGGAACGTCGCCATGGTGACGAAAGATGGAGCGCAGAGGAGGAAGGTGGCGGTGAGAAACTTCGGTCGGAAACAGGAGAGTGGCTGCGTTGTCTGTCGGGCAAGGGATAATCGCTCGAGGTCGAGGGCTGTTGCCAAGGAGAGTCGTAAGAACGGTTATTTGGAGAAGCAGGAAAGACGGGACGTTCGTATCGAGGCGATGGACGGTGACAGCAGTAGCGAGCGATGTGCCCCTCGATGCCGCAGCGGTGGCACACGGGTGTCATGCGAGCAAGACATTGTTCCCTAGAAGACTCCGACGAGGCAGGAAGCACTGATTACCCACACGCATCATCAGGCCTTCTGGCTGGGCGCCGGAAAGAACAGGCAGGTGTTCGTAATCCCCATCGTAGTGCAATTAGAAGCCAGCCACGTGAGTGGCGTGAGAGCCACGACCAAGGCCAGCAAACCTAAACATTAGGTCATCGGGGCAGGCGCCAATGTGTGCAACATTTACTGAACTTAGACCGGGCATCGAGGGGACTAAGCAGGAAAACCCTTAAGAAATGCAAACGTCAGACGGCACGGATGGTGGACACCGTGCATGAGGCTCGAACCACAGGAGTTCTTCGCGAATGATCTGTCGGGTCGTCGATGATAGATCCATAAAGCGCTCAACGTTGGCTACAGGCCTTTGGCCATCCACCCAAATTTGGGCGTAATACGAGTCTTCAATGTCTTGAATGTGCGGACATGCTGAATTACATCTGAGACGGCTCCCAGGTCATCTTTTGCAATCAGAAAATTGTAAACGTCTTCTGCAAAGCCCTTCAGATGATGTCCTACTTTATCGTTCTCAGTCATATATGGTATTCGTTACTCTGCATAACTTGAGAACGTCCTCTATGTGGAAGTCTCTCCCGGTAACTGAGCCCTGCGAGCAAGCGTTAGTTTGGCCCGCTTGCGTCGCTCGAGGCAGTCGCTAAAACAGTCGCAATCTGCTAACAAAGCTGTCCGAGGTGGTAAACGAGTAATCGTGGTTGTCAAACCAGACCAAAGCAGTATGTGTCAGAAAAAAAAACACGTTGGCAAGATGAGAGGTGACGTCCCACCGGTTACAGCTGCTCACCCTTTGATAATGGGCCAACCCCTCATCGACGTCCTCGCCTGCTGCTCCTGCGAAACGGCAAGGCTCCTGATAGGGCTGCAAGGAACCGGTCACTGTGCCCACAGGCCGGTCTGCAGCTTGGATTGCAGCATCACGTCGTGCTGCGGATGGCTCTTCGGCCGGTTGCATGGTGCTGGTCAGCGATTCAAGGCTGGAAAGACGACGACTCCGGCGAGGTTCCAGTTGCAGCTGCACTGTTTGCAGCTGCGATCGTTACCCAGCAGCTCCACCACAATGTTACGGCTGTAATCTCCCAATAGAGGCGTTCTATCCGGTTCAACAGGCCAGGGACAATTCGCGAGTGGCAAGCACAGTCGAACTGGCCTGTTGTTGTTCGTCTTTCAAAAGATGGCACATACCCACACTGGGGGATCAGCCAAGAAACGAGAGGCAGAGGTTGCTATTCAGCTGTACTGAATAAAGGCAAATGAAAAGCGCGCGTGATTGCAACAAGAGGAGCATGGAATGAAAAGGGATAAGAGTTTGGATGTAAAGAAAAGGAGAAGGATTAAGCCAAAATATAAGGACGCATAGAAAAGTAGGCCAAAACACCTCATCTTTCTCTTCTTTTCTCCATCTTTCCCATCCTAGCTCTTCAAGCCCGTAATACATATATGCGAAGGTGGCAAACCCTTCATTTAGATAGGGATGCCAACGCCTAAGAGAAGCAGGAACCGTGTAACTTCAGTCTTGAGAAAGGACAGGCTCTCTATAAAACGTCGACTCTACTTAAATGAAGTGTTTCAATACATATATATATATATTGTAAGTCGACATTTTTTTAATTTGAAAATCCGAAGTGGGGGTCGACGTACAATCAAAAGGAAAACATCGCACTATAACTAAAGGTGAGACAAACGAGATATCGGGCATGCTCCAGCAAGGCTGCATTTTTGCTGTGCGGCTCCGTCGCATCGTTCTTGGTGCTGGCCTTGAGCAACTGCTATGTTAACACGTAGAACTGGCATACCCTCGCTGCTGACTGCAGTTGTTGATAAGCAGCAGCGGCCTGATAACGCAATCGCATTCTATGGGAAGCTCAAGCGTCCAACAAGTTCTCTTTTTACTTTCAAATGTGCGCTCGGTGCTCAAGGGAGCGTTGATAGTTGATAAAAGACCCGCTGTTTCAATCGAGGTGGCACACCGACTCTGAACAGCAGTGGTGCTGGGAGTGTTGATAGCCGACGGAAGAGCCGGTGCCATTCACGCGTAGTTTCTTTGGCTCTGGAACATTTGACTACTGCCAGCCGTGTGCTGGGCCGCAAGTTTGACATTCGCAACGGGTGATACAGGAGTGGCAGCTGCTGCGAGGAATATTTTCAGCAGTACCACGTGATGCCGTGATGTGGCTGTTTGCGAAGTGCGGGATTTCGCTAGATGACGACGTTAGAACGACGTGCTCTGGGACCACAGCAGCGATCACGACAGCAGCGTTAGTGAGGACGATAGCGCAAGTGTGGACGAGTAGTAACTAATACCTTTTCGCTTTGAAATGTGCCCACGGGCATGCCCGCGCACGCCTGCCGATGGCGGCTGGATATAAACAGCGGCCGCTGAATAATGCTATCGTGTTCAACTATTAAAGGCCAAGCTTAAACAACCTTGGAAGTTTTTTTTTTATTTTTCGGAAATGTGATTTGGGGGGGTCGATTTAAATTCTTGTCGACTTACAAGCGTTTAAATACGGTAATATATATATGTGTGTGTGTGTGTGTAAGTAATCCCTATGATCCTTGGTATCTGTGGCTGTTGATTTCTAGCACGCTTCTAGAACGCCTAACTGCTAATTAAGAACAGCTAGCGCACCTAATTCGTATTTGGCCTAACAACATAAATCCACGTTAGCTCTCTAGCCTAGGATTATTCATTTGTGATGGGTTTGCAAATACTGGAAAAGAATCTTATGATATCTGCCTTCTAAAGAGGCTGTGTGGAATAGTGAGGAACTTCATAAAAAAAATCCCAACAAACCTCCCTTGGGAACATGTCCAATCGATGCAAACGGAAAAAGCCGATGATGTCTTGTTTGCCTCTGAAGCACAGCTAGCAAGAAAAGGTTGTTTCCTTTTCTCGAAAACAAAAACTGTGAAAAATTCTCGTAGACAGAGAAGCACAGAAGGGCAGCTGCACCGGTTTGGGAATCGAAAAAGGGGTTGAAACAGATATCAAAACAAATTGTCTCCTCTCTTAGGCTCCATTTGTGACCTGCATACTAGGCTTGCAAAAATTATATTCAGCGCTACTATTTATTTCTTGTAAAAAAGAGCAGTTGCAATAACTTTATAGGCCTAGCAACAAAAAAAAACATGTAAGCTTGTAATAAGGGAATAATTACTCATTGGCATCCACCCAAGCGTAGCCATACGGCCCTTAAGTATTTGACCAACATTTAGAGCCTCCTATTGCTTACCGAGTGTAGGGGAACCCTGAGGCACTGCAGCATTTCTGAACTCCCAACTTATCCCACTAGTACGAATTGGGTTCGTACCCCGGTGACCTAAACAATACCCCTTTGAAATATCAAAGTTAAGAGCCACACCAAACCTTGCAGAATTGTGCAGGTAAATGAAAAGTGGCAAGCACATTCTTTTTATCAGAACAGAAGTGGGCAAAGTCATCAGCACAAGATAAAATCGTAATTCCACATTGAGGAACTGAGAAACCAAAAATAAGTGTTTCCAATTATACAGAAATAAAGGGGCTCGAGGTAAAAGGTGTGTGGTTTTAATATGGAAGATAAGCACGTTTTCCCGCCCATTTAACCACGGCTGACACAGTTCAAAACCGCCGGACCCCCGGCCGGACCCCGTGATCGCGCACGCCTACCACGGCGGGCCTTGCTCTGAGGGAACAAAGGATCGACACATTGGTTGACACAAGCAGGCATTTATTGCTAATGAATCGAGGTCGTTAAACTCACCACCAAGGTTACGAGCAAATGTTTACCCACGCTAGGGCAGGGTATACTCCAAGGCCGGACGGGACGAGATGCAGGAGAACGGTCCTTCCCACGAAGCCTCAACCCGCAGGCGGTACGTCTGCTCCCGATAACGTTCTACAGCTGAAAAACACACAAAACGTGTAAACAAGCATTAATACTTGACAAATGACTCAAGATAAGCAATCTCATTTTTTGTCAAGGTAATAGATTCTTCTTCCTTTTTACGTTTTTTGTCGCCTGTTTCCATTTTACATTCTGTAGCGATCCCAATAAAATCCAGTTGAGAGAAAGTGCTCGTTAGTGCCCCCTTTCTTTCATCGCCATCCTTTTTTGCACTATTTTTCCAAAATGCAACTCGGAAATACCTTCCATCCTGCTCTACTCATCCAATTAACCTATACATGCACTACATTACCTTAACCTATAAATTAACCAATATACATCCTACATGTAGCACACTCTTTTTTTGCGCAGTAGCTCTAAAAATTAAAAAGCTTGCCTCGGCTAACGTACATTCAAGAGCATCTAAACTTTTCTTGTGCCATTTCTGAAATTCGATCCCATTGACATTATATTTCTGCAAGAAAAACAAATAATTTTTGGGCGCTGCCATAAGAAAAGCACCATGCATGATGAGAAATGTGATTTTAAAGTCGGTGTCAAATTTTTGAAGCTTTACCACAAGTAACAGGTGGCGAATTTGCATAGTATCCTACATTGCAGAACGGCTCAAAAGTCAGTGTTGAGAAAAATACTATCGCCGATAAAAAGATTCTGAATTGTGGACGTGAAATAAACATTTTATATCGAAAACTATTTTAATTCTTTCAAATTTCTGAAGTTTTGGCATATATGGGTTAAGTGCTAATTGTTTATTTTAAGGTATCACATTTCATGTTAGCACGGTTTTCGGTTTCATCCAAGTTGTAGAATTACTGCATCTGCACAAATAGACCCAGCCACGAGTATATGAAGGGGAAGTCTGATTCCATATGAAAACGAAGGCGCTGCGTGAACACGGCATTGTCTTCCACGGCCTCAGTGTCATTTAAGAGGCAATAATGAAGAATCGTGCGCAGCTAAACCCCCCTCCCCCACTGCTGCTTTGTGCTTCACGCTGTCCAGTGCTGCTACTGTTCACCCCCCTTTTTTCCTTTCCGTTCACTGCTCAGTTGCTGCCTTCCCCTTCTCAGCAGCTTTCTCCACATTCATAGCTAGTTTTTCTTTTTCTGTGCACAGCACACGCATTTCCTCATGGCCTTCAAAAGTTGGCTTCTGCTTGCAATCCTGAGAATGATGGTTAAGCCATTTCAAAGAGCCCCACTGCACTGCAGCCGACTGTTAACCTTGAGATTATGCCGTTGCATGTCTTGTTCCAAGACGTTCTTAATCAGGGGTCTCAAAACACTCTCCCAGTTTCATTTTTTAGTGCCAGCTTCACGAGTCAGATTCACCACCAGACTTAATTTACAAGTGAAATCGGCCAAAAAGTTACGTCCGTAGACGGCCCTCATTCTTTTTTTACTACTACTACTACTGTGTGGAAAGGAAAAAAGGGCCCCTTTACGCAAGTTACCTTCTGGCAGACATCAGCTGCCTTCAAGGGGGCTTAAGGAGCAAGGTGCTGTACAACCCTTTCTCTCGGCAATAGCCTGCTCAACTTGTGTTTCACTTTTGGCACACCTATACAGTAGCCGACGGGTAATTCGGACTCCAATATTTCGGACTTGTAGGATATTTCGGACCTCGATAAGGCCCCGTCAGTCACCCCATAGAAGCACGTACATATTCGTTACGGATATTTCGGACTTCCAAAGTCCGAAGGTTCGATTATTCGGACTAAATTCAGTCGCCTGCTGGCCCAAATCGGCAATCTTATTGGCATTTCGCCGGCAAAAAAAGGCGCCACCATGGATTGAGGTGGATTTACGCTGCAGTTGGATTAGTTTGACATACTTTCGGTACCTCATTGTTGCCAGCGGACGTCGCTGCGATCTCTGACACTTCGAGGGGAAAAAACAACCCAACGACAAAACAGCACGTAGGAGTACGGTGCAGCACTGCTGTAGAGGTGAACTATCATAGCTGTAACCGCAAACGGCAAATCACAACACATGTGGCAGCGACCTCCAGAGTTAGCGAGTGCTCATTTCACAGCATTGACTAGGAACGCACTAGGGTAATAATTGCGATCTCAAATATTGGCTTTTTTATGATACGTAATGGAATGAATAACGTTTAAGTTGTTCTGGATGCATCGATTCTGCGGGTTGACCACCTTGGCACTGAATTCTGGCAAATATGCCCAACACAGGGCTCTGGGTGTACCAGAAGTTCTCATTCATCAAAATTTTTGGTGTTGTCAATTGAATCTTCAGCAATTTTGTTTGCAGTGAGCTACAGGGCCTTCATACACTCAAAATATCCGGTATGCGATGTTTAGTTTTAAAGAAAGCAAGATTGCCCGAGCCAACATTTTCAGGCTGTTTGGTGTTTAACCAGGACGCTGCCTACTGGTTGTACGAGGCTGACCGGCAGTTACTTTACTTTACGAAATGGGCTACACTGCTTACCAGAAAATTCATCCATCAACGTGCATTTGTTGAGTCTAATTTTATACTGAGGCCCTTTTTTTCACTTCGAAAAGAATTATCTCGAAGCATCAATTTTCGCCACATTTGAGCAAAGCTACTTTTTTCCCCCTAAAGCCAACCTTATTAAGACATCAATTTTCACCAAACTTGGCTCTTCTGCACAGGAACCACAAGAAACTCCTAACACCACACACTTAACCTAACAAACATAGGTGGGAGTCTAATGAAGCAGAGTTGTAGAATGAACGCAGGGATTTCGTTTCACAAAATGATTACTGCCAAATCGGGCTTGAAGAGTGGGAGTGTCCAGCAGAAAAAATAACAAGAATAACGAATTGGTAATATGCTACAGTTTGCTTCATTATAAACAGCAAGGAAAGCTGGTCATAATTATACCGATGGGATGGCTCCAACTCTGACAGTAGTAGTAGTAGCAGTGTGAGGCATTTATTCAGCCAAGAGCTACAAGCTGAGTATATTTCTTGTAGATACTCGTAAAAAGAGAAGAGCTGCCAACTGCAGGGCTTCTTTTCAGGGTATTTAAAAATTACCAATAAAAAAAAAAGCTGCCCGAACTAAAATACTGACCTGAGACGTTACTGGCATCATCGTTTCAACTACTATACAAACACAACGACTTCTTACTATAATGCCGTTATGTGTTCAAACCAAAGCTATGACGTTGCATATTCTTTCACCGAATAAGCACGGACTTCTCTAAACACATTACATCAGCAAGCAATATACAGCCAGCATCATGAAACCCATTCGAAACAGCAAGTGCACTAAGATAAACAACCCGGGGCATTTGCCCGCAGAGTGGATGCTTGGGCCATTTTATCTGTTTCCCAGATTCTTCTTACATACAATACAGAAAGAAACTAGATAGTTGTAACCAAGCAAGCAAGGACTACTTAACCACTACTTCTGCCAAATTCACCGTTCACACAATGCTGTTACTGACCAGTGCCCAAAGCTGTCCCATGTAGCAACTTTAGTGTTACAAATAAATAAATAAGCAACGCTGTTACTCAATGAATAAGCCTGCCCTGTTTCTTAATGAACCAGCAAAATGAGCTCTCGCTAACACCAAAGGTCGGTGCCGCATGAGTTGTGATTTACCACTTGCGGTTATGGCTGTGATAGTTCACCACTCCAGCAGTTGTACCGTACTCCGATGTGCTGTTTGGTCATCGTGCTGTTTTTCCCCGCACTCTTCTGTCGTCATGCTGTTTTTTCGGTTTGCTGTTTTGTCACTGTGCCGTTTTTTCTGGCATGCTGTTTTGATGCGTGCTGTATTTTCCCAGAGCTGCTTTGTCACCATGCTGTTTTTTCCCTGTGCCGTTTTGTTGCTGCATCCTTTCTTTCCCTGCGCTGTTTTTTCGTGTCCCAGGCAAGCATCACCAGCCAGTGAAGAGACACCAAACTCCAACATCTAATGAATGGTACCAAAAGCCCCAAAGTAGCATTAGGACATGAAATGCACTGCCATGCTGCAAACATGTGCTTAATACTTAATACACATACATAACTAGGTACAACCACTACCGATCACTTTACATATGAGCAAGATTAGATTAACAATAACGAAATGTACAAGATGGAACTGTTTGCGTTGCAAACAGACCACACAAAAAGAAAAACTATGCTAGCAGACTACATTCCAGAATAACAAGCCGTGCCAAGCATGCTTACAATCACAACACCCAAATGATAAAACTCTTGTATCGTCTGACGTACCCTTCAAGTCATCATAACCTCTGAACCCATATGCAATAAATCAATGCTGAACACTAAAGATTCACTGGTACACCAATAAACCCATCAGAAAGAGATTACGAATTTCTATGAAACTTTGAAAGACAGATAAAGCAGCACCTTACCATGAGCACCTCAGGGTCAGTCTGAATTTCATTCTTCCACTCATATCTGCAAGAGAACATTTATTTTTTATTTAGTAACAAATACTAAAATCTCATGACATGGGGACATTGCGGGAGTGGGTACAGAAATTTTGACATAAAACACAACATAAACATAAGAAAGTATGTACACGATTAGGTAATTCTCACACAAACTAATTGCCAAGCAGTTGATGTAGCATGCCATCAAAATTGTTGTGTAATTAAACTGCAAAGGCAAAAGAACACGGGAGAAATAAATTTCCTGGTTGATAATCTTGTGAAGAAGGATAATGCGTTCACAAATGCGTTGTGAATTTCAGCAAGGAAGCTTATACTAATACAGAGAGACAGACACAGCAGCTTTTGTGGTCCTTGCTGTGTGCCATTTATGCACATACGAGAGTTCTTACCACCGTTTCAGTAACCAATGTCGTTTTGGCCGCAGCTCATATCCCGAAAGTTGCCACCACCACCGTAGCACCCAGAGAGCAATCGTTACAACAGTTTTCCTTTCCACCAACACAAGCTATTGCAACATTATGTAAACCTATTCAGTAAGATATCCATCAATATAAAACCAACTGCAGATTTTGTACAGTTATCACAGCGCTCTTAAAGGCACAAACTCCTGACTGAGCACACTACAAGCTCAGAAATAAGCTTTCTCAACCAAGAACACCACTCACATGTGCCAGGAAAGTGTGTGGGCATTTGTGGATTTAAAAAGTGACAGCATGCAGAACAGTTTTATGCAAAGGGGTGCCTGTGGAGAGAGCAAAGCAGCAGAATAAACGAGAAAAAAGGAGTAAGGAAGATTACTGTGAAATTTAAGGAGCATATACGGAAATATTCAACAGTGCTGTAGACATCACCGGCCCCCATTCTTTCTTTTTGGATGGTTATTTCTGAAAAACCGTGAAAAGATTCGGTGCAAAGGTGAACTTGGTTGCTGACACCACGCTGTGATAATATTTGAAGCAGTAGTGCATTTAGATTGCATTATTTTATTGACTGTGTTGATTGTTTTATTGTATCGGCCTGCGTTTAGCTCAATTTGATGCTTGAACCCACTACTATGTTGGTTTGGATTGAACCGACAATATGTAGAAATACAGTTGAGCCCACTTATAACAGAGCTGACGGTCATGCGCATTCCGTTCTTTAGATCCCATGTTCGCAGTAAGTGGACTTTCCGTATAACAGCCAAGAATAATTAGTCTGCCAAAAGCAGCAGTTCTTTTTTAAAAACTGCGTTATGCGCGCCTACTTGTTCAAAGCTGTCCCTTCAGCAACTTTTTCCAGGCTCTCCAGGGTGGTCATCTTCTCTTCGCCTAGACCACTGCTGCCAGAAATCAGCTCTAGGGACAGCATATTGTAGCATGCAGCGTTGTGCCCGGCTCCAGAAGACGACATAACCCAGCATGCCCGGCAGGCGCGCACAGATCGGATCTCGGCACTGCACCTTCTCCGCTTGCCGGTGGCTGCGCTCCCACCTGGCTGAACGAGTCCTCTTAATAAATATGTGGACTCCAGACACCTTCGGCTTGTGTGCCATATGATATTCGTGGTTGAAGCACCCATGGTAGCTGGTGGCAGATGAGCCAGATTTACCAGAATCCTAGTGGTAGAGGAGTGCTCGTCCTATAGACGTTCAGAGGCTTCGTCAGAGTACGCAGCTTTGCGATGATGTTGCCTGCAGGAATGCAGTCATCCATAGAAACATGAGGCCAGCTATACATCAACAGCGCATTGCCACAAATCTACATGCGTCTGATCATAAGTGTTTTTAAGCGCTTCATCCATCCTTCCTAGGTCCATGCAGTGACGGAAGTAGTGCAGCGTTCGTGGCACACAATGTATCAGCTACATTGTCCACTGTCTGACGCTGCCTGCACGTAGCAACAGCATAAGAAATGGAGCCGAATGGGCAGGAGACGCATATCATGTGACCAGCATGGCCAGCAAGGCATTCAAACTTCTGAAATTGGTGCGGTTAGTTGATCCGCGGCCATGGGCAGTAGCTTCACTTGCAACAATTCCTTTGTCTCGCGTTCACCGTGCTCTCGCTTCTACTTGAGATGCTTTGCCCATCCAGCAAACATGCAAGCAAGAAGGGTTTTCTGGCGGGCTAGTTGGTGCTTCTTGGTCATGATTAAACTGCATGAAAGAACGGGGACAGACACAAGAAACACGTACACACACAAAGCTGGAAGTCTGCACTCTGTGTGTGTACGTGTTTTTTGTCTGTCCCCATTCTTCCGTGCAGTATAATCATGAACGCAAGCAATGGTTGCCCTTGTAGGCTGTTGGTGCAAGCTTGGATGATGGTTACTTGCTGTACCAATGGCTCCTTTTTATTGCTTTTTTGGGCCGACATGCTATTTCTGAGGCACTGTCGAGAGATGAGAGATCTTCTTCGATCTCTGCTTGCTGGAAGTACGACCTCAACTTCGGGGAGGAGAGTTCACAATAACCGAGCGATAAGGCCAAAGTTGTTCATTGTACAGTTGAACATTGTTATAACAAACACTGATATAGCGAATTATCGGTTATAGCGAACTAAATTCGAACTTTGGTAGGCCACGCTTCATTTTTACGACATTTACTGTTTTATAATAAAACTGCAAAAGCGAGATGCGCCGTGATATTGGCTGTGACAAAGAAATATTTGGGTTACGCGAGGCTCAAAACGATAAAGGTAGCATAAAAAAAGAAAATAAATATTGGAAGCCAATTCACAAGCACACTTTTTTTTTATCGTTTCAAAAGGTTGCAGAAAGTTTGGCGGCCTGGCACATAAATTGCACGTTTTACTCATCGTGCCACCTATGAACAGAGTGCAAAAACTGAGAGCTCATATGACGACAAAGGGCCGAAGGGCGGCGCCACTTGTCCAGCGGTGAAGGCAAGCACAGCAACACTGGCAACGAAGCGGAAGGTGGTCTCGCTCGAGAAAAAACTGCAGATATTGAGAGCTGTGGACAGTGTCCGCAAGAAAAAGGGTGTTGCAGTGGAGTTCAGCCTTCCCCCAAGTACCTTATCCACCATTTTGGCCGTAAGAAAGAAGATTGAAGGCAACACCAAGGACGCTACAAATGCTGACCGTAAGCGAGTTAGGCCTTGCCATCACCCGGACGTGGATGTGGCTTTGCTTTCATGGCTTAAAGACATAAGGGCACGAAACTTGCCAGTGTTGCGAGCACTTCCTCAAACTGAGGTCAACAGCGTGGCCTGAGCACTAGGGCATGACGATTTCCATGCAAGCAGCGGTTGGCTGCAACGTTTTAAAGATGATGATGATGATGATGATGGATTTTTATGGCGCAAGGGCATCTATGGCCAAAGAGCGCCATGGCACAAGGTATTTTTTCAAATTCTCAAGGTGGGGTCGAAGACTCATTTCCCAAGCATTTCACCCTAAATAAGCCGAGCACCAGACCAGGGGAAAGCTTGTACCCATTGTATCACCGGTGGGTACCCGGCGGCACTGGGGATCGAACCCCGCACCTCCCGCATGCGAGGCGGATGCTCAACCACTTGGCCACCGCTGCGGTGACGTTTTAAAGACAGACACGAGATCGCATGCCAGATATTGTCTGGCGAAGAGTCTGCTCTCGATGTGGAGACATGTGAAAAGTGGCTAGAGAACTTCCGGCCTCTGCTCCAGGAATACGACGAGTGCAACGTGTACAACGTCGACGAAACCGGCGTTTTTCACGTTGTTGCCAGAGCGGTCACTGGCAGTAAAAAACGAAACCTGCCATCGAGGCAAAAAGAACAAAGACCGGGTGACGGTTGTCGTTGCCGTGAACATGGACGGCTCAGACAAAAGACGACTCACCGTTATCGGCAAGTCTGCACGTCCGAGGTGCCTGAAGGGTGCCCGTAATTTGCAGGTTGCTTACTTGTCTAACAAAAAAGCCTGGATGATGGCCAAGCTTTTCGAAGGCTGGTTCACAGCTTTCGACCAGGACATGGAGAGGCAGCACAGGATAGGTCCTGTTGCTCTGGACAACTGTTCGGCGCACAAAGTCTTGATCGTGCTGAAGGCAGTTCATTTGGTGTTCCTGCCACCAAACGCAACTTCTGCTTTGCAACCAATGGACAAGGGCATTATCCGTTCGCTCAAGTGCAATTACCAGAAGCGTTTGGTGATGCAAATGGTTTTTGATATCTATCGACGCTGATTAACAACCATCAACATCAAGACGACACTTGAAATGTTGTATGGATCACGGAATGAGGTGAGGCAGTCAACAATAAGGAACTGTTTCGCGGATGCCAGTTTTATTTTGCCTGCCATAGAAGACAAAGTTCAGCCTAAAAACCTGGTAGAGCTGGACAGAACTTGGAATCGACTGGCACTTCCAGGCATCGCATTTGACGATTTCGTTTCGGCTGATGAGAACTTGGCCCTGGCACCTGAGCTGACAAATCAAGAAATTGTGGATCGCGTTGTGGTCCACGCGGATAACAGCAGCAGCGATAGCGGAGGTGACAGTGAACGTGATGGACCATCGATAAGCAGTGCTGATGCCATGGACATGGCCAGGAGGCTGAAAGGCTATTTAGAAAAACTGCGGACAACCAAAACTGCTGAAGTAGAAAAGGCCCTCTTGTGCTTGGGCACTGTAGAAAACTTTATTCTGCTCAGTGCTGTGAAGTGAAAAGCCACCAGACGAAGACCAGATCCTTCTTCAAATAAACGAACGCATACCTGTTTTGTCGAACAAACTTTGTTTTTTTGTAATTCGACTTTCCCATACTCCGGTCTATTTTATTTGAAATGCCACAATCCACAAGGAGAGAGGTAAGGATTACCTCGTTTATAGAGGGTTCGAAGCCCAGAATGGATTTTAGTATTTAGAACATTTTGCGCGAGTCAAATTGTAGATTTGTCAGAGGCGATATTTATGTATACAGTTACAACGAATATCGGACATAACGAACTAATTTACGGTCCTGATGCTACTTCGTTATAACGAGGTTCAACTGTCTCTGAGACGAACTGCCACTGTCCTAATGCATATTTTGACAGTAGCAATGCACTCGTTTTTAATAAGCGAGCACTCATTATATCTGAGCCGTTATAACTGAGCATGACTGTAAATAAATATCAAATGTTTACAATAGCTGTGCCCAATGCACATGCCAAGTCGGATTAGCTACACTGTACCATACACAAAAAAATTTCTGGCTACATGCCTGCCGTGTAGTGCTGGGATGCGCTGTCCTGGACAATGACGACGAGGCCGTGATTTCAATGAGCGTGCTGGTGATAGATGTGGATTACAGCTATGCGTCCCTTTCCTGGTGAGCAACCTCTTATTCACTTCTTGCCTTGTGTTTGTATACAGTTGTGAAGGAAGGCTAAATACCCTTACAGCTGTTGAGCACATCACACAGCAAGAATTCATTTGCTTTTCTTAAGTCAACGAAAAGCATTGTTCTCCACTAAAACGAGAAACTGACAATAAAGGGGCATTAGGCAATAATAAATCAGTTGGTCTGCTGTGGTATGAGGCACTTAGCATCCTGCATCACGCTTTAAGGGGGGAGACAGCTCTTGGAGGCAAAAAAATCACGAAAAAAAACGATTTTTCAAAAACGGAATTTTCGAAATCTGCAGCCGTTTCTTTACCAGCCTGTGAATTTTAAAATCTCCAGAGCCAATATTTGAGCTGTAAAATGAGTAGAAAACTTGCATCCGAGCTCTCTCTCGGCAGATCTTCGCTCAACAACAGGGCTTCTTCCGCGATATGCTTTATCGTTTCACTGCAGCGATCGGTGCCATCTTGGTCTCATTTGGAAGAGCTGCTTTTCGCTTTGAATTTCGCGCAGTTGCTCTCTTTTATGCTTATTGGATGAGAGAGAAAATGCCGCCAAAAAGCAGTTGCAATGCGCAATGCTATTCGCTAGTCGGTGCACGTGACTGAAGGCTGCTATCTAATTGGCTGAAGGGCTTCGTGTCGTATGCTGGAAGCATTCGTTGAGCGCAAGCGGTAGCCATCTTGTCAAGGTGTGTTCGCTAGTGTGTCTCGCAAAGATGTCAACGCCGGCGCCAAAGTTTGGCACGACTCACAGAAACGGGAAAAAGAGGAAAAAAATCGCTCGTTAGCAACCTGAAAAAGAGTGCCACGGTCACCTCGAGCAACCGCAAGCCCTGTGGATACGCCTCCGCCAGCGGATCGGGAGGTGCCGACCGAGCTAGGCCTAACTGCGGCGCCGGTCGCGGAAGCCTCATCGGGCAGCGGTCGTGTTCGTCATGATACCCCAATGCTGCAACCTTGTGAGATTGAAGAAAAGGGCAAGAAAGCTCAGGAGGAACTTCAGCAGACGGCATCAGCAGCAGCAACAGAGCGCAAGGCAGCGTTCTTCAGTGGAATGGGAGACTCCGCAACTGCCCCACTCGGCGACAGCTTCTCCATCGTCAGGTTGCATTTGGTGAACGAGATGCTGGCATCAGTGAAGTGCAAAGTATGCAATGGCGACGTGACGACTGAAAAATCCGACAGAGAGTACGGCCTCGCCACCAAACCGACCCTGACATGTGGGAACTGTGGCGACATCTCATCGCAATGGAGTTCGCCGCGTGTGGAGACCGACCGGACAGTGAGCCCGTTCGTGGTGAACATCCTCGCCGCGCCCGCAATGCAGTCAACGGGAAACCAGCGTGCCGCATTGAATGACATATTTTCGGTGATGAATATATCCCACTGCAGTCTGCATTCAAAAACTTGGCAGAAATACGTCAAAAAAGTTGACGCCCGTGGTGGACCATGCGGCTCAAATTGACTTCCGAATGTGCGCGATCAGTTCGAGAAGTTCACACGGAGTTGAATCTGCAGAAAATCTGCAGTGCACACTGAAAAAGCGCCATTTTAATCACTCTGGTCAGACACCCTACATCCCAGGAGGCTATTACGTGTCTGCTAGTGCCAGTTTGTGAATAAAATTGAAGTACTTTGCCATAAACAACACTTCGTTTGATTTTGCTGTTTTTCTCAAAATGGAAATTTTGGACTCATAGCAAATCCTAAACTTCCTAAACTAACATATCTCGGCGTCTATGGCAGATAGAAACACAATTCCTTTTTTAGCACGTAGCCATATGTGTAGACTAGGCAATGTTGGGAGCAGAATTTGTAATTATTGTTCAGAAATTTTTTAATTTGCTCAAGTTTTTGACTGCAAGTTAGGCATTTTTCGTAGTTTGAGTTTCAATGTCTTTAAAAACTACCTATGGTGGTAAAATTAAAAAACTGTTTCCAACATTTCATCCCTTTCTGTTTCAAGAACCTAACCAAGTCCTATTTATGAACGTTTATAATGTGCTTTTTCTCTTAATTATTCTTATTAATGAGAGCATGTTAATTCAGTGTACCTCAGGAACTAATCAGCCTATCCTGATACCAATGACATTTTTGGAATCAGCACGAAAAACTAGTCAAGGTGGTTTCAGTTCATAAAATTTAGTGCAGAAACAAAAAATTTTTCTTTAAGAGCAGTCTCCCCATTGAATAATCAGGAAACCCCCCTCATCGGATCTGCTCTGCAGAAACAGACGTCCATCACGGACTTTTTCGCAAAGAAAAAATTTACTGTTTTGACAAGCAACTGTCTTTAAAGCTGTGTTCCACTTACTACGAACTTCGGGATATAACGAACTGACGCCGCGTGGCGCTCATGTTCATTATAAGCGGGCTCGACTGTATTGAAGCCCGAATTACCCATCGGCTACTGTACATCAAAGACGCTTGCAAGTGCTCAAGTAAACGTTTTCAGAAATATCGCTTATGACTAAACTCTGCACCCCCTCATGTTTTTGCTGACAGTTCTAATGTTAGGTAGCTTCCGAATATTTTCTTTAAGCAGACATGACAGACAAGACAGATTTCGGTGAGAGGGAGAAGAGTGTCTTTTACGTTTTTAAGCCCCTAAAGAAATGAAACCAGGCCCATCCCAAGCTGCGTCACTTTTCCACTACAGGTGCGAATATTGAACGAGTACATGTGTCTTTTTTTGCACATACGCACATTGTCTAAGTGGAAAGCGAGGTATCCAGGTGGGAAGCGCAAGACAGGTTTTCCAGCTGATCAGCACACCGACGGCATTGACCCCACCAGTCCTTTTACATATGGCATCAAGACTGCCAGAACTGAGACCCTGTTAATTAAGGTGTTGAGCAGGCAAAGGCATGACAGCATGAGGAAAACTTAAGGTGCCAAGAAGTACCAACATCTGACAAAAGTCACCTCGTCCACGTCCGTGCCACCCATCTTGGTGACTTGGTGCTCTGCCATCTGGGCAGCTAGGATCCAGAGGTGATCCCCAGCGCCAAGGGTTGTGGCTAGCTTGGCAAACAGTGACAGCCACCAGTGCTCAGGAATGTCCGGAAATGGGCCCACAAACACTCGCGTCACCGATGCCACTGCGCTCTCTGCGGCCTCAGCTGACTTGCTCTCTCCAGTGCAGGCCTGCACAGGCAAGATGGCACAATGATTACATAAATACTCACAAGGTAGAGCTACCTGCCACAGTAAAATACTCGACGCAGGCACCACCTCATTCATATGCAGATCTACTTGAAGTGGGTTGCGTGCTATGGCATGTTTTAAAAATGATTTCATGACACGGTCTATATCAGTGCAAAAGCTGACATTGCTATTGCAGAGATGGTTAAATGCTCTGAAGTGGAAGTGTCTATAAACAAATGAGTTAGGCCTTCATCACTATGGGACAATCATTAGCACAACTTTGGCCTCACATCAAACTTTAACACAGAGGCCACTTTAGTTTCTGCCGACGAGCATAGTCCCACATATGACACCACAATGTCCACACAAATTTTATTACTACAGCATTCGACTTCACTAGCTGCCGACCAAGGTTACTAAAGCCCAACATGCCTGAACAAATTCAAAGTGAAGTAAGGTTATTGATATGCTATGCAAGCAGTGTCGACAAGAGCACAGTTGACAGAAAACATCAAGTGCATCCATTCTGGGACTAATCAACCTATTCGCACGAATCAGCTGTTTCAAGCCAGAGAGTCCCAAGTGGTGAGCGATGACCTACTTGCAGCAGGGCGGGCATGACAGTCTTGACGGTCGGCATGACCGTCTGGAAGCTGCAGTTGTCGACCTGCCACAGAAGGCTGGCCCCCTTGTAGGTGAACACTGAGGTCACGTTGTGCAGAACCTCTTCCTGTGGGTGCACCAGCAAGGCATATCATTGCTCAGACATCATAACCAGGGGCATGCAAATACTAATTTCTTTTTATGAATCAAATACAAATAGAAGAAGAAAAAGTCTTCAAATATAGCAAATTTTTCAGCGCGAAAAAATTTTAAGAAAAGTAATACCATATTTACTCGAATGTTACGCGACTTTACAAGCTGCTCAGCAGGAAAAAATGAAACCACGAATGTAACGCCAGGCTTAATGACGCAAAACAAAGTACCTTTAATAGACATCGTGGCCAACATGTTTATTCATATTCCTTGCTTTCGGAGGCCGAGTTCTCGGAAACAGAGTCCTCCTTTTCGCTATCGATGTCTCCTGGTAACTTCTGCCTTATCGATGTTATTCACCGCAAGAAAGAATCCATTCCTCTTCATGAATGTTTGGGCCCACCCAAGAGATGCTCTGAACCTCCCATTTCCCGAGCAACATTAACTTTTCAACGGATCAGCTCAACACTGACCCCATGAGACAGCTGCGCTGCTGGCTAATAAAGTACGCCACTTTTTTCTCTAGCTCGACGTGATGGCCGTGGTGAGGCCCACGAAATCCTTTGCACTTGGGCTCACATTTAAAAAGCCCCTCCCGCTGCAGCCGACCTCCGCGGATGGTTGACTCATTGAGGTCAAGTCTTCGAGCGGGTTTCGTAAATTATTCTCATGCGAGACGCAACTTCTATGCTTTACACAGGATCTTAATTTCATTCTTGACCGAGGTTCCATAGCTGACTGTATACAGTAGCCGACGGGTAATTCGGACTTGTAGGATATTTCGGACTTCGATGAGGCACCGTCAGTCGCCCCATAGAAGCGCATACATAATCGCGACGGATATTTCGGACTTCAAAAGTCCGAAAGTTCGATTTTTCGGACTAATTTCAGTCGCCTGCGGGCAAAAGTCAGCCATCTTATCAACTTTTCGGCGGCGCAAAAGGCGCCATCTTAGATTGAGGTGGATTTATGCTGCAGTTGGCTTGGCTTGACACACTTTCGGAACCTCATTGTTGCCAGTAGAGGTCCCTGCGATCTCTGACACTTCGAGGTGGCAGCCGGATTGTCATCGCCGCCTACTTGCGTTTGTCACCGACATCGTCGCGGGCAGTTATCGCTTGTCCGATGCATTGAAAATTGGTTGTTGGGAAGGAAATTGTGCAGGAGCTATCTCACATCTCGGTAGGAAAGGGTAAAGGAGGGACTAAGAGAAGAAAGGAAAAAAAGAGGTGCCATAATGGAGGACTCCGGAATAATTTCGGCCACCTGGGGATCTTGAACGTGGACTGACATCACACAGCACACGGGCGCCTTTGCGTTTCGCCTCCATTGAAACGTGCCCACCACGGTCGGGTTCCAACGCACCCCCGGATCAGTAGCCGAGCGCCCTAACCACTGAGCCACCGCGGCATGTCTCATACGTTCACCATTCGCCGTTTCGTCACTTGGGTTTTTCTGACCGCGTTGACCGAGTGACGCTCAGTCTTCACGAAGTTACATCTGTTCACCGTTTTGTGATTGTGAACGGCGGTTTCGCCGCTTTGAAAGAAAAGTGCCTTATCTTTGCGTGTGTTTAACGAGCGATGTGGTGCACACTCGGATTGTGGACAACATGGCCCCACCAGGTCCGTTAAAGAAGTGTGGGAAGTATTCCAACTAAATGCGGTGACCTTGCTGCCTAGCGTGTACTGTGAAAGCACAACCTTGGCGCAAATACGGGTGCAAATCGTCGCCAGCAAGAGAAATTTGCCGCAAGGTAAAATCAGCGACATTTTTAAGCCGATTTCATCTCAATAAAGTAATTTTTTTGTACTTCGCGGATTTTTCGGACTACAGTAAAAGCTTCGAATTCCACGGGGCCGCCAGGCCAGTTCGAATTAACCAAAATTTGAACTAATGAAAGTGAGCAAAAATGGACGCGTTTGATGCACGGAGGGCACAAAAAATATTTATTTAGCAAAACAATCTGTTATCTCCTGCTTTTTATCTCTGAGGGCTACCGTAGTCACTCGGTCTTCTAGAAGACAAGATTATGTCTGTCTCGAAAGCGGTGAAACCATCCTTCGGAGGCGACAAAATCTTCCACATTCATGCGCAGGACGAAATCGGCCGCCTTCGCCATGATAATTGGGCTGCTCAGTGGAATGCCTGCGCTTCTCATTTCCTTCACCCATGTGATCACAGCGGTCTCAATTTCCGGATACTTGGCTAATCGGAGCCTTTTTCTGTTGCTGGCGAAATCTTCGGCTTCGTAGGCATCCTCGATGGCCTTTCTATTTCGGACGTAGGTCGACAACATGCTTGGTGGAATCCCGTGCTTTTTCGCGATTTCCACTTTGCTGGCCTTCCGTTCGTCCACCTTGCGTAAAATCGCCACTTTCTCCTTCACCGTCTTGGACCAGTATTTCCCACGCGAACACATCTCGCGGACACAAGCTCACAGCAAGCGGCGTGCAAAACGAGGGCTAAAACACTAAAACGTCGTTCCTCGAAGCAGTCGCGGCAGGAAAGACTGGTTAGTACTTGTTCCAGCACCCTAGCAGCACCCCGATGATTGTGCCATCTATGGTTCTGCTGTGAAAGCTTCCAACGATGGTTTTCAACAGCGGCGCGCAGTTCGAATTATGGGTGGCGGCGCCAATTTTTGAGTGAATTAACGAGCTGTTACGCACATAGAGCTGTTATGCACTGCAGACCGGACCACGATGACTATTTCGAATTATCCAAAATTTCTAATTAACGAGTTGTGAATTAACGAGCATTCACTGTATTCAATTATTCGGACCATTTTTCGGGTCCCTTCGAGTCCAAAAAATCGGTAGGCGACTGTATTTGTCTACACACAGGGTTCCATTGCTATGCCCGGTTCCACTGCTATGCCCAACAAGTGCATGCAACCTCTGCTGCCGTCACAAACAGGCACTGTGGAATGTAGCCACTGGAAACCCTGTACTGCACAAAATTGTCAAGACAGCAAGAAGGAGCGGTGGCAGTGGCACTGCATTTCACTCACGGGGTAGTGGAGGGCGGCAAGGCTGAGCAAGCCCAGGACAAGCTGCTGGGTCTGGGCAGTCTGGGAGATGCGCAGGCACTTGACCAGGGAAGCAAGTTCCTGGCGGGGTGCCAACAGGCCATGCGCCTGCAGGGCCGTCAGCACGCACTGGTGCAGGTATGTACTCGGCATGGGGGGACATGCCCAGCTCCAGGCTTCTGCACCACAGGGGAGAAGGGAGAGGAAACATTTATTACCCCATCGCCCGTTACTGCCAGCTGTTGTGCCCACAAGATTTGTAAGATGTGATAGCAACACCCTGTTATTCACTCGTTTCACAGCGATAGCTGTTAATGAGAGGACCCTCCAAATCCGCAATGTTGGCGTAGACATTCCCACAACAAGGTAGGAAAAAAAGGAAGAAGGAAATTGCAGCTGCTGCATAGCAAGAGCGAGAGGGAAGCACTGCACTGCAGAGGCACAGCGCAGAAAGTAAGGCACCTGGAAGCTGCACAGTGGCATAATGCAGAGGTTCACAGCAACAACATGGCATGGAGGGAGGGTATGAGGCCCCAAGGCATGCCACAAGACAGCACTGCACTCGCTTTGTTTAACTGCAACAGCCTGCGAAAAGGCTTTCCGAGGCCCAAGAAAGGCCGCTTCCCGGAGTTGGAGCGTCGCCATGCAGAGTTCATTAGCGAGCAACGTTCCCGACTAGTTGGAGTAAGCATTGAAATGCTTCAGTGCAAAGCACAGGAGCTTGCGCGGGACACGGTTTTGGCCTAAAACCAGTTTAAGGCATGACGAGGCTAGGCGCAGAAGTTTATGCGAAGGGCCGGGTTCTCCCTTCGACGCACGACTTCTATTTGCCAGAAGCTGCCCGGGGACTTCGAATCAAAACTTCGAGAGTTCCAGCACTACGTCATCGATCTTCGTCGCTCTACCAACATGCCACTTGGACATATCGGCAATGCCGACCAGACCCCCGTGTATCTGGACATGCCTATGTCCAGAACAGTGCACAAGTCTGGCGAGCATGAAGTTCGCCTTAGAAGCACTGGCAACGAAAAAAATCGGATCACCGTTATGCTGGCATGTTTGCCTGACGGCCGCAAGCTCCCTCCATTCATCATTTTTCGCTCGAAGACGATCCTGAAGAAAACTTTCCCGAAAAACGTTATTATGCGCTGTCACGAAAAAGGTTGGATGGGCTCGAATCTTGTCATAGATCGGATTCAAAGCGTGTGGGACCGAAGGCCAGGCGCATTGCTGCATCCGGAACCAATATTGGTTCTGGACTCTTTCCGAGGTCACCTGACACCCGGCGTCAAACAAAAGCTGCAGCATGACCAAACGCATCTCGTTGTTATACTGGGTAGCATGACCTCCATTCTCCAGCCTCTGGACGTTTGCAAGAACAAGCCCTTGAAGGATTGCTTGCGACAGTTATACTGGGAGTGGATTGAAAGCGAATCAACAACAACACCTGCAGGCAGGCTGAAATGCCCAAGCGCATCTACCGTTGCCCACTGGGTTTCAGCAGCCTGGTAAGGGCTGCCTCATGATTTGGGCTACCGCGCATTTAAGAAATGCTCAATTTCAAATGCTCTACACGGAAGCGAGGACGACCTGCTGTGGGAGGCAGCTAGTGACAAAGTAAAGTCAAGCTGTGATGATGACAGTGACGGCGACAACTGCCGTGAGGATGACGGTGTATAGGAATGCCTGTTTGGCTTGTATTTCAATAAAGTTGTCTTTGACCCTCAGAACAGTGCGATGTCGGTTCCTCGCGTCACATTCAGGTTCTTTCGGTTTTTCTGTCGCACGCCCGAAGTCTACCCTCGCGTTACAATCATAGTTTTCTTTTTCCCCTTTTCACACCCTAAAAGTCGACCCTCACGTTACAATCGTGGTCGTGTTACATTCGAGTAAATACGGGACATAGCACAGCATGACGGGTATTGTTGGGTTCTCGCGTTACATAGCATAGCGCAACTGTATGCCAGTTATTTCTTTCTCAAAACATTGACAGATCCCCAGCATCGCAGGGTGCCCACCGGTGATGCAATGGATACAAGCTTTCCCCAGGCCTGGTGCTCAGATTCTTTAGGGTGAAATGCTTGGGAAATGGGCCTTTGATCCCACCTTGAGTAGAAGGAAAATACCTTGTGCCATGGCGCTCTTTGGCCACAGATGCCCTGGCGCCATAAAAAATCCATCATCGTCAAATCACTAAGCACAGAAGCAGAGACCTCTTAAAAAGTTTCCCAATGTGTCCATTGCACAAGAACTCCTCCAAGCTACATGGTTTCAGGACACAAAGGGTGTTAACAAAGCAGTTCTCTGTCAATGCCAAGAGAGTGAGGGTTTATTGACTTGAAAGGCAGAGAGGTTGGCCTGAAAGATATCTGGACTGCTACTCTGCACTGGGGAACGCAAAGAAGAGAAAAAAGAGGGTCACGATGGAGGTGATGATGATAAGAGGAGGCAGATGAAAAAATATATTAAAAAATGCACACTTTCTAAGATCACGAACGTGAGACAAGATCCGTGTCACTTAAAAGCGTTGTCAATGCCAATGTAATGCAGCAAGTGAACAAGGATATGCAATGACTCTACCTCTTGAGCAGCGCATAAAGTGGCCCAACCAGCAGCATGACCTCTTCGATCGACTTTCGGCTCTGGATCCTCTCCAGCAGGATGAGGACGCGCTTCCACTGGGGAGACTCTGCTGGGTCCTGTTCTTCTGTAGCATCCATGAGCCCGCCAGCAGGCGAAAGCAGGAACACAGATTTTTGCGAAAGCAGTTGGGATTCAAACACTACGAAGTTGCTAGATGGAAGTTTCAAGATAAGCAAGACAGTCGAGCCCACGTACAATGGCCGCATTTATAATGAACATTCGCTTATTACGAGTGAGAGTGATGCTAGTGTCAAAATATGCTTCTCTAATTACACTGAGTCTTTGCTGAAACAAACAAACAACCATGGCTACAACACTGTTAGGGCAAAACAAGGAAGCTTACACAATGCACCACAAGCCCAAACTTCCACACGGTGTGGTTCCTCTTTATCTATGGCACTCCTGCTAGCATGACTCACGTATAACGTCAACACTCTGGGCCTCTCTACCGTGTCGGGGCATAGGATTTACTTATGCACAGCGGCACCCTCTACATGTGCCGCTCAGTCGCTTCTGTTGCGGCCCCTTCATATACAGAATTGTCGTTCTCTGCTCCGGCACCTATCCCTGCCACATACCTCTCCTTGCCCTCTCCCTTTCCAGAGCCTCCTTTCCAAATTTTTTTTCCCCATTTCTTGGTAGCTATTTTACAGCCACCGCTGTAAAAGGAAGTGAGGCCACAACCCCTAGCAGAGTGAAAGCCTTCTAAGGCTAATAGCTGGCCAGCAGAAAAGCCCACATAGCTACACCCGTGCCCTGCAAGGAATGCCTAAAATATCACCACCACCATCATCATCATCACAACCAACTTGAATATGCCCACTGCAAGGCAAAGGCCTCTCCCATGTCTCCCCAATTAGCCCTGTCCTTTGCCATCCACAGCCGCCGTATCCCTGCAATCTTCTTAATCTCATCCGCCCAACTAACTTTCTGCCGCCCCCTGCTACCCTTGCCTCCTCTTGGAATCCACTCCGTCACCCTTAAGGAGCAGAGGTTATCTTGCCTTCGCAGTACATGCCCTGCCCAGGCCCACTTCTTCCTCCTGATTTTGACTAAGATGTCATTAACCCGCATTTGTTCCTTCACCCACTCTGCCCGCTTCCAGTCTCTCAATGTTACACCTATCATTTTTCTTTTCATAGCTCACTGCAATGTCCTTAACTTGACCTGAATACTTTTGTTAACCTCCACGTTTCTGCCCCATAGGTGAATACCGATAAGACACAGCTATTGCATACTTTTCTCTTGAGGGATATTGGTGAACTGCCATTTATGATCTGAGAGAACTAGACACATACGCTCCACCTCATTCTTATTCTTCTAATTATTTCCCTCTCATGGTCCTGATCAGCAACCACTACCTGTTCTGAGTAAAGTATGCCAGTTAGAAAACAAGAAACTGAACCTTGGAACCTCCTTTTTGTTCACAAGGTTTGCCTTGAACACATGTCGGCTCTAAGAAAAAGCAACTGTTTGCATGTAAAAGTGTGAAACTTCTGCAACCTCAAAATTCTGGCGTCCAAAAAGCTTGCTTGGCAGTCTGTATTATCTTTATTACTAAGTGGCTAGTGGGCAGGAACTTGCATGCAACTACGTTTCACCAGTACGGCAAGCTCATTTACTTTAACACAAGCATCAGTTTAATTCAAAATCGCCAATTCAACTCACAAACAGAAGCGCTGGTACCGAAGAAATGAACCTCAAAGCCAACCAAGAAACCAGCCTAGTCACCTCATTTTCTTGGCCTCCCGAACCGTCCGGGCTGGACACTGCAGTGACACGCCAGTACGCTGCAGAGGTTCCACGAGAAGGCTTCCGAAGAAACACACCTGCAAGAACACACAGGAAACGCTTGAATGTCATGAGTGCTACGAGGCAAAGGCGAACTCTCTGTGCTGTAAAACAAATGTTGCCGCTCGACTGCAGCATCGTGACTGTCACAAGGTGTAGGTGTCATCTCATTCTCCCCTTCATCTGCATTGTTTTCTGTGCTTCTCCTCTATGAGCAACTGCCCCCTACTGTACCTCCCAACTATCCCGCAGCAGCAATGCTGTCTAGATTCAATAAGGAAAACACCAGGAAGTCCAAAGGCCAATTTCAGCAAGAATATTCTTTACCTGTAATGGAGCTAATGATGCATTTACCAACCACCAAACATCAGCTTACGGATACGCCAAATCAACGCAGATTGAACCAAAGCTGATTTAAGCACTCTACAGGAAAGCAGCTATCCACTAAATTTCACTCCAGATCAGGAGCTAAAGAGAAGTGAAGTAAAAAAAATGCATTTCACAAAAACTTAAGCAGAGGTGCCGAATGGGCAAGCAGATTTTCATGAAGCATTTGACTCTAGCCCCAGTCAAATTAGGAACTTCTATGAGGCGTCCATACATGTAATGTCATACATTAGATACCTGTGACTAACATGTGCAAGAAATGATGTTTATTTTCCAAGCCTGCACCACACATCCCAAATTAATGCCATTTATCAGAATGAAAGCTACTCATAAGCTTGAATCCATTCACACCAATACTGCAATACTAAAATCGCCTTGCACAGAATAAAATTCTTTTTAACCTGGAAAACTAGTTTTAAGCCAGTGCACTAGCAAAACAGTACCAGTCGGAGATGCAAGCAGAAACGGTGCCTATATCATCAAGTGTGCTGTGGAGATGCCTCATTTGACAGTTATGAATAAAATTTTAGCTGCTTGATAAGATGCTGCTGGAAATTGAATAATATGCTACTGCATGTAGGAGACTGCAACTGCAGAACAGTACTCATTCCATAAGCGAAAGAGCCGAGGTAAATTTATCAAACTGTAGATACCTCATGCCAAATGTCATTGAGCTTGCTCACGCAGCCTGACATCGAAAGGCTTTACAGCTAAGGGCGTGAGAGGGCTAGAGTCAACTGCTGCTAATCTGAACCCTCTAAGAGGACCAAAAGTTTCTTAATATTATATGTAGTTCGTGAAAATCTTTTTTTAGGAGGACAGTTATCATAAGAGCCGAATATTCGAAAAATAGTTTTTTCACTTTCTAGATTACACGAGTTTGAATTACCCAGAGTCCACTGTAATGCTGCTGTAGAACCTTGTTAACATGAAGCCCGTCAGAATGCAACATATTCTAATTAGGTGGGTTTAAGAATTGTCGAAACCTGAAGGTAAGCAAAGGAGGCAAGTACAAAATGTTGTCTAACCGCTTGTGGCACTGTTAAGAGTCGCTATGACTGCACACAGTAAAGCTGCGGCTGAAGTTAAACGAACAACTCTTCCTCCATCGGGAGCTCATTTCGACTCATTATGGTTGCCACATCAATGCCGGTTGCCCAAAATTTGGTCAGGCTGGTTTCGATATCTGAGGGATATTTTCGATGTTACCAGCGCACCAGGGCAGCGGCCAAGGTCAGATACGTCAGGTTAATGGTGCAGAGCAGCTTTAACTAAGGTGCATGCGCAAAACAGCAACTGTTGGTTAAAGAGAAGCAACAAGAAGAGTGTGTATGCAGTCTATCTCGACTATCCAGGCACTGCACAGCACAGCGTATTTTGTATCGATGAACTCGGTGCACCACACGAGGTGCAAGAGATGAAAACTATATTCTTTATTGGTGCCGGAACCTAATGCCACCAAATGCTGATCAGGCACCGGTGAACCACAAAGGGTCGCCATGACCAGCACAATGTCACCGTGCTGCGCACCAGTGCTGCCACTAATTGCACAATGGTGTGGGAAGCAGTGAAAAGTACAATATTAGACATCGCGCTACTTAATGTAGCCTTGCGCTCTAAAATAAGCGGTATGACATTGTGTTACTATAGCAGAACTCAGGTGTTACCAAGTCTGGGTGACGGCAAACTTGGCAGTTCCCACATAGCACGTCTTTGAATTAACTGAGCCAGAGCAAGATGCTGGCTCAAATTATTTGGTAGAACTTACATTACAATCTAATGAACCTTAGAAACGTTTTTAATTATCCTGGATCTCGAATCAGCCGACGCTGACTTATCGAGGTTTCAATGTATACTTCTGTGCCTGTGTGGCATGGTTACACAGCAAAGAGAACCACGAAAGCAAGGAAGTTTTGGGCAGCTCAGCAGATCTTGCATACCTTTCGCAGTGCTCCGCTGACAGCTGAGTGCTGAACAGAAGGTGGGGTGTCAAGGGCCAAGTCGACCAAGGTGTCCAGAAGCATGGCCTGGTTTTCTTCGGGCAGCTTCTTCACCAAATCCTTGCTGACCTGCACATTGTGGAATGCAGAAGTCTCACTGCGTGCAGAAGCACTTAACAAACTAGTCGTTTTTTATATAAGAGTAGCAATCAGGGATACCTAATCATTTTAACCTCTCAGAACTCCATACTCCAAAAGATGCTAATAAACCCTTGTTTCTTGGCTTAGATTTCTTTGTGCCTAAGATGCATGCAAAAAAGGGCACGTAGATGCATGACCCGTCAAAAAGAACATACTGGCTAGCTGCCGAATGCTAGAACCTGCTGTGAGTACTTGTAGGCACGCATGAATTTATAGGTGCTCCTGCTGTGGAGCACTTAAGAGTATGAACAGTCCTCAAAACGAAATATGTAAAAGAAAGGGGCAGAAACATGCATAGATTCAGGTGCTCAGGGAACCTAAAAAAGCACTCCAAGGAACCAAAAGGTTCTGCAGGAACCATTCTAAGGAGCCATGCTGCAGGCTCGTGTCTTCTGACAAAAATAAAGAACCCACAAGCGCAAAAAAAAAAAAAACCTGCTCAAAGATGAGCAGGTGTTTAGCAATAGGCAAGATTCAATGCTTGAAGCACCACGGTGGCTACCAATGCAGCGCCTTTTCCAGCACCTCCACTGCTCCCTCCGCATCGGCCAGCCGGGTTACCCGGGGGTGTTGTACTTGGCACAGCAGGCCCTCAGCAGTAGCGCCTGACTGGAGGGCAGCGGTGTCGCAAGTGCGACGTCACGGTCTTCTGGACCAAGGGTTGTCGAGCTCAACTTCACAGCTGCTTACAAGGCAGCCTGGAATTTATTTATTTATTTATTTACTCAAATACCCTCAGGGCCCGAAGGCATTAAAGAGGGGAGTAGGAAGGACATACAGTGGGTCCGATACAGTGCAGCAGAAAAGCAAGATAGAAGAAATGAAAACGCGGCGAAAAATGAACAAAACATAACACAAAATAAGGCAAGAGAAGGCAAAGGGGAAAAAACAGCAATTCCCAAAAAAAGAGATCATTTCCGGCCGACAGCAAAAAGACAACGAAAACGAACGCAAAACAAAACTGACTAAAACCTACAAATAAAGATTACATAGGGCAGTCTTAAAAGAACTTGGATTAGAAATATCGACAATGTGCCTGGGAAGGTGGTTCCAACTGTCAGAAGTTTCAGGGACAAAAGAAGAAAAAGCGTGTTTAGTATGGAATGACGGAACACCTACTTTGCGAAGATGATCAATGCGGCCTGAGATATATGTAGGGGTAGTTAGTAGCCAGCTCTTAAGGAAGGGTTTTGTAGTAATAGATCTTATGAAATAGGCATGAGCGTGAAATTTTTCTGCGGAGTGAAAGAGCTGGCAATGATAAAGTAGTTTTCATAGCAGTAACACTGGAGATATGGTGATACAGTTAAAACTCGATTTAACGAAGTTGAGGGGAGCCGTGAATTATTTCGTTAAATCGAGAACTTCGTTAAATTGAATGAGGCATTTCTTGGGCACATAATTCAGTACATTCGATTACAGTAAAACCTCGTTAAAATGTACCCGCTTAAACAGTACTTTCATTTTAAAAGTAGTAAAGTCAAGTCCCCGACTGAGCACCCATTGAACATAATGCATCCGCATAAACCGTACCAGCTTATCGCGGTCGTATCGGTTAGCACGTACCATTTTCACTTTTCGTCGCACTCGCGCGTGACGAATTCACGCCGGTAGCACCGACCCAAAGGACGGTTCGGCTAGCGGCGCAACAATCTTCCCTAAATACCGCCGACGGGACGGCAAGCCACACAGCTAATGACAAATTGGCGCCAAAGTTGGTAATCATACAACTAGCGCAATCTTTGGGGGTCCGTATGGTCATCGTCATGACCCCCCGCGCTACTTTCGAGTGGGTAGCGCCAACACCACGACCGGCGCCGCTAGCGCGTATGAAAAGAAACAACAAAAATTCTTACTCGACAAGAAAGGCCCGAGGGGACTACAAATTTATTTTCCGCCAAAGAACTCGGTGATCTTTGCCTGCGTGCGCTTTGTGAGCAACGGCCGCACCGATTTCTCGTAGGTCTGAAGTGCGTCCAGCGCGTCTTCCGTCCCCTCGTGTGCGCCGGCAAAATGTCGCAGCAGATCGAGAGCATCCATCACCTGACCTGGTGTCGGCACGGGAGCTTCGGCACCTGCAGGGTCGTCGGCAGCGTCTTCAGCTGTCACTCCCTCCACGCTTCCTACAAGCCACAACATATCGGCATCAGTCAAAACTTCCGTTGTGACTGCGTTTGCGTCGGCGTTCACGTAGTCTGAGAAACTTATGCCTGTGGGCACTTCATCCACTGAGCGAAGGTGTTCCCAGGCATCTTCATCCTCGTGCACGAGCTCGCGCAGTCCGGACCAGCTTCGGCAGTTTCAGGGCCTAGTGTACCGAAACCGGCAGTCCTGAAGCCGTTGACAATTATCGACGGCCTCAATGCTCTCCACACACCACGTCCGCGGTCACGATAGCAAGGCTAGACTGATGGAGGCCTAACAAGCTGAGCTTGACAAAGACGTGCGTTCAAAGGCACGGGGAAATCCGCACAAGAGCGAACACAGAGCACAACACACAAACACACACACAAAAAAAACACGCGAACTGCAACAGCGCCATCTATGAAATGTGGCACTTTTTTACTGCTGGCGCCATCTCGTGAGCGCGACTCAAAATTAAAACTCGTTTTGCGCCGCGCAGTTTGAAAAAAGCGACGGGATGAAGATGCTCCGCGCTGTTACCGCTGACTCGCAATCAATAAATTTTGGGGTGCTGTCTACAAAATAGACCAAAAATTAACACTTTTTCACCTTTATTTCTCGAAAAAAGGTTCGTTAAATCGGGACAGATCACGGAATCGGTTTCGTTAGTTCGGGTTAGTCAAAGCATTGAACCCTATGGGCGTCTGAGGGGGAATTAGGATACCTTCGTTAAATCGAGATTTTCGTTAAATCGGGTTTCGTTAAATCGAGTTTTGACTGTAATTGGAAAGTATGAAACGTGACACACGGTTTTGAACAGATTCGATTTCAGTAGCTAATGATGACAGGTCAGGGTCCCAGATAGATGCTGCATATTCCAATTTAGGCCGAACAAGTGTTTTATATAGGAGCAATTTTATTGAAGTAGAAGAAAGGGAGAAGTTTCTGCGCAGGTACCCCAACATGCGGTTAGCATTGTTAGCAATAAATTTCACGTGCAGATTCCAAGAAAGATTAGAAGTTATGTGCACACCAAGGTACTTATACGACGGCACAGTTTCAAGAGGGATATTATTAAGGTCGTAAGTGGCTATTCCAGTGTTACATCGAGAAAGATGCAAATGTTTACACTTATTATTGTTAAGTTCCATGTGCCATAATTTGCACCATTCTGAAACTTGGTTGAAGGACAGAAGTGTCAGAGTCACTGTTAATTTCACGGTAAATAACGCAATCGTCGGCAAAAAGATATACGGAAGAAGCAATGTTGTTAGGCAAGTCATTAATATAAATGAGAAAAAATAGGGGCCCTAGGACAGAACCCTGGGGAACGCATGAGCCCACTGGAGAGTAACGAGAGTTGGATTTATTAGCAGTCACGTATTGAGAACGATTAGTTAGGAAAGACTGAAGCCACGAGACGATGTTAGGGTCGAGATTGAGATTATTTAATTTGAAAAGTAGCAATTGGTGAGAGACTTTGTCAAAGGCTTTGGAGAAATCAAAGAATACAGTCGCCGACCGATTTTTTAGACTCAAAGGGACCCGAAAAATGGTCCGAATAATCGAACAGTCCGAAAAATCCGTGAAGTAAATCACTTTATTGAGATGAAATCGCCTTAAAAATGTCACTGATTTTACCTTGCGGAAAATTTCTCTTGCTGGCAACGATTTGCGCCAAGGTTGTGCTTTCACTGTACATGCTAGGCAGCAAGGTCACCGCATTTAGTTGGAATACTTCCCACGCTTCTTTGACTGACCCGGCGGGACCATGTTGTCCACAACCCGAGTGTGCACCACACCGCTCGTTAAAGGGACACTGAGGAGAACTCTATCATTTTTTTTTTGTTAGCAAAATCTGATACTTCGGCATTTCATGGCTTTGTTGCCGCTTGTCCGGGCGCGAAAGATGCATTTATTTCAAAGATATTTGGATTCGGAGTTGAGAAAGTTTTTCCCGCCGCTCTGATTCAAACTCGAGAACTCTTATGACGACATGGAGAACTCTTATGACGTCACAGAACGGAGTGACGTGATACGTGACGTAAACGCAGACTCCGTGATTTCTGACAGCTAGCGGTGCGGTGCGCAACCTTCCTTTGCCAGCCTCAGAGATTCGTCGCTTCCATGAAGTAAGGAAAATTCCTCCAAGGTGGCGCCTCTTGTCCTAGGAAGTCATCACGCTTGTACTTGCGAGATTGGCCTGTGGCGGCGACACCTGTATTTTGGTTCTTGCTATTTTCTACATTACAAGAGCTTTGTTTTCAGTAAGAGTGGCGTTTTTGTGATTAGGAGCTGCTATTCTATCGATACAAGCCAACTTCAATTTCTCCTCAGTGTCCCTTTAAACACACGCAAAGATAAGGCACTTTTCTTTCAAAGCTGCGGAACCGCCGGACGCCATCACAAAACGGCGAACAGATGTAACTTCGTGAAGACTGAGCGCCACTCGGTCAACGCGGTCAGAGAAACCCAATTGACGAAACGGCGAATGGCGAACGCATGAGTCCCACCGCGGTGGATCAGTGCTTAGGGCGCTCGGCTACTGATCCGGAGTACCCGGGTTGGAACCCGACCGCAGTGGCCGTGTTTCGATGGAGGTGAAACGCAAAGGCGCCCGTCTGCTGTGTGATGTCAGTGCACATTAAAGATCCCCAGATGGTCGAAATTATTCCGGAGCGCTCCATTACGGCACCTCTTTCTTCCTTTCTTCTCTCAGTCCCTCCTTTATGCCTTCCCGCTAAGATGTGAGATAGCTCCGGCACAATTTCCTTCCCCTCAACAACCAATTTTCAACATATGGGACAAGCGATAACTGCCCGCGACGACGTCGGCGACAAAAGCAAGTTGACAGCGATGACAATCCGGCTGCCACCTCGAAGTGTCAGAGATCGCAGGGACCTCTATTGGCAACAATGAGGTAGCGAATGTGTGTCAAGCCAAGCCAACCTCAGCATAAATCCACCTCAACCCAAGATGGCACCTTTTGCGCCGGCGAAAAAGCCGATAAGATGGCCGATTTTGGCCCGCAGGCAACTGAAATTAGTCCGAAAAATCGAACTTTCGGACTTTTGAAGTCCGAAATGTCCGTCGCAAATATGTATGCGCTTCTATGGGGCAACTGACGGTCCGAAATATCCAACAAGTCCGAATTATTGGAGTCCGAATTACCTGTCGGCTACTGTATACAGTCAGCTATGGAACCCCGGTCAAGAATGAAATGAAGATCCTGTGTAAAGCATAGAAGTTGCGTCTCACATGAGAATAATTTACAAAACCCGTGTTGGCAATGACTGAAAAAAAGAATTTGACTCAAGAAAATTGGCAAGGTGAGAGCAAATGACATGTTCCATGATCTTACAAGAGATGCTAAGAAGTGAAATGGGTCGATAATTATTACGAGTTTGTTTGACACCAGCCTTGTGCACGGAAACCACCTTGCCCACCTTCCAGTCGCTAGGAGTACAGCCAGACACAAGAGATTGTTGAAAGAGTTCAGCAAGAATAATAGCACTGTACACTTTGGTATTTTTCATAATTTTCGAGTTTATGCTATCCACTCCGCATGATGATGACGTCTTAAGCTGATCAATTATTTTTTCGATGCCAACAGAATCTATTATAATGGGGTTCATAGACAAGAAGTCGTGGGGTGGGTAAAGAGGAATTGTGGTAATTAAATCGTTAGGAAAAGAAGCTGTAAACACATCATTAAGAACATCAGCACACATTTCACTGGGAATTACTTGATCGTCTAAAGTTTTAAGATTAATTGTAAATCGATCAGTTTTCTTAACCACGTCCCAAAATTGTTTGGGATTATTTAATAGCATCGACGGGAGAGTATGACTAAAAAATGACTATTTAGCTAGTTTTAGTGCTGACTTATATTCAGATGCAGCGGAGTGATAAGCATCCAACCAGAGCACAGAATTGGACAGTTTGGCGGAACAAAACAGACGTTTCTTTTTGTTTGACAGCCTTTTCAGTGAAGAACTAAACCAGGGCAAACATTTGTTAGTTAATTAAAAAGGTTCCATTTAATTTCGTTTGGACACTCGTGAAAAGACGGTAAGTACACATCGATAAAACCAGCGAGTTCACGATTTATGGCCCTAAAGTTGGCATTTTTGTATTCACGGATGGATGTATTTAGAATCGTTATTTTGGCGTGGTGACACGACGTTCAATGAAAAATGAAGCATACAATGATCACTTAAGCCCGGCAAACAAGATATTAGAGCAACAAGATCAGGCAACATGGTAAGAATAAGGTCTAACAAGTTCGACGATGAAGATGTAATGCGGGTAGGCTTAGTAACAAGTTGGGAGAGATTAAAGTCGGCACATAAGCGCAAAACACCATCGCACTCCGTAGAAAAAGGGTCGGCATAAGAACGTACATTGGACCAAATAATAGTTGGAAATTTGAAGTCTCCAACCAAAAGAATAGGAACATTTGGAAAGCGAACGGTAATCGTGCAAACAGTGTCATGAAGTTCTTCAATGAAAGTGGCAATGTACGAGGGAGGGCGATAGCAAACGCCCAAAATCAATTTTTTCACGCGCGTGCGCAGTTCAACCCAAAGAAGTTCTAATCTAGTAACAACATGAACAGGAGAAGAAAAAAGTGTGTCAGCAACAGCTAACAAAACACCACCACCGTTTCTGTCGCCCCTGTCATACCGATAAGTGGTAAAATGTTTGTGGCAATGGAATATTTCCGAGCTATCAACTTTAGCTGAAAGCCACGTTTCAGTAAAGCAAACGATGTCGGCATCACATGCGTCGATAGTCGCACAAAGCTCATCACGTTTAGGCAGAACACTACTAATAATAGTACTATACAGAAATGATAATGAGCGATTGGACAGTGACGGGTGCCCACTACGCCTCGCGCATCGTTAATCTGCGGGCGATTCGGATGAAAGGCATCCAACACCGTGAACTTCAGAAACCCTGTCGTTAAGCTGATCGTAACAGTAACACCTACCGTTCATGTAAAGCTTATTATAGCGCAGTTTGAATTTAGACTTTTGAGCGATACCAAATTCAACGAGTTTTTTCCACGCCTGCCGAGTCATGAGAGAATAATCTTCACCTACACTAATGTCATTATCTTTCAGTTTAGAACTTCAGAAGAAAATTTTTTGCCTTGTTTTAAAAGATGAGAACTTCGCAATAGCTGGCCTGCTTTTCTCTTCAGAAAAAGCTCCAAGTCTATGACCCCGTTCAATCGATAGTTCCGACGGTGGCAAATTCAAGGCTGATGAAAGTACATTCACTAGTTTTTTTTCAGTCTCATCCCAGGACTCAAAATTGGCATCAGAAAGGCCATAAAACAGAAGATTATCAAGGCACTGCTTATGTTCAAGTTCCGCCTGATTAGCCCTCAGTTTCGAATTTTCACTAGCTACGCTATCAGCAATACATCGTAATCGTTGGCACTCCTTCTGCAAAGATCCACTGGTAGCAGGTTTGCCTTCAACCACAGTTAGCCTACTATAAATATCAGATAAACGATTCTGAATTGCCTCCTGACTTCTCTTGATTTCATTGACAGTACTGATTAAGGGGGGACATGGCTCTTTGGCACCGAAAATCGGCCCAAAAATCAGATTTTCAATCTTTTCATTTTCGTGTTCCTTGCACCATTCCGCATCTGTATGCAAATTTTCATCATTATACCCCACGTAATTAAGAAGTTATAGCAATTTAAAAATGCAGTACCACACCCACTGCCCTTTAAATTGTGGACAAACGACCCCCAATTTCGATCGCCCGGCGCATCGAAACTACGTGCTCTACAGCGGCCATTTTGGTCTCGTTCGAAAGCGCGGGCTTTCGGCTTATTTTTTCTTGCGAGCAGCAACCCTGTACATGCCGCCTTCGCCAAAAAAACGAAAGAAAAAATAAATAGCGGCGCGCGCTGCTATTGGCCGGTTTAGGCACGTGATCAAAATTGCGTCGTCTGGTTGGTTCCAGCAAGCTAGCCATGGAAAACGGACGCCTGGCGACGCCATTTTGTCTTTTTGCCGACCACGCTAGTGCAATGCGAGAAACATGCCAGGAGGCGCGAAGAAGTACCGCTCTGTGCACAAGTTCGGGCGAAAGCGTGCAAAAGGAAAAAAAAACGTGTTAATGACGCGACATTGTTGAATACTGTGCAACAAGCAAGCGCCAGTGGTACGGGATTGCGTGACGGCCACGTTGTGGACGGCGACGCTTCTCCGTCTCCGCTGGATAACGGCGGTGTTCTTGGTGCCGATTGTAGTCGCGTACGAATTGACACCGCGCCTGTCACTAACAGTGACATAACTCAAGCGAGTGCCCGTGAGCAGTCTACACTTGATCGACTGGAATCAATGCCGGCGACGGCACGAAAGACCGCGCTGTTCGCCGATGCAAGTGGTGCGTCCGCAGGATCAGACGCAGACGGAAAAGCCTCCTATGCAATAATTGACCTCAGCGTTGCAAACGTCCTCTTGGATGCCATGCGGTGCAAAACGTGTCACGGATGTGTGCGGTTGATTACCAGCGATCAGAGCTATGGCCTCGCCGTGAAACTGATCGTGCTATGTGACAACTGTGGTGAGATTGCGGCCGAGTGGAACTTGCGGAGGGTTGACGATGAGAAAAAGTGCAATCCTTTCGAGCTCAATATTCTTGCTAGTCAAGCAATGCTGTCCACCGGTAACGCCCAGACAGCAATGAACGATATCTTTTCGGCGATGGGATTGTCGCGGTGTGGCATGCACAACAAGACGTTTCAACGGCACTTGAAAAACACACTGCAACCTGCTGCTACTCAAGCAGCCGCGGCAGCTATGGCACAGGCCGCGCAGGCAGTGGCGAAGGTATATGACGACTTGTGTTTTGGACACAGGGGGAACATTGCCATGTGTTATGACGGCACATGGATGACGCGCGGGCACTCGTCACATATAGGCGTCGGTGCCGTAGTGGAACTCTTCACTGGTTATGTGCTCGATTATGTGCTGCTGTCAAACTTTTGTCTGGGCTGCGAAACTGGCCCACAGCTAAACACTGACGGCTATGAACTCTGGAGATCGCGCTACGAGTGCCAAAAGAACACCAACTGCAAGGCTAGCCAAATGGAGGTAGAGGCAGGCAAAATTCTATTTGAGGGGTCTCTACAGCGCCACAACAGGCGCTACACAACGATGTTATGCGATGGGGACAGTCGCACGTTTAATGCCCTTCAAGATGCTAAAATCTATGGCTACATTGAAGTAGTCAAGGAGGATTGCATAAACCATGTGCACAAGCGTATGGGAGCAGCTTTGCGCAACCTCTTGCAGAGGCACAAGGGTGCAGGAAAACAAAGTCTTGGTGGCAGAGGAAGGCTCACAGCTGATCTAGTTGACAAGCTGGCTATATATTATGGCTAAGCGCTAAGGTCAAATGTAGGTAATGTGGATGCCATGAGCGCCGTGATGGCAACATATTACCACATCACGTCTACTGATGACTGCCCCAATCACACTTTGTGTCTCACTGGTGAGCAGTCTTGGTGCCGCCACAATGCTTCAAAAGCAAAAGAGGAGCCCGAACCGAAGCATAAGTACAGTCTGCCAAGCGATGTGGCTGAAGCTCTTTTGCCTGTGTACAGTCGCTTATCAGAGAAGAGCCTGCTGCAGAGGTGCATTCGGGGGAAGACCCAGAATTCAAACGAGAGCTTCCACTCGACCATCTGGACCTTGATCCACAAAGAGCGGCATTCGTCACTGTTTGCTGTGTAAGCAGCCACAGCAGAAGCTGTGCTGCGCTTCAATGCCGGCTGCAAGCATACAACAACAGCAATTCTGCAAGAATGCAACGCGAACGTGCCAGCAACTGTCTCCAGGAGAGCTGAAGAAAAGGACTTGCGCCGTAACGCGTGTTCTGCGAAGAAGCGGGCGGCTTCGCTTGGCTTTGCTAAAGCGGAAAAAAAGAAGCGCCGCGACAGCATGCACCCTGACTATGCTCCTGGTGCATTTTGAAAGCATGCAAAGGTCCTTGGGGTTTTCTTTCGTGATTAAATATGCTGTGAGGCTTGAGTGCTTCTCACAATCCCCCAATTTTGGTGGTGTTGCATTTTTGAAAGATTAATATCTCCGGTCTTGTTCTTGCTATTGCTATAATTTTTTTTTTTTTGCTAGAAAGAGAACCTAGTGAGTCACATGACACCAAGGTAAATGCAATGACCACAAGAACAAATTTATTGAGAAGGTTATCTGTCTAGGGTACCTAAATGGACCTTTCCTTTCAAAAGTTTCCTATTGCATAACTTAGGCTGAAATTGGCATAAGCCACTAATTTTTGCTTTAGTTCACTTTCCACTAGTTTCTGATCATGTTGACATATCAATCATTGGCATAATTTACATGTAGATACTGTGAGATGTTTTTTCTCGTTTTCTCAAAACTGCAATTTTCAGGGTTCTGCAATTTTGGAGGAGCGATATCTCTTAAACTATTTGTGCTACAGTGCATTAAGACTAAAATATGTTCAGTTATTACAAGGCAACATTTACAAAATTAATTATCAATCTTGGGTGCCAACCGGGGCTTTTTGTCACTAAGGTTTTACTAGGTGTAACTTTGGCTGAAATTCTTCTAGCACATTAATTCTTGTCTTGTTGCACTCTATGATCCTTCTAGATCACTCTGGCAGGTCTATTCTCATCATGCCATAGAGTATTTAGTAATTAGCCCACCTCCAAATGAGCAACATGAATTAGGTGGAATTTTGAAAACTATTTCGTCTACAAGAAAACTAATCAGATATTTGAAATCAGCATGCAAAACTACACAAATGGTGCAAGCTTCAACCAGATCCACCTATAAATAAGGAAAAAAAGTTCTAAGAGGGGTGTCCCCCCTTAAGTAGACTTGGTCTTTCTCCATTTTGTTGGTTCGAATATTCATATCCTGTAGCAACCCAAGCATATCACTTAGCTGCCTCTGCTGTGCATCGTCGTCATCTCCTGCATCGTGGAAACCGGTATTCCATCGCGGTCCTGGGTTTTCTTCCACATCACCAGACAGCAGAAACTGCTCTTTAACAACAACGCAGTCACATAGCAAAGACAAAAGTATTCCCGGGCGTGGGAGCAGCAACAAGCAGGCATTGTCCGATTTACTTGCGAAAAGACAAGAGTCATGACTGACCTGGGCAAAGAAACGGACGAAATTGAAGAGCCGCATCACGTAGCCGCACCACTGAACAGTTCCGGGACACGCCAGCAGTTCTTATCGATGAGGAGTGTTGATGACATAGTTGATCCGGATGCCTTGATCCACGAGGAGGCGGTCTAGCAGGGTTGCCAGTGATGGTCAAAGTCTTCACCGTGAAAGCTGGCGAAACTTGTTGGCGAGTCGTTGCATTCCCGTGCTTCCGAAGTGTACAAGGCGCCAAGCTGGAGACATGAAGTAACCTGGGCAAAGAAACGGACGAAATTGAAGAGCCGCATCACGTAGCTGCTCCCACGCCCACTGAGGGTGGCAGGGTGGCAGTCAGTCATGCACCTATGAAGCAAACAGTGAAAGGAGGCAGGTGCTTCTGGCAAGAAGAATGTGATGCACCCTACCCCAAAGCAGGGCCACTGTCACTTGTGATGTAGCAGTGCCATACTCTACTTGAACACAGGGACCCCGTGATCAGTACCTTGCGCACTTCAATTCAATTTTATTTACCTTGGAACATACACATTTACAAAAGTGGGCAACAAAAGCATCTGGACCCTTAGCCAGTTGCTAGTTTGGGTCCATGCAATGAGTGCACAAAATAGCATACCTGGGCACTAGTAACAAATAATTGTAAAACTTACTTGTTAGATCAGCAAGCCTGGTCCCATTTATATAATCACTCTCCTTTTTGTGTCTTCAGGCAGTAAGCACTCATAAAGAAAAAAATACAATGTTTGTTCATATGCTCCATAAGCATAGCTTGTTGAAAGTCCACTCTCCAATGTCATGGGAATGCAAGGAAGATGATGAAGACCATGCAGCCAAGCCACATTTCATCACCATCACTGGTCGCCTCCGCACGAGACTCAAGCTTAGGCTGCTGGCATACGTCGGTGGTTCCTGCCTACACTACCTTAACTGCTTTGTGCGCTAGTCTATTCTCCCCCGTCAATAAGTCCCCTCTTCAGAAGTTGCAGCCCGTCAAAAAAAGTCCATTTAGCGGGAAAAGAAGACTAGTAGCCATCTTGACTACAAGCAATACAGATGTACACAAACACACAGTTGCTCAATGACAATCTCACTGTGTCTGTACCATACATATGCTACACCCACTTCAGGCATGCTCAAAACAGACCAAAGTATCCACTAATGATTTTCTTATACTGAACATTAAACTCTTTTTCCACTAGGTTAATAAACTGCCAAGTAAAGGTAGACAATGCTGCTTTCTGAATAGTTCCTGAACTGCATTTGCCATTTAACTCAATTTACGCAGCCCTTCAACATTTCCAAGTATTTGAAGCTTCAATACCTTTCAAAATTAAAAATATCTCTGTTCATCCCACCTTGTAGCCAAATGCTGCGGCATTTAAAGCATCTTGCAGCTGTCATGTCTATTAAAAGAGTATAGACAACGCATTTTGGTGGCATGTTGTGTTCTTCGCAGTGATGTGTAGGACATTACTATAGATGGCTCACCACGTGGTATTTCCGTTCCGCAGCTAAATAACTTATAATATAATTTTCCTCCCATGCTCCCTTGGTTTGAGTTTCGGCAGCTCTGTGATGTCAGTTTCGCATGCGTAAGGCATAAAAAAAATGCAAGATAACTGCTGCTGCTTCATGCGTTGTCATTCCAGCTCTTGAGGTGGACTGGCTTTAACGTATTGAATTAAAATGATGAAGCAGTGATTACATCGCATTTTTTGTGATGCCTTGTGTGAACTGAAACTGCAAGTTGGCATCATTCAGCCACTGAAAGTGAAACTAAAACAGCATGAGAGAGAAATGAGATTTTAAATTATTCAGCAGTTGTAGGTGAATGCCATGTGGTACTCCACGTATACTAATGCCTGGCGCATCATTAGAAAGAAGAAAACACACATCCAAAAATTAGCTGTCTATACAGCTTTAATTAACTAAATTAACCAACACAAGGAAGCAAGTCATTTGTTCTGACCACCAAAATGAACCAAAGGCAACCTGCACCCACATCTTGTAAGCAGCAACCAATGCCACTATCAGTAGTGGTGCGAATGGCGAAAGCTTTTACAGCGAGCTTTGTAGCAGAAAAAATGTCAATACAAAGCAGCTTCCCAGTGTTTTGCAACAACCTAAAGCTGAGAAATAAAATAAAAATGCTAAATTATACCTTTAATGTGAATGTATCTATTCACCACAAGCACAGATACCAGAGTGCCTCACTTCTGCTGAAGTATACTGTGTAATGTCAGCACCAGCTAAGGAATCTCCAGGTAGTCAAAATTTATCCGGAGTTCTACACTGCAGTGCTTCTCAGTGCTCGGGTGGAGCTTCAGGACATTACCTACTCTCACCAGGCCAGAAATATGCTAAACAGGCAGCTCAGGCACACAGATAAAAATTGACAAAAAAATTTGATACCGAGCTTTGCCTGCACATTCTAAATGTTCAAAGACTGTGACACTTCCAAGTGGCATTTACTGCACCTTGCTGCATACAATTGATTTGTACAGTTAAACTGCAAAAGGGGGCATGCCATTTGCTTTGACTGGCGATATGAATGGAAGGCAACTCACACCTATGTCTTGTAAACTACTATCTGAACCTTTATCTCAACGCAACCAATGAAAACTACTTTTGAGACAAGGAAGTAACGCAATGAGCAACTCAACCAATCTCAAAAGAAAGCTGTCAAAGCAAAGCTCTCTTACTTTCCATTCTGAAATACTTTGCTACACAAAAGACATTACATCAGCCTTAACACACGTGGCACAACCAAAAGCCCTCGAAGCAAAATAGGTAAAAAAACCAACACTGCAGTGATGGCCTTGACCATCTGCTTAGTACGGAGGAGGTGCAGGGTTCGATACCCAGTGCCACTACCCATCAGTTTTCTAGCAGATACAAGTTTCTCCTTGGCCTGGTGCTCAGCTTTCTCTGGGGTGAAATCTTAGGGAAAAAAAAACCTAGTCTTTGACTCCCACATCGTGCAGACCAAAAACATGACAGCCACTGTGCACCTTTGTCGCAGTGGCTTTCTGCCACCGAAATCAAAGCCCCCCGTCGTCATCATCAATAGTCCACACACCTTGGAGTCAACGTGCGTCACCAGTTGGAGTATGCCATTCTGCATCGCCACAGGAACCTGAGGGTGGTTCAAAAGCACCAGGAGTGTATTCTGCTTCTTCAGGCCATGACTCCATGTGACTATCAGCTCCAGCAGCTCCCTGCATGCAGGCACGACACAGAGCAAGGCTTTTCAGACACTTCATCAACAGCTACTGTTCATAAATGATGGCCAATTTTTCAAGCAGCTCCAGTCGGGGACTGCGGAACACTGTGCTGTCCTGGCACTAATCGACGCCTTGCTCGTTTGACATATATACTTGTGTAAGGGCTGTGTTAGTGCAAGGGCCGCAACCACGGCTTGGCAGCCAATAATTTAGAAAGAAATAAAGTCAGCCAAAAGAATTCCACTTCACGTATGTGTCATTTAAACACATGGTGCATTCCACCCGGAGCCAACAGATGGTGAAACCTGCCTACGACACTCTGTACAACCAGTGTGATCATGCTGATGACGTGTTGTTTCGTCAGACTGCCTCACTTTCTACTTGTGAGCAGGGTGTTACACCAAAAAAGGCAGAACGTTATTGGTATTATCTCCAGCAGCACAAAAGTCGGAACAGGGTGCTCCCATGCTAGTGCCGTACTTCCCTGCACTGCCCGCCTGGCTCAGACGCTAGCGGTTGGGCATGCTTCGCATAGAAGTCGCAGCAAAGATGCTTTGAAACTAGTCGCCGTTTATCATAAAAGGCATAACCATGCTACCAGTTAAGCACAACACAATACTCTGACATTAAAATGAAGGTACCACTGACGTTTTTCATGCCTTTGCCAGTGAAGCGATCAGAAAAGCGACCCAGGTAAGGCCAGCTCCCACCAATGGCTTCAGATCGCACAAGCTAAGCATTGTATCGAACCTTTGGCCAAACCATCATTACTCTCAGTAAGGTACTATGGCCCAACAGTTGTATGCACATACCTCTGCCAAAGAAGGGAAGGAAACTTTGGCCAAAAAAGTGGCCTACCAGCATCTTATTTTAGGTGGCTCGTGCTGGCTATCAAGTAATATAGCATGTCACTGTGCACTGTACCGTCCATACCTTTAATTAATGCACTATGTACTTAAAAGATTCATCACAGAAGTGCTAATACGTCATAAAAAAACGTGCCACCCCATAAACAGGGCACGGGTTCCATGTAATGGCTGCACACCGTCAAAATCGCAAAGATAAAGAGCAGTCCTTACACGAATGCCCACGGTACTTTTTACCTTTTTTAGTTTCTTTTCATTCTGGCACCTTCTTTGAATTTCAGTTTGATCATACTTCAGCACAATGCACCTGCAGGGACCCTAAAGACAAGCATTGTAACAAGCTACTGTATAAGAAACTTGTGTAAGGGCCGAACTTTTTATTTAAATTTGGGAGTGAATTTTGTAGATGCGGCTCATACACGAATTAAAAAAAAAGTACAGCCACATTTTTTTTCTCAATTATATAGTTCAGAACAGAGGGTGTGGTCCATACATGGGTGCAGCCCTTACATGAGATTATAAGGTATATATTTGTGGATCATCATTCTAAGAAATTTGTCACTCTACATAGGAACAATCGTCCACAGACCAGAAAAAAAAATTCACATCAAAGGCAAGTGCCAAATTAGGAAAAAAAAACAACAAATGCTATTTCACAAAAATGTGCTGGTTAAACTGTCCCTTCCAATAAAAACATTTCCCCAACTTCATCAATTTAACTCAACTTGGGGTAGGCATGATGCTTACGTAGCATTGCTCCTCATAAAAATAAAATGAAAAGAACACGTTGTGAAGGCAATGTCCCTTTACTAGCTGCAATTTAATGTAAAAAATTCTACCAAATTCTTGTCGGGTAATGGAGCAAGCAACCAATTACTTGTTTGGGGTGGCGAGCACCACCTCTGACCTCCCCTTGTTGTCATCACTGAACCTGAAACACCAGCATTCGGGTTAGCAAGCACGTACTCCGTGTCAGCGGCCACTTCTGCAGCATGCTGGTCGATCTCCTTGAAAAGAAGATGGGGCCTGCTGCACCCCTTGTGAGACGAGTTCAATGCCACCTGTGCAGGCTGACAGACAGCTCTCGGATCCCTTGTACTGGCGACAGTAGTGACAGCACGATGGCACTGCACATGCGGACAAAAAAACAGAGTTGTAACTCTCGCTAGTGGTGCTCGTAGTCTACTATATTCGGCTGCCATTCTGTGCTAGATAAGGTCACATGGTGTGGGAACGCAGGATGGCATCAAACATTTTTAGCTTCAAAAATCGAAAAAAAGAGTAAATAAATGAAGAAGAAGCAATAGTGACCTACACACGCAGAGAATAAGCCTCTGCATTCTGTGTTCTCCATACCTATCCACAATTCTTGATTATATTTTATTTCAGCAGAGTTGACTACCAATGTCTTCCTTTTTTGCAGAATATTTCTGCCAGACTTCTTGTGCACCATACAATGCACTGCTTCTGACACCCTATGTAACTTCTTGCAAAAATACCGATCAATGACTTTCGCTGTTTGGCCCTGCGCATCACGGGAGTTAAAAGGTGTGCACTGCAACCAGCCACCACTTTTTCATTTCTCTGTAAACATTTTACTGTGCACAACATTCTTTTTTTCAGTCACAAACCGCCTAGATTACAAGAAGCTCCTCCAACCACCGAGTGTATCCCTTAAGCACTCCCATGATTCCCGTCCCTTTTCACAATTCAAATATGCTTCCTTTATTTTTCTTTGCTGTACAGGCCACCATACCCACCAAGATTCTGTTCGGCCAAGATCCACTTGATGTCCTCGGCTGTCTGCAGCAGCTGGGCCGAAACAGCGAGAGCCAGAGACTGAAGCTTCTCCTTTGGAAGGGAGAGTGACGCCCCCTGGCGACCGCTGCTGGCGACGGCACAACAGCTGGCATCCAGGTGCAACAGCCACAGGCCACCCAGGAAGTGCACCTGGGGAAAGCAGGAAATTGAAACAGAACAACGGGCTTAGCCAGAAATGGCAGAGGAGTGCTAATATGTTCTCTGTTCAAGCAAACGGAAGTCAAATATAATGACAAACTAAATGACTCAGTTCAGCATTTAGAGATATAGTATATCTGCTTTCAACTCAGAACAATCACGAATGCCAGCGTGGCCTTTAAGCAACATACCTGTTTCTTTGTTCAATTATTCATTTAAAGTAAACATTTACATATGTATTCTTTTTCACCATGAGTGGTGAACCCAGTTGTGCTTACGGCACAAAATGCCCTACCCCCCATTTGCAAAAAAAAAACAGATAGAGGGAGAAAATAAAAGGCATCAGAATGACCTAATTGCATCATATTACAAGGAGCATTGCCAACACTGAAACAGCAAAACTCTCGGTTCAACGAACTACAGTCAACTCCTCTTGAAACAAACTCAGTTGGGATGAATTCTCAGATGAGGTGAACAATGTGTGATCATTTGGTTGGTTTCCCATAGGATTCAATGCAAAAGAAATCCGCATAAGACGAACTATTGTGCATGTCCTTCAGTTAAATAAAAAATAGTTTCACAGCAACTGTGAACCACAGCGATTCTGGTTTGGTTTATGGCGGTTTAACGTCCAAAAGTGACTCAGGCTATGAGAGACGCCGTAGTGAAGGGCTGCGGAAATTTCAACCACCTGGGGTTCTTTAACGCGCACTGACATCGCACAGCACACGGGCGTCTAGAATTTCGCCTCCATCGAAATTCGACCGCCGGGGCCGGTATTGAACCCGCGTCTTCCGGGACAGCAGCCGAGCGCCATAACCACTCAGCCACCGCAGCGGACACACAGCGATTCTGCACAACAGTACTTACAGAATGTCCGCGCAAAACCTCCTAGGAGCGGAAAAAAAAAAAAATGTTTCCACGCCAAAAAGCGCAACTCTACAAAGTAGCTTCTGTGCAGTACCTTCACTCCTGGCTGAGCACGGCGCAGAGATCTGATACGGCCAGAGCTCGGCATCGCACAAGCCACATGACGCAAGCTGCCCTCCTGCTGACTAAAAGGCGTGTAGGTACGAAGTGGAGCTGCTCATTGATTCAGGGCTGAAACAGTTGAGAGGTGAATTTTTCAACTGATACGGAGCCGCAACACACATTATCAAGGTGCTGAGGCGGCCAAATACTATCGGCATCACCGGGGCATTGCCTGAGCCAGACGGAAAGGCATGTGGTGCAGCTGCTCATAAAATTAGCTGTACAACTAGGGAAGGATTGAGATGTCAGACACATGTGCATGCCTAATCATGCAGTTGTGCTTTTGATTGCTCAGAGCTAGGGGGAAAGCAAAAACAAAAAAGGACAAAATATCAGTCGCTGCGGAAGAGAGAGGAAGAGATGCCGCAAAAATAAAACTAGACTGGTGCCGTTTTCAAGTACAATTATCAGAGCTTATTTCATGCCCTCACTCATCTGCTCACTTGATCCCACAATAAATGTTGCATGTGTAACGGGGGCTTAGGTTAATGCTGAGGCGGCGGCGACCGAGTCTCTCATCTGTTCAGGTCAGCAGGCGCTCGGTCTGAGCGATGGCAGTGCGGCTACCTCTTCTTGTTGTTGTTGTTGTTGTTAGCCTATCAAAAGATGGCACATACCCACACTGGGGGATCGGCCAAGAATCTGCTTCTTTTCCTCAGTAAATATAGGATGATGCCCTTCTTCTTCTTCACAATGGCCCCGGGGAGAAAAGGTGCCATCCTGGCGACTCAGGGTGGCGACAACACAACCGGGTCATAGCATGGCTTCAGTCGTTGGACATGCCCAGTCTCGCAAACACGTCGGCGAAGATCGGAAGACGGTGTGAGGGGCTCAATAAGGTAGTTCACGGAGGATGTGCACTCCAGGACGTGGTAGGGGCCATGGTATTGTGAAAGAAGTTTCTTTGATAGGCCGGGATCAGTGGAAGGAATCCACAGCCAGACAAGTGAACCAGGTGGGAAATCCGGATCAAGCTGACCGTCGTCATGGCGGTGTTTCTGGCACCCCCGAGTGTCTGCCGTGAGCGACCGTGCAATCTGGCGGCAGTCTTCGGCGTGCTGGGCAGCTTCAGAAATAGTTGTACACACAGATGAGGCAGGGCGGTATGGAAGAACTGTGTCGACGCGAGCGGATGGATGTCGGCCGTAGAGCAGAAAAAATGGGGAGAAACCGGTAGTGGACTGAGTAGCAGTGTTGTAGGCGTACGTAATATAGAGTAGAACGAGGTCCCAGTTCGTGTGGTTGGCAGCAACGTACATCACCAGCATGTCGCTCAGAGTGCGATTAAATCGTTCAGTTAGACCGTTTGTTTGCGGATGGTAGGCTGTACAAGTCCGATGAATGATATTGCACTCGGCGAGTAGAGCTTTAACGACATCAGACAAGAATACGCGTCCTCTGTCACTGAGGAGTTCACGAGGAGCACCGTGGCGAAGTATAAAGCGCTGCAAAATGAAGCACGCCACTTCACAAGCTGTAGCAGCTGGGAGCGCGGCGGTTTCTGCATACCGGATCAGGTGGTCAATGGCAACAATGACCCAGCGGTTGCCAGCAGCGGTGCATGGCAGAGGGCCGTATATATAGATGCCAACACAGTCGAAGGGGCGAGGAGGACACTGCAGTGGCTGCAACTGTCCAGCAGAGTGATGAGGCAGTTGTTTACAGCGTAAGGCTATAGAGATAAGGTTGAAACTTTCCAAGGGCCCAGACAATGGCCAAGCTCTCTTATTCCGACACAAAGTAGTTGGATTCAGATTTCGTGAGGGTGCGGCTGGCGTAAGCAACCACATATTCCTCAAATCCAGACTTGCGTTGGGCGAGCACAGCCCCGAGGCCAATGCCACTGGCATCCGTGTGTACTTCACTTGGGGCTTGCAGGTCGAAGTGACGCAAGATAGGTGGTGCCGTGAGGAGACTGCGCAAGGTGTTTTAGGCATCGTCGCAGGCAGGCGACCAACTCGAAAAATCCACATTGCTGCCGAGAAGCTGAGTTAAAGGGGCAGCAATGGCCGCAAAGTTGCGAATAAATTGTCGAAAATAGGAACAGAGGCCTAGGAAGCTGCGCAGTTCCTTAATGCAAGTAGGTTTTGGAAACGCAGTCACAGCACGAAGTTTGGCGGTGTCGGGGCGGGCGCCCGCTTTTGACACAACGTGGCCTAAAATTGTCAGCTCACGAGCAGCAAATCAACACTTTCTTAAGTTCAGTTGAAGGCCAGCGTCCGTAAGGCATGTTAAGACGTGCTTCAGCCGGGATAGATGAGTGGCAAAGTCGGGCGAAAATATTGTGATGTCATCGAGATAACACAGGCACGACTTCCATTTCAGGCCACACAGAATGCTGTCCATCATGCGCTCAAAAGTAGCCGGAGCATTACAGAGGCCAAAAGGCATGACGGTAAATTCATACAGGCCATCAGGGGTGACGAATGCGGTTTTAGGGCGGTCGTCAGCTGCCATGGGGACCTGCCAGTACCCAGAGCGTAAGTCGAGAGAAGAGAAGAGTTCCGCTCCTTGAAGGCAGTCCAGAGCATCATCAATGCGCGAAAGAGTTTCATGTGACCTTATTCAGGCGACGGTAATCAACGCAAAAACGAATAGAGCCATCTTTCTTTTTCACGAGGACCACGGGAGAAGCCCAGGGACTGTGTGAGGCCTGGATCACGCCACTCTGAAGCATGGTGTCAACTTGGTCTTTAATAACTTGGCGCGCTCAGTGGCTGAGACACGATATGGGCACTGACGCAGAGGGGCGTGGTCACCGGTGTCGATATGGTGGGCGACAGTCGACATGCGGGTCAAAGCGGGTTGGTGTGAATTGAAGGAGGAACGAAATTCATGAAGCAGAGTGAGAAGTTGAGTTCGTTGAGGTGCAGGAAGAGAGGCGTCGATGGAGGGAAGGAAAACGTCTGGAGACGAAGTGTCGGGTGCAGGAACCGGCGGGCTGAGGGCATTGACGTCAAGGGACGGGGAATTGTCATTTTCATCGCGGTGGAGAATGAAGTCAATGATTTGCATGGTACCCAGGCACTCACCGCGACGCACAGCAGAAGCATATGTAAATGGATTGGTCACGAACAACGTGCTAAGGCGAGCTGACAGAGTGAGGTCGGCATAAGGTATGGAGCGGTACTTGCGGCACAGAAAGAGGGGCGATGGTGTAAAAAGTATGTTGCCGTCGCGAACAAGGTTAGAAGTGAGGGGCACAAGAACAGAAGAACAGGCAGGCAGTTCAGTGTCTTCGGCAACGACGGCTGTGGCAGGAGTAGCAGAAGGGGCATCGAGCGGCGAGGAACCGCTGAGCGCAAAGAACTCAAGTTCAGCACGAGCACAATCAATGACTGCGTTATGGCGGGACAGGAAGTCTCAACCCAAGATGATCTCAAGACAGCAGGTTGGTAAAATGACGAATTCAATCACCTAGAGGATTTCCTGAATGACGACGCAAGCCGTACACGCCGCTAACGGCGCAATAGCCTGCGTGCTTGCGGTGCGGAGCGAGAATCCAGAAAGTGGGGTCGTCACTTTTCGCAAGGAGCGGCAAAAGGAGGCGGCCATGGCAGCCGGTGTCGACAAGCGCCAGAACAGAAACACCCTCTACGGAAACGGCGATCAGATTGGCGGGACATAACTGAGGCCTTGGACATTTCGCTGGTGGCGCAGTTCTCGCCTCAAGAACTGCGGCGTCTAGTTTTCCTCTTGCGAAAGATTCGGGTGCCGACACATGGGAGAAAGGGAGCGGCGACGAGAAGGTGACCGCCGGGTGGAGAAGGTGGTGCGATCAGGGGAAAGCGGGCGACTCTGTGGCATCTCGGCTGGCGGCGAGTAGTCACTGGGAGGAGGCCAGTAACCGGCAACTGGGGAGATCAGCGCACGACGATGGCAAAGCCGGGCCACATGACCAGGCAGTCCGCAAGAGTAACAAATAGGCCGATTGTCACTAGTACACCAGAGACTGCCAAATTGCCGAAGCGGTCGCAAAAAAGGTGTCGGAGCATGAGGAACTTGAGGCACAGACGCTTGAGGTGGAGCGTAGGTTGGGCGGTAATTAGGCGGCCGCGGCCGTGCGACGGCGGCAGCGTAGGTCAGGGGTGCAGCGACAGGTGCGGGCGGCTGTGCTGGTGCGGGCAGAGGGGCCGGTGGAAGGGCCTCAGGCACTTGTTCGCTGATGGCAGTGCGAAGGTCGGGCGCCAGGAATGGAGATTGCACAGAGGGGGATGGCAGAAGCAACAGCTGACCTGCAACTTCCTCACGCACAAAATCTTTGATGTGCGCCAACAGTTGCGAGCGGTCAGGTGCAGCCGACAGGCCGGCAAGCGACTCGACAGCCGCTGCTGCGTGCTGGCGAGTGATGAGCCTCTGCTTACGCAGCTCGTCGTAGCTCTGGCAGAGACTGACGACTTCAGCAACAGTGCGGAGATCTCGCGACAGCAGCATCTGAAAGGCGTCATCCTCGATGCCTTTCAGAATATGCTTGATCTTGTCCGCATCGGACATCTGGGGGTTGACACGTGAGCATAGGTTGACCACGTCTTCAATGTAGCTGGTGAATGTCTCACCCGACTGCTGAGAGCGCTCGCGCAAGCGGTGTTCGGCACGTAGCTTGCGCACAGCAGGACGTCCGAACACTTCGATGAGGTTCGCCTTAAAAGCAGTGCATGTGGAGAAGTCTGCTTCGTGGTTTCGAAACCACAGGTTGGCAACGCCAGTCAAATAAAAGAAGACATTGTTCAACTTGGTGGTATCGTCCCAATTGTTATATGTGCTCACCCGCTCGTATGATGTGAGCCAGACTTCAGCGTCACGATTGTCAGAACCGCTGAAGAGTGCCGGGTCCCGCTGCCGGATGGAGCCGGAAGAGAGGCCTGGTGAGCCAACCTGCACGGCTTGGTGGTGGGCGGCATCAGGCATAGCGGGCATAGCGGGCGGCCGGTAGCGTGCGGTTGCACAGGTCCAGGGTGGTACGAGGATGCTAAACCGAACCTCCACCGAATGTAACGGGGGCTTAGGTTAATGCTGAGGCGGCGGCGAAACCACGGCGGTGACCGAGTCTCTGGTCTATTCAGGTCAGCAGGCGGTCGGTCTGAGCGATGGCAGTGCGGCTACCTCTTCTTTTCCTCAGTAAATATAGGATGCCCTTCTTCTTCACACATGAATGAATTTTTATGGCGCAAGGGCAGCTGTGGCCGAGTGCCACGGAACAAGGTTTTATTTTTATTTTATTCACGGTGGGGTCAAAGACCCATTTCCCAAGCATTTCACCCTAAAGAAGCTGAGCACCAGACCAGCAGAAAACTTGTACCCATTTTATCTCCGGTGGGTACCCGGCAGCCCTGGGGAACCACAATAAATGTTCCATTTGCAATTGTCCTCTCATTGCATGGCCACTTTATTCAATCTTTCATATAACATATATTCGGATACACTTAGCATTCTCACATATGCCTTTTATAGTGGTACATCTGCTAAAACAAACTTCTTATAAGACCCCAGACTATAGTCAGATGATGAAACAGTAAAATTCTGCTTCCAGGTGAAGGCCGAAATCTGCCAAAATGTTGGAAAAAAATGTGGTCCTTACCCACATATATACAATACTTCCAACTCCCTCTCAGGATACTGTACAATATAATGCAACAAATTTTCTTACAAATGAACGATTTCTGAAATGCGGGTTCTGCTTCAAAGAAGCATTCGCAAAACGAAACGAACTTGAAAGCTTATTCTGCAATACAACTGTTAACCAATTCTTCAGACTTTAAGATTGGAATGCATTTGATTTTTCTGACTTCTCTGTACCTCTGTGAGACATTGCAGTAAACTGTGACTGAAATTTCACATGCGCCACAACTTGCTGCTTGACTTTTCGGAATGCCTTCATGCTCACCTGCACGTCGCCCCAGCAATCATGAAGGCGAATTCTGAATCCTATTTGAACTAAAAAACTTAAACAATTTGTTTAAATCAAACTCGTTAACATTGGTTTAGATGACCAGACTAACACGTTTCCTATGGGATGACACACAGCTCACTAACTGCACATTGTGCGCTTTTTTTTATTCTGCAACGCCTCCATTCTTTCATTTGTGCGAAGTGCCACACATGACCCTGTATTAAGCTTTATGTACCCACAGTTCCCAAAACTGGCTAAAGCAGCCTCTGAAACCCTAAGTAATTGAACACTTGCATTTCATCTCATGAGTGTGTTTCTATGTAAAATGAGGACACATACACACAAGCATGCAAGCACGCATGCACACGTGCAAGGAAGAAGGTTAGGAATGCACCTTGAATAACTTCTGCATCAGCTGCCGAAACTGATCGGCTGCTGCCCTTGCTGACCGAGTGCTCCACAACTGTACCAAATATGTTGGCAAGAAGGTCCAAAGTACTGCAGATGGCATCGCCTTGTTGCCTTAGAATCCACATGGGGCTTTCTGCAAGGTTTCAAATAAAAACGGTGCAGCACACGTCATACACAAAAGTTCACAGTAACTAACAAACACTCGCGCATCAAAGCAGAGGCAGCAGCTGTGAAGCAGTACGCTTGTTTTCGATCACTTCCCAAAGTGATTCAGACAATAAAGGACACCGTAATAGAGGGCTTCAGATAATTTTGACCATCTGCGGTTCTTTAATGTGCACTGACATCCCATGGTACACGGCCCTCAAGCATTCTGCCTCCATCGAAATTCAACAGCGGCAGCTGGAATCGAACCCACACCTTTTGGGTCAGCATCTGAGCACCACAACCACTGAGCCACCGTGGCAACTTTATTGACAACAAAGGATGGCTTATGTCATTAGTGAACTAATGAGAGTTCTGTCTAGAAAGCAGGAGGCAAGTAGCTGTTAGTGGCATCAGAACTGTAAACCTAAGCGGTCAAGTCCCATGGGTAGCATTTCAGCGCATCTTGTAAATCATCTGTGCTATGCAGTCGAGACCGCTTATAACAAACATGAGCGTCACACGGCGCCCGCTCGTTATATCCCGAAGTTCATAGTAAGTGGACCAGAGCTTTAAAGACAGCTGCTTGTCAAACGAAAAAAATTTTTCTTTGCGAAAAAGTCCGCGATGATCGTCTCTTTTTGCAGTGCAGATCCGATGATTTAGGTTTCCAGATTATTTTAAGCAGAAGCGTGCTATCACCGAGGCCCTTGGCATAGAAGAGTTGTCTGAGGCTATCTATGTAGCTCATTGCTACAGGCGCGCTTATGGGTGCTGGCTCCGAAGCTTCATCCTCATCTGAATCCTCTGCGTCACTCTCGTCCCGCACTTCAGAAACGATGCTCTCGTTTGTGCACTGTTCCGTGGTGTCGGCGTCATCAACAGAAATAAAATCATTCCAACCAATGTCATGACCCCCCATGTCGGAGTTGGTGACACGCCGCCACAAACTGCCGCTGGGCTGGTCATCTGCCGAAGAATCAGGCTTGGCATCAGACACTGTGTCGACGAAGCCGCCCTTGCGGAAGCAGTTTTGCTAGCCAGTGGCCGTCACCACCGCACAGGCCGCTTTCATAATCTCTACCGCTGAACACAATGGAAGTGGGCTCGGTGTTCCCGTCCGCCATCCCGAATTACAACCTGGGCCCAAGATTTGAACTAAGCCAACGAAACGTCCGCACCGCAACAAGAGTGACAAAAGCGCGTGATGGGGTGGGCGTGCAACATGCACAGGTGGCAATCAAGCCAATCAAGCTAAGGATACACACGCACAGCGCCATCGGAGAGACCAATGAGGGGCGTCCGTGAGTGTCAGTGCGGCCACCTCTTGGCTCCCACGGAAAGCCTGCTTCACAGTGCGTGGCCTCCGCGATCGATACTGGCGGCGGCGTGGTTGATCGCAGAGGCCACGCGTGGATTTGGAAGAGGGTGAGGATAAAGGAGTGGAGTTGCGAGGAGGGGCGGGAGGGCGATCTTGGAAGTCGCGTCAGCAACGAAAGGGTAGCTCGCTCAAGTGCGGCACGAAACAAGGCGGGCAGTTCGCTCGTGATGAGGCTTGGGAAAGCATACCGCACGCTGGGCGCACAAAGGGGTTGGAGGCAGGTTATCCCGCATCACAGCGCCGGGTTTTAACCGTCCGTTCGCTGTAACCGATCAGCAGGGCTTAATGACGTTTGTTATACATGTGATTTAGTGCCATTGAAATAATGTATATTTTGACGGTTGCGCAGGTCTCGTTCGTTACAACCGAAAGTTCATCTTAAGTGGGGCCGTTATATGTGGGCTCGACTGTACATGCAACAACTTTTTTAAAACGAAGATTTCCTGGGCCTGGTTACATGCAACACTGCACTGTGTTTTGCCGCTTGAAAATTCGTCATGTGGTATGAGATTACGGTGATCGTTGATGTTGCCAGCTTGCAGCTGGCTGTAATTTGAAGGCAACACCGAGGCTACCAGACAACCACGCCTGCACTCTATCACTCGTTCTGGAAGCAGCCAGTGGCAAGCTGCACTTGGAGCTGTTGCTGCATGCTGGCATTAACATTGCAGAACTCCATGAAACTAGTGCAGCCAAATCAAAGAGACCTTATGCTGTCAAAGTGTTCTCTGATATGAGGCCACCCGTTCGTCGTCCTGCCTGCCATTGCACGCCGTCAGAGGTAAGCAAGCGACTATGCAGCATGAAATTCAGGTTTGAGTAAAGCTATTTCGACGATCTCCTTCCGCACCATTCATACCTGGACACAGCCTCCATTCGGAAGTCCATTTGAATTAACCGGTGTGAGATCCATTGCGTCTGAATTAGCGAGCATCCGACACTCGCTGGGACCGAGCCGTCAGTTTGCATCATCCGGATTTCCGAATTAACGGAGGCCAAATCAATGAGCTTTTACTGTACTTGGGAAAAAAAAATTGTTAGCTCACCACAGTAAGAGGTTGGTCAATCTTTCCAGCAGCCTCCCCAAGATCAGCAAGAAGCAACTCCGCGATGGTGTCCACATCCTCAGTCTCCAAAGCGGCCGTTATCTTTTCTGCAACAAGAGTCAGAAATGAAATGGCAGGTGCAGCTTCCTTGGAACAGATCCTTCTCTGAATGAAGGAACAATGTTAATGAGCTTGCACTGCAAAACAGAGGGCATTTCCTTCCTTCTGTTGCCTCCTGTTAAGTACTATGTTCAAAGTCGTACAGTTTGGCACATTAGTAGACTGTGCTAGGTGCCAAACATGAGCCAAACATGTTGCACTCAACAAAATGCACAAGCAGAAGCATAAAAGCTCGGCAAATGCAGCAAGGCATCACACAGTGTCCTTGTCATGGGAAGATGGAAGCACTGCCAAGAACCAAGAAACCTCAAAAGTTCTACCCCAGTTCTTGGAGCCCTTCGTTACACACATCAACAACTACTGCAGGTGATAATCAAGACCTCGCAGGTTCGTAACCGTGGCAAAGTAAAGCACTTGCACTCACTGTCAGCAGTGACGTTGGTGAGCTCTGGCAACCGCTGCAAGAACGTGCTCGCGTACGCCAGTCGAGCAAGAGACACCTCCGAGGCCTCCATCAGCATCAAGAATGGAAACACCGTTGTGAGAAGTTGCCCCTCGTCCAGTGACGAGCACAGGTCATCACACACAAACACCAGTGCGCAGGTCAAACCTACAACAAGCACGATGGCAGTTGTTGAAAAAAAGAATGGCTACTTCAAAAAATGGGCTCTGACTCGTCAGTTATGTGAGCCACTTTGATTAACTTTCTCCTTGCTTTCTTTCAATCTCCTTCTCCCCCATTCATGAAGAAGTGGGGTGAATGTATCATATTTGAAACTCCACCTACGTGCACACCTCAGGCATCAAACACACCACAAGACAAAGCCTGTGAAAAAACTTCTTAAGCTGGCATAAGTTATGCCTTAGCTAAGGCTCCATCCCAATCAACCCCAATCGAATGAACGTGTATGATGCCATTCTGACAACCCCTCATGAAAAAGAAAAAAAATGTGAAAGGAACCAGAGAAAAAGAAAAATATGCGAACCAGCAAAGGCCATGCGTCGATTAAATGCAGGACAATTATAAGAATACACGCATGCTAGGAGCAGAGAGGGGACATTCTGCACACACCATTTCTTGCTCTGCTCTGTGGGCTCAAACAGGAGGCGCCTCAAGGTGCCAAGGACAACTCCTTGCTCCAGAAACTTGCACAGATCCTGAAACAAAGAACCACTGCAGATTGAAAGAAACTGCAAAAGGATCCCACAGGTCAACTGGCATGTAGACATGACTGAAACATTACCCAAAAGATGAAAATTTACAGATGGGTTGTAATTCTCTTTCCTGGCTAGTTCTACCACCATGCAGCCACAATCAAAGAACCTGAACCGAGGGGCTACAACACAGTATTAAGTAGGGGAAAAGGCACAAACAAATAAAAAGAAAATCGGACTTGAATTACAGAAACATTTCTTTTTTTACTGTTTTGCCAACTGCTGTCACACTTATCCCTCACACTACTCCCAGTGCATATGTCATTCATAATAAACTGCTGTTAGCATGTTTTCTGTAATGCTTTTATGCAGCAACAGCAAAGCAAAGGTGAGTAGGCAAACAGTGACAACAATTCAAAGTGAAATCAGTGACAACTATTTAATGCAATGCATGTAACAGCTGACACAGTGCACTCACCTTGCCAAGTGCAAGCACTGCTTGCACCAGCTCTGGTTCAGTGCCAGCTAGCCGAATTTGGAGAGAATCCCGAGCAAATTTTTCATCCACGTCCTGCACAGTAAAGGCATAATTCTGAGCCAACCACAATAATCAAATGTGCTCGAAATGCACCCATCATGCTAGCTCAAACAAATAGTGGACATTTTTATCCACATACTATACATTCCCCCAAGACTTGTAATGGGGTTGGTTCATAGCCCTGAACAATCTGGATCCATGGTTATGCCAAATATGACCAGATGTACCAGCTGGCAGGTAAGCTTGGTCCAGCCAAGAGGTGAAAACTTTGCTGACAGATCGAAGGATCTGTGCTGACTAAATTAATTTACAAAAGAAACAATTGTTGGAGAGAACAGAGAAGCACTGAGAGAGGAAGAGAGGTGGGCACGGCGCCGACAAGGCAGAAAATAGTACGACACATGGCCCCAGTTGCAAAGGCACTCACTGCAGAGAGCTTAGTTGGAAATTGGTACCGATGAACTGAACATCACAGAAGAGGTGAAGCTCTCGTTGCAGCTAGCACTTCTAACGTACCCTATCATCTTTCTTCAGTAGCCATTTAAGGTTCCAGTTAATAGCTCTGCCTTGGTGTCCCTTGTGGGTCTTGAACTATGGTCACTTCCCAGAAGGATGGTACCAAAAACCCAGAACTCTGAAGGTATGAATGGAGAGCTGAAGACTACTACAGAAGCTGCTACCGAGAACACTGAAAGTGTAGAACTTTACACTGCCTGCAGCCAGGACCCGACGTCCTTGAAGAAGAAAACCAGTTTCTGCACTAGAGCGACAGAAACACCGAGCACTGACGGTATTTCGTACCAGCATTACCTGTGCACTTTTCTCTTCAACTTGAAAAGCTTTGTCGTGCACGGCACTCAGCTGGCATTGCAACAGTAATTGAAATCTTGGCAACCCGCCATCCTCCCTATCCAAACCCGTAGTTGAGCTGCATGTTAATCTGACCATTCTTTTGATAGAGGCATCCCCGCCCAATGCGGAGTATGAAAACAAAGAGCGCCTGATGACTGGGAGCTAGAAGCCAAGCTCCAAAAGCAGCTGGAAGCTGCGCCTCCATCTGTTATAGATTAATGTGATGCGAAAGGGATGCGGAACTGCAACATGCTACCAACTAAAATCCACGTGCATCAGTTCGCTATTGAAGCTCTCAGGATGCATCAGAGAGAAGCGAGGCCAATAGGCAAACTTTTTAGACCAGAAATCAGCAGGTTTGATGGAACTATGCTCATGACTATAGCTCCTGGGATCAGTATGAAGCTTCAATACATAGCAATGAAGCTCTATCAAAAGTCATAAAAAAGCTACTGCACTGGAAAAGCAGGAGATATGAGAAGTCTTTCCTTTACTGAAGAAAATGACCACAGTGCACCTGACCTAGTTAATGAGCAGTCTAGGAGAAAAGAACTTGCTCTAAATGATCACAACTCACCTGCTATGGCTAGCAACCATTCTGTTCATTGGCGACACAGAAGCATTACAGCATTTAATGATGAAGTCATTAAGAATGTAAGATGCCTTGGGTGTGGAGCAGTGGAGCGCAGTGCGTCACTCAACAAGCCTGTTGAGAACTTTGCCCTGAGAAATGATAAAACAACAATGCAAAGACACAACCGAAGCAACCAAGACCGGTTTGAAGGGTATTCCGCATGGTTAGACTCTGAACAAAGAAGTTCACAGCAAAGAATAAATGCAAGAAATTGTCGGACTCATACAGAACCAAATAAACTCGGGTCAAGTCATTACAGGCATTAAAGCAGAGACTATTGCACTGCACGCACTGCATCTCGGGTATTTGAGCATCCTAACAATTCCTGACAGAATGAATAGGACTCCAGGCACGCTTCGTCATATATATACCGAAACACATTATGACAGATGCTGAAGGCTACATATATACCCCGCTACCCACAATGAAGTGCCTTCATTGTGGGTAGCGGGATTGATGATAGCGCACCTGCCTTGGAAATTTGTTTAATGTTTTTTTTTTTTAGGGGGGGGGGTTTATCGCATTTGGGTGATTACAGTACATCTGCGTTTGACGGGACAATCTTACATGTGTGTGTGTATTGTATAAATTGACTTCTTACTGTCGAATAAAATTCAGTTGTAAGTTCAGCGCCTTCCGTGTCTCTCGTCTCGTCCTCTTGTGTGTGTTTTAACGCTGGTTTTTAATGCGATGGATAACCACCAACTCGCCCAATCCTCAGTTCTTCTGCAAAGGTGTGCATGCAACCTTCCAAATCCACGCAGATTTTTGTTTTTGCAGCCATACTCATTTTTGTTATGAAATTAAACTTCAGGGCCTATGTTTACGAACCGGTGTGGACAGTGGTGGTCCCCGGTCCGGCGCACCCATATCCCACATGCGGACGCTACAAAAACGGGCACTTCTGACCTCTTTCAAAATTTCAGAACCATTTTCTTGACGCTGCAACATGATGGCTTTATAACTTGGTAGGGTGGCTTCACCATAGAGCAGTGGTGTCGCGTGAAGAAGGCACACGCGAAGCCGAAGTTGAGTTTTTATTTTCAAAACAAAATAGTTGTCAAGGAAGTTGCCGAAAAGACAATAACATGCCTGACTAAGCGTAAACTTCCTATAACGTCGCACATCACAGAATGGACGGCGACAGATGCCACACAATATACATACAGGTTTATTGTCATACATGTCTGCCATATCCCCCCCCCCCCCCCCCCCCCCCCACCTTTTTCTAGCTATGCTCAGACCTGCTACTACATTTCGCTACATTTCGATGCATTTCGCATAGCGCAATCAAGAGGGTTATGCCTCAAAGAGACAACTTTAAATCTTGGCCGTGCACCCTAGTGACCACACTGCCGAAGCCAGCGTGCATCCAAGAATCAGCTTACTATGCATACATAGGCATGGAACAAAATATACAGAAATTAACCCACCTTAGTGCTATGCTGCTGTATTGCGCGTGCTTTACATAATACTTGGATCAGGCCTTTTGTTCTTAGATGAGAACTACTCTCGGCGAGCTGAGCGACCGTGCTTCCTGCGGGCTGGGATAATTGGGCTCTCGAACCTATTCTCTTGTGGCCTCTCGTGGTGAACGAGCAACCTGCGAAACGGCATCCTGAGTCGTGCAACTCTCACTGAGCACCTTTAAAATGCACCGTTCCCTCCTCGCGAAAGAAAAGGAGCGCGCCACAGACCTTATGAATGGAACTGCACTTACCGTTTGTGTCTGCCGAGCTAGCGAAGTAAAAAGACCGTGCACAAGGTGCAAGTCAACCGAGCGGCGCGCATTGACCCTTGGCAGAGCGGCACCATTTGCAAGCAGGCGCCTGTGCTGGCGTCCCATCGTTGTCATGACAACAAGTGCTGTACTTCAATGTCTGTGCTTCGAAATTATTTTTTTCTCGTAGAAAACATCACTTGTAACAACAATCTGCAACATTCGCTAAGTTTTCTTGACAAACGCGACACATCGCCGAACATGACGTACGGGCGCTCACAGCCAATCCTGCCTCGCTTACAACCAGGTCGAAATAACGCAAGCATTATTTCAACCCATGACGTCGAATCTGGTTTGATCAAAAAACTTCACATCGGCTTTTTTTTTTTTTTCCTGTTCATGTTTGAGCCGAGTTGAGCATTGCTTTAGTAGCACTACGGCCGGTCGGCGGGAGGAGTGTGCGATCGTGTTGCACGTGAGTAATTTGTTCTTGCTATCTAGCGTTTGCAAGTTGTTTCCATATTTTTGTTTTCCATGGGGGTGAAGTTTCATGGCATGTCCAGTCCGTCAACTATTTCTTACCGTTCTCAGATACTTTGTCCCCTTACACTTGAGCATTGTGGAAGAGCCGCAGCTGCTCTTAAGATGCTTTGTGTCCTTGCCTTTGTGCAGGGCAGCAGCGGCGTCTTCCGCAGTGCTCAGGTGCGTGTGGGCAAAGCATCCAAAAATGATGACTAGCTTGGCTGGTATTTTCTCTTGGTCTCTGAATGCATCATATGGTCACAATTTGGCAAAATTATGGACATGTATACCAGGGAATCGCTTCGAAAAGTTATCCAGAATTTGTATTGTGAATAAAAATAGCACAACACGCATAATTTTTCGTTTTGTGATACTGCAGATTACACGAACCAAGAACAGAACAGCAAGGTTCTACTGTATTTCTTTGAAGGGCTGTGACGGCTTTAAAGGGTGTCTAGCAACCTAGAATTGTCAAGAGGAATTTCGTTTACCTGGAAAAATCGGCGAGTTGTGAGGGATACCATCAAGAAAGTGGTCAAGTCTCGGAAAAGGACAGGCTGAAATTAACGCAGAGGTCTGCTGCGAGTTTTAACGATACTGCGAGTGTCCAGCACACGGTCCGTTCTTATTGGCATGACATATTTTTGCTTCTAATGAGTATTAGGCATGGCAGCCTGTCTGTTCTAGCTGTCTTTTTCTTGTCTTCAATTAAGTGAGCATTGTGTATACTGGTTCACTCTGTACAGGTTGCCACACTGCTCATTAAATTTGGTCTGGTGCATATGAATAGACACAGCTACATTCAAAAGTATTTTCTGTGGAATAAGCCGTAGTCATAGTAATGTGCAGAATTCATGCACTTTCAGTATACTGATGCGAGGTGCCACGCCACTCCAGTGTGGCATCAAAATCGATCTGTAAATCTTGCTCTCAGGCCCCGTCAATCTTGTAGGCTGTTGCAGAAACAAATAGAGGCTAGTTTCTCTGCGGTTCGAGCTGTGATGACGAGGTCGTAAAAAGCTGTTTCTTTTTGTGGAAATCGCTTGATGCTTGTCCTGTGGCATTGCTGCTATCGAAAGGGATGCCAGAGTGTGCCTTCATTGGAAAGGCAGTAAAAGGCAGTGCTTCTCAGTGATGAGCAAACCAACCTTTCAGCCCTCTTGTTCAAGGGTTCCTTCTTGAAAGCCTGAAGTATTCTTTTGCAGTACAATGAGCAGTGTATGGAGCCCCTGAAAGCATGCAGTGTGTTCCGTTTAGAAATTTTCCAGAATTTTTTCAAAGTAGAGTTGTTTGTTTCTTTTGTGAAAGCACATGTAATGTCAGCACATATGGCCACCACTCTTATGAACCATTAAAAGAAAGCAAGAACTTGTGAGCATAATTTTAACAGACTTCCAAATCTAGGACTCCGGATCGCCCAGGCACTTTTCATCTAGTGAGAAGGGAAACAGCTGCTGAAATTCCTGCACGGATTCCTAGTTGAAATGTGTCAGCATCTCTGGGTCCGTTACGGCCAGGGATTCCAGTGTGGTGAAACCCATGCACAAGAGTTAAGTGGGCCATGTCCCATCAAGAATGCTGCATCTGGGGCAGCATTCCACAGCTGGAGGTGTCACAAGGGAGAGTGGAAGAGGTCGTCTTGTTAATGCTCTCACTCTTGTTGTAGCTTAAAGGGACACTGAGAAGAGCTCTATCAATTTTTTTTTGTTAGCAAAATCTGATAGTTCGGCATTTCATGGCTTTGTTGCCGCTTGTCCGCGAGCGAAAGGTGCATTTATTTCAAAGAAATTTGGATTCCAAGTGGAAAAAGTTTTTCCCGACGCTCCGATTCAAACTCGAGAACTCTTATGACGTCACAGGACGAAGTGACGTGAAACGTGACGTAAACGCAGACTCCGTGACTTCTGGCCGCTAGCGGTGCGGTCTAGCAGCTGCCAAAATGAAAGCTACCGCCGCCGCACGTTGAAGGCGTCTATCAGGGGTTGCTACCGTCGCTTCGTTTACGCTTGCACCGGTGTCTTGCCAGCGTAACGAGTGATCCCGTTCCCGAACCCGACGACGAAGTTCTCGCAAAAACTCCAGCCCACATTTCAGCGACCTTAGCCCCAGAGAGCGTGTGATGCTTTTCAGGGAGCACAGTTAGGTTAGGCACCGGCGGGTCGTTTCCCCCTTCCTCAGTGAGCAGCCGTTGATAATCAGATATCATAACCCCAGTGCGGGGAGTCGTGAAGGGCCAGGACAAGGTCGGCGCGTTGCGCCCATCGGAGGCTGACCGGGGCTTTGGGGACAACGGATTGTGATTCCTTTAACGGCGCGGTTGCACGGTGCAGCAGGCTGCATCGAGGTCTCCCACGGTTGCAAGGGCCAATTAAAGTTACTTATTTATTGTTTTGCCACAAGAAACGGGTGGGTGCTCAAGGGCGCTTGCGTTTAAAGTTGGTGGCTTGAAACTAAAGCCGACGCACTACGCTTCAACGGCTTCCGCTAGATCCGACGGGTCCACTGGATCGGGCTCTCGCCCACTTACATGTACCTTCAGATGTGTACTTTGAATGGATTAATTTAGCCGAGAGCTCGAAAAGAACAGCTCCGCCCAACTGCCGAAACTATTGAATTACGTCACAACGCGCACCTCGCCACGGAGCCGAATCGGTCTAGCCGGGCCGGCGGCGGCTGACGCATTCGGCGCGAAATAGAGACATGCTCAAAGCACTCCGCCAGTGCGGTCAGTGTGCGCCGAAGCCGCTGAACGCGTCAGCGGTCAAGCGCAGTTGGAGTATAGAGGGTCTCGCTTTGGCCAACGTAACGTCACCATGCAGCGTGTGCGCGCATTACGCCGGCGTATAAACGTTCCTTAACAGAGCCTGCGCTTAACCACTAACCAACGTATTCGGTGGCGGCATCTATGGGAGCCACTGAAACCCCCCGCCCACTCATTGAATAAAAAATAATCCTGCACCGAGGTTCGGGATCGAACCAGGGCCTTTAGCGTTTTCAGGCGGAGATGCTACCACTCCGCCACGACGGCTCAAGGTTAACCATTAATAAAGGCGCTTCTAGTGAATGCACTCTTCCGATGCAGAAGTCTTCGCACTTTCGTTACGTACATCCTGGCCTAACAGCACTAGGCCGTCAGCAATTTTTCTTAACTGCCTTGTACCTTATCTCCCGTCCCTAATAAACGATTTCCGTTAAGTAGTTTGAAGTTGCCTGGCACAGCCGGGAATGTTTCGCCGAGCGAGCGTGCGAAGAGCACAAGTGCTCTTTATACTGTGAACGGCCTTCTACGATCACCGACCATCGTGCCATCATAGTTTTTCATCGGCTGTGGCGATCACCTGACCAGCCTTAACAAGCTCCTTCAAAGGTTAACTAGCACTTGGAGTTCCTCTGCTGTTCGGCGCTTGTAAATCGAGGCGCGTCAAAAACAAAGCCTCGGGGCACGCAAAGCGCATAGACGCAAAGCGCCATATCAAATCGAAACTCTCCTGGCTGCCTGTGGCGCCGCCAAGCATCAGTTTTCTTTGCTTCCAACATTCAGGTTGCCTTTTGTCTGTCTTCCTTGTGTGATAAAAGTGCACTGTTGGTTTTAAAACAAAACTTACTTTAATATTGAACCGTGCAACCTTCCTTCGATAGCCTCAAAGATTCGCGACCTCCATGTAGGCAGGACAATTCCTCCAAGGTGGCGTCTCTTGTCCTATGACGTCAGCACGCTTGTACTTGCGAGATCGACCTGTGGCGGCGATACCTGTATTTTGGTTCTTGCTATTTTCTACCTTACAAGAGCTTTGTTTTCAGTAAGAGTGGCGTTCTTGTGATCAGGAGCTGGTATTTTATCGATACAAGCCAACTTCAATTTCTGCTCAGTGTCCCTTTAAGCTGCTGTTCATCGATTTTTTGTGTCATTAATGTTTCTCAACAATGCCACATCACGTCATACGCCTTTTCAGTGTCTGAACTGTGACAAGAGCATCTCCACCGCAGCCGTGGGCTCGTGCTTGAGTGCTCGCCTCGACTATGGGAGGTCGTGGGTACGATTCCCGCGGCCTCCGGTCCACCAGCCAATTAATCCAATGGGAACAGGCGGCTCCCGGCCTAGTGCTCGGCTCTGCAGGGGTGCACTGTGTAGGAAGGATAGCCTGCGCCTCAAAATTCCCGTCAAATGCGGACACAAAAATGTCACCACGTGGTTAAAACCCGCAGTCCAAATCTCTCACCTTGTGCCAGTTACAAAACTTAACGTTCACTTCTCTAGCCTCAAGACAGATGTGCCATAGCTCTCTCCGCTCACAAACCTCCTTCGAGCAAAGTGCAGCGGTATTTTCTTGCTACCGTTGTGGCTGGCTCACACGCATCGGCAGGTGTGCATGACTGGTTTAAAAAAAAAAGATGGGACTTCTACCGCACCAGATGGATTTAGGGTTGTTTGACGCCGGAACGTATCTCTGATCCGTCAAGGCAACGGTTTGGTCGAAGACCCTTCTCCCAAGCATCTCACCCTAGATGAGCTGAGCACCATGGGGGCGAAATCTTAAAACCGGTGGGTACCCGGCGGCACTGGGAATCAAACACAGCACCTCCCGAATGTGAGGCGGATGCTCTACCACGAGGCCGCGCTTCAGTGCTATGATCTTTGCCAAAAGGCCGAGAAATGAACAGTCGAAAGATTGTTGTTCAGCGACTTACAAAGTCAAGCTGTCATGTTTTTTCCTGAACACAGTTATGGCTCAGACTAATTGTACCATTCTACATGATTTTTCCTCATTCATTGAGATGCTCAATAAGCTTTAGGATGCGATAAATTATAGAGAGGAATGACATGTGTCTTTTCATCACTGCATTTTGTGGAAACATGTTTGCGTTGTAATTTCAAATATCTGTTTTATAATTTGAACTAGTCAAAAATAAAGCATATCGCAGTACTGGCCGGCATTTCGAAAGGCCCTGATATGCACAGCATGTGTACGAGACCAGACGATGCAGCGGTTCCTGTGTCACTACTATTGGAGCCCACATGACCAGGGTTGCTGCTCTTCCTTGGGAGTGACGTCATAATGCACCCCGACACTCAGAAACCGAAATCGCTCAGTATAAATAATGCGATAATATTTAATGTGCATATTTGAATTGCAGAGCACGTATCACATGCTGGGTGGGAGTATGCAATGTTTGAAACTAAGAACACTCCAACCAAAAATTTGATGTCTTCACCCCGTTTAAGGTTTTGGGTTTAACATATGGAGCTTGTGACCTCCTGTGTGCCAGCTTCAGAAGCCTTTCAGAAACTCTTTCATTGTTTGTCTTGACTATTTTTATTCATTCTTGGTCTCTGCATTGTACACACTTCTTTTTGTGTGTGGTTTCTCTGGCACATCTTGAACAATGTTCCTTTTATCCTTTTTTTTTTAGGATCTTTCTAGTGTCCATATGCAAAGCCACTACAGGAGTGCGTGGGCTGCTGCTGTAGCCTGTTGGGAGATGTCTTTATCTTTTTTCCTTCATATGCATTCCATTACTTGTGTATTTGTTTGTGGGTTTCTCTTAGTGGTTTATTAGTTGCATTTTATTGTTCTGAGCTTGCATACTTTTTCTCTTTTCATGGCATCCAACCCTGTGTATGACTGATACTAGTGGAGGGACTGCAGCAGCTGACCTTGCATGGCGCGGCATTCTCTGGTCCAAGGCTCCTATTCCCCGTTCCAGGCTACTGGCTCAAGAATGTGCCCACAAGTCTGCACCTTGGCGTACAGGCAGTCGCATTAGGCCCACGTCGGCCAGGACTTCCTTGCCAAATAAAGTATTCCTACTGACACGCCTTGTTAGTAATTAATGAAGTGTATGAATAAATGAGTAACAACTTCGTTGGCCGTATGGAAAAACCGTGTTACAAAGCAATTTTATTTTTTTAAGATTATACCCAACCACCACATTGTTTCCTCTGAGTAACCTACTCATATTTGAGGTAAGTGCTTGCCGTGTGTCGCATCACAGTCTGAAGTGTTCCTGCAGAACCGCATAGTGCCTTCCTGTTTATGCCATTGCAGCAGAAAATGCTCCACAAAGCTAATGAAAACAAAAATTTCACTAACATACTGCTTTGAGACAACTTAAACGGGTGCTGAAGCCCACTGAAAATGTAAATCAGGGAATGAACAGGATGATTGTGGGCACTGCATGTGCCTACTTTTATTGCATAGGAGGGGCCAGTTTCAACTTTATTACAGGAGGGTAGTGACTTTTCTAATTGCATCATCACCGAGTGGGATGCTTGTACCCATACCACCACCTCATTCAGCACTTGAGCGATGACAGTGCTAGAGAAGCTCTTGCTGAACATTATAATCTAGGCCCTTTGAATTGAATGTTCATCGTAGGTATTTTACAAAGATAACAGCCCTAGCAGTGCTACTGGGATTGCAACTCGCTGCAAACGAGGCGGATTCTGTAGCGCTGGGCTCTTGCTGGCAGTTTGTGAAATTGGCATTACCCGAAACTGCACTGTAAAAGAGCATAAAGAAAACGATGTCTTCCGCAGTAATTCATGCCATGCAACATGACATGGAAACCATCACACGGCCAGTTAATTTATTGCCTTCAGGTTCAAGACGTCTGCCAGTTTCTATACGGTAGCTTCAGACTGTTGGACTGGAAAATTACATTCTCTTGAAGGCACTTTTTGAGCAGGAGCTGGACTTGACCTGATTTTCATGATTTGTGCTTCGGGTGCACAAACTGGGTAATATCAAGCTTTTATAGTCTTTTTTATATTATAGTCTTCTCTTATTATAGATTTATGGTCTTCTCTTACTGTTGTGTCCTATCTTTCCTCAAGCAGAACAGTGGCTTGAGCTATGTGGTTGAGTGAAGTTGCATCACCTGTTAATGTCGGATTAATTTTTTTCTTCTAACTTATCACAGCTGCTGAGGGCCATTATTGCCAGAGGGTTATGTAAGGTGTGTACTGTACACAGACAGGGAAATCTCTTAATTCCAACCTGCGGTATTTACAAACTGGCACTTCGCTTCCGTCAAAATCGCGTATTTCAGTGCGACAAAGCTGCGCCTTTACCCTTTGTTTCTAATCAGCATAGTTTGAACAAATTTTCGGTCACTTAATAGTTTGAAGTATCGAGACGTCGAATGCCTGACCAGAGCCGCCGCGGTGTCTGAGTGGTTATGGCGCTCGGCTGCTGGCCCGAAAGACGCGGGTGCCATCCCGGCCGCGGAGGTCGAATTTCGATGGAGGCGAAATTCTAGAGGCCCGTGTACTGTGCGATGTCAGCGCACATTAAATAACCCCAGGTCGAAATTCCCGGAGCCCTTCACTACGGCGTCTCTCGTAGCCTGAGTCGCTTTGGGACGTTAAACCCCCATAAACCAAACCAATACCTGAGCATTGGTACGTGGCCATATACAGTATTGTGCGTTTTTATCGCTGACACTTTTAAAAATTTCCCCGCCTCAACCGCTGGCTCGTTTGCGGTGAAACTGCACACAGAGCTTGCGTATTATGGTATCTTTTGTATCGTAGCAAGTTTGACAATGGTACTTACTTAGTTCAGGCGCACATGATGCGAAAACGTAAGCGTCTACGAGAGATCGACGAGCCAAAACCCGCAGACGACGCTTTTTCGCTGAAGGGCGGCAGTGGCGCCATCTGTTCGCGGTAGCGCAAAGCGTCACGACAAGGCCGTCGAGGAAAGCGTTGCAAGGAGCGCGGGCCGTTTGAATATGCCGTTCCTGTCGTTTCGTCTGCTTCTACTGAAGCGCTTACAACATTTTCGACTAATTAAGCGGAAAAATATCAGAACAAATGATTTAACGAGGCTTTACCTTTTAAAGAATATTGTTTGCAATGCTCGCCTCGGCGGCCTAGTCGTGACGGCTTCCAGTGCCCAAAACAGATGGCGCCACTGCGGCCATTCAGCGAAAAAGCGTCGTTTGCGGGTTTTGGTTGCCGATCTCTACGTAGACGATTACGTTTTCGCATCATGCACGGCTCAACTAAGTAAGTACCATTGTCAAACTTGCTACGATACAAAAGTTACCATAATACGCAAGATCTGTGTGCAGTTTCACCGCAAACGAGCCAGCGGTTGAGGCGGGGAAATTTTTGAAAGTGTCAGCGATAAAAACGCACAATAGTGTATATATTTCCCACCCTTTGCGCGCGCACAATTTGTCCCTAAACGTAATAACCGTTGGATATATTGTCTTCATCTTCAAAATACTTGTCGCGAATCTCAAAAGTTTATTATAACGACAAATTTATATATAAGACTGCTCAAAGGGAGCACGGCTACAACACAACCACCGTACACACGCGCTCACTCTTCGCGCTCTTAATGCAGTTCTAATAGACTGACCGAAAGTTTGAGCTATAAAAGCGAGTACGAAGCAACGAGAATTCACTGTGTGAGCGTGTGTTCGAGGAAGGATCGCGCATAAAAGGTTTTGTCACCAAATGCACTGATCGTAGTGCTTGTATGCGGCACAGCGAAACAGTGATATCGATATGAGATGGAATTCCGCATCTGGCGCTTCTAGCCCTCGCAATGAAAAGAGGCAGGATTAATTTTCCCTTTGCAGAACAAACATTCAGTAGAACCCGCTGTTACGTTCGCGGTTGCTCAGTTTTTCCCGGTACGTTTTTTTTTTTTCATATGAGCCAGATAGTCCAGCTGCCACAGAAGCCCCTACAACTGAAACTCGATCGCCTATATCTGTTGCATAATGCAATTGTTGCATAATTCCCTTGTCGTACGTCGTGAAAGTCACCTCACGATGGTAGTTTACACCGTCCCGGAATTCGTTCAATGCGCGCGTAACGGCGACGCCGACCAGAAAAAGCGAGACTATACACGTACTCTATATAGGCACTAGTTCGCAGCTGCGTTCGGCGACTTCTGGAAGCACCCAGGCCAACGCCAACAGACTTACAAACCACGTGATTTTTTGTGCGTGTGTTGGCAGAGTTACATCGACGCTTGCGCGAACGATAGCACAAAAACGAAACCATGCCGGGGCAGACGGCACAAACAGCGCTGTACGAAATGCGCTTGCGTGGGTTCGCTCCAACAATTTTGTTTCTGCCATCCGCTTTATTCTTGTCGCCTGCACCTTAAAATACACAATTTCTAGATTCAAATATAGCGATGATTCTATGGGATTAATGAGGCCACCGCGATAGCAGCGAAGAAGCGCGCGCGCGTACCGCATCTTCGCACGCTAGAGGCATGCTCCCCTTTCATTGCTAAATTCCTTCCACAGACAGCTGCTCAGGCTAACCGAGACTCATCGCAGTGCGTTTCTGAAGGACGGTATTTGCATACGTCCGCTTTGTCCCCTTTTCCCTTGTATATCATGTTCATTATACTTGATCGCCATTCATTGGGGGCTTTGCCATCCACTACCATTTTGTTCACTACCTCTATTAATGTTTGCTGGGGTTTTGGTCCAAGCTTTTTTATTAATATAATCGGAGTACCATCTGGTCCTGTCGACGTGTCACTAGCAACCTTCTCTTGTAACGCGAGCGCATGGTTGCGCTCTCTGGAGGGCCACTGCGCCCGACACGGCCGCGCATCGAAGCGAAGTGGCAGATGACGCGAAGCGTTCGTCGCGTTTTTAGCGCTCGTTGAGAGCTGCCAACCAGCAGAGGTGTCCCAACTTCAAGATGCACTTTGACAAGTTCGTTATTGGCAACAAGGTGTACATTTATGACGGTGTCTCCGAGTCCGTGCAAGAATTAAAAGCATAGCAGTCACCGCGAACGAACCGGCGCCCGGTCCTGGCGTTGTATACATAAGTCCAAGCTCCCATCAGTGCGTCCGCGTATGTTTTGAACAATGCCTGTAGTGCTCGCTGACGTTCGCGGTTTCATCCCAAAGAAGGAAACTGTGGAAGCTCTTTTAAAAAACAATCAGAGTGATATTGCGGTATTCACCGAAACATGGCTGACTCCGGACAGCAGTAATGACGAACTGCTTGAAGACATGTCATCTTTCGCCATTCATAGGCTCGATGGGGCTCGTCGTAGGGGCGGTGGGTTTCTCGTGCTGGTAAAATCGGGTTCACCTTCCTTCACTTGTTGATATTGGCTACCGCAGTGAAGTCCTCTGTGTAAATATTTCGCCTCCTGGAAGCACAAATATACTGATTGCCTCTTACCGCCCACCGAATTTTGATGCCTCTTTCACCAGCGATCTGCACTAGGTCTTTCTTGAATTTAATTTTCGCTTTCCTCACGACAATTATATACTTTGTGGCGATTTTAGCTTTCCTGATATTGAATTGATCAGCTTATCTGCATCCCCCTGCCGGTCAAAAGAATTTTTTTACCCCGCTTTTACTTTTAACATTTCCTGAAAAGTCAGCACGCTAACTCGCAATAATAACACATTGGATCTAGTCTTGTCCACCCCTCGAGATTTGGTACAGTCAGTGCAATGTGTCAGTGGTGTGAGCGATCACATAATGCTGTTATTCGACTTATCCTTCCCCAACCCTGTCCGACAACCATCTGTCCGACAATACATGCGCGACTACAAATGGGCAGACATTTCTGGTATCAACTAACAGTTAGAAATATTTTCTCATTCTTTTCGCGAACCTGCCACTAAAATCTGTGAACAAAAACTGCTTGTTATACAAGCACAAACTTTTATCTCTGATTCACAAGTACGTCCCTCTCGCTTCTATTGATAGCAATACAGGAAAAGCGTGGTATTCGAACGCTTTGAGAAAGCTATCCCGAAAGAAAAGAACGCTTTTTTCTTGCAGCCAGGACATCACATTCTAAGCCCAAATGGGAAAAATACTTGCGTGATGCAGTACACAAAACTTTTAAGACGCTCAAAGGAAAAGTTTCATCAGCAGGACCTACTCTGCGTCCTCCGTACCAACCCCCTAAAGATTTGGAATATACTTACTCCTCACGAAAAGCCACAACATTTCCTTATTTAATCATGACAGCTTCCCTGTACCAAACGATCAGCGTTCTGATGCTATGAATTCATAGTTCTCTTCTATTTTCACATCTGAACCTGCCCTGAGCAGACCTACCCTGCCTCCTTTAGACCTCATCCAGATGCCCTCCATTCATATCAGTTCCGAAGGAGTCGTAAAACGTATTGACAGCCTTAACTCTCAAGTAGCCCCGGCCCCGACAATATCCCTGCAAAGGTACTTCACTCTACTAAAATTATTTCCAGCAATATCTTAAAGATCATATTCATCCAGTCCTTAGTTAGCAATTCGATTCCGGACTACTGGAAACTAAGCAGAGTAGCTTCTGTGTTCAAATCGGGAATCCATCCAATCATCGCCCTATTTCATTAACTGCCTGTAAGATCATGGAGCACATCGTTTACTCCAATGTTGCAAACCACCTTGAAAATAACTCTCTTGTTTTTTGCAAGTCAGCATGGTTTCCGCTCTGGCCTTTCATGCGAGACCCAACTTTGTTAATTCACTTCTGACCTTAACTTTAACCTTGACTCGTCTTTCCAAACCGAAGTAATTTTTCTGTAGTTTTCGAAAACACTCGATGATGTCTCCCACTAAAGGCTAATGTTTAAATTGCCTGCGTATTCTTTAAATGCCTGTGTATTGGTCCACTAATCTTATCCTGGATTAACTGTTTCCCCACAAACCGCTTCCAATGCACAGTCTTCGGAGAGTATCATTCCGCCACTGACGAAGTAACGTCGGGCCGTTGCTTTTTCTAATCTTCGTAAATGACCTCCCCTATATCATAGCATCATCCATTGGTCTGTTCGCCTTTAACTGCATGTTGTACCGTCACATTTCTTTTCACGATGACCAGCTAACCCTGGAGAACAACTTACGTAAAATTGAAAATTGGTGTTCAGATTGGATGACGGAACTGAACGTAACTATAAATTAAAATTTATGCACGTCTCAGGTAAAGGTTCCAACGTTTCCTATGCATATTCACTAAACTCAGCTATCATATCACAACTTGAGTCTAGGAGACCTGATCGTCAATAAACTAACATGGAATGAGCATGTCACAAAACTAGCTGCTGACACTTGAACGCCGGGCTTCTCAAGAAGGTCACTTTCACAATCACCGCCATCCATTGGTAAACTTGCGTACGAAACTTTCATTCGCCCGAAGCTCCAATACGCATTGGCAATGTGGTCTCCTAATCAGGCGCACCTCATTAACGAAATTGAATCCATCCAGAATCGCGCTGTCTGTTTTAAATCTTCAAACTATGACATTCGCTACAGCATCAACAGTATTAATTTAAGTCATCTCTCGGTATCAGCCCACTAGCCCTTAGATGCAAATTTCCTGCCTCTGTCTGTTTCATAAACTTTACCACAACTGCCCCAATCTCTGTGATTCTTTACTAGTGCCACCAGTGCACACGTACATCATCTCGTCTGTTCAACTTTATCAGCATCCGGCGCTTACATGGATCTACACACGCATTTAACAAATATTTTTTTACCAGGAGAAATTGGGACATGGAAAGAGTTTCCTGAGCATGTTGTAATCGAACGTGTTCCTGTTAGATTTAAACAATGCCTGATGTGTCATCTGAAGTCATAAATTGTTGCTTCCTCTTCGTTTTGATTGCAGCGCCTGTATCATTCGAAGTGTGATTTTGTACTTGAGCCTTTTGAGTTTTGTGCTTCTATTTTGGTCATCAATTTTAGTGTTCTTTTCATTCGTAACCTCCCCCTCTTTATCTAATACCACACCCGAGTTAAGGGTATAATAAATAAGGATGATGATGATCTGTTTACATTTGTGTTCCCGGCACAGTAAGCGCTTTAAGGGAACTAGTGGAAGCCTTTCATATTTATGAGACTTACACCGCGTGCATTAGTGAGCTATCCATCGCGCTGCAGAAGCATGGGATTGTGCCCTAGGTGAGCATTTTATGAGCATAGCCACATATGACATCATCATTGTAGCCTGTATATACTGTTAAATCTCGATATAACGAAATATTCTCGTTTTCTTAACTTCGCATTCATAGAACGTCATGTATATTCAGATTCTGTATAACGATGTAGATTGTACTGCACTTTCAATGTGACGAAATTTCATTGCTGGCTGAAAACGAACCTGCCGAAAAATTATCGCAGGCGCTCGTGGTTGAGCGGAGCCTGTGGTGAAGCGCGCATCATCAGAGCGTGTACGCAATATATGAGACCTGCCCGGATTTCCCATACAGAGTGCATAGGCAGACGCACTGCTGGCCACGGCATCTGGGGTAGCCGGAGCAAGGCTGGCCGAGCATCTCCGCAACCTCGGCAGTCTGACAGATCAGCCTGTGGCCATCACTGTCTCACCCAAAATTGAATAAAGAAAGACTGGCTAATTGGCGCTATTGATTCACTGGCTGAAATATGGTAAATAGCGCTAGAAAATGCAAGGGACAAGAAAAAAATAAAAATGAGACATGCTCGACGTCAACTCTATCATCACGTCGATGTCTAGCGTGTGCCCCATCAGTATCTTTTCGTTGCCTTTGTATTTTTTAACGCTAGTTACGATGTTTCAGCCCAAAACTGGCACCGAATGCAACAAAACGCTGCCGGTGCTCAATGGGAGCGCACTGCGTTTATCGCGTTTACAGCTGCCCAAAGCTTGGTAAAAAGGACTGGAACGGTTAGTGCTTGGCACACCCGTCAGCTGTAAAGCCAGTTGTGTGCTTCACACCTGCCAACCTCGCTGCTCACTCACACGATGTGCGTATGTGCAAGAAGACACACACACGCGGTTACGGAGGAAAACATAAGGAGCAGGATCAGCCTGATTTTATTTGAATTGTTGGTGATTCAAGGACAGTCTTCTCGCTCTTGGCGACATGGAGAAAAAAGGAGAGTAAGGAGCGGTGGGGGTAGACGACTTGGCCTGCCGCAACGCTCCCGTCACCGGCAGCGACTGAAGACGTCACTGTGTCCGTGGTGTGGTCGGAGCACTTACAGGATGGTGATAAGAGCAAAATTCGTTGGAGGCACTTAGATATAGCTTAAGTGCGGGAAGGCGAAAGCTGTTTGCGACTCATCGCGCTGGTTTGAATTTGCCGTGCTTGAATTCATTTCACGACAGAGGAGATGAGCAGCTGGCGCTCTCTCACGTGACCTAGGCGGCGATGTAACGAACGAACGGTAACAGCAAATAAGTCACGTGGCCTAGGTGGCGATGTAATGGACGGACGGTCACCGCAGTATGCGCCACTAAAGGCTATTGGCTTAGAACCAAAACACAAGACGGGTGCGTCGCCCTCTTTGTCCATGCTACGATGGTAGGCGAGATAGACGTGCTGAGACGGCTTGGGAACTCGCAACATAAGCAAGACGCGCATAACGCTGTTGTTCCTGGTGAAGAAAGGGCAGAAATAAAGGACCATTTTAATCGCAAATAGTTGTTTTCCCGTGAGCTATCCTCAGCGCGTTTTTGGCAGATTCTTAGCATGCTAAGTGACTAATTTCGATGTAGCGAAATTTCAGTACTACGATGTAAACTGCCAGTTTTACCCACTTTGATAAATCGAGGTTTAAACATATTTCTTTCTCTTATGGGTAAACGTTCTGCTAAAGGTTAGCGCCCATTCTACCTTAATTTGTGTTACCCTCTTTCTTCTGTGCTATGTTCTCTAAGCAGAAGGAACTTGCCCAGATTTGCATTTTTCTTCAATGCACAACCACTCTTCTCAGAGGCAAAGCGAAGTTTTAGGATGTACCTTCTTTGCCCAAAGTAAGCAAGCTGTCTTTACCACCTCTCATTTTATCAGGAGGCTAGTTTTATTGAGAGCAGAATAGTGGCAGCACAAGTTCACGTCACGCAGGTTATCCTCGCAGATGCCAAGGGCTGACGACCGCTGCAGGGAGTATCCGCTGGTAGCCAGCTGCTTCCATGGCCACAGCTTCCTGGTTAATTTTAGCAGAGGGGGTACAGTTTGTTAATACTGGAAAAATTAAGGTAGATTCCATGAGAAGTTCTAACCTTGTGTGCATTCTTCGTTTTTAATGTTTGCCAACCTAAGGAATGCTTAGAGTTGGATGGTACTTTGTAAATAGCAGTCAATAAAGACAAGTTGTGCGGCACTATTAACCTTGGAAGTTTTGAATTAACTCTTTTGCAAATGGTGAGGTCTTTTACAAAAAAGCCGGTCAGGCGCCTTGCAATCATTATTGAAATGATTATGTGCTGGCTTCGCAGTTCTTCAGCAATGAGCTCACTAAATTGAGAAGTGTCAGCTGCTGCAGTGTGCCTTCCTCTGATGAAGAAAAGAGTGGAGGTGAGAATGGCTGCCACTAGAATGTTTTACCCTTACCGCAACAACCACCAGCATGAAGCACTATGCATGGTGTCTGTGCAACAGTAGTTTCATTTCCGCGGCGCCTCGGCTGTGGTTTGTACTGAATCTGCCTCCTGAAGCCTTGAGCAATAGTGGTTAGGGCGCTCGACTACTCATCCGGAGTTCCCGGGTTCGAACCCGACCGCAGCGGCTGCGTTTTTATGGAGGAAAAACGCTAAGGCGCCCGTGTGCTGTGCGATGTCAGTGCACGTACGTTAAAGATCCCCAGGTGGTCGAAATTATTCCAGAGGCCTCTACTACGGCACCTCTTCTTCATTTCTTCTTTCACTCCCTCCTTTATCCCTTCCTTTACGGCGCGGTTCTGGTGTCCAACCATGTATAAGACAGATACTGCGCCATTTCCTTTCCCCAAAACCTATTAATATTATTATTATTATTATTATTATTATTATTGAGCAAACACCGTTAGCGATTTCCTCTCATGTGCTTCTTTGGAACGTTAAGAAGCCACTGTAGTACTGGCTGTGTGCTCTGTAGTCATTGTCAAGAGTAAAGTTCCAGTAAAAGCCCGAAAATAATGGCTGTTGTAAAGGGGCTCATTATCTAATGCCACTAGCTCCTACATGTGGTCATCCTTGTGATGCAGTACGCCACACTCACAAGGGCTGATCGATGGTTATTTACCGGAGCCGCAAGCACCACCACTACCACTTCTCGGTGGCCACTGTCTGGCGGTGCGGTGTCTATGCCACACCAGCCATGCCTGGTAAATGTTAGTTTCTTTGTTTTGAAAGGATGAGAAAGAGATGCAACCATGAGGCAAGCTTGCTCTGTGTGAAGGGGTTTCTTTCTAGTTGTTTCTTTGACCAGTCTGGAACAATCAGGTCTAGTCTTGGACCTCACTTTCTTGTCAGGCAGAAGGAAGTCTGGCACAGGATCAAACCCGCATTTGTGCAACATCTCTGGGTGGCTGGCACAATCTGGGGAACCAGCCCAATATTTGCGATCACTTACATATGTGGTTGCTACTCGATAGCAGGCTAGGAAAGTATGAAAACTTAATGCACCGTCTTCATTTCGACATCAAGCAGTTCAGAGACTAGGCAAAGGCGACTCTGTCAAGTGATATTTTCATACAGCATAGATGGCATTAAGTCAAGGGGCATGCAGATGCATTAAAGAAGAAATTGTTTACTTTGGCAAACGTGTGCTCTTAGAATAAACTGGACTTGGCTGCAGCAGTAGCAAGGTGCATGCTTAGTGGTCTTTGGCCAAAGAATGGCCAAGCTTGTTGGCCCTGCCATGTTTAAAATGACAATCATGGGAACATCTTGTGCTTGCTTTGTGTTCGGACATTGAATCATCAAATGACCAAATCTCATGCAGTCAGAACATTGAACGGCCGCAAACAGGATCTTGCCATCAGCTTTTGTTCCCTGTTTAATTTCAGTTGCATCTGTGTAAGCTTTATCTTTTCCAGCTGAATTAGGAATTTCAAATTCTCGATTTCAAGCAGCTTTTCTGCCTCCTTTTGCTGTATCTTTACACGTCGAATCTTTCCTCCTGATCATCGTGCGGCAGTCATCTCCGTTTTCCATGCTATTGTTTCTAGCATGTAACTGTTACCCTGACATGGTGAATTTTAGAAAGCAGACAGGTCTCGTACCTCACTGGTTGCTCTCCTCCGCCATGACGATCTCGCCGTCCTGAGTGACAACGACAGGCTCCTCGATGTGGGTGAATTAAGCCCTGGCTCCCAGCAGCTCTCTCATTTGAACCTCCCCGATGATGCCGCCTTGTTCTTCCAGCAGTTCTTTAACTTGAACTTTCTCGATGCAACAGGCTGGTCCCTTCAGCAGCTTGCTAACTTCTGCCTCTTTTGACTTGCTGGTTGCTTGGTTCTCGCCTTTAACCTCCTCAACTTGGACACCTAGTTCCTTCCGTAGCTCACTGACTTAGCACCTCCACGACTCACAGGTCACCTATCTTCTTCAGCTGCTCGCTGACTTGAGCCTCCTGCTTCCGGTTGATCTCGGCCAGCATTCTCCGAAGCTTTCCTGCGTCAATAAGAACAGAAAGTTGGGCTAGTTGGTGTGGATTCATACTTGGCTGCGCAAAAAACCGAGGACAACAGCGAACGAGGAGACACAACACAAGCGCAGACAATCAACTGAACTTTTATTCACTGAAATGAAGCTTTATAGGCGTGACAAAACACAAAAAACAACAAAAGGAACCGCCACAACCGATGTACAAAGAAATCTTTCCGCTCTCCGTCGGATGTCTCGAGCAGAAAGACGTAGCAAATCCTGTCTTGACCGTGGCAGTTGGTTTTCCCTCTCGATCGTATAGAGGGAAAGAGAGTTTATGATTATGGTTAAAGGAGGCTTGTCATCTTGCAGATTCGATATTGCTCAATCACGTTGCTCAAGGACACTTCTGAAAGGTTAACTTTTTATTAATAAACAAAGAAAGAAGCAAGCAAGGAGAAAAGTTGTTTCATTCGACTGACTCGTAGTGTTACCTGAACAAACCTGCCCTTTATTCCCACCGAGACACCTGGTTTTGAACCTTATGTCTCCACCCTCGGTGGGGACAATAACCACTTAGGTAAATTCACAAACGCCCACCCAATAAATTATTGGGGAACGGAAAACATAACCAGTGAACGATTGGGGAAAGGAAAACACAGCCAATCAATGATCGAGAAAAGAAGATAAGTAATATCGACAAGCACTGTACAAGTATGTGCACTCTTCACCATCAAGATTTCAGAGGATTCTTTTTCCTCCCTCGAGCTTTGCGAACGCTCTTGCTTTCCCATGGGTGCAGGTTGCTTCAACCTCTAGTAAACTCAGTTTCGAAGAAACGCAACCTTCAAGGCCCATCTGTTAGGCACTTTCCCTCACATATACTGTCATCATGTACAATGGACGCATGGAGAGCAACTCTTGTACAAAGCACTGCTCGCAAGTTCCTTCCCTGTGCCCATGAGCTGAGGTTGACTCCTGCTAACGAGCAGTCATTCTTCATATCTGCAGCTAGCGGGGCAATGTCTTGTTGAGCGCGTTGTAGGCTATCAACGAGCTCCGTCATAGACACCCTATGTTTTGAGCAAAGACGTCACAGACATGGGACAAAAGCCACGTCAAACGACACGAATTAAGGTGGTTCGTCGCCGCCCGTGTGTACCCGCCTCGCCGCAAGAACGTGCGCAATGAAATGCAACCTGACGTACACACCATTCTACAAAGAGCACGCAGGAGAGGGTGAAATACTCTCACACACGTGCACTGCACGACACTCCACTGTTGGCACCCTCCCCTGGACTGTTAACCCGGCGCGTGGAACAATGTCCGGCTGCTTAGCCACCGCTGAAGTCCGTGTTTGTGTTTGCATAACACAAGCTGCAATATTGTACGCAATGCCAGCGTCCTCTAGACATCAATGTTGTATTGCCGGTAGCGGCAGTAGTCGACGAAAGTAGAAAAAAACGCCACAGGTATGTACGCACACCATGTTCTGCGAAGGTCTCAGTGCGTCTGCGATGTCTATTTCTCCACCTCATTGCCGGCTCCGAGTTGCATTAGCAGTTTGCTTATTTGGTGAACAGAAAATACTTGCGCCAACAACAATCTTATGCGTCAACGCACTTTGTAAATGAAATGCAGACAGAAAGAAGCCTACTACCTATGCTTAATTGCAATGTGGAATGAAGCACGGCACCTGGTTTACAAACTATACTCTCCAAATAATTTTAAGAGATTAAGCTGTTGAATTGTTTTGGCAAATTTGTTTTAATTGGGGAACACACGGTGCAGGAGTTCACAAATTTGGCCACAACTTTGTTTCGCCACCCCACAGGCTCAGCAATATTGCGAGCGTGTAGGCACCACAACCTGAAAAAAAAACATGCCGTTAGTACAAAAATACGAATCTTATTTGCACGGCACGAATTAAAGCGGCAAGACAGACTTTTACCCAACTGCAAAGCGAGCAAAGATGCATCCAGAGCATTGTAAGAAGAAAGAACGCACCTCATGCACGGGACTGTAAACTTTGGCATGCATTGTAGAACATCGCACCACTGAAATCACTTCCAATGCACTGTAAAAAAGTCAACTTATTTAAGTGATGCATAACTGTGCCAGAGAGAACAAACGCTAGGACTTAAGGAGTGCCCCTCTCCGACTGAGGTTGGAATTCTCAATGCAGATGCAGCTATTCGGCCTGCCTGCCATTAAGTGGTAATAGCATTTCATTAGCGTACCAACCTATCAGTTCGTGTAATTACACATTTTCTGGCATTAATAAACCAGTGAGTACTGGCGGGGGTGGAGTAAGTATGAATGCGTGGTGCTTTGAGTGAACTGGTTTGCGCCACTCGTAGTGTGAACAGACCTACACGAGCAGCAGAGAACCGAATTTCAATGTCATCGTTCGTACTGTAGCAAACAAACGTTGCAATGATCACATGTTGATTCGTTTCGGTCACGTAGCTCGCTATTGTCTCCCTAACGTTCAGTTTGTGAACGGAGTGCTCTGTCAGTCTCTGCATCTAAACTGTCAAACTCGCCATGTCCAAGCAGACAGCAAAAGCGGTCATGAGAAACTATGCTCCCCGAAAAACTAGATATTCGATTGCTCTCTCTGATCTTCAGTGCCGGCACATTTTGCTTTCATTTTTTCATCATGCATAACAAATTCAAATCTTTGTTTACATCATTCAGATGTTAGGGGCGTAGACATAAAGCTCAAACTGCAGCTTGATTGTGCGCCTGCCCCCAGTACAAGGTTTCAAGTATTGGTACTTAGCCTTAGCATATACATTGGCAACAACATAAAAAAAATTAATTTCACTTGAGGAGATAATCAGCTAGACACTGTTTACAGAAAAAGAAAAGGAAAAATGCAGAGCAATATTCAGACATAAAAATTGATGAGATTAAGAAAATGAGTTTAGTAATGATGGAAAAACATACCAGAGCATATGAGCCATTCTTCGGGAATTTGTATGGCATGAGTGTGTTCTCAAAGTTCTGGCTGAACCATATTCATAAGGAAATGTTGGTAGATAATGCTTTTTTACCGCTTTACTAGACTGGTACTGTATTGTTGAGGTATTGGAGTTATTCTAAGGGATTAAAAGAAGGTCTAGTTGTGACTTCTCGTGTGATGTTAGCAATACTTCATCTTGCTCTTTTTTGTATTATATGCAGCCTGCTTAGTTTAGGGTGTAAAGTATTTCCCCAGATAGCAGAATAATATTTTAGGACCGAAGCAAACATTGAATTATAAAAAAAAATTAGTTTTACCTTTTGCAGAAGAAGAGAGCGTACTTTGCTTAAGATACCACATATTTTTGATAACTTGTCAGCAGTCCTATCCACATGTGATAATCACGATAAATGCTTTTCAAAAAAGACTCCAAGTCTTTTCACAACAGGGACAACTTCCAAAGTCGCTGGCCCAATTTTAAGTAGAAGCTCAGCATCGCACACTAATTTATTTCTTTTGTTTCGTTTATGTCGGCAGTTGATGAGTTTAGCATGGGCCAGGTATTTAAAAGGTTGAAGAACCTGTTTGCTTCTTCGGTCAAGCGTTTTTGCTGGTAGAGGAGAATATAGGCTGGAGTCATCAGCATGTATTAAGAAAGTTGGTAGCAGGCCAATGAGAACGATTTCATTCATGTAGACGATAAAACGTAATGGTCCCAGTACACTTCCCTGTGGAACTCCAGCTGGAGCGGATTTTATGTCGGATAGTTTATTGTTCATTATGATTTGTTGTTTACGAAATGATAGGTATGACTTCAATATATACAGAAAAACGCCACGGAAGCCATCGAAATTAAGTTTAGCAAGCATTGTCTCAAGAATAATGGAATAAAAAGCCTTTGAGTAATCTATAAATGTACTACCTCAAAGTGCGATTGCGGCGTCCACTGCCCGCCGACCGTAGCGGCCGCGTTTCTATGGAGGCGAAACGCAAAAGGCGCCAGTGTGTCCTGCGAAGTCAGTGCACGTTAAAGGTCCCCAGATGGTCGAAATTATTCCGGAGCCCTCCACTACGGCATCTCTTTCTTCTCTCAGCCTCTCCTTTAACCGTTCCCTTGAGGTGCGGTTCAGGTGTCCGCCGAGATGTGAGAGATACTGCGCCATTTCCTTTCCCCAAAAACCAATTTTCATTTTTTTCCCTTTGCGTTTCGCCTCCATCCAAACGCGGCCGGGTGCTGTGCGTTGCCAGTGCACGTTAAAGATCCTCGGGTGGTCGAAATTATTCCGGAGCCCTCCACTACGGCACCTTTTGCTTCCTTTCTTCTTTCAGCCCCTCCATTATCCCGTTCCTTACGTAGCGGTTAAGGTGTCCGCGCAGTGGTGACAGTTACTGTGCCATTTTCTTTTCTAAAAAAAACAATTTTCAATCTTGTTTCCATTGCGGTTTCGACTCCATCGAAACGCGGCCGCCGCGGCCGAGGGCTATGCGTTGTCAGTGCACGTTAAAGATCTCCAGGTGGTCGAAGTCTGTCCGGAGCCCATAGAAAGGCATCAAAACTGCCCTGGGCCTCGCACCGTACACTTCCACCCAGAAAATTCTTAACAAGGGGATTTCAAACACACTAGACGAGCTCATTAGACTACCAGAGTAGCACAAAAACAAGGACTCCTGCGTAGCCATTCGGGGCTAAAAATACTAGAAAAGTTAGGCTTCGAACCTCGAGCGCAGCTCAGACACAGACATAAGGAACAAACAGACGTTTCCCAACAGACATAAGGAACAAAAATTTGACTGTGCTTTAGCTCTGGTTAACCCTAGCTGAATTGCGAGTTTCGTTTCCTCTGCACGTCGTCTACACAGCGTCTCATTCCGATGCTAGAACTCAAACCGGTCTCCCGCAATTGAAGAGTCACTCCGGGACGTGGCACGACTTCTTCTAGCCGCATCTTCGTTACGACGCTTCTCGAGTCGCGCGGCGCGTTCTTCTGGCATCTCTTGAGCGCGTTCTCTCTTCCTCGCTTCATTCTGTCGTTGGTGCGTCTCTTTCGCGCTCTCCATAGCGGCTACAATACACTGAAAGCGCCCATATATATATATATATATATATATATATATATATATATATATATATATATATATATATATATATATATATATATATATATAAATTCCCCGCGAGGCGACACCTCATCTCCCTCTACCCCAGCGGAGCACACCTGGTGGAGCGAGCGGCGACGGCAGCATCGTCGACGGCGGCGCCATCTGTTGGAGCGCGGCTGCAGCGTTGCTAGGCGATGGTGGCTCAAGGTCGTTCGTCCGCCACCGCACAGGGCGCGACGAGCCGAAATGGCTCGCTGGCTGGTGTAGTAAAGCTTTCGCATTAAAATCAAAATCCCACCAGAACCTAACCTAACCTAACCTAACCTGCGTCAGCGCACCTACTATGTCGCTCCGAAAAGAAAAAGTGAAATACCTTGGAGGCTAGGAGTGCTTTATGCTGTCCTTTGTCTTGTTTTTATTCATTTCACTCGTCACAATCAGCCACTCTGTTATGCAGGCAAGAACTCGTCATTGTGTGATGTGATCTTAGTGTCGGTCATGTATTTTTCGCGCCATCTTTCTTTCCATCCTGATATTTGTTTCCAAGTGCTCCAATAACAATTATCAGCCGTTAGCCAGCGCGATTCCGTGTCACCTTCTTCCCGTCCTCGTTTATTGTGCGCCGTTTCCCGCCTGTCTTCTTTCCGACTTCTGTGGCGAACCGTGACCTGCCTAGAGAGTCTTACGTCAGCTATGATATCGCTCTCCATGTGTCCTCGCAATCGTCCACTCGCTCCGTCAACGACGACGAAGGTCTCCCGGTGCGCTCGGCGCCACTCGCAGCTATCTCGGGTGCCGTCATCTTTGTTGCTGTAAATGCTTGTAAATATATTTTCTCGCTCCAGTAACATTATTATATATGATAAAAAGAAGAGGTCGTAAGATGCTACCATGAGGGACAATCAGAATTACCTGCCTCACAAATTCAAAACATTGCTGAAAGATAGATAAACACATGCAAAATGTAATTCCAGAGCCAAAACAGCCTAAACTCACTGCTGCCACAATACGGCAGTCAGTTTTGCCCTTGACTACTCTCTGCGCCTGCGTATTTTTCCTGAGTTTTATAGTTCTTAGACATTCAGAAAGGGTCAAAATTAAGTAAATGGAATTAGGAAGTAGCAATATTTTTCCTTGATAAGTTTTTTAAGTTGCTGGAATGAAGAGATCATTAGTGATGAAATAGTTGGAGTTGATAACTTTGAACAGATGAATTGAATGCAAACGACGAAAAAGTGAAATAATATGCTACCGCTCCCCGGTAGGTGTGTGCCTTTTCAAGGGAAGCGATAACAGCAAGTATCCGTCATGTGACCATTAAAGTTGCTATTGTTGCCAGCTTCGAGAGACAAGCTGGTGTTTCGTCTACCTACGGCGACAAGTCAACCTTTCTTCGCCGTCGACACGGTGCCCTCTCAGGCCTCCTTGACCTCAGCCCCGCGTTCTTGAGAACACGACATCAAGCCGCACTCAGCATTTTCGCCGAGAATGAGTGAGTGTGGGGACGCGAGTCGGGACCCACGAGAGGAGGGCGACAAACAGCACACAGAAGTCAACGAGAGGGACCTCAATGACACCTCCCCTCAAACGCCAACGTGGCTGAGCTCTGCCCGTGAGTTCGAGGGCCCTGAGCTGCTTAACATGGGTGTCGACGAGGCTGGAGGCCGCATTAGGACACGCTCACTGCTCTTCGACAGAGAAGTTCCAGTCGACCGGCATCTTGAGGGCTCCAAGCACATACAAATCACTTCGCGCATAGACTTGCCCGTGCCGCCTCTGAATGAGGCTTCTGCCACAGACGGCACCCGTGATGGAACTCAGCCACAGTCTGCTGATTCCACTGATAGCCGAACAAAGTGGTACATAGACCTGAAAATTAGGGCTCAACAGGTGAGAAAAGACTGTGGGGAGTGGGGGATGCCTCTCGCAGCGATTATGGAGAAGATGTCAGACGAGAGAATCAAGCGAGTGAACCTCACTGCAAAATGTGAAGCGCTCGAAGAAGATTTAAAGGAAGCCTGGCGGCGAATAGCTTTTCTCAAGATGGCAGCAAGTGCAAGACACCATACTGAGCAAGGACAGCCGGTGCCAGATGAAACCTGGGACCGGCAGCGTGAAATTAAAGAAACTCGAACCTTCCCACCACAGTCAGAAAAGAAGTCTGAGCAGACTACAATGATCTTCGAGGATCTTGAAAATCAGTTACTGCGTGGCATCGAAGACCTAAAGTCAACTGAACGCTCCCGTCGCACTGCCGAAGCAGAACGTGATGAGCTTAGAAATGTGGCGTCCTCTGCTTCCTGCATGCTTAGGTTTCTTCAGAAAAAAAGAACGTAAGCTAGAGTGCATCTTGCATCCTGCCGAAGAAGCGCTCAAAGAGGAGAAACAAAACAGTCAGACAGCGTGCGAGGAGCTACGTGAAGTCACAGCAGTGGCGGACAAGTTGCAGGTTGACCTGGAACATGAAACCTTCACTGCCAAGCGCCTCCAAGCAGCAGCTGTTTTTTATGAGCGCCAGAATGAGCAGCTGCGCCGTGAACTGGACGACGTGAAAAAGACCTTTTGCTCACAACTGGGGTCAGCTACAAACCAGTCAGAAAGCTGCTCGCGCGACAAAACATCGGCGCAGGGCGCACATGCGCCTCAGTGCGCTACCACGCTGCGTGACCCGACCTTCAACAGAGCTGCCCTCCGCGAGGCCTACGTTGATACCACTGAGCCCATGTGCTCGTTTGAGAATGTGCCAGGCTGGAAGCTTCAGCTTCACGTTGAGGAAACTTCGAAGCTCCGCGAGAAGTGCACCAGTGCCCTAGCCGGTGCCCGTAGCCGACTCTTTCTACCTCGTGCTGGCCCAGTTGGTCCTTGTAGCACTGGACACTTCACTAGCACTGCTCAAAAGCCGGGGAGCCATTCTCGCCTTCCTGTGGACGAACACCCTGATTTGCCGGACGATGAGTTGGGCGAACAACTGGATAAACTGCCTTTGTGAATAAAGCTTCTAGCGTCGCTGAGTGAGGAGTAGACTTTACAAAGAGCCTTTGATAACGCTTAGTGTGGACATTGTATTCTTGTTGGCCACTTAAAGCGGGGGTCAATTCGTTGTATCTGGCATTTTGCCCTCACCTTTGGGATGCTCTTTAGTCACGCCCACGCTCCTCCGTAGTGTACGACGATGGCATCGGCGTTGCGCATGGAGCCCGTGTGTTTGAACGCCCTAGCCGTTTTTTGCGTCACGAAGCTTGATTTCTTTACCCGCCGGTAACTCCTGTTTCCTAAAACGGTAACCATAATGCCCACGTGTTTCCCTCATGAAATTTCGGTATGCTTAGTCTGCCATCCTTGCTCAGCTTCCATGCTCTCAGCATCGCCTTAGTCGTGTAACCTGCTCCGGAGGTTTAAACGCAAGCTTAGTAGCTCTAAGACAACGATAGTAGTTCGTATTGTCTGGTTTTTCTTTGAGAAACAGGGAACCGAAGCTCAGATCTTAGTCGGTGAAGAGCCGTTTTGGTACTGTATAAGGCAAGAGGTTCTATTCTGTTCCGCCTTGCCACGCCAAACTCTCTATATACGTGCACTGTTGTGTGGCTCTTCCTACGCGAAGTCTTAAACTTTCTAGCCTCTTCCGCATTTCTATCTCCAATTTCACAGAAGTGGATAGTTACGGTGCACTGGGCGTCGTTGAGGTAGACTCAATTAACCTGAATGGTCGTTAGTCAGTCAGCATCGGCCAGGCAGCCGACTTCATGGCCAGGATTCTGGTTCATCCGCTCCTAGTTCACAACGCCGCCACCACGGGCCGCATGAAGTTGAGCTCCTCCTCCTTCTCTTACATTCTTCCTCCCGGTATGAGAGAGAGACGCTAGTAAGCTTCGCCCATTGTCCGCTTTGTGTGTCCTCCCCTCAAGCCAAGCTCCTCCGGAGGGGGGCACCCTTCGCGTTTCTGTTTTTTTTTTCCACCCAGCGTGTTCGAAACGGGCTGACTGTGCGGCTCCCCTAGTCTGTTCCTTTACTGCGGTGCAAGAAAAGAAAGAAGTCGGGTTGGGGTTGAAGCGGTGTTGTTGCAAATGGGTTGCAAGCCCCAAGGGTAGCGTTGGCCTGGCGGCCTGGGGCAAAGCTGGAAACATCCGAAGGTCCCGGCAAAGGATGAGTCGACTGGCAACAGAACAACTTGTTTATTCTGGCATCGCAAAAGAGCAGCCGGTCAGGGCGACCACGTTACTCGAAGGGCGAAATCGAAGTCTCTCTCGGCGTCCGGGGCAGCGGCGTTTTATACCCTCGGAGTCGAGGGCAAGAAGGAACGGCTTGGGAAGAGGCGTCCGATACGGCGACGCTTGAACATGTCCAGACGTGACGGGCGCGTCCGCCAGGCCGGCGCCGGTCAGACCTCCTCGCCTCCCAGTTGGGGAGCTCCTCTCCCCGGCTGCCGCGCTTTGACAAGCGTGGGCACCAACATGCACACACACACACACGCACGCACGACGACACGTGGCACTGAAACCTGCCTGGACGCGCTTGGCGGGAGGCGTTGCGGCAGCGATGAACGGGTCCAAATGACCGCCGCTTTGAACAAAGCCGCGGCGTCCGTTGCATCCGCGCCGGCTATACCGCGCGTCGTAGGCGAGACGTAACAGACCGCCCCGCCGGGAGAAGGAGATCCCGATGGTCAGGGGACTGCATCCGCTGTCCAGAGGGATGTCGCTCGATGATGCTCGTAATCGAAACCGGTCGTCCCTCGACGTTGCTTGAGCGCAGCGCACAGAGAAGGCCTCGTTCTCGGGTTCAGGATCACATAGGACACTGCAAAGTCACTTCGGGAGAGTTGCCATTTTTGTGCTCGTTCCCAGCAAGCGTTAGAACTACGCCGAAACGCAACCGCTCAGTCAGCAAGCACGAGAAAACCCTCACTAAGCTCTGCCAGGCTCTTTCCCCTTTTATACTACTGCCTAGTTCCTTACAGTAGTCAAGCAGCACTCAGAACGCGTCCACAAATTGGAAAATTGCACTAGAAAGCACATAATCACTTTGAAACACTAAACAAAAGCAATATGTTAAAAATCCTGCCTCAGGAAGAAAACATCAGTAACCAACAACTTTGAGGCGGATTCCTACGTTAGGGGCTTCGACTTAAGCCATCGGCGTTACCGTTGAGACTCCCCTTTTTGTAACGCACCTCAAAGGAATATTGTTGCAAAGCGAGGCTCCAGCGCAGGAGGCGGCCATTTTTGGGAGAGATGGTCTGCAGCCATTGGAGAGGGCAGTGATCCGTCTCAATGATAAACCTCGAGCCGGCTAGGTAGCATGACAATTTCTGAACGGCCCACACGAGACACGCACACTCTTTCTCGGTGGCGCTGTACGCCTGCTCACGACAGGTCAGCTTACGACTAGCATACAGGACGGGGTGTTCCACTTCTCCATTGTCCCTTTGGCACAGTACAACGCCCATGCCTCGCTCACTAGCATCGCACTGAACAACGAACCCTTTTGTGTAGTCTGGCGATCGTAGCACAGGCTGGCTTGTTAGGGCGCTCTTTAAGGCGCTAAAAGCTCTTTCCTTTGTCTCGCTCCAGACGACTGTTTGGGGCTCTGTTTTTCTTAGAGCATCCGTCAGGGGAGCCGCGATATCGGAGTACCTGGGGATGTACCTCTGATAGTAGCCGGCGACACCTAAGAACGACCGAATATCGGTCTTCGTGCGCGGTTGCGGGAATTCTCGCACAGCGGCCACCTTTATTTCAGAGGGGCGGCGACGACCCTGTCCAATCACGTGACCGAGGTAGACAACCTCGGCCTGTGCTAATTGGCACTTGGGAGCCTTGATTGTCAAGCCCGCTTCGCGCAGGCGGGTTAGCACTGCCCGCAAGTGTGCCATATGCTCAGACCAGGATGCAGAGAATATCGCTACGTCGTCTAAATACGGTAAAGCGAATTCTTCCTGTCCCCGCAACACTTTGTCCATGAGGCTTGAAAAGCAGTATGGCGCGTTCTTCAAACCAAAACTCAAAACTTTAGGACGGAATGTTCCCATTGGTGAAATGAACGCCGCATACCTACTAGCCTCTTCTGTAAGTGGAACCTGCCAATAACCCCTGACAAGATCTGGGGTGGAAATAAACTGAGCGCTACTAACTTTCTCAAGGCGCTCCTCGATGTTAGGGATCGGATAAATTTGATCCTTAGTGATGGAATTAAGCCTGCGGTAGTCGACGCAAGGACGAGGTTCCTTGCCCGGTACCTCAACTAAAATCAAAGGGGAGGTATAATCACTCTCACCCGCCTCAATAACTCCGAGCTGTAGCATTTTCTTTACCTCGGCCTCCATAATATCGCGCTGGCGGGGTGACACCCGGTACGCCTTGGATCGTACTGGCTCTGGGGAGGTAAGTTCTATATCATGAGTAAGGACAGAAGTCCTACCAGGCCTCTCAGAGAACTGACCTTGAAACTCTTGTAAGAGTTGGTGTAGTTCGGTTTTCTGCTCAGGTGACAGCGGTGCTTTACTGAGTAAGTCACTAATGACCTGATCAGTGTCTTCCCTGTTCGTCACTGAGCTTAGTCCCGGAAGCTCGACCGGAAGCTCTTCTAACTTTCCCTTGTCGGGCATTTCCTCTCCAGTACCTGGTGCCTTCAACGCTACAGGCTCAATTTTATTCAGTTCGGACGTGCTCTGAATATCAGCTTGCTGCGCCTCCGACCCTTTCTCATTGTTCGACAACGTCGGCCCCGCAACCACCGCCTTTGCAGCGAGCTCCCGAACTCTCGGTCTGGTTAAGGCCTGAACGCTAGCCTCACCAAACAAAAGCCCCTTCTCGCGCAGGAGGTGATCGGACCTGTTCGAAAATAGGTACGGGTACTGGGGGGGCAGCATAGATGACACTACGGCCTCCGTCTCAAGTGCTCCGAAAGGTCCTTCAATAAGCACTTTTGCTACGGGCAGACACACGCTATGAGCTTCCAAGGCTTGCTTGATCCATGCGCACTCGCCCGTGAACATATCGGGTTCTACGTAAGAGGGGTGAACTACATCCATTGTAGCTGCGGAATCACGAAGCACTCGGCACTCTTTCCCGTTCACGAGGAAGTCTCGCATGTAAGGCTCGAGAAGCTTCATGTTCTCGTCAGTGCTACATAATGACAAACACACGACTTCTCTTTTTGTTTCTGGACACTGCGCCGAAAAGTGACCCGGCTTCTGGCACGTATAACACACGCGCGCTTGCCTCGCCTCGAACCGCTTTCTGCGTTCGGCTTCGGCTGCCGCCGTCTCCTTACGTTCGGTCGGACTGCTTTCACTCGCATCCGCACTACGCGTGTCCCCCCTTGCTCTCATGGGTGTGAACTTCGGCCTCTCAGACTTGGAGCCAAATTCACCCTTTTGACCGTCCTTAGCTCCGCGAGCCCGACGCGTCACAAACTCCTCGGCTAGCTCGGCGGCTTTAGCCACTGTACTAACGTCTGGCCTATCCAAGACCCAGTACCGCACGTTCTCAGGTAACCGACTATAAAACTGTTCCAGCCCGAAACACTGCAGAATTTTCTCGTGGTCACCAAACGCTTTCTCTTCTTTGAGCCACTCCTGCATGTTTGACATAAGCCTGTAGGCAAACTCTGTATATGACTCATTTCTGCCTTTTTCATTTTCCCGAAACTTCCGACGGAACGCCTCCGCTGACAGCCTGTACTTTTTTAGCAGACTCGATTTCACTTGGTCGAAATCCTCTGCCTCCTCTCTCTTCAAGCGAGCGACTACGTCGGCCGCCTCGCCGGGTAACAAAGTGAGCAAGCGCTGTGGCCACGTTTCCCGAGAGAACCCCTGCTTCTCGCACGTTCGCTCAAAGTTAACCAGGAACAAACCAATGTCCTCTCCAAGCTTAAACGGCCGCATCAGGTCAGTCATTTTGAACGATACTCGTTCTCCTGCACCGTGTGCCTGACTTCCATTACGAGCGCGTTCCATCTCTACCTCGAGACGCTTCATTTCCAAAGCGCGCTCTTCTTTCTCTTTTTGCTCTTTACGTTCGCGCTCCTCTTTCTCTTTTTGTTCTTTACGTTCGCGCTCGTCTTTTTCTTTTTGTTCCCTCTCCTCAATGGTCTCAAGGCATTCCGACAGCTCGTCATCCTCAGCCTCCAACTCAAGAATCGCCCTTAGCAGTTCTGGTTTTCTGAGTTTGTCTGAGACATCAAGACCCAGCTCTCTTGCAAGCTCCAGCAATTTCGGTTTGCGCAACGACTTCAAATCCATGGCTGCTCCGAATGCTGCTTTCTCTACTGCCTACTATTGTCTTGCCGCAAACTAACCCGGCAGCAACGACAACCACAATTACCAGCTCTGTTTCTGACACTAACAAAAGCCTGGCAAAACTCAGAAGAAGAAAGTCCCGCACTCACCAAACCTCGCAGCCAAGAATTCAGCGCAGTCGTTCCGCTGCAGGCAACCAGTCATCACACAGGGCTCGTTGCACTGCTCCCGGATGGTCGTTGTGCTGCTCAGCATACAGTTGACCGCATATCTTCGCTGCTGGCCTCCGTTGTCGGGATCTCACCGCTGGCAACCAGTTGTTGCAAAAGGGTTGCAAGCCCCAAGGGTAGCGTTGGCCTGGCGGCCTGGGGCAAAGCTGGAAACATCCGAAGGTCCCGGCAAAGGATGAGTCGACTGGCAACAGAACAACTTGTTTATTCTGGCATCGCAAAAGAGCAGCCGGTCAGGGCGACCACGTTACTCGAAGGGCGAAATCGAAGTCTCTCTCGGCGTAGTAGTAGTAAGTGGATGAAAGGGGAAGAGGAAAGGAAAATGCACGGGCCTGTGACTGGTGTTAAAACACCACCACCACTGCCGGCGTGCAGATAGAGAGAAAGATAGGTAGGGTTTCAGAGGAAGAAGGAAGAACGCGCGCGCAGGGGCGCGCGGCGTCTCCTCTCTCGGCGTCCGGGGCAGCGGCGTTTTATACCCTCGGAGTCGAGGGCAAGAAGGAACGGCTTGGGAAGAGGCGTCCGATACGGCGACGCTTGAACATGTCCAGACGTGACGGGCGCGTCCGCCAGGCCGGCGCCGGTCAGACCTCCTCGCCTCCCAGTTGGGGAGCTCCTCTCCCCGGCTGCCGCGCTTTGACAAGCGTGGGCACCAACATGCACACACACACACACGCACGCACGACGACACGTGGCACTGAAACCTGCCTGGACGCGCTTGGCGGGAGGCGTTGCGGCAGCGATGAACGGGTCCAAATGACCGCCGCTTTGAACAAAGCCGCGGCGTCCGTTGCATCCGCGCCGGCTATACCGCGCGTCTTAGGCGAGACGTAACAGTGTACACGCCCCGTCTTTGTCCGACTTTGAGGGGCCATTTGTCAAAAACTACTGGCGGTATATATGCACATCACACAAGATATGGCTAAACGTTCCAGAATTGTGCCAAGGCCCAGCTATCACTCAGTGAGTCCAGAGCATAATGCGTGGAATAGAATTTTTTTAGCGCTGCACCCAACTTCTCCCCGTGGGACGGTCTGTGTCTTCATGGTAAATGGTGTTTTTTAATTGGTTTTTTGGGGAAAGGAAATGGCGCAGTATCTGTCTCATATATCGTTGGACACCTGAACCGCGCCGTAAGGGAAGGGGTAAAGGAGGGAGTGAAAGAAGAAAGGAAGAGAGAGGTGCCGTAGTGGAGGGCTCCGGAATAATTTCGACCACCTGGGGATCTTTAACGTGCACTGACATCGCACAGCACACGGGCGCCTTGGCGTTTTTCCTCCATAAAAACGCAGCCGCCGCGGTCGGTAAATGGTGTTTTGCTGTACAGAAAATCTGATGACTGGTGACAGAACAGAACTAGCGGCCGTATAAGCATCAGTAAGAACCTTGTGTTGCGCATTTCTTTACACGTCAGTGTTTTTATTTTTTCGAAAGAGGTTGCAGTTATAACCTGACTCACCATAATTGTCAAGTTTTTTCGCAACGGGGAAAAAAATTACGGACAACAATTAAGTCTACTGACGAGCTGTGAAGGAGAAAGCTTGCAGCGTGGTGTTCGGCTGCGGCGATGGCGTGCTGCTCTAATGCAATGGCCAGCCAAGCGGATCAGTTCACGCCGCCCGAATGGAAGTTGATGAAGGCGACGATACCCAAACCCAGCTCGAGCCCCTGTGCTTCCTTTTTTCGAGTTGAGTTGAGTTGTCGACAGAAGGACGAAAGGAAAAGCACGGGCTTGCTTACTGGCTCAATGCGGAGCCACGCCCTGCTGCCTGCGTGCTGATAGTAGGAGGTGAAAGATGGGAGTAAAGAGACAGAAGAAAAGCGCGCGCAATAGCCCGTAGGCCACGGGCCAATCCCGGAGGCAGTGCAATACCGGGCTGACCTGTGCCAGAGTGCGTTACGCCAAGCACTCCGCCATACTTTAAAAAATATGCGTAACACCCAAGCCTCAAGGGCCCATATGAGATATTAAGCCAGGTATGTGAATGGCATCCCCCTTCGAAAGCGGACCGGAGATTGAGCCACACCCGAATACTCGATCCTGTGCTTCCTTGCTATCGCTCCCCTTTATATTTCTCCTCGATATCATTTCCTTTTCTCCTCCGCCGGCTGCAGCTCGGGTGGTTAAGATATTAGATAGCAATTGCCACGGCCGGCAACATTATTTTCCTTCACTTTTGATGCGAAAGCTTCACTATGCTACCTCGTAACGATTTCGCGGTGCTTACGGTTTTGACCTTCAAGTGGGCCAGAGGTCAGTCCTCTCACGGCGTGGTTCGAGCGTCCACCGATATATGTGAGACAGTTACTGCGCCATTTCCTTTCCTTAAAACCAATTTTAGAAACTAACCTTGAAAGTAAAAATTGAAAATTGGTTTTTTGAGAAAGGAAATGGCGCAGTATCTGTCTTTCATATCGGATGACACCTGAACCGCGCCGTAGAGGGAAAATGGAGGGAGTGAAAAAAAAAGAAGAAAAAGGTGCCGTAGTGGAGGGTTCTGGAATAATTTAGACCACCTGGGGATGTTTAGCGTGCACTGACATCGCGCCCTATCCACTGAGCCAATGCGGCGGGTTCCCTTCGTGGGTGCGGAACCCACTTCGGAAAGTATTTTATTTACGAAACTTAATTTTTCTTTTTCTGATTAGGTCGCGTGGTTTTTCCAAACCTCTGGGGAGGACAACGCCTGATTTTCCTCCTTATGAGCTGCTATGCTTTCGCAAAAATAAAAATATGCTGCCTTCTACTTACGAACGGCGGTGATCATTTTACCTAGGCTGCTTGCACACAACATGTGTTTCCTGCATTTATACACAAGTATGGTGACAGGTTGCTCAGCGTACAAATTATTGAATAATACCATTTAAACGTGTAACCATTTTCGGGATGCGCTTGTATAGGAATTGTACCTGCATGCACGTGACTTTCTGGCGCCCTAGTTCACTGCCTTTTTCTGCATGTGTGTGTGTGTGTGTTGGGCTGAGTGTGTGGGAGTGCGCGCGCGCGCGCCACGGTAGAGTCCATTGCATGCAGTGGCGCAAAAACGCGGAGCTCCCACTTGGCTTGTCGCAAGTTTGGCTTGGTTAGGAGGGCGAGGGCCGGCTCAGGATGTGAAGCTTTTAAGTTCCATGGCTGATCACCGGCCTGTCTTATGACGTAGGGATAATGTAAACAGGAAATTCGAGAATGTAACATGCAACCAGATGGAGAGTTTTTCCGGGCGATTCGCCGGCGTCGGCGGCAGCGGAGCGCTTTTTTGCCGCCGTCGACTGCCGCACCGCCGCAGCCGAACATTCTGCGTCATAAAATACCAGTCTCTTGCACTGTATTTTGGATATCGTCGTCTTCATCAGCTGCATCTATGCGCAACGGAACCGAACACTGAAACAGCACTGAAAACCGAAGTGCTAGCACTCCTAGTTGCAACTGGCTAACCACGCTAACTCGACCGAAATTGATTTTGGTGGCACTGTCTACCTGTGCCATGCGCTGTGCTTTTAACAAGGCTGGTGGAATTCCTTAGTTTGGCGGAAGGCAGTAAAGAATCTTCTGCAGAAATTCTGATGTCTTTTTTGGGAGATTTTTGTCTGCGTGTGGAGAAACCCTTTGCCAGGACTGACACATTAGCGGTTGTAAGTTTTTTTTTGTGACAGCCTGGAGGCAAGAGTGCGTCCATGACCTTTCCGGGCCGTTTTCGCAGAGGCGCCGACTATGTCGTGCAGCTCGTGCTTCGCACCATAGGGAACAGAAACATAGCGCATCCAAAAAGCAACCATGGACTGCGCTCCACGATTCGAGGAAAAGTAAAAGGAGAAAAAACAAGAAAGGAAGGCAAAGGCACAGCAGGAGACCCCTCCCCACTGTCCTTTTCTTCCTCCCTCTTACCACCCTGCTACCGGCTGCCCGTGTAGCTCTTGAAAAAGAATTTCTCCGTACCTATGCACCTGCTCAAATCATCCTTGGCCCTTTCCGTTACCGCCTCTCCACGTTCTTCATCCGTTTGATGCTGCGTGTTGTGCGTCTTGTTCCCGTAGCCTTTTTGGGAGGAACAGTGCTGAAAATTGTGCCCTAAGGGTAGGGTGGAATTCAAGCAAGTTTTGGTTAAGACGATTCCCAATTCTTGCATATTTGTTTTAAAATCAGCGACAACAGCAATGACACATCGCTTTGAGCATGAGGCTCGAGGACGGTGTGTGATTCGTTCCGCAGTGTCGCCGTGTACCCACTGATTTCCAATGGGTAGAAGTTTTCTCGAAGCCTGGCGCTTGGTTTCTTTGAGTGTAATGGTTTCGCTAGAGTGTGGAGCTTTACTTTTTAAATTTGAGCATTTCTCATAACTATTCACCCTGTCCCTATTATTTTCAAAATATAGTCACCTTTTCTCCCTAGCATACAAGTACTTTGACATAGATATTACAACCTTTAACAAAAATTCATGGAAGTCTAATATTGACTACCTAACATGAAAATCTAGTTGCATGCTGCTGCATTTATTACACAATTTTTTCAGTGAAACTGAAAAGGCCTACCTATACCTGGCTTAAGCTACGATGTCCTTGTTCTATGTGGGCCATGGCTGGTCTCCTTATAAATTCCCTCAAGAATTTACAAGAATTTATAAATTTTATCGCCTTATAAACATCATAGACATGAAAAAGCCAAATATCCTCCCTCACTCTTTGCCATAAGGTGTCTTCTGTCTTTTTCAAAAGACCACAACTGGCTCTGATTGCTCTTTGTCATACCTGCTACTTCATACCTGCATGCACCAACCACCCTCCTGAAGTCAGCATACGTCACCCAATATGGTGATATATGCATGCTCATTCCTGCTGAAAGCCTGCTGTGATTAGCACCACTGTCCCACTGCAGTATTTTTGGATACGGCTTAAGAACGAAGCGACAGATGTCCCTCCATCCAAAGGCGGGGATCGATTATTATGCCAAAGTGGTTAATCCCCTTTCATCTACGACGTCACACTAGCTGGTGCAAATGGGGTAACACCCATGACATGAGAATCTGTTAATGCTAGTGGATGGAGGGCCTGCTTTGAGAAGGCATTTGCCACTTCATTCTTGAGTTTTATCCGAATGCAGTCGCCAGCCAACATTATTCACTATTGCTCTGCACATTCTAATTTCATTGCAAAAGTATGGTCTCATATATGTACTTGAAATTCTTGGTTGTCGTCCTTGTGTTTGTTTGCTGAGGCTTGGGTTTCTTTCTTTATGTTAAGCATTCAGGCTATTGCATGTGATCTTTGTACTCTAAAACCCCTGTCTGGATTTAGTCTTAGCTCTGGTAAGGCTAAAGGTTATAGTGGAGGCACGTTTGTGTACTTGGATTCTATCGCATGCTTTTTTCTTCATTACTTTTCAGAAAAGATACTAAGCCAGTTGGGTGAAACATTAGCTTTTGCATATTCTTGTGCACCCGTTTTTGTCCATATTTCCTGCTGTGTCATTAATACTGTTCAACAGAATGCACTGTTATATTCACAGGCCTCCGAGGACCTGGAGTCAGAGAATGAACAGCGACAGATGGTGATCATTATGGCTACTGGGCAATAAAATATGGCTGAGGGCAAAACAAGTGATTGAATTCCTTGGCGTTCTTCCGTACTCGAAGCCTCTGCCTGTGCATACTCCTTGCCCGCGTACTGCCTTGAGGTGCAATATTCTGAAGAAACGAGAACTGCAGCTGTTTGATTAACCTTTGTTATTTTATGCGCTGTACAGCTGACAAGAACACAATGGGTATGATGAAAGATCACAAAGTCACAGAGAGCGCAAACTAATGACTGTTCTATCTTGCACATACCGGAAATGACAGTTCAAGTAACTTGCATAACAGAAAATGACACTTCTTTGTGACATGTTTATGTTCTTGCATTGATCAAAGCCCAGTGTGTAATTTTCTCATAATGCACCTGTTATTTGAAATGTTATTCCCAGATCATGTACAAAATATCGAAGTTTCCTGTGTAATGAGCAACTGTTGGTTTTTGCTTTGTATCTCTCTGTCATATCTTGCATCATATTTGTTTTGTTGTAAGCTGTACAGCGCACAAAATAAATGGCACAGCATCCAGCCCCCAACCTGAAAATAGATTGGCAGAATATCTGGTTAACATCCTCTGAATGTCTAGGAATCGTCACATGTGGGCACAATGAGTGTTATATGGACATCCACAGTGATCAAAATGAACATTGTATGGACATTACATGGACATAATATGAGCATTTGTGAACATCTGATATCTTGTGGAGGATATTATATGAATATCAACTGGATATAACTTGCTTTGCTGAGTGCTGTTAGTGTTTTTCTGTGTTCATCGCATCCGATAGCTGCGATCTCTTTGGTATGCATGGCAGCCAGTATATCCATGATGCTGTCTTGGTGGAGCTTGTTAGAGCTGAAACACCCTGTAAATATGTCCTCAAGGTCAGTAATAAACTTAAAAAGTTTCACGGAGGGATACAGTAGGCCACCGAAGTCACAGTTCCTCCATTCTGAAGCAGGGAGTAGAAGCTCGTTCGTGCAGTCAAGGCACTTCGACTTTAAAACGCACTTCCTTGCCACATAACCAGCCACATAATAGATGAGTCTTGAGTCACTTTTTTGTAGGTTATCGTGGCTTTGTACAGGCATATCATTGATTGCAGATTACACTCCGGTAAATCCAGGGAACTCATGCAGCGCCCAAGATTTCGAAGGAGGTGTGAGTCCACGCAGGTCGGCGACATTAACAACTTTGTCCGTTTCGGCAACAGCTTCGCATTCTTCGTTGCCCACTGCAACGTCCGCGCCATGATCTCTCTCTTGATCGCGGTCCGAGCGCCCAACTTTACATCTGGTATCGCATGGCTCCTCTTGCTGCCGTCTTTTTCTTTGGAGTCGGAGTTGTCTCGCTCAAATAGGCGGGCAAGTTCGGGAGAAGGGTTGGATTAGGGGGCGAGCTTTGCAGTCACCCTCGGGTATCTGACTTCCTTTCCATCTATAACGTGGACACAATCCCTCAAAATGAGGTGCGGTTCAAAGTAGAGTTCGCAAACTGCACAATCGGGGCCAAACGGCCTTTCAAGCCTGCGCAGATTTCGCTGCCAGACAAGCCTTTGGGTTTCATCTTCGGGAGCCTTGAAAAGAGAACTTCCGCTCTTGGGCTGTTCTTGCGTACCCAGTTGTGCAGCCTGGCGTGTAACAGTGGTTTAACCGCCGCTTGGGCGGCATCATCAGGACACTGACGCAGAATAAGGCACGAAAGAGGCGAGGTGCCGCGACGAAAGCAATGCGAAGCGATGCGCGGTAGCAGACGACGAGCGCGCTCGCTTCAAGTGCGGGCGACGACAGCGCCGCCGCTACTTTCTCCCGAAGGAGGCACGCGGCGAACGGTGAGCCGGGGGCCTCCGCTCGAGCCACTGTATATGTTATAGTTCGCTGTAGCCGTGATGCTACATCCTAGGCATCAATCACAAAGTGAACAAGGGAGGGAAAACCTCAGGGAACTTGCCAACGTTTAGACAAGATTTGTCTTCGTCTGGGCTGGGCGACGAAGACTTACGTTTCCCTGGCTGAGCTTGTTGTGCATGTTCACTGTATCTTTAGCAATGAGCGAGACGTATAGGGCTTCGGCTCTATCTCGGTGGCTATGTGCCGTCTATTACGCTCGACAGTCTGGCATCTCCGTTTGGCAGGACGTTCCGCTCTCTATTCGAGCGTATCCGCTGCTCTCTCCGCCTTCTGATGCCAAGTGCCAGGCGACAACCGCATGATCAAAAGAGTTAATATTATATTGTCTATACCGCCGCTTAGCACCGGCTGTACTCTCCTTCTCTGCATTCATGTCAAACGTTGTGATACAGCCGCACATTACACCTCCGCTTTTTACACGCAATACTGCGCATGCGACGCGCGGTACGGGTGCACGATAGAGCGGCCGGCATGCGGCGAGTAGCGACGAATCGCTCGGCGCACCTGAAGCTGCTTCTCTCCGGCTGCCATGGTAACGGCGCATGCGCACAACTGTCCTCTCCAAGTCGCCGCAAAATGCTCGACTGGTAGGTAGCCCATGCACGTGTAGCTCTCGCTGAAAAAAAAAGGAAAAATGTGGTGGGCACCGGTGTAATTGCTTTCCTGCTATAATTATGCTATGGGCACTCATACTGCACGAATCTTAGCTTGCAAGAACAGAACGAAATGTTTCGAAACCAGCATTCGCATACAAGAGCGATGAGAGACATTGGGCTGCATCTCGATGGTGGTGGTGAAAACTTTATTTAAAACGGGGGAGTTTAGGACACGCAGGTCCTTGGGCCCCCGCACGGCCCCACTGCACTCAAACGTTCCTGTCCCGGAGGCTCATGACACTGGCAGCACGGCTTGCGGCGATGGCTTGCTGCCCGGGTCCTCGGAGCGCAGTAGGGTCTCCCAGGCCTCCCAAGTGGTAATTAATTAAGGTGCTCCAGGCCCCGCGGGGGAGGATCCGCCGGGCAGAGGAAATTTAAAGGATATGGTGGAGGGTGGCTTTGGGGTGGTGGTACGGAGCGAGCGTTTGTGTGGACTTGGTGATAGCGCGAGCGTATAATGGGAGGAAAGGTGCGTGTTTGGAGCCGCCTCCAAATTAAGTGTCTGGTGGTCATTTTCGAGGGAGGGACGGGGTGTGGGGTAGAGCCGACGCTCGGCTTAATTTGCAGGCCTGCGTCAGTTCACTGAATGAATGCATATGCGCTCCCGTGAGAACCCTAGATCGGAGGCCGCCGGTGCCCGGTTTACAGAACCTAAGCGTTGGCAGCCTCGTTTCCGGGGTTCCCGCCCAGGTAGCACCGAACATTAGAATAGTGTTATAAAAATGTTAGGTAAGTTGCAGTAATGTTACATGTTCCATTAATTTTAATGTTACTTAACGTTAAAAATTAACATATAAAATTGTGTTATAGAAAACGCTATTTTAACGCTCTAAAAAATATCTTTTAATAGTCTTCCAAACGTTATTTAAATGTTAGACGCATAACTATACAACAACATTACAAATATATTTGGAGCACTGATTTCCAGAACCTTTCCCACCCTTTTTACAGCAAAGATGTTTTTCAACTGGCAGTGCTTTAAATTGGAACTACACCTAGTACTCACCATAGATTGCATGCACAGCGCAATTATTTTTCCAGTAAACTGGTTATTACACATTCGCCACTATCACTCATGGGACATCCTTTAGTAACGACTATATAAGTTTGACTCCATGATATCCGCTCGGAGGTGAATGAATACGAGTTAAGTTGTGCTGTTGAGTGGAGTCGAAGTGTCGTCCTCGTCGCTGGTTCTTGCAAATCGTTGTAAGGGGGTATGTGCCAGCACAATTAATTTTAACCGGCGGGCCTGCATGCTTGTGCAGGGCTGCTTCACCGTTTTCGAGAATGTTACATTTATGCTGTTTACATGTTTTATTAATGTTCTGTGAAGGTTATTGTAATGTGTAACAGTGCTATGACATTAGAAAAAAGGACATTAAGCACATTGATATAACATTTGACCATAACAAGTTTCGGTGCTGCCTGGGGTGTGGGCAGGCACCCATATGCGCTCCATGTGGCGGGCCTCCCGGTGCGCGGGATGGCTAGGGCAATGACGGCCTCTTCAGCCTCCTCCATATGGCAGTGGGGAATATGTGAAGGGGTGGCTATCGGTTGGAGGGAATGGTTCATGATGGCTACAACCGCGTCCTCGCCTGTGCATGCGGTATCCACCCACACGGCATACGGTTCCGTGCCAGTGTTTGTGGAGCGCCCGTGCGCGAGCTCTGCGGCGGGGTTCGTGGTAGGTGGGGTGCATGTTTTTGGGGAGTGGTTTAATAGCCAGTTCGTGGTAAATGTGGTGGGGGACCGGGAGCTGTGTGTGATCCGTGGCTGGTATGCGGATGCCGAGGGTGTGTAGGATGTGTCTGTCTGCCGGTGGTGGTTCTCGCGAGATCGACGTATGTATTGTGCTTGTCGGGGGGCCTCGATGAGTCGATAAGCTCCCTATCGTGTTGTGTAGGCTCATGGCCAGTTGGGGGAGTTTTTCGGTTCAGGTATTTATAGGGTGCAGTGCTGTTTAAATGCTGTTCGGATCATGGCATACAGGGTGCAGATTTCTCTGCCCTGGAGTTTCAGGTAGGGAAGCGTGAAGAGAAATCGGCTGAGGACGAAGGCATGAATGAGACATAGGCCATGCTCCTTCATGCCCCGGTGGTGTCCAGAAACTCGGCGGATTAGGTGGGATATCGCCACCGCCGTCTGCTGTGAGAGTTTTTCCCGTGGTTCTGGATGTGGAGGCCAGTACCCGGACAGTGTACCTCCGGGATGTACCGGTTTTCCAGTGTCACGGTTATGAGGGCTGTGGGGTAGTTTCGGGTTGTGGGGCGGAGTATGAGGAGCTCCGACTTCTCCGGGGAGCATGAGAGTCCAATACTCCGCGCATGTGTTTGGGTGAGGGTAGCTGCTGACTGCAGAGTATTCTCTATAGGTCTCCACCACTGCCATGGGTGGTCCATAGCGTGATATCATCCGCATAGAGTGTATGTCAATTAAAGGTGAGGGATGGTATATTAGTTTGAGGGCAAGGGGGATGAGAGTGACATTGAAGAGAAAAGGGGAGAGGACAGATCCCTGGGGGGTGCCAACACCACGGGTGTATGGGCAGGATGTATGGGGACCGAAATGAATTTCGGCCGTGCGGTTAGTAAGGAATGCTTGAATATAGGTTCAAGGGGGAGAGATCCAAAGCGAGGACAGCTTTTGTGTGGCCGGGTATTAGGGGGTCGAAAATGTCCCGTGAGTTGGAGCATGGCGTCCTGTGCCGACAGATGGGGACGGAAGCCCACCATGCTGTGCGGGTATAGGTCTTGCTCCGCCATGTGTTGGGTGAGTTGGGCGAGTGCGACATGCTCCAAAAGCTTGCCCAGGCATGACGTTAGTGAGATGGGACGAAGACTTGCAGGTGTAAGTGGTTTATGGGGCTTGGGTATGAATAAGATTTTGGCGTGACGCCAGGATTGCGGAGGGTGCCCTCCTGCCAGCACGTGTTGAAGTATACCCGTGAGCTGGGCGATCGACTGATCGTCCAAATTGCGGAGCATGCTATTGGAGCGGTCAACTCCTGGGGTGGAGTTAGAGCGCAGAGTCAGGAGGGCCACTCTGACTTCTGCTTCCGTGATCGCCGCATCGAGATTGGCATTCGGAGTAGGGGGGCAGGGGGATTCTCAGGTACCGGCAGTCTCACGTGTGTTCCTAAGTATATCGATGAGTGCGTCGGGAGAAAGGTCGGTCTTGTGTGTAAGGCATGTGACACGTACGTGTGTTGTGTGGCCGTTGGATTGCGTGGGGTCAATAAAGTGACGGAGGAGTTGCCATCTGCTTTTGGGGCAGATTGCCCTATGCGCCGCCTATTACGCTCGGCAGTCTGGCATCTCCGTTTGGCAAGGCGTTCCTCTGTTCAGGCGTCTCCGCTGCTCTCTTCGCCTTCTGATGCTCTTCCATTTCTTCCATTTTCACGCAGGCCGGCATGTGGCCGCGGCCACAGCTACAACGAGAGTGTCGGCCCCCAAAAAAACGCTAGCACTCCCCATAGCGTCTGCGCTGCATAGCATGCCACGTACATAGAAAACGGTTTTGATAGCCTAAAGGCATTACCTTCAATGACAAATGTGTAATCCCGTACGTTCGATGAACTGCATGCTGCTTGAAGTTACATTCACAAACAAGGCGGAGTGCAACTCGCATTTTCTAAAAAAATTGGGACACCACAGCAGAAAAGAATGAAAATTTAGGCCTCTTCCGTGACGGTTTTAATTCTTCAAGCTTTTTTTTCATCTCTACCATAAAGCACTAGGTCTGTTGCGAACTGCAGTGCGCTAGAGCTGGCGGAAACAGAAGATAAAGCAGCTACACTCTCTTAAGTACCTTTAGCGTTTCATTGCCAAATAGAGAATATCTGCTTCAGCGGTAATGCCTAGAGATAGTCAACACAAAAAAGTAACGTTGTGAGCCAAATTTCAGGTGAGCGAAAAGCCAAATGAGTAGCAGATAATCCACACCCGAGCGCCAGGCGGAGAACAGCAGTGCCAGATTTGGTGTCATGAGGCGGAGGCGCACTGAACTACGCTTTATCTCATCATCATTTATATCATTCCAGCTCCTATAGGTGGCGCGGCAGCAGCACGACATGGCGGACAAGGCCGGCGGTGATGGCGTTGATACCATAGCTTGCGTCTCTGTTGAAGCAAAAGCGGCTTCATTGACGTTGTGGCACTTTTGGTGCGAATTTTAGAGTCTAGATAAGCAGCAGTACATGATTGTCGGTTATTAATAGGACCATCCCAACACAAAACCTCAAAATTTCCCAGAAATATCCCATCAGGACGTTTGGAATGTCCCCAGGAGGTCCTCATTTTTCCCGAAGACATCCAAAAAACGTCCCCACAACTGGCCGTGTCCAAAAAGTTGTGCGTCCCAGGGACGGCCCCAAAAGGTTAATTCTAGATTTCTCGGCTCTGGCTCAATAAAATTATTTCTTTTTCGTGCAGACATCAGGCATCTAAGCGCACATATGTGCCAAATTTCAGGCACATGCTTACGTTACAGGTGGTGTAATACATCAGTCCACTCGCGTGAATGCTTGCTGGCTAGGCTATTCAGACTTACCTGTTTGCATGAAATGGGCTTTAACAAGGTGAAAATTTGGGCTGGTTGGTGCATGATCTTGTGACGGGAGCAGCGCAGCACGAAACAAAAAGAGAGAGGCGGGACATGACGCTGAATAACAACCATATTTTTAATGCACGTTCGTCGAATATATAAATCTCGCTCGTATAAGAAGAAAAAGAAAAAAGCATGAAAAACGCACAAGATGTACACGTGGTGAAATATTAAAACATCGCACGCAGATAATCAATTTCTCTGTCACGAAGCGCTATTGAAGGTATGCAGACGCATATGTCGCTCTTTGGTCGGATGTTAAAGGCTTCTTCAGTCTCCCTGATTCGTTGATCAAAATATGACGGGATGACCATAGTGTTGATAAGCTGCGGAGCGCATTCATGCTCTCTGCAATGTTTTGCTAATTCACTGCTGATGGCGCCCTTTAGGGATCTTTTGTGCGCTCGAAGCCGTTTATTCAAACAGCGCCCTGTTTGACCAATGTAGGTGCGTCCGCATGACAGACGTATTTCACAAACCCCGCTTTTCACACATTTCACATGTTTTTTCAGGTGTTCTTTCTTGCATTGATTTTTTTCTTTGCTCGCTGTTCACTTTGGCGCACAGGCTCCTTAACTTGTGTGCTGACATGAGCACTTTTACACCAGCTCTTTCTCCTACCCTTTTGAGCCTGTGGGAAATGCCATTAATGCAAGGAATGACCGCGTACGGCTTCCTTTATTCTGATGTGATTGTGACATATTTTGTGCCTCTAGGTACTTGCAGAATCCCTTCTGCAACACTGGATAGCAGTCTCGTCGGGCAACCTGCTGCTTTCAGCCGACGGTTCTGGGTGTCAAAACTGCCGTGAACTTCATGATGACAGGATCTCGTCAATGCGACTCTCACTGCTGTTTTTTTCTACCCCCTCTTTATGATCTTGGAGTGCGCAGGTGTGTAGGGGAGCAGTCCCTTATAGCTTCGTGGTCCGTACCGCCAGCATATGTGAGTGCCTAGAAAGGCTAGCGTCAAGTCAAGAAATTGCATAACGTTGTTTTCTGGGAGTTCACTTGTTATTTCTAGTCCTAGTTCTTCTAGTCCTTAGCAAAAGTAGCAATGAGAGCCGCATTGACGAGATCCTCTCATCATGAAGTTCAAGGCAGTTTTGACGCCCAGAACAGTCGGCTGAAAGCAGCAGGTTACCCGGCGAGACTGCTATCCAGTGTCGCAGAAGTGATTCTGCAAGCACTTAGAGGCAGAAAATATGTCACAACCACATCAGAAGAAAGGAATCCGTACGCGGTCATTCCTTACATTAATGACATTTCCCTCAGTCTCAAAAAGGTAGGCGCAAGAGCTGGTGTAAAAGTGCTTATGTGAGCACCCAATAAATTAAGAAGACATGTGCGCCAAAGTCAACAGCGAGCAAAGAAAAATCAATGAAAGAAAAAAGCACCGGAAAAAAACATGTGAAATGTGTGAAAAGAGGGTTTGTAAAATACCTCTGTCATGCGGACGAACCTGCATTAGTCAGACAGGGCGCTGTTTGAATGAACGGCTTCGAGAGCACAAAAGATCCCTAAAGGGCGCCATCAGCAGTGAATTAGCAAAACATTGCAGAGAGCATGAATGTGACCGGCAGCTTAGCAACACAATGGCCATCACGTCATATTTTGATCCACGGACCAGAGAGATTGAAGAAGATTTCGAGAATCTACAAAATAGCGACGTATATGCGTCAGCATACTTCCGATAGCGTTTCGTGACAGCGAAATTGATTATCTGCGTGCGTTGTCCTAGTCTTTTACCACGTGTACATCTTATGCGTTTGTCATGCTTCTGTTCTTTCCTTATCGGACGAGAAAGATGTATATACTCGATCGAACGTGGATTAAAAATCTGGTTGTTAGTCAGCGTTGATTCCCGCCTCTATTCTTTGTTTCGTGCTGCGCTGCTCCCGCCACAAGAACATGAAATGTGCCAAAATTTTACACACAGAGGAAATATGAATTCAAAAAGTCCCCCGATCGCGCCCATATAACAGGAAATAGCAGCGCAATACTGATGTAATTTCAGTTTATTAGATGTGCTCTTTGCATTTAAATGAACTCAAACAGGAGACGCATATGTATGCGCCATTTAACACAGAATGTACGGAGCACTACGGCACCAGCATATAATAATGGCCAAATTTTTTTCTAGCTCTGAGAAATCTGAAAAATAAAGCAATAAAAACTTAATACAGGCTGAATGTTGTTGCACCTCAAGCAAACATTCTAAAGGGTACAAAAGCATATATGCGCACGCAAAAGCAAACGCATGTAAAGAGCAACCTTCCAAAAGAAAAGACGATATGGGCGTACGATACAGATACGCGGTTTCAGGTCACGGATATTCTGCAGGGTGAAACCTCCCTCTGGCTTTTCCTCTCGCACGAGCCTCGGAGTAATCTTGAGCGTGTTATCAAAACAGATAAAAAAATAATTCTACGAGGCGAAAATAAAAAAACGAGCATAAACCAACATACCTTGACGACGTTGCCAACGGAAACTCGGGGACGAAATAAAATGCTGCAACTATATACCTGAATTCAACGCAGCCTTCTGTCCTGCGCCTTCTCACGGCACAGCGAACGCTCAAACATACGCGTTACATCCTAGTTGCACCTCCGTTTTATTTTCTTGTGACTAAGTGTGGAGATAAGACTGCTTGGAGCCGGATGGAAAGGGGGACGTCTTGAGGTAGGAGCCCTGGCGCGCCGCACCCATGGTATAGCAGACCGCGCGTGCGGCACAATACGGCGTGGGAGGCGAGATCAAGGGGATCAAGGCACAAGTAATCCGGTGGGGGTGGGTTGAAAGTCAGCGACGCGAACATAACACAAACTATACCACTGCGACAGGATGGCAATGTAGGTAGAGAAGGTTAATCCATGGGCACTCGCAGCAAGTCTGGTGGGCTTCCGAAGATCTCTCCCGCCTATGACCGCAGTGGACGGCCACGCTGTCACCAACAACACGCCACAGTCGTCGGAGGTGCCGAGGGATGCAGAGTGCGTACTAGGAGTCGCCCATTGTCTTGAAATCCGCTGCCGCGAACGACGCCTGTAAGAGCGCCATTGTGGTGTAGGGCCGTGAAGCTGCGCTAAAGACTTGCGATGCGCCGCGCGCCGCTGCATCAGTTCCAAAAGGAATTATGTGGGCACGCCGAGGTGCGCGGGAAAGCTGCCATGAATCCGTAGCTACGAAGTTCACGACAGCCAAGTGATGAGAGCAAGAGCTGCCGCGCGCTGGGGATTGCGCGCGAGCGGCTAGGGGATGCGCGAATACGTGTGCGCAAGATGGCTTCCATCTAGCGAGGAAGCCGGGCGAGCGCAGCGAGGAAGCCGGGCGAGCGATGGGGGCAATTACTGCGCCTCTGCTAGACAGCGGCGCAACGAGGACTGCTGGTAGTTGGAGATGCCTGCAGAGACCTCCGCACCGTGCTGAAGTTGGAAACACTATAGAAGACTGGCACGTTGGTGACCGCCGCTCCCGGCGGTGCGATGAAAAGGCAGACCGCCGTCGCCTGCCTGCCTGCAGCATGGAGCCGACGGCACACGAGAGAGATGCGGGGTGAAATGCGCTTCTTCGGCTGTTCGAACAAAACTGCTTGATCTCTCAAAACGGCGAGTGCAAGAGAAAAACCTTCTCTTCCCGTAGATTTTGGCGCGAGGGAGAGAGAAAAGGGAGCGAGGAGTCAATTAGTATTTTTTGTTGAAAAGCATTGGTCCCAATAACGTGTTCCCGGTTACCTTTTTAAGACCAAAATGGTATTTGTTTTCGTTTCTGCTTAACACCCTCGAAAAAACGTTTCTAGGACATTAGTGGGCGCACTTCTCTTTTGCTTGTGTTTCTGTGTCCTGCCTCTACGTCCTGGAAATGTTCGATAAATATTTTACTGGGACTGGGACATTCCATCCTTTCTGGCCGCACCTGGGGAGGTACGTTGTTTGCTGGGATATGCTTAAGTTCGGCTGCATTACAAGCGCGAGTTAAATTTTTATCGATATGAGCATGGGCTCGCTACTTCGCAAGTGCTGCAAAAACTCCGAAACTTACGAACTCAACATAGTAAACTGCGACAAACACTTTGAACTCTAATTTTTTCGCGCGTTCAATTTCTTGTTTAGGCACTCACCCGAAAGCGGAAAAAAGCTGCTTTAATGACCCAAACAGTCCGACGCCATATTTCGTGTCTACACGAGCGCGGCCCTTACCCGCACAATTACGGTATGTGCATTTATTGCGAGCTGATCTTATAAAGACACAATTGAAAACAAAAAATCAGCAGTTGGTTACGCTGTCCACGGTCCATGGCGTAATATAACTGCACTTACCAATTACAACAGTGATCAAAATCAACTTAAGCACCAGCGAGGCAGGCAGACGATTCCACTCTGTTGCTGTTTTAGGGATGAATGAATATTGATAGGATGTAGTGCGGAAGTGGAGGACGCCTGCTTTGCATAGATTATCGATGCGCGTCGTTACATATGTGGGTGACGTGATCAGTTCATTTTTTTAGAATTGGATTGGTGGAGTACATCTTAAAGAACAGGCACGAGCGGGAAATTTTTCTGCACATTGACAGGGGTGATATTGATTTTGATAGTGATATTGAAGTTCCTTTCATGAGTGTGACGCTTGATAAACGACCATAGTCACCAAGAATAAAATGTGCGGAGCGATTTTGTACTGCTTCAAGGGCATTGGCTAATTCGGCGGTATGTGGGTCCCATACTGATGAGGCATATTCGAGTTTAGAGCGAACAAGTCTTTTATAAAGAATTAGTTTCACAGATGACGGTGCGATAGAAAAGTTGCGTTGAATATAGCCTAGCATGCGGTTAGCGTTTGTGATAATAGAAAGAATGTGTTCAGTCCAGGTCAGGTTCGATGTTAGAATAATGCCGAGGTACTTATAAGACCTTACTGATGTTAGTGGATGATGATTAAGGCAGTAAGAGGGAGGGCATATAATTCTGCGGCGTGAAAAATGCAATAGTTTACATTTTGTCGTGTTAAGTGTCATATTCCGTGTCGAGCACCAATCGGAAATAACATTACGATCACCTTGAAGTACAGCTGTATTGTTAGTAGTCCTTATTGCCCGGTAGACGACACAATCATCAGCAAAAAGTCTGACTGAAGATCTAAGATTGTTTGGTAGATTGTTAATGTAGATTAGAAATAAAAGAGGGCCGGGCACGGACCCCTGTGGGACACCTGATGTTACAGGTAGTGACGACGACATGTAACCATTAGCGTGCACGAACTGGGAGTGGTTTGTTAAGAAGCATTCAAACCAGGCTAGTACATACTGGTCAATACTTAGTTTACTCAATTTATAAAGAAGAAGCCTCTGGGGCATTTTATCAAAAGCTCGCCGAAAATCCAAATATATGCAATCAATTTCGAACCCCTCATCAAGTAAATAATGAATCTCGTTTGTAAATGCAACTAATTGAGTTTCGCATGAGAAACGCTTCCTAAAACTGTGCTGACAGGAACAGAAGAATGACGTCGATTCTAGAAAGCTTGCTATGTGAAAGAAGATGACGTGTTCCATGATTTTGCATGAAATTGGTTAACAAGGTAGTCTGAATGCCTGCTTGAAAATAATGTCCAGCTAATCGCCTTTCCCATTTGTAGAAAATCATTATTTTCCACTATTTCTTGATTTGTTGTTTGCAGGTTCAATGAAATTGGGGGGTCGTTGTTGAAGAGGCTGCCATCAAGCGGCTTCAACGGACATGCAATAGCGGCCCGGGCAAGTTCGCTCGGGCCCTTTTGAGGTACCTCTTCACTGACAATGCGCTGAGGGGGAGGTCCCTCTTTGGACAGAACAACTATGTTCAAGGAAATCTACCAGTCAAAGAGGCCCTTGACTCTGTACGACTCAGTGCAGTGTTATTCAAGTGTGCTTGCATTCTATCTGCATGTGCTGCTTTCATTTGTTTTTATTATTTCACCTCATCATCACAACTAAGCTTCACTCGCCTGTTAATATTTTATCTAGAGCTTGCAAATGTGCTTAGCTAAGCGAGGTTTTAGTGCAGTGCTGCTGCCGAAAGAAAAGAGCAGTGTGAAAAATTACCAAATTGTTTTAGATAACACAGAATAAGACGTGAGAGGACATCCATTTGTCTTCCAGCATCTGAAGTGTTATGTGGTGTCTCTTATTTCTGATTGATGGTATTTGTCAAATTGTTAAATTTGCGCTGGCAAAGTCATATCATCTATTTTGTGTGCATCGCGGTCATTTGTCAGTTGCCTAAAATGAGAGCCTCATATTTGTCACATGTATTGAGGAAAATCAAAATTTTTAACCGTAGGGTAAGTTTTCAGTGCAGACCGCATTGTATTGTCATTCTTGGTAGATTAATGTCTTTTTCTTACACACATGTTTCACGTGTAAAATTACATAAAAACAGCCTCTCATCGATGCTTGTCCGGGAAATAAAGTTAATGGAGTATTCAATTTCCCTCTGTGCATCCTCTGGTCATAATTCACAAGCAGCTCTTAAGGGAGTGACAGCGTTAATGGCTGCTGTCTGCAGCTCCGCTTGTGGATTTTAGTTTGCATACTTGCTCTTTAGCATACAGTCATAATCTACCGCATTATGCGCAAGACTAGGCGATAACAGTATAAAGACATGCTTTACCCAAGCCATACGAACGTTCCTGCATGATGGTAGCGTGTCTGACTCTCGATCAAAGCGTGCCAGTTGAATTCACATCATACCCTCCCATGTCAAAGTAGCTACTCGACCATGTCGTGCAGTTTCTGGACATCACACAACAAACGCCATGTCGCCTGTCAACTACCACCTGCTAGAGGCATGCGCGTGATTTTTCGCTTGCAACACCAATGCCGGATTTTCTGAAGAAATGAGTCTTTAACGCTGTCACGTTAAAAGCTGCTGGAGGGCAGCGAAGCAAGTGCTTTGATTTTTCATCTCGCTTGGTAAGCATTCAATCCTGTAGCGTATAAGTTTCATTGCTGAATGGCATTATTCACTGACCGGTTTTCAGCGAGCTAACAACAAAACATCAATGTTGAGCTCTCTCAGCACAGGCACGGTGGCGACTTTTCTACAGGGAAGCTTCATGTGCCCAACATAAATTCAACACGGCATGTTGAATCTGTCCAGTAATTGCAACAAGAATTCAACATGAAAACACTTTGAATAGGCATTGGGAATTCTCAACTCTGGCATGGTGCTTGCTTTTTCATTGAGTTTCAACTCTGCCTCAATAAATCACCAACACTAGGCCATCTTAGTCCCAACACAAATTCAACAGTGCATGTTGAGTCTGCTCATGAGAACTCCGACACTGTCTCAAGAATAATATTTGTAAGGGAATGAATTGAAATCTGTTCGATGAGTGATAATAAATAGAACAAAAAGTTTGATTGGAATATATTAATCAATTAATTAGAAACTAATGTCAATGGACGGTCGAATAGGCTGGACGAGTATATAGTAAGTGGGTGGGAAAACAACCATGGCGCCAAATTTGAAAGCCCCAAATATTAGTGAGAGAAAAAGAGGCATAATGAGAGCAAAACTGGTTAATTAAATTGAGTAATTATGGAAATGGGAAAAAAAGAATTAAGCGGATGAAAAAGCAACCATGACGCCAAATTTCAAAGGCGGCGAGTGCTGAGGAATGTGTCAGTGCTTTCGTGTTTCTCCAATGCGGGTAGCCGCAGTGATCTCTTGTGTTTATTTCTCATTACTGTGTATTTTTTCATTTGTTCTCGTTTATACTTGATTTTCTGCCACATGCTGCTGCCTAATGGAGATTTTATTCCCGCAAGAACGAAAAGCGCACAAGTGCTGCGCTTTCCATGCTGAAGAAAGCTTGACATGAGAACACAGAACGGCACTGAAAACATTGTACTTTTAGAGCACTGAAGCACAACTTGCAAACATGTCAAGTTTGGCAGCATTGCTGAGAAGTGTTCCCAGTTGTGTCCTTTTACCGAGCCCTGATGTGTCTAATGGATGGCGAACTGTCGTGAGCAGCAATGCAGAGAACAATATCGCAGCTAGGCCAACACATCTGAGACTTTGAGATGACGCATAATGGCACGCCAACAGTCTGTGTTGAGCTCATCGCACTGAACGCTCGTGCCACGTGCAGTCTAGCACACGACGGAATGCTGCACAACACCCGTGAGGACAAAATAATTGTCCAACAAGTAGTTCTTTGCTGAGGCTATCTCCACCACTGCTTCGCGTTTCATTAGTCCAAAAGTCTTCCTCACGTGCGCAGCGAAGCCAGGTGTTTCGGAGAAAAGCTCGAATGCCTCAGCGCACCATCGGTCTGTACCACACCGGAAAACAAACCCGAGAGCATAATTCAAAGCAGCCTTATTCCGTCGGATGGTGTTGGAAATAACCAAGGTTGAGTGGTCGTTCCACTCTTCTCCCACTGTTAAATCCACAATAATCGGGTTGATCGACACACCTCGTGACAGCTCCGTAAGGAACGGGCCACAAAAGTCACCATCGTAAGAAAGCTGGAAATTGTCAGCAGTCCTGTTGTGAGCAAAGTAATCTGACAGCGCTAAAACATTTCCCATTTCTAGTGCATTGTATTTTAGGCCTATTTCAGTTGTTTCGATTGACACTCAGGGCACACAAGAGTTCTTGAACAAACTTCTCGTCACTTCGGAAGGCGATACAGGCCCGCCTGATGAACCCGTTGGTTTTCAGCACGTTGCAAAGGGCTGTTATGTTTTCTTACTCATTTCGGTAGATTACAGTGCTCAATGAACTAACACGGATGCTGGAGGATAGGGCGTCGAAAAGAAGTTTGACGTTCATGTCGCGGAAGCCGTGAGTGTACATCTCGTCGAGCTCTGTGGGGCACGTTGCAAGAGAAGCCAGACACACCAATTCTGACAGGTAGGGGTCCTTCATATAGGGTAGATGCACACGACTGCAGCCATCGACATCCACTAGCTTGTCTGCCAACGCGATCCTGCAAGATGGGACAATGCAAAGCTTTCACTTCGGAAGCATATTGTGTCCGCCAAGAAAGCAGCAAGAATTATAGGGCAAAAACTGTAGCTGTTTATAACTTAGCTGCAATCCAGCATGAGTGATTTTTGGGCAGGGCCTAATATGTGACAGACATAACCAGAAAAGTGTAAGGAAAACAGAGTGGGATGCCAAGGGCAGGAAAAACGTGAACAAGGTCGGCAAGCACGCCAGCACTTTTGCTGGCGAGAATCTGCAAACTTCGCCGAAAAAAGGCGTTCAGTGGAGATAGGTGAGCTAGGCGCATGACACAGAGTACTCCACAAATTAAGCACTCAGTGACCATGGCCAGGACATTTAATACACGCGGTCATCTTCAGTGAATAAGAGCGATTCAACTTGGCGAAGGCGTGCTAGCGGAGACGTATACCGGACTACCAGACACCTCGTGCGTGCGCCCTGGTATACAACTCTGCTATGCTAAATCTCTCTAATAGACGTTTTTATCATACTGGAGACGTACCAGCGAAGACGTAAACCGGTTTACCGGATGCCTCCCGTGCACATGTGCAGTTACATGGGTGCAGTCAGGTGGGGCCACTGCGCGTGCGCATGAGGCGTTCAGTAAACCGGTATACGAGTTCGCTGTGCTAAATTTCTCTGCCGACTAAACGTGGTATAAAAATATCTATGTTGTTGACAGAAAGCAACAGCCCAGAGCAGAATACACTGGTGGACACCGGATTGAAACTGCTGTGCTCTTATCGCGAATAACCTTCCCTTTACTACATACAAGCTAACGTAATGCGTTTGTTCAGATGTCACGTTTATATCGATATCTTCCAACACGTCTCGCTGTCGCCTCTCTGTGAACGCCCATTTTGGAGGTCGCCATATCATGTTGGGAACGCTCAATTATGGTTGGACATCGATTTTTGTCTAAATCAGCCGAGGTCAAAAGCCGCCACGGTGGCTGAGAGGTTATGGCGCTCGGCTGCTGGCCCGAAAGACGCGGGTTCGATCCCGGCCGCGGCGGTCGAATTTCGATGGAGGCGAAATTCTAGAGGCCCGTGTACTGTGCGATGTCAGTGCACGTTAAAGAACTCCAGGTAGTCGAAATTCCCGGAGCCCTTCACTACGGCGTCTCTCATAGCCTGAGTCGCTTTGGGACGTTAAACCCCCATAAACTAACCAGCCGAGGTCAAATTACGGGGGTTGCCCGGGCAAAATTTTGGAAACGACCCGGGCCAAATTTCGAGGCCGCCATCGTGTCGGGCGCACTCAATTATAGTTGCACATCGATATTGGTCCAAATCGGCCAAGGTGAAATTAAGAGGTGAGCCGCGCCAAATTTGGTGGTCGCCATCGTGTCGGGCATGCTCAATTCCGGTTGGACATCGATTTTGGTCCAAATCGGCCAAGGACATATCTAGGGTGTGGCCTGGGCAAAGTTTTGAAAATGACCCGGGGCAAACTTGGAGGTCGCCATCATGCCGGGCACGGCTAATTATGGTCGGACATTGATTTTGGTCCAAATCTGCCAAGGTCAATCTGTCGCTATATTGTACTTCTCAAGGTTAAACCAAGGTCAAATCGGGCACGGAGTAATAATTATAATTGGCTTTTGGGGAAAGGAAATGGCGCAGTATCTGTCTCATATATCGTTGTACACCTGAACCGTGCCGTAAGGGAAGGAATAAAGGAGGAAGTGAAAGAAGAGAGGTGTAGTGGAGGGCTCCGGAATAATTTCGACCACCTAGGGATCGTTAACGTGCACTGATATTGCACAGCACACGGGCGCCTTAGTGTTTTGCCTCCATAAAAGCGCAGCCGCCGCGGACGGGTTCGAACCCGAGAACTTCGGATCAGTAGCCGAGCGCCCTAACCACTGAGCCACACCGGCGGGTTAGGCACGGAATGGTGAGCTACTTTTGCGTTGAGTACAGCTACCAATATAAAAAATAAAATGACTACGAAGAGACGCGGACTCGTATGACACAGCCTTGTGTCCCGCATTCGCATAACACACAAATAAAAAAACAAAACATTGTATTGACGTCGCGGTGGCTCAGTGGTTAGGGCGCTCGACTACTGATCCGGAGTTCCCGGGTTCGAACCCGACCGCGGCGGCTGCGTTCTTATGGAGGAAAAACGCTAAGGCGCCCGTGTGCTGTGCGATGTCAGTGCACGTTAAAGATCCCCAGGTGGTCGAAATTATTCCGGAGCCCTCCACTACGGCACCTCTCTCTTCCTTTCTTCTATCACTCCCTCCCTTATCCCTTCCCTTACGGCGCGGTTCAGGTGTCCAACGATATATGAGACAGATACTGCGCCATTTCCTTTCCCACCAAAAACCAATCATCATTATTAATTGCATTGCTGCGATATCTGGCGAAGATTTGAAGATATGGTGTGCTTATGTAAACGCAACCGCGTTACTCACGGCAGCTCTCGCAAGTACGGCACACTTCTTAAAACCTTCAAGATACAGTTTCACTGCTCTCATTACAGGGGTCTGTATTTTGTTTTTCTTTCAACTAGATTTTGAATGTAGTGGACAGAAATGAAATTACTACGCAGTCTGTATATACAGTGACGTCAAAACGCTTTGGAGCCACATGACTGTCAGTTGAATCTCGATGACAGAGTTCTTCTGAATGAAATCTAATTACACCACTACCATTACCCACGTTCTGCCACTTTACTACCGACCTTAGTGAGGTGCTACGCACTATTTGAAGTAATGAGGATGCTAACGAAGAAGTTGAAATTAACCGGAATTTAGGCTCTTCACGTAATAACAGTCACATTATTCCCTTGACTACGCTATCAAAAATGATATTTAAGTGTCATCAAAATATGAAACTTTTTAGGAATTACTGTTCAGAAAACAGTCAACAAAAAATAGGTGTAGACGGATGATGTCGTACCTTTCTGAGTCACCCGCTAGGAAGTGCGGAAGCCCCACCTCTTTCAAAGTCTTGTTGGTGCGTAGCGTATCACACAAAGCCAAGACGCCGTTGAAGCCTTGACTGCAGCCCTCGAAGTGCAGCTTTTCTAGTGTGGCGTTCTGTGAGAGCGCCTTTGCCAAGCGCGCTATGCAGTAATCGGCAATTTGCCCACACAAGCCCAGGTAGAGCAGGCAGGCGTTCTTGGAAATTGCAGAGCCCAAAGCATCTCCGCAGCTAGCATCAACTGTGCCGAAGGCATTGCGTAGCTCCTTCAAGCTGGTGTTCACTTCAAGAGCAGTAAACAAGTCCTTGAGCAAACTGCATAGTCCAGACATGTATAGTTCAAGTCTAGTCTTATTTAACTGCAAATAAAAAAGAGCCGGATTTAAGCGTGCCACCACGTATCGACTGCAAGTAAACATGCCGCATGCGTTACTTGAACGAATGGGCAGCCAGAGTGCACTCGAAAATAGTAATTTTAATCAGCGCTAATCAAGATTTGAATGATGCCCGCCGCAAACAAGCTAAGCTGCTTTTTCGTTCTAACCAGATAGCTCAATGGATTTCCCCAATCATGGACCACTTAGAATGTTCCAAACCGTTGATTAGTTCTCTTTACTGACAGAAAGAAAACTTATGCGCCAGCTTATAAATATATAGGCGCGAAACGAATTTTTTGGCGTGCCATAAACAACACCTCGTCTTTGGATCACCGTCGCCAGCATCATCCTTGCATTTATCAAAAAGGCAGATACAAGTCCTTGCTGTAGCAACAGTCTACCACAAGACGCGGAAGTTGCGAACCGAAAAAAGCGATAGCCGCTAGCTTGGCCTGACTAATCATCTTAGAGACTGCATATCTTGCTTCCCTACTTTTCATCACAGTGATGTATTGTACAGTTACCCAACACAGTTAACCAGGGAGATTATGGAGGCTTTTTACATGACGAAAAAACCTAGATTGTGTGTTAGCAGCCCGTAGGTATGCCTGCATGGCAGTGAGGTTCGTTTCCTTGATTCCACGTAGCTGCACGTCTGTTTGCTTTGCTATCTTGTTTGTTAGCCCTCTTTATCTTCCTGGCTTCCTGTGAACAAACCTTCAGTTGTGAGTTAGCGCTGGTCCTGTTGTTTTCTTTCCTTGTTGTCCTCGCCTATTTCGCTATTCTCGCACAAGTATGTATCACCAACTCGCCCGTCTTGCCATCGTGCTGACTGGTAAGCCTTTGGTTAGCGAGAAAATGAACCCACGCACGGCGGAGTGATTCCTGGCCTGTACTAATTCTTCTTCGAGTTCATTTTCAGAGACCGCAAGCAGTCTCAATATAGGACCACTCATGCCTACCAGTTGAGTGCCGCTACCATTTAATCATTTGTTCACCGGAAAGATCGTAAGGCACATAAACGCAGTAGAAGTACAGACGCCCATAAACCAGTCCAAACAGCGCGTGAGTGGCGTGCCCTTCCCGGCTCAAGGCAGCTTGTTCGTAGCCTCCTCTGTTTGTCGTTGAGCGTGCATGGAGTGTTCAGCTTTGTCGAGTCACAAGCTAGAAGGCGTGGTTGCATTGCGCCCCGTTCGCCACTGGGGGGCGCTGGCTGCAACGGCGGGCGGAAGCGCTAATGCTCACTGCATGCTGCGTCGCGCACGATACACGCAACAGGCATGGGGCGCCACCTATCCTGCCCGTCGCTCGAAAAGGCGCCCCAGGCGGCGGCCGAAAGGTGTTCCCCTTTCGACCCACGGGAAACAAGCTGAAGAGTTCGTGATAACGTGATACTCGCTGTGGTGGTCGCTGTCGCCGACGGCAGGCCCGGAGACGAAGTATACCGGTTTACCGGACCCCTCTTGCGCACGCGCAGTGGCTCCCCCTTACCACATCAATTCCGTCCGTACGCTATGACTACCACTCCACCCGCACCGTAAAGCTTTTGATGGCGTCGCACCACAGCACACTCTCGCCAGAGCGGGGCGTTTTTACGACTCGCAATGAATACCTACACGGAAATAACTTCTGCGTTACTGTCTCTTTTTTGATTTTGTCATGGCAGGGGCTGGCGCGGACGCCGAGCCCCACTACCAAAAATTACGTGTCCCATCTGCCCCAGTTAGGGGTAGTGGCGCGCTTCAGCCAACCGAAGTGCAATGGAAGGCCTCGGCACGGGGCCCCGACCTTCATGATCGCCGGTGACCCGACACCAGGTAAGTATGCTGGCGAAAGCACATGTGAAGGCATGCCATGCTAGGCGTCCCATCATCTTGCGTCAGTGAAGATAGCGCTTGTTTTGCCATTTCTTACACCAAGCTAAAAATCCCTCCGCCGAAAAGCCTACTACTGAACATAATGCAGCCACACGCACAAATATGTAATTCAAGGTTTGGTGAATCAATCTAATATAAAGTCAGTTGTCATAAATAATTCGCAAGGAACCGCAGGGGTGGAATGCGCAAAGGGGATGCATTCATGTGCTCTGGCGCATTGCGTGATGATCTGCTGTCTTGTGAAATACGAGCATAGTTTGTACATATTACTTCTCCCCCTATCCTCTATTTCTGTCCCCTCACCTCTTTCATTTCATTTCTCCATTCTGCCTGCTGTCCTTTATTTCCGCTGCCCCAGCTCAGGTGCTTCAGTATCGATGGCAGATGCCGGGGCTAGCAAAAATCTTTTCCTTCCTTTTTACTATTATTTTTAATAAAACCACTACCACCACCACCAGCACACCCGCTGCGGTGGTTCAGTAGGCTACCGAGGACGGTTGCTGCGCATGAGCTAGCAGGATCGCACCCTGGTGGTGGTGGTAGTGGTTTTTTATTTAAAAAATAGTAAAAAGGAAGGAAAATACGGGTTTGCCTAGCGGAGCAGGAAGCGCCCGGGCGCCCCTCCAGCTGCACTCGTTGTTTGTGTCTCAAGAGCGAGCCGTCCAGATCAATGACTGCTGCTGTCGAGGGCGTTGGCAGCGGGCCAGCAGCGCAACCTAGCAACCACAGCAGCCATGGCTAGCTTGGCACCTAGCTCGCTATTCACCAGTAATGGCGAAAGAGACGCCGAGAAAACCGTCGGTGATCAAGAGAAAACAGGGACGTGGCGCGCAGCCGGTGCTCCCTTTCCTTCCTCCTTTCTTCCTCTCTTCTTACGAGCCACTCGTTCTCTCATTGCACACCACAGTGCTCGCGAAGCCCCGTCGACTCCCGCTGTAACCTTGTGTCGGTGGGGGCAAGTCCGAGGTCCTGCCAGAGCTGGACAATGCTCATGATCACATTTTCGGTACTTCCGTTTGCTCTCTACTTCACCCACCCCGACCGACTGATCTCCTTGTGCCCTCTCGGCATATGCCTGCTTCGACAGGATTCACAGCTGGTCGATTTTGTTGTGTTGTAGTTAGAGGCTGCTACAAGGCAAAAGTGGGACGAGGCAGGAAACGGAGCGTGCAATGCTTCACTCGTGTTTGTTTGTTTGTTTCTTTGATTACACCTTCCTTCACGCGAAGGCTACGCTAATGGGGTGCGAACGTCGCGAATTTGGCGTCGGTAGAAGTGTGTGACAATAACAAAAGTAAACGAGCTGACACTTGTCGACACCAACTGCGGAGAAAATGCCGAAAAGGTGGACTATATAGGCTTTGCAGAACTTGGTAACGCGTTTTGTGTCCATCTTTGAACCAGTATTTCCAGGCATCCCCAGCAGGGAATCCCATTCATGGCGCCAATGTCCCGCTCCGTCGGCAGAGGGAGATTTTTACGACTCGCAATGAATACCTACACGGAAATAACTTCTGCGTTACTGTCTCTTTTTTGATTTTGTCATGGCAGGGGCTGGCGCGGACGCCGAGCCCCACTACCAAAAATTACGTGTCCCATCTGCCCCAGTTAGGGGTAGTGGCGCGCTTCAGCCAACCGAAGTGCAATGGAAGGCCTCGGCACGGGGCCCCGACCTTCATGATCGCCGGTGACCCGACACCAGGTAAGTATGCTGGCGAAAGCACATGTGAAGGCATGCCATGCTAGGCGTCCCACCATCTTGCGTCAGTGAAGATAGCGCTTGTTGTGCCATTTCTTACACCAAGCTAAAAATCCCTCCGCCGAAAAGCCTGCTACTGAACATAATGCAGCCACACGCACAAATATGTAATTCAAGGTTTGGTGAATCAACCTAATATAAAGTCAGTTGTCATAAATAATTCGCAAGGAACCGCAGGGGTGGAATGCGCAAAGGGGATGCATTCATGTGCTGTGGCGCATTGCGTGATGATCTGCTGTCTTGTGAAATATGAGCCCACCCGCTGCGGTGGTTCAGTAGGCTACCGAGGACGGTTGCTGCGCATGAGCTAGCAGGATCGCACCCTGGTGGTGGTGGTAGTGGTTTTTTATTAAAAAATAGTAAAAAGGAAGGAAAATACGGGGCCGCCCAGCGGAGCAGGAAGCGCCCGGGCGCCCCTCCAGCTGCACTCGTTGTTTGTGTCTCAAGAGCGAGCCGTCCAGATCAATGACTGCTGCTCTCGAGGGCGTTGGCAGCGGGCCAGCAGCGCAACCTAGCAACCACAGCAGCCATGGCTAGCTTGCCACCTAGCTAGCTATTCACCAGTAATCGCGAAAGAGACGCCGAGAAAACCGTCGGTGATCAAGAGAAAACAGGGACGTGGCGCGCAGCCGGTGCTCCCTTTCCTTCCTCCTTTCTTCCTCTCTTCTTACGAGCCACTCGTTCTCTCATTGCACACCACAGTGCTCGCGAAGCCCCGTCGACTCGCGCTGTAACCTTGTGTCGGTGGGGGCAAGTCCGAGGTCCTGCCACAGCTGGACAATGCTCATGATCACATTTTCGGTACTTCCGTTTGCTCTCTACTTCACCCACCCCGACCGACTGATCTCCTTGTGCCCTCTCGGCATATGCCTGCTTCGACAGGATTCACAGCTGGTCGATTTTGTTGTGTTGTAGTTAGAGGCTGCTACAAGACAAAAGTGGGACGAGGCAGGAAACGGAGCGTGCAATGCTTCACTCGTGTTTGTTTGTTTGTTTCTTTGTTTTACACCTTCCTTCACGCGAAGGCTACGCTAATGGGGTGCGAACGTCGCGAATTTGGCGTCGGTAGAAGTGTGTGACAATAACAAAAGTAAACGAGCAGACACTTGTCGACACCAACTGCGGAGAAAATGCCGAAAAGGTGACTATATAGGCTTTGCAGAACTTGGTAACGCGTTTTGTGTCCATCTTTGAATCCTGCAGCTCGAGGCGATGTGCTGTAATTGAACCCTCACAGCCGAGAAGGGGACAGCCTGATTCTTTTTGTTCGTTTTGTTTTGCATAGGGCATTTTCCGGAGGCCGGCTTTCCGACGCACCGGCTGTCCTTGCGCTGCCCCTTCCTCTGCTGCTCTGCTCGTTCTGTTTCGCCGATTCCACTCCAACGGTGAATGGCCCCTACCAGCCAATGCGCTCATTCAGTCCTGGATCGAGGAACAAAACGCTGCCAACTTCAAGCGCAAGTAGAGCAAGTTGATTCTGACGAGGGTTGAATTGAAGTTTCTCTGCTGCTTTCAAATCAGAGAGCGGAGGTCTTCTTTCTCTGCCTTTTTATTTTTGGCTTACCGAATTTAAAATCATAGTTCAAACGAAACAAGGAGTAGCGCACTGACGTCTGACGTGCAGTTGAGGAGCGTGCTTCTATGAACAAGATATAGACGTTATACATAGAAGACTTCGTTAAAGTATTTAGTGGCCATGAACACTAGACTACAGTGTTATTTTTAAAAATGAGCCAACTGAAAAACACCGGCTTGCCTAAGTTAGCAGAGACTAGAAAGCAAAATACTGAAGTCATTGAATGAGGTCCTCATGTGTTTATGAAGATGAGAGAAACAGTAGGTTATCACCTAAAGCGCGTCTTAATACCGGGCGCGGCGAGGCTATCTGCATAACGCTAGACATTCGCTGTATTCGACCTGGACACTAGAATACATGCTCACAATTACAGGCGGTCACAGAACAAATAAATCGCTTTGCGAACACACGGAAAAGATAATAACAGTGTGAGGACGAGTTAAATGTCACGTATAGGCGATATCCTAAGAGGTGAGGGATGGGGGCGGGGGGGGGGGGGGGTGGAAGGTTAGAAGCAGATTTGCGGGGAGGTTTGCAATCTTTGTCTTTCTTAAAGGGAAGCTGAAACGGTTTTCAAATCGCGTGAAATGCTGTGGTTGGGAAGAATAATAACGCAAGCGTTATTTCAACCCATGACGTCGCATCCGGTTTGAAGAAAAGACGTCCCGTCCGGCAATTTTTTTGCTGTTTTAGCCATGTTTGAGTCGAGCTGAGCATTGCTTTCAGTACCACTATGGCCGGTCGGCGGGTAGGGCGTGAAATCGTGTTGCAAGTGAGTAATTCGTTCTTTCTATCTTTTAATATGCACATACTGAGCGATTGCCTGGTATCTGACACTCGGCATTCCGTTGTCAACTTCCTTGCGCCCGAATATTTTGTGTTAGAAGATAACCCACGACAAGCACGGAGCCCGCTTGCCCGCCAGTGGACCCAAAGGCCCGGAGGGAAAGACTCATCTGTTTTATCGTAAGTTCTGCCCAAAAGCTCTGTGCAGGTCTACGGAAAAGAGCAAGCGCTGAGTGTGTTTTTATATCTTTTGTCAACCAAGCCCAACGTAACTCATGGTCATGTAAAACACGCATAATTACCAGCTCTTGCGTGCTCCCGAAAAAAGGCGGGAAACTTTTGACAACAGTCCAGTTGAACCACGACCGGCTTTATTACTAATAAAGCCGGTCGTGAGTTGAACTAACCGTTTGTGCGATAGGTTTTGTACGTGGTCCGATTTTTTCTGGCCCCGCGGCTGGGAAAGTCTGTTGAGCGTTGGCTTAATTGCACTTCACAATTGTGTGCTACTGTTACAATTCGCTTTCTAAAACAGGTGCAAAAATTGCGGCGAGTTAAGCGATTACGCTTTGGTGTCTGCAGAGCGAAACATGTTCTTTTAAATTCCTATTTATTTCAGAAAACAGCACTTGAAAACTGGCAGGCAGTTTTCTGGTATGCATGGGCCTTCCCGATTCCTGCTTAGACTCCGGCGTTCACTTGCTGGCGCAGAGGCTGAACAAATGGGACGTTAAAATCCTGAGGCAGCAAAGGCTTTAAGACGCCACAAGGTGAGCCCTCCACCTTCTGTGATAATTTTAAAATGAATGCTGTGCCATCTGCACCGAACATCGGTTTTACATGAGGAAGGTGTTTGGACTTAGGTGGCCAAGTAGCATGGAGCGCATGAGGCAACTGAAAAAGCAAGCGTTCTTTTAAAACCTCTAATCTTAAGACCTTTTTACAGCTGATGCTGTAAAGAGGCCTTAAAGAGCTGCGGACAATGCGCTTGATGTCCTTTGACTGTTTTGAAGCTTGTGAGGTGCATAAAGCTCACAAGGCACTGTTGCAGTGTGTGACAGGTCATTGTGGTGATATTAGAAGACATAGTACAGCACAACGGGACAAAGAAAAGGAGCTCACAGGATAAGCGCTCGTCCTGTGTGCTCCTTTTCTTTGTCCCGTTGGGCTGTGCGATGTCTTCTAATATGCTATACCAACAAGCCCAAACTACCACTTTGTTAAGATTGTGGCCATGATAGGTTTCTTTGATTTGTCTGCACTCTCTGCACTAGTTCTGCGAAGCTCCACGGTGGTGCCGGCAGCGTGCAGCGTCAGTTCAGAGAGTTCAAATGCAGCTTGGCGCTGGCCGCTTCCAAAACGAATGGTTGAGTGCAGGCCCGATTGTCTGATGGCCTTGCTGCCGTCATGAAATTGCAGCCAACTGCACGCCGCCGACACCAACGACCGCCAAAATCCTGAAACACTTGGAAGAATTTTCAAGCAGCAGATCGCAAAGAAGTCTTACCGTGAACCTGCTCTAGGAAATCGTCGTTTCAGAGAAAAAAAAGTATCGTGGCATGTCTACACACACGAGACTTACGTATTATCGCTGAAATGCTGCCCATGCGACCCGACTTGACCGCTTAGGTTTTCATTATGACGCCTCAAACAGTCTCTCAACTCCGCCACGTGTAGGTCGAAGAGGCAAAGAAGGTGTGGCACGTGTTATTTAATGAAATGATGACAGTTATTTGCTGGAAGGTTATGGTTTACGGGGGTTTAACGTCCTAAAGCGGCTCAGGCTATGAGGGACGCCGTATTGAAGGGCTCCGGAAATTTTGACCACCTGGTGTTCTTTAAGGGAGCTGCTGACCCGAAGGACATGAGTTCGATCCTGGCGGCGGGGGTCGAATTTTGATGGAGGCGAAATTCTAGAGGCCCGTGTACTGTGCGATGTATGTCAGTGCATGTTAAAGAACCCCAGGTGGTTGAAATTTCCTGAGCACTTTACAACAGTGTTCCTCATAGCCTGAGTCGCTTTGGGACGTTAAACCCGGATAAACCAAACCAATCTTTTTTTAATGAGGTGCAAGGCATTATTATACACAGATTACCACGTGGTATGCTCCTACGGCTGCTAAACAATTTATAACTGAATTTCTTTATCGTGCAGTTTCAGGTTCAGTTTCAACAGCCGAACGATGACTGCGACCTTAAAGAGAGGTTGTAGGTCATGTGAAGCGTGAAAAACTGCAATATATTTGGTGCTTCTACATTTGTTGTCATTCCTCCTCTTGAGGAAGGCTGGCTTCAGCAGAGCAGTAAATTAAAACGATAAAGCAGCAATTATATCACAGTTTTTCTATGCCTCTAATGACCTAAAACCTCTCTGTCGTCACAGTTCTCATTCGGCGGTTTAACCGAAACAGCATGACAGAAAAATTCGATTATAAATTATTTAGCGGCCGTAGGCGAATGCGACATGGTGATTTATGCATTGTAGTGTCTTCCGCTTTATTAAAAAGAAGAAAATATGCCACCAAAATTAAGTCTCTATGCTCCCTTAACGTGCACTGACATCGCACAGTATACGGGCCCCTAGAATTTTGCCTCCATCAAAATTCTAGAGGCCCATGTACTGTGATGTCAGTGCATGGCAAGGAACCCCAGGTGGTCCAAATTTCCAGAGCCCTTCACTATGGCATCCCTCATAACCTGAGTTACTTTGGGACGTTAAACCCCCATAAGCCATAAACCTTTCAACAAAGAACTGTCATCATTTCTTTAAATAACTAGTGCCATACCTTCTCCGCTTCTTTGACCTACACATGGACACCGCCATATTGCTGCATCGCAGTTGCGCTTCCATTTCGGTGAGTGCAAGCCAGCCTAGAACTCGTGCTGCACTTCTTGAACTAGTGCAGAATGTGCAGCCAAATGGAAGAGACCTTATGAATATGTGGCTACTTCCTTTGCACTGGGTGGGCGAGTTTTTTGTCTTAGCCATTACATAGAAAGAAGAAAAAAAACGAAACGTGGGCACATTCACTATTAAGACGACAGCTTTCACCTGCAGGCCCCAAATGAACAAAGCCTGCCTGTATAGTGAACAAAGCAGCTGGGCTATCTCGGATCTAGCAAATTATAATTTTGAAAGTGGGCCTCCTGCTGTGAAACTTGCAACGTTTGTGCCCCTAGATACACGCAGTGGTGAGAGGCGAGAAGTCACAGGCGAATGTAGGTAGGACAGGTAGCTGAACAAGGAAGTAGTTCCCATAATTGAAGAATACACGGAAAGACAAGGACGAGGCATGTTTATTGTCTTCCTTCTATGTTTGTCGTTTTATTTTCACAAGTTAGGAGTAGATGTTGTATTTTCACTTTTTGAGAAAAATGGGGAGGGGGTTGTTCCGTCTTGAGACATGCAGCCCAAAAGACAGAGCACAGGAGTGACTCAAACAACATAAGTGTTTGCGTTCTGTTCCTACTGTTCTGTGTGCCTGTACCCCTTGCCCCAAAATGGGGCATTGACATGATCTTACGTGGTGCTATGCTGGTAAAGGATGTGTGCTGCATGCATATGGGTGTGTGGCATTCAGATTAAAGCACCAACACACGTCTTCTAGTGCAGTAGGAATTATGGGAGCAAAAAAGCCTCAAGGATGTGGATGAATAGTTTAGCTCTTTAACACGATAGCAAGGCGGGCGAGTTGGTGATACATATTTAAAAAAATTAACAGCGCGGAAAACGGGGACTTCAAGGGTAGAAAACACAGGATAAGCGAGGGTGAGTTGGTGATACATATTTAAAAAATAACAGCGCGGAAAACCAGGAATTCAAGGGTAGAAAACGCTGGACAAGTGCTTGTCCTGTGTTTTCTACCCTTGAAGTCCCCATTTTCCACTCTGTTATGTTTTTAGCTCTAGAGTTTGCCTTTTCTGAAAAATTCTGCGGCAGGAGGTTTTAATACATGTCAGCCCACCCCTCAGGTAATACTCCCTTGTGGGCCTTTGAGCTACAAATAGATAAAAAAGTAGCCCCAATTCAAACAGTATAATTTGCAACTTTGGTGAAAGATTTTCGGTGGCCCCTTCAGGGGGTGTTTGACCAGAGCTTTTAGTGATTGCTTAATGTCACTTGGTCCCAACAACCAGACAGTTAATCAATTGCCCTTGTGCCTCTTGATGAGAAAATCTGAGAGGTCGAAATGACAATTTACCATAGCCGTGAACGGTAATGAGCTAGATGTATTGCCGAAGAGAACCGAGGTCACCTACTTGACAGTGGTAAGAATTTTGGGTTGGTTAGAGCATAGATGGCTTAACACCATCTTCCGTATCTTGATAGATGTGGCATTGTTGGCATGTGTAATTAAAAATTTGTTTCGGTGTGTGTGGCTGGTGAGCTGTCAGCTCGGGCATGACAAAGTTGTAAGCTCAACCAGAAGTACCTGTGCTGTTTGAGCTCAGGGCAAGAGCATTGAGCGAGGCGGCCACTGCACTATGTCCTTGTACATTTGGCTTTCTTGGTGCTCCAACTTCCTCCTTCCCCCAACTCTGTTAGGAACGTCGTGATGGGGCCGAGCGGAAGTGGTGGGGTGCAATTAGGGCAGTGGCATGGCCATAAGGTCCATCCGAAAAGCACTGCGTGAGGCTTGTTTGCTGGATTGGCCCCGCAGTCAGAACTGAGGTGAGTTATGAGTGGGCCACTGAGGAAAAAGACAGTAGAACAGCGGAAAACGTGCCATGAATGGTGGAGAGCTATAGTTTGCAGGCAACCATTGATGCCTGTGTTGCCATTGTGCTCAAAGTTTTCTGTGAGACCACCAAGGGCAGCGCCTGTTCTGAACGCATCACATAGATTAGCGATCAGAACTTCAATAGATCAGAACTTCAATTTTATAGTTGCCTCATGGGCGTATGAATGCAGGAGGTGTATGAATCGGTTCAGATTTCACATTTAGACACATCAAATTCAGCAACCTTAGTACTCACAGGTACAGCAAAACCCCATTAAAGCGTACCTCGTGGCACTGCGGAAAAACTATGTGAAAGAGGCAATATTGTCACGAAGATGACGAAGCTGTCAGGGGGAGCAGGAACGGAAAGGTCGCGTTAAAGGCGAGTGGCCATTAAAATCATCTCACTGCCATCGTTCATCGCCGCTTATTATTTGGCTGGTCGCCACGTAACAATATGCCCAAACTGAAAGCAGCCTGAGTATATCCGTTGACATGGTAAAAGATGATACCTGAGGTATTTCAAAGAATACGCAGGTGAAACCTTTTATTCACATGGCTACTAGCGCAGCCTCGAAGGTATATAAGCCAGGTCCCGTGTCCCAGGTACTCTATTAATAATGCGCAGGCGAAACCTTTTAATCACATAGCTACGAGTGCAGCCTCAAAGGCATGTAAGCCAGGTCCCGTGTCCTAGCTGCTCTATTAGGCCGTATTTGAGTGAACAAGCAAGTGTCTAGCACACGTGCAGTTTTTTCCAACAGTACGTGTTTAGCTGTCTTCAGCTTCCATATAGGCATTACTTTCATTGAATGGCGTTTCGCCAATGATGGAAGCAACAGTGTCAATACCAAACTGTGCTGAAGAAGTCTTGGACTGCAGTGTCTAATACATCACCAATCATGCAAAAAAATGAGTCTCCACAATGCCTCCTCTCCAACAAAATGCCTCCGGTAAACAGGAGGCATTTAGGAATACCTGCTCTATTCCAAGGCCTGGGTTGGGAACAGTTGGGGATAAGAGTTAATGGAGAACGCCTTAGTAATGTTGCGATTCACAGGTGATATTGCTAAGTCACTGAAGAGATGAACTGTAAAGCAAGATCAGTGAGCAGAATGGTGGGTCTAAAGAATTAAAAGAGTATAGACACCCAACTTTCAGGTGCTTGTTTTTTGTTTGTAATGATTCGTAAGGCATTGTTAAACATGGATTACCACCTGGTATTCTTCTATAAACAGTAAATAATTTATAATCTCATTTCTTTCTCATGCTGTTTCCGTCTCAGTTTCAATAGCCGAATGAGGACTGTGACGCCAACATGTGCCTACAGTTCACGTGAGACATAAAAAAACTGCAATATAATCGCTGCTTCCACATTAGTTGTCATTCCAGCTCTTGAGGAAAGCTGGCTTCATCACTGCAGTAAATTATAACGATGAAGCAGCGATTATATGGGCGTTTTTCGATGCCTCACGCGGCACAAAAGCACTCTTTGACGTCGCCGCCATTGTTCGGCTGTTGAAACCGAGATAGCATGGCAGAACCAAATTACAAATCATTTAGCGGCCGTGGGCAAATATTACATGATTCATGTGTAGAAGTATTTTCCACATCATTATAGAGAAGAAAACATGCGACCACAATTACGTGCCTATACTCCTTTAACATGAAGAAAACCAAATGGAAAATGCTCTTGGCCATTCCCTCCATGCAAATGCTGTGTGGTGTATAATATTGTGACGTGGTGGCCGGCCAAAGAGTGAGGCGCGATCAGCGATGGCAGAGATATGATTTGCATGGAGGGAATGGCCGAGTGCTCTGTACCGCGCCACTGCCGGCTTTGTCGTCTTTGTCACAATATTCCTTTTTTTTCATGAACATTGTCACATGTGGGAAACTCGGTGGTGTATCATCGTTTGCGTAAGAACTTAAGGACACTGACAAGTTCCCTAGGCAGCCGCTGACCACACACCATACTTGGCAAAATTACTTTTGAAAAGTAATTTTTACATATATACAAGTTTTATTCTCCACAAAGAAGTGGAAGGAGGCGGAGGGAAAAGCCGTACATTTGCGGCTTGAAAAATCCTCCGCCCCCTTACAGTGCATACAGCAGCAGAGCGGGACAATAGACAGTCACATTTTTTTTGTTGCAAAGAGGCAGAAAAAAAATATACAGCCCTATATCGCATCACAAAATAAAATAAGCCTAAATAAGAGTTTCAATAGAACACTGGGTTTGGACTCCTGGAAAAACATTTTTTGTTTTTGAAAAGTAAACAATGCAATGTAATTGACCATAAAGATAGACCTGTGCGTTCATTCACAAAAAAGAGTATGAGTAGCAAAATATTTGTACATATTGGGAAGAGACATATTGGATACATCAGCGCCTTCTTTTTCTGCAGCATTCAGTAATCGCGGAAGGTTATACCGGAGTGTTTGTTGTCCATAGGCAGTACGACATTTTGGAACTTTCCATCGTTCTGGAGTTCTGGTGCTGTAGATGGGATAATTGGGTTTTAGTTCTGCCATTTCAGTAAAAACTGTACTCTCTCGTTGGACACTTAAACGGTACTGCCTGCATAATTTGTATTCGTAAATATTTCTTACTTTCAATAAATTAAGCGAAGCAAAGATATCTGAAGAAGGCGCTGTGTATTCAACGTTTTCAATTATTCGTACTATGTTTTTCTGTAGCCTTTCAAGCTTCAACAGATTAGTTTTTCTTGATGTTCCCCAGACTAAATGAGAGTAGTTTAGGTGGGAAACAAAGAGAGCGTTATAGACCATTAGTTTAACTTTTTTTGGAAGAGTATAGCGGTTGCGATTTAAAATTTCAGTTATGCAGCTCAGTTTGCTGATTAGACTGTTTACATGATCATTCCATTGTAAAGTTGAAGTAAAATATACCTCTAACACCTTGACAGTATCTACCACATCAATGGCTGCGGATCTAAACATTACGGTTCCTTGTAACGAAATTTGTTTACTTTTTGGTCGAAAAATTACCACCTTTGTTTTGTTTGCGTTAAGTTTTAATTGATTGCTGGAAATCCACGAGTCCAATTTGCGCAGAAAAATATTTGCTTTAGTAATTCCTTCAGCTTCAGAACGTCATGGCACCAAAGCACTCGTGTCGTCGGCATATATAACGAACTTGGTATCTGAGCAGATGTGTACAATATCGTTAATGTACAAATTAAATAGGACAGGGCCTAAAATGCTACCCTGTGGGACTCCTGAAATTATTTTTTTTCTGTGAGAAATGAAACCATTTATGTCGACATATTGAAATCTATTTGATAGATAACTTTGGAGCAGGGCCAAAACATGTCCCCGGATACCATAATGATGCAGTTTTTCAAAAAGGATAGTATGACTAATATAATCGAAAGCTTGGCTAAAATCAACAAAAATACCGATAACAATACATTTCTCTTCAAAATGTTTTAGAATATATTCCTCCTTACTTTGCTAGAAATCTCACAGCAGTAATTAAATTACATTGCAAATTACTGCTGTCAAAATGTAATGACCTGACATTGCAATTACCTGCCTTAAGTAACGAAAATTACTTCTTAGTTTTGATGCTAAAATGTTGCGCATTGGTCAAAGTGCAAAATTTTTAGTTTTTTGTTTGCACCGCCGCTGAGCTTGAAAATGGGCGTCGGAAATTTTGCCCCTCTTTAGTCAATTTGAACAGCCGCTTTGCTGATGTAGATGAGTTCTTTGTCATATCAGTCTTCAATCAGAAGTACATCGTTCAATGTGTAATATGGTCCCACCATCCTGATTTTGAAGAATTTGTCACCCGCGTAAACAGCGGGAGTGCATTGACTGCTTATCCGTGCATCATCCCAGAAGTGCACAGGGGCGGGAGAGGCTGCCAATTCTGCTGTTCAATCGATTTTTTTCTGGAGGCAAGTTAGTGGAAATACATTGCATGTCGATGGGACGCTGTTGCCTGTGTTGCCCTTGAGTTAGAAATAGGGCCTCAAATGAAGCCACAAAAACACGAAAACTCACGGCCAACTTTCTGAGATGTGTCAGTTGAGACTTCTTGTCAGTGCGGCGATGTCAAAGTACTTGCTCAAGCACTCGCAGTACGTCTGCGCGAAGGTGTCATATGACATGCCTTGGTGATGGAGCTCTCCTGGTCGCCATGCAGTGCGTTTGTATGTGAGACCGTATGCAGTGCAGGAAGATGCGTAGCAGTCCTGTGACTGATATGCAGACTCTTCACCAAAGCAGTGCTGACGCCTGCACGCACATCACCTCTCGTCCGCGTGCGCCGCTTCCCTGGGGTGCTGGCTATTACTGGTTGCGCGCTTTTAAGGCACAAGCCTTAAGTGGCACATTAACATCGATACCCGGCGTCGTCGTCGATGTCCAGGAAAAGTGGTACACAACCCCCAATTAATGACATCATCAGCAAAGAGAAAAATTTCTTCCGAGGGTGCAGAGAATTGAACCAGGAGCATTCAGATTGCGAGGCGATCGCGCAACCCATGGGCCACAACACCGCGTTGCTTCTTGGCAAATAATGGTTCATTTAATGTATGTGTTGCCCTATGACTCTATGCTAATAAGTAGGTGTGTCATTAGAAAGGAAGGAAACAATATAAATTAAAAAGTGAATGTTTTTCGCCTTCAAAGCATGGAAGTAGTCTCAAGTGCCCTCCGTAATTTATTCTTGCTTTGGGAGTCGCCGTGGTGGCACATTAGTTATATGGTGATCGGCTGCTGACCCGAAACACTGTGGTTTGATCCCGAGTGCAGCAGTCTCATTACGGTGAAGATGAAATGCTATAGGCTCCTGTACTGTGCGATGTCAGTGCACGTTAAAGTACCCCAGGTGGTCAAAATTCCCGGAGCCCTTCACTATGGCGTCCCTCATAGCCCGAGTCGCTTGCTTTGGGACGTTAAACCCCGATAAACTGCATCTTTACTTTGTATATGCTCATCTACACAAACGTGAGGCCAAAGCATGGCATATACGAGAAGCATGGATTTGGTATGCAGCGAAATTATTATTGCTAGTAATTAATTGCTTTTCCGTGAAGTTACTGTTTGAAAGTAGTTAATTACAATACTAAATTAACAGGCCGCAACAGTAATGAATTACATTAGAAATTACCGAGAAAAGTAATTTAATTACTGTAATTTTATTACAGTAATTTAATTGTTGACTAGTCTGCCACTGATTTCAAGGTGATTGCACCCTGCTTTTCAATGAATGCGAAATCCTGACATCATAGCGTCTGCAAATGGTACGAGACAAGGCCTTTTGCATTTTTAAGGCAAAGGTTTGTGCCACCTTACCTTTATTTTTTTCTCTCGCCCGCCTTTTTCCCCTTTCTATTTTTTTGGATGTTATGAATGCAATGTTTTAGCAACAAGCTTGAATTAGCATCTACGAAAAATTTTTTTGCTGTTCTGCTCGTGATTGCCTCTATGTCCAGGTTTTGCGCCATTTCCTGGTCCCTGGCATTTATTGGCACTTTCACTTCATTCAAACTTTTGTGAATGTGCTGGCACAAATTTTGAAAAGTTCCTTTTCTAGCACTTGCAAGTTGTTTTCATATTTTTTTTTCCATGGGTCTGAAGTTTCATGGCACGTCCAGCCCGTCAACTATTTCTTACCGTTTTCAGATACTTTGTCCCGTTACACTTGTGCATTGTGGAACAGCCGCAGCTGCTCGTAAGATGCTTTGTGTCCTTGCCTTTGTGCAGGGCAGCAGCGGCGTCTTTTTCGCAGCGCTCAGTTGCATGTGGGCAAAGCATCCAAAAATGATGACTAGCTTGGCTGGCATTCTCTCTAGGTCTCTGAATGCATCATATGGTCAGAATTTGGCAACATTATAGACATGTATACCAGGAAATCGTTTCAAAAAGTTATCCAGGATTTGTATTGCGAATAAAAATTGCACAACACGCATAATTTTTAGTTTTGTGATACTGCAGATTACACGAACCAAGAACAGAACAGCAAGGTTCTACTGTATTTCTTTGAAGGGCTGTGACGGTTTTAAAGTGTGTCTGGCAACCTAGAATTGTCAAGAGGAGGAATTTCGTTTACCTGGAAAAATCGGCGAGTTGTGAGGGATACCATCAAGAAAGTGGTCAAGTCTCGGAAAAGGGCAGGCTGAAATTAACGCAGAGGTCTGCTGCGAGTTTTAACGATACTGTGAGTGTCCAGCACACGTTCCGTTCTTATTGGCATGACATATTTTTGCTTCTAATGAATATTAGGCATGGCAGCCTGTCTGTTCTAGCTGTCTTTTTCTTGTCTTCAATTAAGTGAGCATTGTATATACTGGTTGGTTCTTTACAGGTTGCCACACTCCTCATTAAATTTGGTCTGGTGCATATGAATAGACACAGCTACGTTCAAAAGTATTTTCTCTGGAATAAGCCTTAGTCATAGTAATGTGCAGAATTCATGCACTTACAGTATACTGATGCAAGGTGCCACGCCACCCCAGTGTGGCATCAAAATCGATCTATAAATCTTGCTCTCAGGCCTCGTCAATCTTGCAGGCTATTGCAGAAACAAATAGAGGCTAGTTTCTCAGCGGTTCGAGCTGTGATGACGAGGTCGTAAAAAGCTGTTACTTTTTGTGGAAATCGCTTGGCGCTTGTCCTGTAGCATTGCTGCTATCGAAAGGGATGCCGGAGTGTGCCTTCATTGGAAAGGCAGTAAAAGGCAGTGCTTCTCAGTGATGAGCAAACCAACCTTTGTCAGCCCTCTTGTTCAAGGGTTCCTTCTTGAAAGCCTCAAATAATATTTTGCAGTACAATGAGCAGTGTATGAAGCCCCTGAAAGCATGCAAAGTGTTCCGTTAAGAAAATTTCCAGAATTTTCTCAAAGTAGAGTTTGTTCCTTTTGTGAAAGCACATGTAATGTCAGCACATATGGCCACCACTCTTATGAACCATTAAAATAAAAGCAAAAACTTGTGAGCATAAATTTAACAAACTTTCAAATTTAAGACTCCGGATCACCCAGGCAATTTTCATCTAGTGAGAAGGGAAACAGCTGCTGAAATTCCTGCACAGATTCCTAGTTGAAATGTGCCAGCATCTGTGGGTCCGTTACGGGCAGGGATTCCAGTGTGGTGAAACCCATACAGAAGAGTTAAGCGGGCCATGTCCCGACAAGAATGCTGCATCTGGGGCATTCCACAGCTGGAGGTGTCACAAGGGAGTGTGGAAAAGGTCGTCTTGTTAATGCTCTCACTCTTCTTGTAGCTTGAGCTGCTGTTCATCAATTTTTTGTGTCATTAATGTTTCTCAACAATGCCACATCACTTCATACGCCTTTTCAGTGTCTGAACTGTGACAAGAGTATCTCCACCGCAGCCGTGGCCTCGTGCTTGAGTGCTCGCCTCGGCTACGGGAGGTCGTGGGTACGATTCTCGCGGCCTCCGGTCCACCAGCCAATTAATCCAATGGGAACAGGCGGCCCCCGGCCTAGTGTTCGGCTCTCAAGGGGTGCACTGCGTGGGAAGGATAGCCTGCACCTAAAAATTCCCGTAAAATGTGGGCACAAAAAAGTCTCCACGTGGTTAAATCCCGCAGTCCAAAACTCTCGCCTTGTGCCAGTTAAAAAACTTACAACGTTCACTTCTTTAGCCTCAAGAGAGATGTGCCATAGCTCTCTCAGCTCCCAAACCACCTTCGAGCAAAGTGCAGCGGTATTTGCTTGCTACCGTTGTGGCTGGCTCACAAGCGCCGGCAGGTGTGCATGACGGGTTAAAAAAAGATGGGCTTCTACCGCACGAGGTGGATTTAGGGTTGCTTGACGGCGGAACTTATCTCTGATCCGTCAAGGCAACGGTTTGGTCGAAGACCCTTCTCCCAAGCATCTCACCCTAGATGAGCCGAGCACCATGGCTGGGAAATCTTAAAACCGGTGGGTACCCGGCAGCACTGGGAATCAAACACAGAACCTCCCGAACGTGAGGCGGATGCTCTACCACAAGGCCGCGCTTCGGTGCTATGATCTTCGCCAAAAGGCCGAGAAATGAAAAGCCGAAAGATTGTCGTTCGGCAGCTTACAAAGTCAAGCTGTCATGTTTTTTTCCTGAACACAGTTATGGCTCAGACTAATTGTACCATTCTACATGATTATCCCTCATTCATTGAGATGCTCAATAAGCTTTAGGATGCGATAAATTATGAAGAGGAATGAAATGTTTCTTTTCGTCACTGCATTTTGTGCAAACATGTTTGTATTGTAATTTCAAATATCTGTTTTGTAATTGGAACTACTCCAAAATAAAGCATATCGCAGTACTGGCCGGCATTTCGAAAGGCCCTGATATGCACAGCATGTGTACGAGAGCAGGCGATGCAGCGGTCCCTGTGTCACTACTCTTGGAGCCCACATGACCAAGGTTGCTGCTCTTCCTCGGGAGTGACGTCATAATGCACCCCTGCACTCAGAAACCGAAATCGCTCAGTATAAATAATGCGATAATATTTAATGTGCATATTTGAATTGCAGAGCACGTATCACGCGCCGGGTGGGAGTATGCAATGTTTGAAACTAAGAACACTCCTACCAAAAATTTGATGTCTCCGCCCCTTTAAGGTTTTGGGTTTAGCGTATGGAACTTGTGACCTCCTGTGTGCCAGCGCCAGAAGCCTTTCATAGACCCTTTCGTTGTTTGTCTTGACTATTTTTATTCATTCTTGGTCTCTGCCTTGTACACACTTATTTTTCTGTGTGGTTTCTCTGGCACATCTTGAACAGTGTTCCTTTTATCCTTTTTAAGGATCTTTCTAATGTCCATACGCAAAGCCACTACAGGAGTGCGTGGGCTGCTGCTGTAGCCTCCATTTTTTGTTTATTTGTTTGTGGGTTTCTCTTAGTGGTTTATTAGTTGCATTCCATTGTTCTGAGCTTGCATATCATGCGCCATTTCCTTTCCCCAAAAACCAATTTTCATTTGTTTCCATTGCGTTTCGCCTCCATCGAAACGCGGCCGCCGCGGCCGGGGGGCTATGCGTTGTCACTGCATATAAAAGATCTCCAGGTTGTCGAAATTTTTCCGGAGCCCATCGAAAGGCATCAAAACTGCCGTGGACCTCCCCCCGTACACATTCACCCGGAAAATTCTTAACATGGGGACTTCAAACACACTAGACGAGCTCATTAGACTACCAGAGTAGCACAAAAACAAGGACTCCTGCGTAGCCATTCGGGGCTAAAAATACTAGAGAAGTTAGGCTTCGAACCTCGAGCGAAGCTCGGACACAGACATAAGGAACAAACAGACGTTTCCCAACAGACATAAGGAACAAAAATTTGACTGTGCTTTAGCTCGGGTTAACCCTAGCTGAATTGCGAAAGTTTCGTTTCCTCTGCACGTCGTCTACACAGCGTCTCATTCCGATGCTAGAACTCAAACCGGTCTCCCGCAATTGAAGAGTCACTCCGGGACGTGGCACGACTTCTTCTAGCCGCATCTTCGTTACGACGCTTCTCGAGTCGCGCGGCGCGTTCTTCTGGCATCTCTTGAGCGCGTTCTCTCTTCCTCGCTTCATTCTGTCGTTGGTGCGTCTCTTTCGCGCTCTCCATATCGGCTACAATGCACTGAAAGCGCATATATATATATATATATATATATATATATATATATATATATATATATATATATATATATATATATATATATATATATATATATATATATATATATATAACCGCCGCGAGGCGACACCTCCTCTCCCTCTACCCCAGCGGAGCACACCTGGTGGAGCGAGCGGCGACGGCAGCATCGTCGACGGCGGCGCCATCTGTTAGAGCGCGGCTGCGGCGTTGCTAGGCGACGGTGGCTCAAGGTCGTTCGTCCGCCATCGCACAGGGCGCTACGAGCCGAAATGGCTCGCTGGCTGGTGTAGTAAAGCTTTCGCTTTAAAATCAAAATCCCACCAGAACCAAAGAACATGCATCCGGTACACCATGAGGGTAGAGGAAAGGACAGAGCGAAAGCTCTATAGAAAAAATTTCTAATGGCCTAGCTCTGTTAGGATATACGTAGCGAAAGCGCGGAGACTTCTGCATCGAAAGAGTGCATTCCCTAGATGCCCCTTTATTCATGGTCAAAACTTGTGCCCTGGTGGCGGACTGGTAGCGTCCCTACCTCAAACGCCAAAGTCCCGGTTCGATTCTGAGCCTCGGCACAGGTTTTATCTTTTTACTCAGTGAGTGTGCGGGGGAGGGTTCAGTGGCTCCCATAGATGCCTCAACCGTACACGTTGGTTAGCGGTTAAGAGCAGGCTCTGTGAAGGCGCGTTTATACTACGACGTACTACGTGCGCTGCACGGCGACGTCACGTCAGCCAAAGCGAGACCCTCTATACTCCAACTGCGTTTGACCGCCGAAGCTTTCGGCGGCTGGAGACTCAGTGCACGCCTCTATTTCGCGCCGAGGGCGCCGCTGCCAGCCGCCGCCCGCCCGGCCAGACCGGTTCGGTCCCGCGGCGAGGTGCGTGTTGTGACGTCATGTGCCTCCTCGGAGCATCGCCACGGCGAAATCGCAAGTTCGCGGCCAGTAAAGCTTTAGCTGTAAAAACTAGCCAACAGACAGGACGTGGTTTACACGGAAGCGGCGGAATACTAAGGCAGAACAGGTTTCGTAGCACTAGCAACCAGGGAGGGTGGAGGCCGAGTCTCATGCTGCAGCACCCGACAGTGGGACGCAACAGCGGCTGAGGAGGTAGCCATTACGCTGGCCTTAACTCAACAGAATGGCCGAGTGATTATAACTGATTTCAAATCGGCTATCCGCGGAACAACAGTGCAGGTAGGGTATCTGCCGAAACAGTCAAAATTCTGACTGCCGGCCCGACACCGGCAGAGCTAATTAACCTAATCAGGACTACAGCCCACGAGGTACTCCAAGGAAAGGAGACAGCGCACGCATTGGAAGTTGTAGAGGCATCCTTAAGTCCTGAATTTGCATACGCTTGCAGAAATTCCGCTCCTCAAACCTGTCTGCTATGTGCTCCGTCGTGTAAAAGTGATCTCTCGTTGGAATCGCATACAGTGAATGTCGCACGCAGCTAGGGCTAGATGATGATGATAATGATGATGATACCAACTTTATTTTCCACCAGATAAGGAGGCCCCCTACTCCCCCTCCCCCGCACGCAGGCCTGGGTGACGGGGCCGGGACCCCCGCGATTAGAAGCAGGCAAAGAGGTGTTGACTCCTCGCGGCTTCTTCCGCCAGGCGGATGGCTTGTTGCTGTGGAGCATAATAATAATAATAATAGGTGTTGGGGGAAAGAAAATGGCGCAGTATCTGTCTCATATATCCTTGGACACCTGAACCGCACCGTAAGGGAAACGATAAAAGAGGGAGTGAAAGAAGAAAGGAAGAGAGAGGTGCCGTAGTGGAGGGCTCCGGAATAATTTCGACCACGTGGGGATCTTTAACGTGCACTAATATCGCACAGCACACGGGCGCCTTAGCGTTTTGCCTCCATAAAAACGCAGCCGCCGCGGTCGGGTTCGAACCCGGGAACTCCGGATCAGTAGCCGAGCGCCCTAACCACTGAGCCACCGCGGCTGGTCACAGCGAGCCACAGCGGCGGGCTGATGAGCAGAGACCTCGCTCCGCAGCAGGCCTGGCTTCCCAGGTTTCTCTTAATTTATATATATTTGCTTTAGCGCCTTGAGAGCTGGCGTATTCCCAGATTATGTGGTTGAGGGTCTCTCTCGTCCCACAGTGCTTGCACTATCGTTTTCTCTCTCATCTTTCTGAACATGATATGCCCTGACCGTGTTTACGAAGCTCCCAGCTTGCAGCCCAGGAAGCTGTCGGAATTTATCTGAAGCCCTCTACAACGGCGCATCTGTCATTCTCTTATCTTTCACTGCCTCCTCCATTCCTTCCTATACAGACCGGTTCAGGTGCCAACCGAGAAGTGAGACAGTTACTGGTCCTTTACTTTCCTCACAGCTAATTCGGCCAGGTTTCCAAACGCGTAGCGCATCAAAAACGTGCAATACAGTGGCGGTGCGTGGCGAAGGCTGGCTACGAGACATGCTGTTGACTCCTGATGCGCGTGTGAATGTAGCACGTGTGAAAGCCGTGGTCTCACGCTATAGATGGCGTAGATTCGGGAGTGCAGCTGGATATGTGAGACAGTTACTGCGCCGTTTCCTTTCCTCAAAAACCAACTTTCATTTTCATTTTTCGTGAAAATCGGGCGAGGACAAAACACAAAACGGAGCAGTTGCAGCAGGTGGTTACTCAAAAAGCCACATCCCGTATTTATACTGATTGCTTTTGAAGCTGCTCTACCTAACAGCTAAGTTAGCAGACTAAGGTGTTGTTGAGTTGTGATTCAGCTGTGTCAGTGCGCCACATGCCTGTAACGCCGCGCTTCATCAACGCGTACATTTTTTCATTCCCTTAGCTTGCAGTCACTGCGGGCCTCCGGTCTACCTGGAGAGCTCTCAGTGAAGCACCGAATTCCCCCTATTCGCGTGCCACCTCCCCCTCCCCCGCAAGCAGTGGCAAAGGCGCAGGAGGCACTGGCTGCTTGAAAGCACAGCTGTGACGGCCGAAGACACCTGGCTTTGTTAAGCGCAACAGGAAAGCATGCGAGGCGCACACAACGAGCACGTGGTGCCGCTTGGTCTTAGGCAGCATTCCCACGGCGGCGGAATGCGAACCACCTCGGAATGCGAACCACCTCGCATTCCGCGATGGGCCCCTTTTTTGGCATGCTCGATGGCACCGAAGCGTCGCGGGTCTCCGCAGTCTCACATTCCTGCGGCGAGCCAGTGGATTTGTGGTCCCGCCAATTAGCTGGAAAAAAAACGCTCCATCCTTCGAGAGGCGACGCGCGGGTGCGGCAGGCAAGGGGAAAGCATCAAGCACTAAGGGCGAGAACTCTCCCCAGGGAGAGTTTTCAGAATGTTTTCTGTATGTGTTTCTTTTTTTTTCTAGCCAAGCCCCGGGCTCAAAGTTGGGCCCAACCTTCAGGGGCTGTGGCTACCTCCATTGGTTATCGAAGCTTAGGGCGGGACTCGAAATATGACCGCCCAAAATTCTTTGTTTGCATAAGCTTTATTATTGCATGTAAAATCATTGGAGGGCAGTCTTGTCTAGTTGAGCTAGAGGCTCCGTGCAGTGGCAGGTAATTCTGCAACCCTATACTCTAACCTCGCGTCGATGAGTAAGGGCTTGCAGAGAGTGTTTCTCTGTGTGAGAATATTCTTTGTCAGTTACAGCTTGACCGTCTGTGTGACTCAACTTGTAACGCAGTTTGCCCTTCTACATCCTGTAAATATATTTCCTCTTTGTCTCCATCATCTGGCGTCAATCATCGTCTGCTCCTTCAACACCGTCGAATTCAAGTTTGGAGAGGTCCGGTGCCCCTCCGAAGAAACGCAAAAAACCATCTTGAATTTACTATGCACAACTTGAATGTATTACCTAGTTAAAGAGAAGTTACGCTCACAACAAGCGCACATTTCCATGTTCTCTAGCACGGCATGAAGGAACGGCTGCGGTATCAAGCTCGAATTCGATATCACTACAGTGTCTTCTCATAGACTACCTAGCGTTGCAGGTTTCGTATTCAGTGTAACAAGTTCTATTTGGATGAGATTGCATATCCTGCACAAAGAAAAGCAATAAGGCCGAACAGGCGTTGAAGTTTCATCTTTAGTGCCAGAAACGGTCACTTAATCCACTGTACTCGAGTGCTCCTTTTGTTCACTGCCTGCAATTGCCTAGTGTGAATGCTCTTGTATCGTGTCGCAGTTTCAAATATAGATAAGTATACAAATTTAGGCATCCAATAATGCGAGTCGCAGTAATTTCAATGTTTTTGTAGCGAAAGCAACAGTATGCGAGTCAGCAGCGCATTTCGGGTAGCGTCGCTAGTCAGCGCATGCGCCACTAGGGCGTTCCGCCGCTGCGGCGCGGCTTTCCTCAAAATTCAACTTTCTATTTCCTCTTCCTTCATTTCTTCTTTCCCTCCCTCCTTTATCCCTTCCCTTACTGCACGGTTCGGGTGTCCACCGACATATGTGAGACGGTTGCTGCGCCATTTCCTTTACTCAAAAACCAAAGAAAACAAGTGAGCCGCCGTCGTTCTCGAGATTCTTTGGCGTTGACAACGTTGCAGAGGCCATTCATTTTCCCAAAAGGCGCACAACTGGCTCCCTGGGTGAGTGGATAGCTAAACCTCGCTTTCATGTACGTGGAATTGTTGTCCAACTCCAAAAACCTGCTCTGATAGCGTTCCGCACACTGGATATACGCAGCGCGCCCACCCTGGCAGGTGGCAGGTAATGACATCGCAAGAGGTTGGTCACCCAATGAACGCTGCGGCGTATATAATGCTTCATATTCCGGAACCCTCCACTACGGCACCTCTTTCTTCCTTTCTTCTTTCACTCCCTCTTTTATCCCTTCCCTTACGGCGCAGTTCAGGTGTCTGCCGATATGTGAGACAGATACTGCCCCATTTCCTTTCCCTAAAAATGTTGTCAGCGCTAATGCATGCAGCCTACATCTCTCTATCACCACGGCAACGTATTTCAAAGAGCGATTAACGGCGTACACTGGCCCAGGGAGCCAGCTATGCGCCTTTTTTTCCTTAAAATCTAGAACGTTGTCAACGGCAACGCCAATGAACACAATGAAAGCCGAGAGATTTCGCTTTGCATATCCTGGATTAGCTGAGCTAATCCACATCCATTTTTGACGGACGGGCATCAATTTTAGATGCATTCTTGACACCAATAGTGTTGTACAAGGGCTTGACAGGGGCTAGCAAGCTGGAAATCTCTTGAACTCTGATGCACGGCTCACAGTTTTGTTGGACATGGCACCATGAGTCGTCGCCAGAAGGCTGGACCGCGCATATACTGTGGCTCGGGCGCTTTCTGCTTGCGTACCTTCTTACAGCGTACCTACAGACATGGCCACCGGCCAGCAATGCTCCCGCTTTCTTCCCCTAATTTTGAAACAAGTCGACCGTGGCATCTTGATCTCCACTCAAAGACTTCTCGATTTCCACTCGCAACATAAACACTTGCGTGCAGTGGGGTCCTGGGGGGCCTATGGTGTGCCCTGAATTAAATGCAGTTTTTCTTTGATTTCCTCATGCTGCACAAATCGCTTTCGCACGCGAGCCTATCATGTGCTCTGCGCGCTTCCCTGGTTGGCCGCAGCACGGTACGTGGTGGGCGCTGAAAGAACTATATCGCTTGTGTTGCTCAGTGGAGGGCCACGTGTTGCGCCGTGGCCTGTCAGATGACCTGGCAGACACAGCTGCGAAACTTCGAGTTGTCCAGTGGACAAACTTCCAAACTCCGCCATGCCCGCTTGGTATGACGAAGTGCAGAGTCAGTACCAACGCCTCATTGTACACGCCTTCATCCCTCTCCGCAGCGGCAGGGCGTTGTCGGCGTCACCCGTATGCCCGCCCCGAGATGGTACGCTTTGCAAGATGCCGCTACGTTCAAAGCTCGTGGTCGCACGGTTAATAGCATGCTGTGTCTTCGCAGGTTTCGAGATTCGGCGGGATTACTTGCCCATTTCGAGGATATATGGCGCAATGAGACGCCCGAAGATGCCGGGGCTATCGCAGCACATCCAATGATGACGGTGTTGCGGCAACTGGCCTCTGATGTGCGTGATGCGCTAAGTGCACTTCCCACTACAGATGAGATGAAACCTCTCCTAGATTCTATGAAACTTATATCGACTCCTCGTCGGGACGGGCTGCGGGTTAAATTGTATTCGGCGTGCGGAGACAGACTGGGTTCGCCTTTAAACTCCGTTCTGCGCCGATGCTTCCAGTGTTTTGATATTCCTTCCAGTTTACGAGTTTGACGAGTTGTCCTTATCCCCGAACGACACACGGAGTCCCCTCTGCCGCAAAAGCGAAGGCGAATGACACTTGTTAACGCTGATTAGAAGGCTTCTACAACCATTGTGGTTCGGAGCTTGATGGGTGAGACGGCAACGCTCATCGGTAACCATTAGGCCTGCTCTCCGTGCGGGGAAGAGAAATTCACTGACTGTCGTTTCTTACACGTGACAACTTCGACTACACTGAGGGGCAGTTGGCAAGCGATCTCCCGGTTTTCTTGGAACAGGAAAAGGTGCTTGCGCTCCTCGCACGCGGGTGCATATTTTGCGCCCTTCAGGTCTCCAGGTTTCCTGTAGGTCTCCATCAGCTCGTTTGCACGGCGTACGAGGGTAACCACAGCACTGCGCTTAGACAGGGTTCGGTGAGCTCCCCTCCCCCGTCACTCGTGAGGTAGGGCTGTTCCGTCTGATCTCTGCTGTCCGCATTGACCTTAGATCCTACCACTGTGCCATCGTTAAAAACCCTGGCGTGCACGGCCTTCAGCTCCCAGGCAGCATGACAATAAAGGTAACGGCTTTTGGGGAAGAACATATACCACTTTATTCGAGAGATGTCGCATGTGGGGCCTTCGCATGTCGAAACGCCTCCTGTCTGGGCTGCTGCAAAACGATTCCGATCCCGCTTCCACCGCGCTAGCGTAGGATGCAAACATGGGATGCGCTAGCGTGGGATGCCCAGCGAGCAATGCGGCGACGCCCAGGAGGCCGTCAATCGAATTGTCTACAGCAGGGTGTCTGGCGCGGCCGTCAACTTTAGCAAAAGCCAGTATTTGATAATTGGCCGGGCCGAAGTCTGTCTACGGCCCGTTTCACATGTTGCGACTAGAATGAAAATATTCGGCGCAGTCGGTCATGCCGCGGATCAAGTGCCACTCCTCCCTGCGTCTGCGTCGGCTGCTGCGCAGACGCGTGGCACGGCGCACCGTCGCGATGTGGCCCGCACTGTCACCCCCGCCGACTACAACTGTAGGCTACATCGAGGGTGCATCGAGTCACTGGATACGTTTTCACTCAGTGACTGTATGCGTCGAAAAAAGCCATAGCTGTGCCTTAATTTCGACCATCTGGGTTCTTAACCGCAAGAACTGACACCGGGCAGCACACGGGGGTTTTAAGCGCTTCGCCTGTCATGAAACGAGGTCGCCGCTGCGGCCATTCTACCCTGCGTGCTCGTGCTCAACACTCTAAAGCCGTAAAAACTGAGCCACCGCGACTAGACACTAGACACATTTAGTTGGGCGTACGCAGTGAGCTAGCCTACGCAGCGACTCTGCGGGAAACGACTTCGCATGCGCAGAACGCTATGTATCTCGCAGCGTCTGACGGGCGTACGCACGCTACAAACCACAGCGTGCGCACGCAACGGGCACAAGCGTTTGCGGGCAGGTAGGCTGGAAACGCTTATTGGTCAAAAAAACATGACTTCACATGTGTGACGTGTGACGTCATTGGTCAAGTGATTTTGAATGACGTCATGTCCGATTAGGACCAAAAATGCTTTCCTTGAATTTTTTTTTAGTTCCCAACATTTTCAGAGCGCGCGCGTCCTGCTCTCGCTGACATGCTTCTGTCCGGAATGGCGACAGTGTCCCAACGAGGGTCAACATCAACCTGATCGCGGTGACCGTGACACATCATGACAATCCTGATCGTTATAGACGTTTCAGCGTCTGCTACAAGGTCTTCACTAAGCGGAAGAACATGCTGCAGCATATTAGAATTGCCCAGAAGTTGGAGGCGATAGGAGCTTTCCGTAAGTGCGATCAGTTCAGCAGCGGGCTGCAACGCTGGAAAATTTGGTTCGTCACTGCTGCGTAGTACACCGATTCCCTGCCGAAAGTCTGCGACTTGCCTTTGGGAACGACAAAGGTAATTATTTCTATATCGTGTATGAATTTGCAAACAGTCAGCTGGCTGTGACGTCCCTCAGTCTTTTTTTTCTTGGGGCAGGGGGGGAGGGGTCTTTTTTGTTCTTGAGCAAGTTTGTGCGAATGTTTGCAAGCAAACTTTTGAATGCAAGCAAACTTTGCACTCTGCACACTATGACGTAATCTTGCTGGTGTTGGCATGGCAGTGAAAGAATGACAGGCTCAAGATAGCGAACAATTCTGAGAGGAACGCTTGAGGTTTTCTATCTTGAACTTAGACTCACGTGGTATTATCGCGAGAACTTCCGCTTCTCATAAATTGCCGGCTACATTTAGGAAGAAGTCTAGGCCACCACGCTTAGAAAGAAAAGTGTGGCTCCTTCCTGTGGCGCCACATTTGCTTGTAGACACCGCAAATAAATTTTGTGTATGGACACCTATCAAAATAGGATAATCAATTAAATAAGCTTTTTTAATAATGGAAGAGTGTAATATGTAGGAATCTATGCTTTGCTTCATTTTCTGGTTATGAAAACGATTGTCAAGCGCTTCGGACGAATTTATAGTGTAAACACCCACAAAGCCACACTGCCATGAAAACAGCTGCAGTGCGTCTGCGGTATGATTTGCCGGAGAAAGAGGAAGGAGCAACGTTTTTCTCATATAAAAAGTATTTGAGAGACACCAAAAATGGAGACCCGCGCGCTTTCTCCGTACTGTACGTAATGAAAACAAGTATAAAGGAACGCCACAGCTAGGCTTCGGAGAGAACGAGTAAAATCATATGGAGCGGCAAAAGAGGGAAAAATGACGGCCATAAAGCATAGCCGGCACTCTTCGAGAACGGGCGCGGGCAAACGCCAGGACGCTCTTAATGACCAGCGAGTAAGCGACTTGACAGGCAGTCGAGGAGACCGACAACAAGCAGATGCTGCTTTCGAAGCGGCCGCCACACTAGAGCCTCAAACCAAGCGCCCGGCCAATAACACAAACCAAAGTAAAACTAAATACACGGGGCAGTATGTTCGTACACCGTAACTAAATACAAGATCCCTCTTTCCTGAAAAGGCATTAGAGTTCCCCCCCCCCCGCACATCGCCGCCGTCATCCTCGCCCTGAGTGCTACTGCGACGCGCCTCCTCACTCGGACCGTGAGTGATGGCTGCGTTAATGGCGAAAACGTCCCTGAAAGCGCCGCACGCCAGGGGCTGCGGTGCGCTCAGCCAAAAGAGTAAAAGCAGCCCCGCTTCCATGCTTTGGGTCACACCTGCGAAGTTCAGCGTCCGGGCACGCGTCGTTCCGCCGTTTTCAAACGACGCCATCGTTAGCTCTGCTGAAGGGCGACCTGTTGCATGTATACAGGGTCACCGGCGAGCATGTGTATCGAGCCGTCTTGAGATGGGTGTCTGTTTCTTTGATCTCTAGAGAGATAGCGACACGGAGGCAGACAGTGCACAGGGCATCTTGTTTTCGCCTTCGTCGCTCGCTATAATCAGGATACGTTGGTACGCCGGCCACCGAACCGGCAACCATAGGGAATGTGCATTCGGCTGAGTGCCCCTCTGGGTTGAGAGGCCTCGCCACAACGGCGGCAGCCAGTAAATGATTCCGACCACCTTCCCACCGGCCACATGTTTCCCAGCACGTGCATCTTTGTACAATGAGAAACCATTTGGGTGGATCCTTGGCAAGCTCGTCTCCGGCAGAGTGGCGTTGCTCTATCTTCTGCGGGGAAAGCGTCATACACTAATAAAAATGAATCTAGCCCAAACAAGCATCGGCCTTACAAATACATTAAGAGCATTGAGTTAATGTTCGACCAAACAAAAATTAACATTGCTATAATGTTTTGGTGCTACCTGGAAAATTCACAAATGCAGAGAGAGAAGTGGTCGAGGAAAGGCAGGGAGGTTAACCAGTAAAATGTTCCGGTTGGCTACCCTGCACTGGGGGAGAGGGATGAGGGGAGCGTAAAAGAATAAGTAGAGAAATGCGGTCAGTAGCAATCACGACAGGCAATGACACAAGCACTGTAAGTAACAGGCCGCCGCAGATGTAGCCAGCACACCTTGACGGCTGCCGACTGCTGCGACCTGAGTGGAATTAACTGATCGAGGGCCCTCCATCACAAGGCAGTGCTGACGTTTCAGTCTCAAGAAAGGCTGCTGGCCGTTGAAGCTGATAATGTTGATGACAACGTAAGCATCGGACTTATTCTCTGAAGGATCAGGCTGGAGGATGCGTTGTGCCAGCTATTGGACAACTGCAAGCACTGGATTCAACAAATACAGCATCTGCAGTGCAATATGTGCAGCTGGCATGTGCATGCTGAAAAGCAGCACACGCATGGCATTCACGATTGGCTTTAGCATTGCAATCACTTGCTCGTCTGCGACCTGGTCCGGTTGCTGATCTACTACCCGACCAGCAGCAGTAGGCTCAACACACTGGGTGCGCGGTGCCGGGGTGGGTGCTTCGGTAGCGATGGCCAAGTCACTTGCCGGTCCCGGTCTTGGACCGGAGTTGTGATTTGTGCTTGATTAGCAATGGTCTTGGGACTCTGAGTTCGCAATACCTGCTTGGTCACTGCGGGTGTGTGTAGCTCAGGCAGGGATAGCCAAGGCCCGTCTGCGACAGCCGTCTGTGTCTTGCCAGTCATATTGCTCCCAATCCTTAAAGTATTATGCGGAGGGGCAGGACAAGTTGCGGAAATTCTTGGAAGATCCTTTCCAATGCTCGTTACACTTTTAGAAGGTCTGTGACGAGGGCGACGACGTCGTCGCACCTTAGCGGCAGCTTCTCTGTGTCTGGAATTGTCTCGTCATTTGTTAGAGTGTCGCACTTTCCCTTGTCAGGCGAGGACAATCTTTTGAGGCAGCGTCATGACGGCCGCGGCAATTGGCACACGTAAGAACTGTTGCCCGGCAAGACTCGCCGCTGTGTGGCTGAGTACACCGCGGGCACACGATGGGCAAATTGCCCACACTACTCACGTGTCCTATCTTTATGCATTTCCGGCACTGGAGAGGCTCGCGTCAACGGAATCATGCTCGAACGCTGTAACTAGACAACGAGCTCACATCCTCTACTGCGCAACAAAATCTCATCTTTCATCGTCTTCTTGCACACTGTAGGAAAGTACAGCGCTCGGCTCGAACCAGTTACGAACGTTCTGCAAGGTGTATCCATGGGCTTCCATTCTGTGCATGACCACATCACTGAGCTGCAACGTATTTTTCGCGGCCACCGGACAAACGCTGTAGAGTTATCTTGCATCATGAATGCAGCAAGGGAGGCAGCCAATCACTTAAATGTGGTGATTCCTGTACCAATACAAGTCTCTCGTCAGGCCCACCGAGAGAATTACGGTTTTCAGTCGCCGGAGGAATACTAGCGTGCGGCAATATATGTGCCATACTTGGACTCACTGCTTATTTAGCTCGTCGCTTTTCTGAAAGCAATGAGAGAAGCTTCAAACTTCTCCAGCTGCATCCATTAAAAATGAAGCACTTGAGCCGTGTTGAGTTCGCTGTCCTCGCCGAAGAACTCCAATGCTTTTACGGCATCAACAACTTCAAGGTAGATGCCATCTCTTGGTGCGAGATGTGGTGCAACAAAACTGGGGAGCCATCAGAAATAACTTACTGCGAGCTTCTACATCAGGTAAAGACATTATTACCCGGTGTTGCAAAAGCCATTGAGGTGGCCCTGGCTTTGCCAGTACTGAATGTACGGTCGAGCGCTCCTTCAGGACAATGAGGAGAGTGAAAACCTGGCTACGCTCAACGATGACAAACAACAGGCTGGACGGCCTTTGTCGGATGAGCGTGCACCGAGAGCGTGTAATGAAGCACAGAAATGACTTTATCACCCGTAGCCGCCGCGGTGGCTGAGTGGCTACGGTGCTGTACTGCTGACCCGAAAGACGCGGGTTCGATCCCGGCCGCGGTGGTTGAATTTCGATGGAGGCGAAATTCTAGAGGCCCGTGTACTGTGCGATGTCAGTGCACGTTAAAGAACCCCAGGTGGTCGAAATCTCCGGAGCCCTTCACTACGGCGTCCCTCATAGCCCGAGTCGCTTTGGGACGTTAAACCCCCTAAACTAAACCATACCGACTTTATCACCCGTGTCATCACGCAATTCACCCAGAAAAATCCGAGGCGTCTGCAGTTGCTGTTCAAGGAAGACTGAATGAGTGGCTGTAGTTGCGTGTTTGTGAACATGTTGTGCTGTGTGCTGGTCATCAATTCAGCAAGACTGAGCACTCTTCTCCACGAAGTGATAGTATCTTTTTGCATTTTTTATTCAGACGCACCGGATTTCTTGTAGCCATAAAGGAAAGAATGGTCAACACAAGGAGCGTGTTGAAAACGGTCAGAGAGGCAGCCAGTGTTTAGCTTCTAGTCACTCGAGATCAGTGAAAGTTAGGACCACGAGAATTTTCATATACTAAGCGTGGCGCTAGGTGTAGAAGAGCCTTTTATTTGCCGTCAAGTTCTTCTGAAGGAGCTTTAATGTTAGGGAAGGTCAGTTTCACCTTCGCGGCACTTCATGAAGCTTCATGAAACGAACATGGAGGCAAGATTACTAATCACTTTTCAGTCGAAACGCCGCGCATTCAAAATACCCAGTCTCAAATGCCCTGTACTGATTAAACGGATTCTCACAGATTTCTTTAAAGAAAACCGCATAGCTTGCTCGTACTGCCGAGGTTTATTGCTGTTAGGCTGTAAAATAAAGATGACGTCTCGATATTTCTAATATTTTTGTTCATGTACTCTACGCGTATAATAAAAGCTCACCTAAAACATACAGATGAGCGGTATGTTTTAAGTAGCCTAAAAAACCAAACATCAACCTTTCGCGTCCCATTACCAAACGCAGCTGAAATGCATGCAGTGACGCACTGCTGAACGACTTGTCCCAACACAACGCTGTCTGATTCAATTGCGGTATTGAGTGACTAATGCAGAGTAAAACAAATGTAAAGCATAAATGTTGTTCACCCTCATTTGAGCTGCCAGGAATACAACTGACTATTCACGCATAATTATAACCGGTATATACGCTTTAGTTTGGGAGGGGGGATGTTATTGAAGGAAGGAAAAAAAATTGAAAGTTGGGGCCACGCGACGCGTGCAGTAATTTCTCTCTGGAACGAGGCAATGGTCGCTGCACCGCGCTGGGGGAGGGGGAAGGTAAAGGAAAGAGAGTAGAAATAGAGGGGTACGTGCTCGCCGAGAGGAAGTCGCAATTCCCGCAGTCGAGCAGGGAAGGGAGGCCGAGCCGAGAGCAGAGCGCCGATGCGCACTCGGCTGGGTGATGGAGCCGACTGAGCTCGCGGGGGGCGTGGCTTGAGGCGCGCGGACCGCAGGGAGGCGCAGGCTTCTGGGCCAATGGGGAGGCACCTGAATGGTGGTGTACCGCATAAGCAGATGGCGGGCAAGGAATTTGCGCGCAAAGGAAGAAGTAGGATGCCGCGAAGGGGATGGGGGCATGGAATGCCCGTAAAGAGATACAAAGTCGACCCAAGGCGGGAAGGGGTGGCGAGCGAACCAGCCCGACGGCAAGAGAGCGGGAGGCCACGGGAAACGAGGCGCCCGAAGGGGCGAAGCGGTGGCGGCAGAAGCGGATGAGTCCGGGGGTCCCTGCCCATGAACAGGACAACGCAGACTACCGCCTATCGACAGTGTAGGCGTGTCAATGCACCCCACCCCGTGTGTGCTGACAAGTTCGGCCAACCCCGTGGAGCCCACGCCACCACGAGAAAACCCACAATGCGAGCAGATGGGCGGTTCGCTCGAGTAGGGAATGCCTTAGAGGGCGGACGTAAGTTTTACAAGGAAATGCAACAAGAGAGGCGCAAAAGAGAAATTAGAGGGCACGAAGTGCGCTCGAAGGGTGGGGGTCTGATGGACACAAAGAAAAAGCGGGCCGTTGAGGCGCGCCGAAAAAGGCGAGGTGTGAACACCCGCAGGGAATGCCTTGACGGCAGGAAAATTTGGGAGTACCACGTGGGCGGATGGCGGGCAGTGTAGTTGCGCGCAGTGAAGAAAGGGAGCGAGGAAGGCTACAAGAGAGTATGGCCCCGTGTGAAAAGAGCGCGCGAACAGAATCGCAGCGCGGCGAAAGGACCGGGAGGGCAAGTGCAGCGAGGCGCCCGACGGAGCGAAGCGGTGGCTGCAGAAGCGGATGAGTCCGGGGGCTTCCCATCGCGAACGCGACAACGCAGACTACCGCCCTTAGATAGCGAAGTACGCGTGCACGCACCCCGTGTGTGCCGTCAACTGCGGCCAACCCCTGGGCGCACGCGCAACAACGAGAACGCCCGGAAAATGCGCCGAAAAGCGGACTGCCCGCACGCTGTAGCCACAGAGGGGCAGAATTGAGATTAGAAAAGGAGGGCGACTGAATAAGAAGCCGTGAAAGTGGAATGCGGGAAAAAACCGCAATAAGGGGGCATAAGTAGCGCCCGAGTGAGGAAAGCGGGCCGGAGAGGCGCGCGGGTAGGGGGAGTAGAAATTACTCCTCGCAAAGGAGTGCTGTGATGGCAGGAGAATGAGAGCGGGCCAGAATGGCGCGCGGGGAAGAGGGTATTAGGAAGCCCCGAAGGACAAAGTTGCCATTGAGGCAGGAGGGGAAAGCAGGCACACGAGGTGCGCGCGAAAAAGTCCCCGTTCGTCCAGATTCCACAGGGACATGTCCGAGCAGCAGACACACGCGGACACAGCACCGTAGTAAACCGTTCGAAGGAGGAGGGAAAGTCTGCTGGGTAAACCGCTGCAGTGCAGGGGCGTAGGAGTTTAGCTTATGTAGGACCTCAGAATATGAGGCGCAGCAAGGTTTCTTGGGTTTCTTGAGTAATCCAAGGTAGCGGGCCGAAGTAGGGCGCGCGTAGTGGAAGCGAGGGCCTCGGAGGACGCCGACGGGCGAGAACAAAGGGCCTGGTGAGAGACCCCGGCCGCCGGCGAGTGCACTCGCCGGCGGCCGGAAGGAAACTCACGCTTTAGATTGGGCTCGTTCTGTATAATATCACAGAGAATTCACTAAAACATGACGTTAAAACTCTGCTTATTCGGTATAATAAGGTTGTCGCTAAAATAAAAAGAAAAACTAAGTGTCTTTCATTTATTTTTAAGTAAAGAAGCACAAACGAAAAAGTAGACAAAAATCGTGACGTATCTGCCATATTGACAGTTGGGAAATTACCGGGAAATCAAGTGGCCAGAAACACGAACATCGTCTGAACAGGTTAAAACGCTTGTATCGGCATGCGCAACAAAGTTGGTCTGGTAGATCACGGGAATGTGGGGCAAGCGGGTTTTGATCAAGACCTGCAAGCTGACAACTGCAGCGGCCATGCTGCGCACACGAGCTGCCCGCGTCGAAACAGCTGCTACCATCTTAGATGTGCACCCGCATCGGGTTTCTTTAGCAAAATGTGTTAAATACCGCTAAGGAAAGCTACTGCAAGCAAATCAAAAGCGCTTCAAAGCACTAATGAATCGGGCTGCTGCTCAGGTGGCGCGGAGAAGGACTGTAGGTAAGATGGCGGCTTGGTCGCTTCCGGTAAGCGCATGCAGGCGCAGTGCGCTTTGTGAAATCGGTCTAATACTTTTTGCCGGGTGCCGGGCGTAAAATGGACAGCAGAACTTGTGGACCAGTTGGACTATGTGGGGCCGCCTTTACTGCTGTACATGCTCGGAAGTAGGCGGCGGGTCCTGGTACCGCGCGGTCTCGGCATCAGCGCACCAACGGCGCTCACTCCTCTTGCCTTCTACGCCGCTTCGGGAAGAGATGTTTCCGGGTGGGGCTTGACGCGCCATGAGTGCATCCAGACTTCGTGCGGCCCTCGTTTCTCTGATTCACCGCCGGGCATTCGGCAGACGGGCGCGCCTGACCCGAAATCGGCGGACGCCCTTTGTAGCAACCTACCGCACGCGGAGAGGGACTTCCGGTGGCGCGCCGAGTGGGGCATGCTCCCCACCAAAGACACAAGCGTTTGCGGGCAGGTGGGCTGGAAACGCTGATTGGTCAAACAAAATGTGACGTCACGCCTAAAACGTCACGTGACGTCATGGTCACGTGATTTTTAATGACGTCATGTTTGGTTGGGGAGAGACATATTTTCCCTAGATATTTCTCGGGATTCCCCACGTTTTTGACAGCGCGCGCGGGTTCAAAAAGCGCACCTGATGCGCCGCGCTTTCACACACTGCATGCGCGTTTCTATATTTTTATTATATATGATATCCTTGAACTGCTGGTGTATTATTTTAGTGCGCTCGAACGGCGCGCTTCGTTGTGCATTTATTATAATCGCCACTGCCTGGCGGACCCGATACAGCTTTTGCAGACCTGAGAGGTTAAACACGTACTATCCATGCAAAGCCACGCAAATGCGCCTACAGGTGACCACGCCCGTCTATCAGCGCTCCGTCGAGTGCCTGCATTTACAATCGAGTGCTGTAGGACTATGAACCTGACCTAGAGCATACATATTATAATTTTTCCTTGTATTCTACATTCTCTACATGCAGGAGACTACACTCATAGCTTTCGTTAGTGCAGAAATTTCGTACAACCGTGTCAAAATTTGGCGGTCCGGTTTTTTTCTGCACGACGTTTTGGATTAGAAAAGCATTGGGTCTTTGAAGGACGACAGTCTATATAAACTCCTATTCACTGTGTCGTCGTACCTATCGTAATTAATGACGACATATAAAGGCTTTTGATACAACTCTCGTGATTTAAAACAAAACTGTTCGTTTCACTAACCCGCGAAAAAATATTGCGGGCAATCATTCGCCACAGCCCGTTGCTGCGTAATTTTTGTTTTGTGCAGATTTTCTTTTATAATATGACAGCTGCACGCGATAGCTTATATATATAGTTGCGCAGCCGACCACTGCAGGTACCAGTAAACACGTACCCCGTTTAGAATGAATTTAAAAACGCGGTCGGGAGTTGGAATTATTTGTCCGGGACGCTGCGGTCAAAGTTCGCAGTTTTGAAAATTGAAACACGGAAATTTTTGCGCATAGCTAGTCACTCTTGCATAAGTAAATATCTTATTCCTACCCATCATCCCCTTGTCAAAACACATATATTAATGAGAAAAACGACCCATTTGATGCAATTAAGTTCACAGTCCTACAGGGTGGGTTCCACAACAAAGAGAGCAACGGGAGTCGTACTTTATTTACAAATTTGTAACAATTCCTCACGGCATTAATGAAAGTCCGGGTGTATTGACCTCCATCGCCCCTTTCAGAGCCAGTGCTGACCTTAGGAGTGCCGGCGCGTCAAACCTCGGTCGTTTGTCGCCAGCGGCATCTTTTTCAAGCTTCGCTGCCCGTCCGCTTACACAAAGCTCTTAATTCATCCCCCACCCCTGTCTTCCCAGTTCGACGTACCACCTTGTCGAGCGGGGTGCAATTGAAGAACCAAGAACCCTTGATTAAATGCTCCTGCCATTCACCTTTACCCTCCCACAGGACACTTTCGCGAACTCGTATGTTTTGCCGCCTTTTTTCTTTTTCTTTTGTGTGTGTTTCATGCACAGTGCACGTGTGTGTAGTTAAGCTAACTGCGCCGCTGATTCCGCCTTCACTATTCGTACCGAAGACGCTCCTGGAACGTCTCCTGCCCTGTCTGAATTTATTGTTTATTTGTTTGCTCGTTTTGGCCGGCGGCACGGGCAGTACATGCATCTATGATTCTTATCTGCTCCGGGACTCCGCCAAAGTCTGTTATTGTTGCTTTGAGGGCCCGGATGCCCTCCCTCCCCTCGTTATTCCTTTTTTCCCCCGGGCTGGCCTGCGGTGCAAGCTCGCTGGGCGGCAGGGGACAAAGCGTTTTTCTTTTTCTCTTTATTTCTTTCTCCTTTTTCTAGTATTTTTCTTTTGTGCCCATCAAGGGTTCTTGGTTCTTCAATTGCACCCCGCTCGGCAAGGTGGTGCGTCGAACTGGCAAGACAGGGGTGGGGGATGAATTCAGAGCTTTGTGTAAGCGGGCAGCGAAGCTTGAAAAAGATGCCGCTGGCGACAAACGACCGAGGTTTGTCGCGCCGGAATTCCTAAGGTCAGCATTGGCTCTGCAAGGGGCTATGGAGGTCAATACACCCGGACTTTCATTAATGCCGTGAGGAATTGTTATTAAATTTGTAAATAAAGTACGACTCGCGTTGCTCGAGATCTCTTTGTTGTGGAACCCACCCTGTAGGACTGTTAACTTAATTTCATCAAATGGGTCGTTTTTCTCATTAATATATGTGTTTTAACAAGGGGAGGTAGGGATAAAATATGCGCGCGGTGGTTATTAAAGCGAATTCGTATAAAGTTAACGGTCTGCACAATGTACTGCGTACTGCACACACTGCATCCTAGGAGGTATATTACGTTGCAGAAATCCCAATCAGAGTTGTCATTAATTTTCCATTTGAATCTTGAAGCTGTGCTTATTTCACAGCTTGATGTTTTTAATGCGTTTGCAGACCTGGAATCTACTTTTTCCACAAGGTCGACACCCCAAAACCGGCTCTTTATGTGACTGAGTGTATTAGAATGTTTCGAATGTTTTTCGGTCGTCTGTAGACTGCATGAGGGAGCTCCTTTTCAGCACCACCCCGCCGTCGCCCGCCTCCGATTGAACAGGCGGGGGGTTCAAAGGGGAGCTGCCGCGGAGAGGCCGGGCAGCTCGTACTAATGACAGCGCAGAACATGCGTCACTGACAGCCCCCTTCCTTTCGCCGTCTTGTCCATCGTGCGTCGCGCCGAGCCCGACAAAGAAAAGGCCGTCACCCCCCCCCCCCTTCCCCTTCTGAATCGGGGGGCGGGGGGGCGGAAATTCCGCAAATAGTTTCCCAGAGGCATCCTTTTTTTTTCATGGGGTCAAGGAAGGTGGCCCAAGCTGTGCGAGGCAACGTTCTCTGTTCATTGTAGAGAAGCAAGCTTACAGTGCAAAATTAAACCTTGTCTTTCTCTTCCAAATGCAATTAACTAGGAGTCCTGTCCAACCATTCCAGCTTGTTATGTGGGCACCCCCAACCATTTTTTATTTCAGTGTAACTCGCAGCCCTTCTTCACCTTGGTCATTGTAGCCGCTATTGTTTCTCAAGTACCATGCAACATCTTGTTATTAGCAGTTGCTAATTCAAGTCTTCTGCAGGGTTTGAAGGACCTTTTTAATTGGAAATGAGAACATGTGAACAGGGTGGAAAGCGCGTGATCTGCCAGGAAACACTAAAGCGGCCCCGAGAAGGGATCTTTATTAAGGATGACAGCCATCTTGGGCCTCTTCACTTGGCAACGACGACACAGCGTGTGCGGTCCCTATGGTTAGGCCCCAGCTGTGGAAGCCATCCTCGGACACGACCATGACCTTCGACATCTGATGTTTTTATTTAAAAACACAGGGACCAAAGTCGTGCTGCATGCAGTGCGATCGCCATGTGGTTCCATAATCATCCACCTAGCCCGGCTCTTTGGACGGATTCAGGAAACGACTGAAAAGAACAAAAGTAACGAGCAAACAAAGGTGCGCTGCATAAAAGTTAGAACGCAAAGAAACGAAGGCGCGCTGCGCTGGGATAATGCTGTAGCGAGGTCTAATATGTAAATTTTCATGGCTGGCGTGGATTTCCACAAAGCGCAAGTAGTCGCTACGGAGATAAACAAAGGCGCACTGGAGCTGGGTATGTATCATGTTTAACTGCGCATAGAAACGAAGACAGAGAACAAGAAGGCACGACACGAGCGCAGACTAGCAACCGATTTTTTATTCAAGAAAAAAAGGCCTATATATGCATCTTCATCCCGCGAAAAACATGCTAAAAAACCCGAAAGCGCAAACCCTATCACACACCATCTTGGCACATGTAACGTGATGCCACTGATCACAACCTAAAAGCAATCTCCGCATCGTCAGAGACAAGATACAAAACAAACAAACAGCGAACTCACAGGCACACTCCTGCCAAGCTAGCGCTCCACACCGCCTCCTTGCGCTAAAGAAACTGCGCAAAAAAAGGTATCTCCCCATCAATGAGGCCTACAGATGGTGATGCTACACAGTCATCTGATTCCTTCTTGATCTGGTACGCTTCCACCAACTCCCTGCAAACCTGATCCCTGTGTTTAAACAAGACGTTGGTCTTGTTCAATCGTGGGAAGCAATCTTTGCACTCTTTGCAGTGCAAGGCGAGATTAGAGGAAGGTGCGCCCTTCAACGACCTGCGATGCTCTGCTAACATCTCGTTAATACATCGACCCGTCTGGCCGATGTACTTCTTCCCACACGAGAGGGGGACTTCGTATACGACTCCAGTCTTACACTCTGTGAGCCTGGTTTTCTGTATGTGCGCTATCGAGCACTCAGCTCCAGCACGATTGCTCTCAGGCTCGAGCTTCTTTCGCACAGCACTACAAATCCTTGAAAGCTTATTCTTTGCCACGAAAATCACGTCCGCCCCGTATCTCGCCCCAACTTTTTTGAGCCGGTGTGAAATTCCATTCCCTGAACGTTCAGGACAATCATATCCGAGCGCAACACTTGGCAGCATGTTGTGTCGGGATTTCTACAGCGACATTTGAGCTCACTCAAGCTTTCGGATCCTTCCTTGGTGAACAATTCCGCAAGTGTGGTTAAGTACCTGTCTGGGCTGGATAAGAAAAAGTACTCTACCTTCAGCATCGATGTGGAGGACTTATTTTATTCGCTACCCCATGCTCAGCTCATGAAGAGAGTGAAAGACTGCATTGTAAAAGACAATGACGAGTTGGTGTTCGTGGCGGGGTGCGGGGGTTTCCATAGAAAGTTTCCTGGAGCTGCTATCATTTTACCTAGAGTCAACCGTTGTTGGGCGGGGCGAAAAGGTGTACGTCCAAAAATCGGGTGTGTGCATCGGCTCCCGTGTGGCACCCGTTTTGAGCGATATTTACTTGAGCAGGATGGATCAAGAACTGGCACAAAATCTTGCTGACCTCGCGCTAAAAGTGTTCCGTTACGTCGATGATTTTTTAATCATTCTTAAGTCGAACTCTCCCAGGGCAGTTCCGGACGTCGTCAAAATCTTCAAAGATACAGGTAGTGGCCTGAGATTCACCTTCGAACTACCCAGCTCAGCTACCCTACAGTTTTTAGACCGACCGCAGCGGTGGCCAAGTGGTTGAGCATCCGCCTCGCATGCGGGAGGTGCGGGGTTCGATCCCCAGTGCCGCCGGGTACCCACCGGGGATACAATGGGTACAAGCGTTTCCCTGGTCTGGTGCTCGGCTTATTTAGGGTGAAATGCTTGGGAAATGGGTCTTTGACCCCACCTTGAGAAAAAGAAAATACCTTGTGACAAGGCGTATTTGGCCATAGAAGCCCTTGCTCCATAAAAAAAAAAGTTTTTATACCTCAGGATCCATTATCTAGAGAGCAGGGTCTGTTGGGAATATCACCCTAATACAAAAAAAACCTCTCTTGAACGTCAGTTATGGGCATTCCACACTCGTCAAGGCGGGTATAGCGACTTCATGCTTAAAAGAGCTCTTGGGAAATCCTGTACACACAGAGCGGAGGCTAGCTTCCTGGGGCAGGTAGAGAGGCTGAAAGAAGCCGGGTATCCTGATCTGAGTTGGCTCAGATCTCCGAAAGGATCCTGTTCAAAGGAGGGAGGCCCATGCTAGTAAAAAAGAGGACGGTGGACGTAGACAAGTGGTGGCCATTCCATACATCCATTGAATTTCACACCGGCTCAAAAAAATTGGGGCGAGATACGGGGCGGACGTGATTTTCACGGCAATGAATAAGCTTGCAAGGAATGTTATCGGCGGTCGCACGTGCATGACAATCCTTCCGACATGCGTGACGATGCCCACCGAAGGCATTTCAGGCTGTCGAAGGGACTTGTACGCTGGCTAAGCGAAGAGCGCGGAACATGCGTCACTGACAGCCCCCTTCCTTTCGCCGTCTTGTCCATCGTGCGTCGCGCCGAGCCCGACAAAGAAGAGGCCGTCACCCCCCCCCACCCACCCTTCCCTCCTGAATGGGGGGGGCGGAGATTCCGCAAATAGTTTCCCAGAGGCATCCTGTTTTTTTTTTCATGGGGTCAAGGAAGGTGGCCCAAGCAGTGTGAGGCAACGTTCTCTGTTCATTCTAGAGAAGCAAGCTTACACTGCAAAATTAAACTTTGTCTTTCTCTTCCAAATGCAATTAACTTGAAGTCCTGTCCAAAACCATTTCAGGTTGTTATGTGGGCACCCCCAACCTTTTTTATTTCCGTGTAACTCCTGCACTTCTTCACCTTTGTCATTGTAGCCGCTATTCAAGTACCATGCAACATCTTGTTATTAGCACTTGCTAATTCATGCCTTGTGCAGGGTTTAAAGGACCTTTTTAATTGGAAATGAGAGCATGTGCACAGGGTGGAAAGCGCGTGATCTGCCAGGAAACACTAAAGCGGCCCCGAGAAGGGATCTTTATTAAGGATGCCAGCCATCTTGGGCCTCTTCACTTGGCAACGACGACAAAGCGTGTGCGGTCCCTATGGTTAGGCCCCAGCTGTGGAAGCCATCCTCTGACACGACCATGACCTTCGACATCTGATGTTTTTATTTAAAAACACAGGGACCAAAGTCGTGCTGTATGCAGTGCAATCGCCATGTGGTTCCATAATCATCCATTTAGCCCGGCTCTTTGGACGAATTCAGGAAACGACTGAAAAGAACAAAAGTAACGAGCAAACAAAGGTGCGCTGCATAAAAGTTAGAACGTAAAAAGACGAAGGCACGCTGCGCTAATGCTGTAGCGAGGTTTAACATGTAAAATTTCGCGGCTGGCGTAGATTTCTACAAAGCGCGAGTAGTGCCTACGGAAATAAACAAAGGCGCACTGGAGATGGGTAAGTCTGTATACAAGCACGAGTTTTTGTCTCTACCAGCGATTTACTAGCTCACACCGCGCGATTTTGATGTCTGGCGTCGATTTCGACAGAAAGGGAATACGGGCACGAAACGGGACGCTCGCGATCTGCCAGGAAACAATGAGGTGGCCCTAAAAAGGGCCGTTTGCAGGAGCACTTCAACCGCGACCTGCAGCGGTGTGGCGGCGCGGTGAGCAGTAGGCCCAGCAGTGGTCCGTCTTGTGCCCTTTGGCTCCGCACCGACGACACCGGTGCACGACGTACACCTCTCCTGGTCTTGCCCTTGAAGCCGACGCTATCCCTGGTCCGTAGATCTTGACGAGGGCCGCGACGATAATCTTTGACATCTGGTCGATGCCCTGGTCTCTCGCCACGTGATATCGGTCTGCGGCAAACAAGGACAGCATCGGCTTGCCAGAAGCATCCAGGAAACGATGCTGCAAAAAAAGTTACTCTACAAGCGCCGCAATTTGGTGAGTTCTGCTCGAGAAAACTTGCGAAAATGTTGTTCAACCCTTACCTCGGGGTTGAGAATGTGCACGCCCGACAAGCGCTTCAGCGTGGCTGACAGACGGCGGTTCAGCTGGCGACGCCGGCGGTCCTCAAATTGCGCCTTACGTGGCTCATCGAAATGGCGTGGCAAGCTTTGCAGACCAGCACGACACTGGCCACGTTCTCCTGCAGCAGCAAAACGAGGTCCTGGAATGCGCAAGACATGTAGGTAAGCGGTACAGCACTTCATGAAGCGAAATTTGAGATAAAATACCTACCTTTATGTGGCTGGAAGCGAAATTTGAGATAAAATGCGTACCTTTATGTGGCTGGCGATTTCTCGCGGGTCATCCCCTCTGTCGAGATTGTTGCCGCCAACATATAGAACAACAAAATCGGCGTGCCGAAAGCATGTCTCTCGAATCATTTCAGCTAGGCTGATTGCGTCGTGGCCGCTAAAGCTGAAAGTGCATGTTCTCACTAACGGCGAAAGCCGTAAGCGAGAACTGCACAGAAATTTCAGCTGGCTGTCGCCGACGAGCGCACCACGCAAAAAAGCCATACCTGGACAGCTCCCGAAACGCGCCCGCCGCCGCCTAGGTTCACGAAGCGAATGCCCGCGCACCACGCAAGCACGGCGGACGGCCGGACCTAGCGATTCCCTAGGCCGTCTAGGGACAGGCCGAGAGAGGCGCGGCGACCCCACATCCGGTTGAGTACGAGGGAGAAGCAGAAAAACGTCACGGAGAAGCGCATCCCATCGACCAATCAGCGTTTCCAGCCCACCTGCACCCAAACGCTTCTCCAAAGACAGGCTCCACTCCTGGCGCTTGGTTCCAGACTCGCGCTGCATGAACTGTGCTCAGGCTGAGGCACAAACAAATATCCTTGAAGAGTGTGTTATGGCTAGCACATTGAGCCGTTTAGATTCACGCGCTTTTTCCATCCCTGTGTCGCGCGAAGGAAAAATAAATAGCTGTTGTTTAGCTCTGGTTAAACCTGGAGTTACGCGATAGCTACAGCTGGCCGAGTGCAACTCGCTCAGTCGAATTGCAAAGTCAGTCTTTCGCCGCTGTGTTTAGCTTGGAGTTCCTTTTCCATCTTCGTCCCTAGACATGGATTCACCCTCTCCCCCTCTCCACTCCTCCCCCACTCGCTTTCGCCGGCGCGCCACGCCGCCGGCAGCTGCCACGGCAGCCATAGCGCCGCTTGCTTGCTTGCTGTTGTTGTCAGGAAAAATGTAGAGGAAAGTGCACAGGCCGGCCCACTAGCTCTAGTTGAGCCACAATCGCTGCCACGTGCTGAAAGTAGGAGAGTTAAAGATAGGAGAGCAAAAAGTGAAAGAAAAGACGCGCGCTATTATGCCCCAGGCCGATACCGGAGGCAATGCAATACCAGGCCAACCTGTGGCAGAGGTGATGCAAGCTTCAAGCACTCCGCCACATTTCCAAAAATGAGTTTAATATCTTGGGCCCAAATGGGACCCGTAGCAGATATTAAATCAGATATTAAATGCCAGCATAATGCTAGCTAGCAATGCTAGCATAATGTACGCGCGCGGCGCGCACACCAGCTGCGTGCTCTGTCCTCACTCCGCGCATGCGCACAACTGACGAGGCCGCCGGTGTCTGCTCTGCCGTCGGCACAGCGGCGAGCACACCAGCTGCGGGCTATGACGTCACTGCGCATGCGCACAGCTGGCAGACCAGTGGTGCCACGCTGACCTCGCGAAGTGGCTGGCGTATTGTAGCTTTCACTAAAAAACCGCGCGGGAAGTTCGAGCCTCTTGACGCGGCTCATCGGTCTGATCCTTTGGAAAAACAGGAATGCTGCCGTATAATTGCGCCAACCACGTCGGCTCATGTTCCTGATGGTAGCACGTCCATCTCTCGGTGATTTTATCGGGCTACCTAGATAGCCAACTCCTTACCCTTGGAGAGCACAGCTTCCTCCGCAGGTGGTTGATGCCACACATCAAACTCAGGAAGTGTGCCGTGTCACTAGGGGCAAGATATTAATCTATGCATTTGCTACACTTTAGGCGAACCCTTTCTCTCAATTGCCCTGTAGGTTTTTACAGCTAATCTTGTTTGGCTTGTGAAGTCACAGGCCTGCGTCTCTCCTTGTTTATGTGAGAGCTCAAAGGACCATTGACTGCGCAGAATTCAATATGCTCTGTGGCCGGGGCTCCCGCGGGAGTTTATTTCATTTTCTTTCCTTCAAAATGTATGAATGAAGTCCATAAGATCTGCTTGCACAAAGTTGTGATTTTTGATTTCGAGACTTTTTCCTCCTGTACCGCACTACCTCTGCATGCCCCGTGTCCTCTGTTTGCTCGACTCTTATTTGAATCCTTGTAAGCTACGTATTCGTGTTTTTCAATAAATTTTCTTCATCTCTTATTTTATTCCATTACGTAACCACGTCGGTTACCGCGGCAATCACTAGGTTACGATTTGCCATTATAACGCATTACCCAGGGTTACAAAACGCGAGAAGTAGTCCCACGCTCTAAAATCACGGGCATTGGTCCGGCAGATGGTGCCCAGAAAGCAACCATGGAGGCTGGTGGGCCTGGGAGGTCTCGTGACCTTACAGCGTCCTCACAGCCTGCCAACCAGATTGTTAGCAAACTGCCTACCGTGGCAGGTGGTAGTTAAATTAACTATTGGTTGCTCGGAAAGAGCAACCTATAGCGCACAAGGCTCAAGAACATGGAAGCGCCTGCCATCGTAGGGCAGTGGTGGATCGCTTAACCGCCGCACCACTGCGCCAGGAGGAGTATGAGGACTCCCAGGGGTCTGTGAATGTAAAGTAGAGAATGACCGCTTGCATAAATGGGAAGTAATCCATTACGCTTTCGCGTTACCTGTCTCTTCAATTTTTTTGTTTTGCCGAAACAGATGGGCGCCTGGTAGCAGTTAAAGATTTGTAGCTGGCCATCAGTAACCGTCATAGATTCAGTACATGCTATAATTAACGCGACTAACTGATTGAAGCCCATGTTTATTCCACATTAGAATGCGCCGAAGGCGCTACGGTGGAAGGGGATGTTGTTAAGGAGAAGGGGTAAGGCTGCCTCCTTTTTATTAAAACTTCCTGGAGGCAGCTAAGTGGAGGCTGTGTGCTTCTCGAGAGCGTTGCGGAGCCGTTCGTCAACCAGCTACGCCTCAGAGTCATGGATGAACATGAGGAGTGCCCGCCAGAGCTCGATGGCACAATCTGGAGACGAGGTATCGGGGCAGGCCCAGGTCCAGATGGAAGAAGTCCACGGCTCCTGCTTAAACGTGGCCAGCACTCGAAGGCGAGGTGGTGTGTACAGAGGACATTCCCAGAACAGGTAGTTCATATTCGCACCGCAGTTGCACCTCGACCAGGAACCAGATACAGGTGGCATCCTGCCGTCCCAATGAAAACGGTCCACCAAGAAAGGATTAAGAATGGTGCCTGTTTGAATCCGCCGCAGCAGGACCGATTCTCTTCGCGTGAATACCACCAGAGCAAGCGCAGGTATAGAGAGGGGGTTGCCCAGAGCAGTGAGGAAGGCGGCGCAAAGTGGTTTCGTCACAGGCCTCTCCGCGATCAGATCTGCTACCTCAGGTGTGGTAGCGACGGAACGAGGAGTATCAGATGCGAGAGAGATCAGCGCGTGCTATACTCTATGAGCCTTCTCGTTTCCATGGATACCGAAGTGCGCGGAAAGTGCGAAGTGCGCATGTTACCGAATGGATGATTACATGCTGACCGCGTTCGCGAAGCAGGCATGCGTTATGCCTTATGTTCTGCATTATAGGGTCCATATAAAGAACGCTGGCGCATGCCCGGTAGGCAGCTTGAGAGTACGTGCACAGACGACGGTGAATGGGTTCAGTTTCAGAAGAAAGTGCGAAAGCCGACTGCAAATAGTCTGAAATGGCCATTAGTTTGGCTCAGCTACTTGACTGCGCTCCTGCCGATGTATGGAGGGGGGGGGGGGATCGGCCCTGATTCTCTGTTGTCTGGTCGTACCACGCAGTCGCATAGCAAGTGTGGCTGCTGCCGTCTGCAGGAAGTGCAGCGTCCGTGTACAGAACACGTTCAGTTGAGGGGAGTGAGCGCCGCGCCGCATTCGCAGATGCGCATCGATATGTAGTGGAAGTGGCTTCCCTTCAGTGAGTGGCGTGGTTTCCTGCTGTGGCGTCTTGCTCGGCAAAGTGGGAAATGTGTGTACATGGTGCCTGAGGATCCGCCTGCGTTTGTGCCGCGAAGTCGCGTTTGGTGCGTGTGGGTGCGCATGTCGAGGAGCTCTGAAGGGTCATTGAGCTTGCTGAAGGTCTTGAGCGCATCAAGGCGTGTGTACCCCGAATGTCCTGTGACAATGTAACTGGCCTCATTAAGTAAGCGGTCAAGCGCGACACTCCGTACAGTTAACAGGATGATATGACAGCCCGTACATGATGCGGCGACGAGAAAAAGTATTGTTGTGTTTAATGGCACGTAGGCAGCTATGGCCATCATGCGCCAAGCACAAGGTATAAAAAATTTTTCTGCAGAACTTTATAAAATTTGCAAAAAGTGATTGGTGGTGTAGACGGCCTAAAATGTTTGTTTTTCTACCTAGTGATGCCAAAAAAAAGACAAAGCTTTAACGAAAGTCGAGTAACCTCTGCAACTATCATTGCATGTGCAAGGACGTTGAGGCTCCCAACCAATCGAATAAAGACCACAGCCTTCTTCTCAGAAATGGAAAACAGCTGAGGTGTCGTTAAAAAAGTCTCTTCTTATAAATTACTCAATATTATCAGATCTACAATTTGTTGAAAACTGCTGTCTTTAAAAACATAAAAATATGTGAAATGTGAGCAAGTGCATCTTCACCTAAGAGTGGAATTTCACCTAAGGGTGAAATTGCCTGTGTTCAGTGTAAAAAACTTCAAAATACATTTTCCTCAGTGTTCCAAGTTTTCTACATGAAAATAAAACATGGTTTATTGTTAGCTCATCTTCGCATAAATCACATTTGGGCTTCTCTTATTTCGTCAGTAGGAAATTATGTGTTAGATGTGTGGGTGTTATACGGACACGGCAGATAATCACTTCCTTGAAACGCTCTCAGCGGGTGCAGGACTTCCATTCTCCTAAAACTGGTTTTACAAAGTGTATATTGTAATTCGCTTCATTGTCCCAAGCGGACTGTCATTTTTTGCTTTTTTTACAATTTACCGAGTTCATGCAATCCTTAAAGAGAATATTTTCTTTTTTATTTGCTTGCCACGAGCCTTTGCAGCGCAGAGTTCTGCTCTCTCGTTGTGTCAATTCCGAGATGACTCGGCACCCAGCAAAGTTCTATATTTTTTCCTTGAGCTATGACTTTTGTTATGTTGTGTATGATGTCACCGTGCATCGGAGTGATTGCATTTGTTAGAGTGGAGAGCGGCAAGTAAACTGAGAGAGTGTGTGTAAATAATACTGTTTCTGAGGTTCTCATTCAGTATTTTTCTTGAACTATGACTTTTGTTATGTTGTGTATGATGCCACCGATCATCCTTCTCTTCATAAGCACATCATTTAATACTATACTTGCCAAATGTCTCATTGTTTGTACACCATGAAGTTACTTTGAATGGCACTGAGACAAAAGTAAAAAGAAAGGAAATCAGAGCTAATGCGACAGTGCAAAGCAGACGTTCAGAAGAAAAGCCGTGCGCGTTGTTGCGCTAATTAAGGATTGGTCGGCAGCGTTCTGAAGGTCACACGTTCCCCTATGGAATGGAAACAGCCAAAAACCATATTTATATTTGGCTATGAGGCCTTAGCATGCCTGAAATGTTATCATAACACGTAGGAATGTAAATTAACTATGCTTTATATAAACTGCTGCAATATACTGGAAATCGAAGCCATGACCCATGGGTTGCAAGTCAGATACGCTACCCCTAGGCCAAAGAGGCACTTTCGTTCTACTTGGTTAAGGAAAGAGTTCGAGTGTCTTCATGTGTTTCACGTGTTCTAGTGTGCCTGCTTAAGCATGCTAATGAGTATGTGTGATTAGAAAGAGGCGTTAATTACGAAAGATTGCAGCAAATAACCATTAACGCTGTGGCGTCATACCCTTAAGGGATAGCTTTAGCGTCACCCTATTTTTAGCACGTTGCCTACAAGGTCCATTCGGCGGTGCCAGTTTCCTAATTACTAATAATTTTGCGACGACTGAGTGTCACTGGGTCGGACGCGCCAAGGCAGAATGATAGCTTCGCCTTACGGCACTTGGACAAGACTTGTCGCAGTAGCGGAAATACTGATGTCCGAAACCACAAAATCCGCACCAGCGCTGGTAGCGCCAGTTTTAGACGTGTTCGCTATGCGTGCTTCCCATTCGAAACTTCCAGCATAGAGTTCGATTAACAACACACACATATACCTGCTCAGATGTTTAGGGGAATCCACCAAGGTGGAGTATATTTGTAATAAGGGTGCATTACTCACTGGCATCCACCCATGCACAGCCATACGACTACAAAGAAAAGCTATACAGCGTTCTCAGGAACTTCGCGGTTGAAGAAAAATTCGTCCTGGTCCAGGGTACGAACCCGGTACCACAAATTAAGCGGAGAGTCACTCTATTACTCCCGTTTCGAGCATGTCGAATCCCCCCGTCCCCCTCTTTCGCTACCTCTTGCTCCCGCCTCCGCTTCGGTCCTTCCCCAGTGCTTCCTACTGCACCACTACTCCTGGCTGGCAGAAGTGATGACGGAGAAACGTTTCCTCCTGCTTACAACCTTAGCAGACAGGATGCCGAGCCACCGAGTTACAGCCAGCGTCTGCAACTCAAGTCGCCGGATCTTATCGCACTCTTTTGTGGCATAAGAAGTTTTCGGAGCATACAATGCCTGGTCACATAGCATCTCCAAGCCGAGTGCCACAACTAGGCTTCCTGTAGACAAAAGCACACAAAACCAAAAAGCACGCATATAAAGAAGCATAAACGCAGCCAACTGTTCTCCAGTTTCTGTTTTGGCATGCTAGAAACACGATGCTATTCAACTACCCCACAATAACAATGATGCTTGCACTGCACGCCTGATTTTACAAATCTTACAATGATGATACAGCTCTCGACAAATCAGTCGCACGCTAACACAACTAAGGTTCTAGCAGCGATGAGAAACTATAATTAATATGATTTAACTTTTAGAACGAGTACAAACTTTCCTTTCCTTTATTGATCCATATTTTTCGACGTTCCCATCGTAGCGCTTCTTGACGTCATCCGGGAGTTTGCGCCATGTTTCGTCCGAGAAGTATGCAGGCTTCCAGCGATAGTATTCTCCGGTGGGCACTTCTGATAACAAAATCAATAGAAACGGAAGAGCATTGATAAATGTCGCACACGAGATTAAGTGTTTCCTTACATTGCAAAAAATACGCGCGCAATGCGGCCCTGATGATAAGCCGTGCCACTGCTTCCTGGCAGCTACAGCTTCTCAGTCAACAGTGAACCTATGCTGCTGCAGTGAAGCAGGGTAGAGTCCGAGCGGGAATCTCTATTGAATATCCAACCACATGCAGCCTTTCTCGCATGCAACACTCCTGTGCGCATATATCGCTATGCATGACCAAATCCTTTAAAGGACACGAGCTCACATGACAGTTCCCGCAATGAAGACGACAGCAGCACGGTAAGGGGTTGCCTGAGGAGAAGAGGTTACGAACAGAGGAAAGCCGTTTTAATCGCAGGCACCTGCGTCTACCCTGTGGTAGTTTGACGGAGAAAAGTGTTGAAAATTGGAGCGCCACAATATCTGGTAAACTCAAAAACCATGCACACCTTAGGACGTATGTGCTGGTAACGCTTTCACCAGTCATCTTTCAAGTGGCTGCTGTCGACACACAAAAATGTGGAGCGTAAATGGCATCAACTGGATCTAACTGCAATGATGTAAATTTCAGACATAAAGTATACCTGCTGTGCACTGTTTACAGCTAAGGAAGCTCTTTTGATGCATGAAGTGTGCATTGTTATAAATCAACAGGCCTCGTGGAGAGAATAGTAATTCTAGACCTCACTCTTCTGAAAATTCGTACTTACACAGACGCTACAAAAGCCCCTGTACGGAGATTAAAAGCAGACCCCATGTGCTCTAAAATTTGGACAAAGGCTGTACCGGTAACGGCACCACATCGCCACCATTACTTCTTCACCTGCTTGCTCGCTTCCGCGCCGGTTTCTGCTGCAATTCATCGTTTAGATTGAATACATTTCAAACCTAGCGCTCACCTTATTCGGCTCGAGCGCCGATGCCCTAGCCCCGCCTGTAGGAACCAAGTGTAGTCTCTCACATATCTAATGCGTGGTGCATGTCCGTAGCATTCCTTATAAGCTCATGCCGAACACAACCAAGGGAGGAGACACGGAGAGGACAAGAGAAACAAGTGTCCCGCCTTTGCCACACGCCGCGAGCTACCGGGAGCAGCTTTTCCGGCAAGCAGACAAAGCGATGATGTCGATGATTACAATGGCTATTAATGTCAATAAATATCATGAAGATAACAGTACTGCTGGATCATGATGGCGTGTATTGATAGATGAGTGCTTGTGCAAAGGGGCTCAGAATGCGATTTCGCAGCGATAGCTCTTAGTGCCAATTCTCTCGTTTCGTGGCATGCAGATGTGTCCTCACAGCAAGACATATGAAATCATTTAAAGAGCGGCAATACTGTTAGAGGCGCGACAGGCGACATCAGGTTCGATATAAAGGCAAGCTTTAACTGCGCATCGTCTAATGTTATCGACATGCTTCCATGCTCCTCTTGTCCGAAACAATATATCGGGTAAACCGGGCAATCAATGAGTGCCAGAATAAATGTCATCGAGCTGACAGCAAGGAGCCTACAGAAGGCAAAGGCGGAACAATTTATTCATCATCATCATCAGCCTGACTACACTCACTGCAGGGCAAAGGCATCTCCCACGTCTCTCCAATTAACCCTGCCCTTTCCCAGCTTCATCCACACTTTGCCTGCAAAATTCTTAAACTCATCCCCCCATCTAACCTTCTGCCGCCCCCTGCTACGCTTACTTTCTCTTCGAATCCACACCGTCATCCTTAAGGACCGGCGGTTATCTTGCCTGAACCGCGCCGTAAGAGAAGCGATAAAAGAGGGACTGCCAGAAAAAAAGAAGGGAGAGGTGCCGTAGTGGAGGGCTCCGGAATAATTACGACCACCTGGGATTTTTAACGGGAAAGGAGGGGCTGACAGAGGAAAGGAAGGAAAAGGTTGGTAGTGAAGGGCTCCGGAATATTTTCGACAACCTGGAATCTAACGCGCACTGACATCGCGTTTGCCCCGCCGTGATGGCTCAGGGGTTAGGGCGCTTGACTACTGATCCGGAGTTCCCAGGTCCGATCTCGACCGCGGCGGCCGCGTTTCGATGGAGGCAAGACGCAAGGCGCCCGTGTGCTGTGTGATTTCGGTGCACGAAAAGAAAGAGCACGCGTCTGTCGACTGGTTCCAACTGGGCCACTAGCACTGCTACAATAGTGCGGTCGAGCGGCTGGCAAGAAATCGAAGCAGCCACTGTGCAATACAGTTTAAGCGTCAGAGGCATCTCTGGGAGTCCAATGTGCGCTCATCCATACTGCAGTGCCATAATCACCACAGGCGAAAAACAGGATACGTTTCAACTGTTTTTTGTTCGCCTTACATACCTTCCAAGCGACACGAACAGATTAGTCGAGGAACAAATTTTGTTTCAGCTGTGGATGCCTGATTTCCGGTTTCACACGGATTATTAATGCGTTACTGCAAACGGAAATGGCGAGCGATGTCCGTCTTATAGTAAGTGGCAGGTGGCCCATCCGCCACATCGCTTATCCCAGAAATTCTGTGCAAGCGCAGGTTTAAATGATTGCACCTACGCACTTTCCGCCCTGGTGGTTTAGTGGATAGAGTGCCCGGCTAATGAGCCGGATTTCCAGGGTTCGAACCAGACGCGGTGGCCACGTTTCGATGGAGGCGGGACGCAAAGGTGCCCGTGTGCTGTGCGATTTCGGTGCACGTCAAAGATACTCAGGTGGTCGTAATTATTCTGGAGACCTCTACTACGGCACCTCTTTCTTCCTTTGTTCTTTCACTCCGACTTTTATTCCTTCCCTTACGGCGCGGTTCCGGGGTCCACCGAGATATGCGAGACAATCTCTGTGCCATTTCTTTTACTGAAAGACCAATTTTCAATTTTACCCACGCACTGATCCAACGTAGCATGCATGACGCGCAGGTGGAGGCGAGCGAGGCGTTCCTCGGCGAGCTACGCTCCCGGAAGCGCGTAGCCCTGGAGTTGTCGCTGTTCGGCTACGCCTACAGGCTACGCAACACTGGGAGCTACGAGCTGCGAGCTAGCGTCCGTGGACCCGCTCCCCCGAGACCGTTCATCGACGAGCGCGGGCTTCTCGTCTATTTCGAGGTGCTTATGTCGCGTCTTTTCTACGCAGCCACCGATCCTGGTCGTCGCCTTGGCCACTGATCGCTTCTTCGCACGTTTCACAATACCACCGCAAATGGCACTTATCATCGATAGATATACAACTGAACCTCGTTTTAACGAAGTGGTTCTTCATAGCCCATATTTACCGCGCTCCCAAGGAGAATCGCCAGTGCTTAGTTGTATTCAATTTTTCGCTATAAATCGTTTCGTCATAACAAGGTTCGACTGTCACTTTCTAAAATGGCCGTAGAGGATCTGTGTCCAGGAGGGTTTCGTTTCGTCCGGTCTCTAATTTGACTAAGATGTGTGCGCAACGGTAGTTTTCTTTGCACTGTCAATTCTAGGGCTGATATAGCCTGCCTTATGGCAAAGTCACTTCTCTTCACTATGTAGAGAGCATAGGAGAGGTGAATATGTTAAAGCTTTGTCGTTGCTAACGCCGCCATGCTTGCTTAGCCATATTATCCGTGCGGTTGGAATTACCGTAGTTAGCGTGCTTACCGTACGGCGCGGTGCTAAACACTGTATTACCAGATGCAACCATAATAAACGTGCTACAGTTACACACACTCACGGCGCTTTTGCACAATGTCTATGCACACAAGATGCCGACTGACCACGTGCATGCGGTGCACGCGTGCGCAGATCTGCCTCGAATTCAGCTCCGACCTGTCGGTGCCACTGTACAACAAGGAAGCCGACTGCAAGATCGCCGTCAACCGGGACAAAGGACAGTGGATTGGCTTCGACAACAAGGCCACCATTCTCAACAACGTCTGTGCGCGTATCCTAGCTCGCAATGTTTCTGATTTGCGAAGCGTCGCACTCAATCTACTGTTTGTCTGTAAAACATATCCGTGAAGCACGCCTTGAAAATCAGGGCGGCGCATGCATCAGGACATTCCGGAGCGGTGGCTTGCACTCACGTCACAGGTAGTGGCCGCCGTGCTTGAGACCACGTGTACAGCGAAAACCTACACAATTCTTCCCTTATCGTCCCCTGCATTCTGTAACCTATACCCAGTGCTCTTTACCCCTGTCTTGTTATTGTAGCATCTGAAGTTCCGCAACGCAGAATTACGGCCATAAAGCTTTCGCGGACGTATGCTGGAGCAGCTGTTCAGGAGTGGAATTACCCTCACGCACTATTGCGATATGCTTAAGCTGGGTATAGACAAAGTTAGGTTGTCACGTCGTCTCTCACATGACCAATGCATTGCTGACACGTTGATGCCACATCACATAACTGAAAGCGCAAGTCACTGTGCTGCGTTCACGGCCTGAAGGTACGTTTCTGAGTTATATGAGCTTTAAAGTCCCAAACTCTATACTATCAGCCATGAAAAGAAGGAAGCTGAGGTGGAAACACAAATAAAACCAACATATTACCTCCTGGAGAGTAAATACAAGCGAGGTTGATTAAGATTTCAGCAAAAAGTTTTCGCACCTTCGAAATTAATAACAGGAGCCAGCATTGAGCTTCCCCTGGCTAGACGCTTCTTACAGTGCTGTTTGTTGCTCAGTTGTCTTGTTTGCGTCTCATTTCTTGCTACGAGGGACACTGCAGTGGAAGGCTCCATAAATTTAGGCACCCTGGGGTTCTTTAACGCGGCCCCCAGTCGCACAGCAGACGGTTTACAGCGAGAGCTGTCGGTAAAAAGACCACCAAAAAAATGGCGTCGTGCGCCGTCCACACCGTTCACCACTGCGGAAGAAAGAGAGGCACACCACCTTCCGCGCTCGAGGCGGCTGGCGAGACGCGCTTTGAAAGTTTGCGGGAGAGGAGAAACGGCGCGTCAAGAACAAGCACTTCAGAAGATAGAAGCGAGAAAGAGAGCGCTGTCGCCACTGCACGGGAGTCCAACAGACAGGAGACATTTACAATCATTACAGTGACCGCAGTGGTGTGCTGTTCGTAGCGGAAGAACCGGTGTTAATGTGGAATGAGGTAAACGCACGGTACGATCGACAGCGCATTCAAAGCAGCTGTGGGGGTGTAAAAACACTTCATGACAAATGAAGGTCATGCACACGTTAAGTTGTACTAGTTACACACACCATTTAAAGAATTGCCGTTTACGCTGAGCTGCGAAAATTTGGACACCTAATCGTTATAAGCTGTGACAATGCGGGAACATAAGAACCTCACTGTGAGGTGCCATGCATGACTTTGCACCTGCCAGCCGTGGCATATGACAAGGTTCTTCCAACAGCGGTCATCTTGCTGACTTTCTCACCTCTCCCCAGGAAGAGGAGAGGGTGATGCTCATTTCTGCACTGCCGTCTGCCAACAGTGGCATGCCGCAGCTGTCTCTTGTATGTTCTTGGCAGGTGGCTCTAGCATATGCTAAGCTGCCAGTTTTTACCTTGCTGGTCGCAAGGTGTGACACCATTGGCGAGTGCGGGGACATGGGACTCTTATGCTATCCATAAAAACGCTAAACGCAGTGGTAGCTAAACTTTGCACATGGCCAGTAAAACCACGTGGAAGCACCACATGCGCGAAACGGGCTAACAGCTGCCACAGAGTTTAGCGTTTCTCACCTTCATTTAAATGCGGTCGACACAGCTGGATTCAAAATCGCAACCTTGGGCTCAGCAGCCGAGGCCAAAGTGAGTGAGCCGTCGGACGGGTACGCCTTCCGGGTTTGTGTTTACGCCTGCAAGGCAGTTAATGGTCGACAAATACCGCGCAGGTGCTGTTCGCCAAGCGAATGCGTATGGGCAGTATCGCCGTGATGACCGTTGACATGGACGACTACAACGGCAACTGCGGCCAGCGCAATGTGCTGCTGGGACAGCTGCACAACGCGCTCAACGAACTGGACCGGCCCATCAAGAGGCTATCGGCGAACCTCAGCCTGTCTGAGTCAGCGTCGTCGTCAACGACCGCACCCGCCGTGGTGGCTCAGTGGTTAGGGCGCTCGACTACTGATCCGGAGTTCCCGGGTTCGAACCCGACCGCGGCGGCTGCGTTTTTATGGAGGAAAAACGCTAAGGCGCCCGTGTGCTGTGCGATGTCAGTGCACGTTAAAGATCCCCAGGTGGTCGAAATTATTCCGGAGCCCTCCACTACGGCACCTAATTCTTCCTTTCTTCTTTCACTCCCTCTCTTATCCCTCCCCTTACGGCGCGGTTCAGGTGTCCAACGATATATGAGACAGATACTGCGCCATTTCCTTTCCCCCCAAAACCAATTATTATTATTATTATCAACGACCGCCGCGTCCCAGAGGACTGCTGCTACGCCGAGCACCCAGATGATTCCGGTTAGGCCCAGAGGGCACATGACAATCGCTGGGTTTAGCGACCGCGAGAAGCGTTCACACTGCACAGGGATTCATTCAACTGCATAGGGCCTCGCTTACATCGTGGGCCAAGATTGAATAAATACCATGTGGATGTAAAATATAAGTTTTACATTGAAGGCAAGATGCATGTCGGTCTTTGTAGTATGCTGGCGTGTTTGAATGTATCCAGAGACGATTCATACAGCAAAAGCTGTCTGAGCAGATGAACAAAGAGATTTTACACCCGTGCACATTGTAATAACGAGTACTTTTCTTCACTGACGGCAGACGAGAAGGGTCTGCTAGCAGATGGGGGAAGGCTACTGGCCACTGCCTTTTTATGCGCCCAAAATAGACAGTCGGTTGTGAGGCAGATGTATTGGTGTACTCCAGACTGTTTTGACCATATGGGGTTTTGCAGTGTGCACGGAAATATAAGAATACAGGTGCTTTTAACGCGATAGCTTTAGGGAGTTCATGTGGCAGAACATTCGACGTCGGCATCGGCCACAGTAAGCGAAAAATCCCCAGAGAAGCAACTTAGAAGGTGGGTGGGCCAGCTAAGTCATGTCACCTTGTGGCGGCATCACAACATGCCCACAGGACTGTGCACAAACTGCCCACCGTGGCAATTATAATAATTATTGGTCGAGAGAGGCTGCTGAGAAGAGAAACCTGGATCGCACATGTCCCACCAGTGGCAGCATCGGCCTTCACAGGTTAGTGGCGCATTGCGTAACCGCTGCCCTACTGCTCCAGGAGTGGTATGAGTACTCCTAGGGTTCTATGAATGCTAAGTACAGGATGCCCAGTTTTGTATATATGGGGCATTGATCCATTAGCTTGCGCATTATACCTTTATGGTGAGGCTTGAGTGCCCCCCGGTTTTTGAATATATTTTTGCCTCATTTGAAATATGGTTATTGCAGCTGGGATATAACTCTCAAACATTGCCGCAGTGGTCAGATACTACAGCAACCAAAACCTATGATCATACATGAGAACCTTCAACAGTATTTATTATACTTGCAACAGAAGTTGCCATCGATACTCTGATGGCAGTATCATGTGCAGGTTGGTTTGTATCCGCCATGTTACAGCATGTTGCATCGCTTAGCATTTATGTGCACCACGCAGGAATGTGCAGGAGCGCTATATGCACTGTTAACATGCGCAATGCCCAAAGTAGACAATGGACCAAGCACCATGTTCATGTTCCGAAATGAGATACCGTAAACAATTCATTTTTCTCAAGGTTAATATTTCACACATTCAGGCAAACTCACGATACCGGAATATTTCGAGAGTGCTAAATTTTGGAAAGGATAAGTGAGAAGCTCCTTAGTGCTCCTTTTTACCACAATATTCACGGCAGCGATTTTTTGCAATGTGCTGTTTATGTGATTCGGGACAAAACGAAAAAATTAGGCATTCACAGAAATTAAAGGTGCACTATATAGGAATCTGAACTCGTCTTTTTATCACGGGAACTCTATCTACACATCCCGGGCATTCTTAGAAACTTAGATCGGATTAAGCGTCCCGGCTCCCCCCTTTTTTTGAACTGAACGCGCTAGGTAGACGGAGTTAACCAACGCGTCGAGTGCCTTTGAGTACAGTGGCAGCTCACTTTCGCTTTTATTTAGTTTTTATGTTTTTGTGAATAAACTGTTTAATTCACAGACAATACACCCGAAAATTAGGCCCGCGGAAATAAAGATACACGTGGACTCTGATTTACGTATCACTCCACCAATGGCAGAGAGACAAGCCGCCGCGGACTCGACGCGTTAGTTGACTCCTCCTCCCTACCGCGTTGAGTTCAAAAAAGGCGCGAGCCGGTACGTTAATTCCGATTTAATTAGGGTAATTGGCAGCACAGGACAATAAATAGAAGTTTCTAAGAATGCCCAGAACGTGTAGATAGAGTTCCCGTGGTAAAAAGCTGAGTTCAGATTCCTCTTCAGTGCAACTTTAAATCGTTTTACAACATAACAGAGGTGAATGGGGCAACTTGTCCCTAACGGTGCTAAGTAATCTCTGATCTTTATGATGATACTCATGGATAAAGCTTGAGTGTGCCCACCCACTCTCTCAGCACAGACAAGAGGCAGAACTTTTGCAAAATATTTTTATTCCCAATGCATGGCGAATGGCTGAACAGGCTTAAGCAATGACAGGGGACAAACCATCCTCCACACCACGTTATCTTTGGTCAGCGCAGATTCATAAAGGTCTCTTAGAGGAACAGCCAGACTCTTAACCGAACAAACCAACACCACTATATGAAATAAGGGGCAAATACTTTACACAACAAACGTACGTAGAAGACTGTTTCATGACTAACAAAAATATTGGTGTGCTCATAAAGTGCATAAAATATCACAAACACAACACAAAATGTTTGTATGGAGCCCATTTAGCTCATGTTCATTTCAGTGGCATGCAGCATAAGAGCGAAGCTGTCACCACTCGTGTATGTGGCATTCGTAGTTGCATGTACGCCATAAGGTACACCATCAATAAAAGCTTCATCGCTCACTCTTTCAAAACTCCTTGCAAGGCTGGAAACCTTCCTCACAACCAATACTTTCCCTGTCTCCTACTCCCAAGCCTGAGTTACCACAGCTCGGACTCCTTGTCGGCTGAAGGCACTTCGAGCATGCATGGAGAGTCCGTCAGCCTTGCTACCCGCTCCCCTTCAACCACATCCCCAATGATCCACGCTGGGTATCCCTCCTACTGCTCACTTTCTTAGCATTATGCTTTGGCATTCTCCTTTGGAAGGCACATCAGCAGACCACACGAGAAAGGGAAAATGCAACTCACTAATGCCATACATTTCAACGGTATAAACTGTCACTGCAACAAACGAAATAAACTTGAAATGAAATTGCCGCTGTTTTGCCGCAATTCCTCTATTGCTGCTAAATTGCTGCAATTCCTGTGTTATGATGATAAATATATTATTGCACTCCACTCCTTCTCCACCGCCACAGGGGCCTTTTAGTTATTGAAATAAATAAATAAATAAATAAATTCTATGTCCTAATATATTGGCAAGAGGATTTGAGAAAACACCCAAAATGATGCTTTAACACGTTCATTGCATCTTGGGTGACCGGTGGGTGATCCAAGATACTGAATCGCACGATGAATCCGTCGCTATGCTCTGATTTATCAAAGAGCCTGTGGAAAGGACACACGCCACGTCGCTGTAGCCATTTATTGGCGTTTCCAGGAAGTTGTAATTGCCAAGTAAAAAAAAAGTTTGCAACAATAGCACTAAGGGCAGCGTTATCTGTGTGAAGACAAGAAATTTTCTCCATGTGAAGCCTCAAGAAGTGCCAAAGACCTCCCTACTCTGCCCTCCACAAGAACCATGCATCCATCACCAACCCGCCTGCCTCCACACACCAGAAGCCCATGCAGCAGCAGAGCAAAAAAGCAACAGTAAAATCAAATCCAAAGACACAGTGGGAAAGTCAGCTGCCCTCCAGAAGCATCGCCAACCGGCCACAGCCTCACCATGCCCCCTAGCTAGGGGGCTGCCAACCTAGACACCTTCAAGAAAAATTCTGTTGCCGGTGCAAAGCATCAAGGCAATCACTCTAGTGTTCCACCGATGGCGTTCTTCTCCCGCTCGAACGCGAGCAAAAGCACCTCGCGGAAAGACGGGTAGACAACGATCTCCTTGAGGCGCTCCAGCGCCCAGCGGCTCCCGGTGACCATTAGCTGGAGAAACCACTCGTCCATACGGTCCGTCTTGAGGTCACACTGGATGTCCTCAACGCCGGACCAGTCCATCATGATCTTCTTGATGATGTCCTCGTAGCGGCGCAGGATTTCGAAGAATTCTTCGTCTTCCCGGTTGATGTAAATCCTGGGGACAGCCAACAGGTTGACAGACTACTATTAACGCATTTCAGGATACTGCGGTGAATACAAATATCGATGCACTGCGAGTAAGGGTGCTTTAAAAAAGCTGTAAATTCGCAGGTTGGATTTGCGAAACATGCAGCGGCTGTTTCTGTTAACTTCCTCAATAAATGGCACTGAGGCGGCGTATGCCGATTTTATAGCACTTCTCCAAGCATGCAGGTAACGTACACACGTAACAAACGGCAGTCACACAGCCTGCCAATTGGGGCTCATGGCACGGTTCGTTAGCGTTTCGTTAGAAAACACCTCAAGGAAAGCATGAAAGCAAGGCATTGAGGAGGGTAATGAATATATGACGATTATCGCCGATTGATGCAATATCTGATGAATGTGCAGTGTATTCCCAAGCAACAAGGCCTCACCAATTGGCCTACATCTTTGCTCTCCTTAGACTCCTTGTGAACTGCTTAAGCATGTAGCGGTGCGCACGGAAAAATGTTCACAGACTCACGGACGTCTTTCCTGTGTCAGTGGTGTTCTACGTTAAGGTTCCGTAGAACATGAGCACAACGTAAGCCCTCAACAAAGGTGACGCGAATGTTTAACGACCAATTCCGGGTTTGAGTCAATAGGAGAGAGGAGCATTACTGGTACAGAATTCCCAGCAGTACCCTTGCTCAAAACAGGAATCGATGCCTCCGCTGCTGCCTGGAAATCTTTAGAAGCTGTCTGCTACGTATTTTGATTGTTCTCCCCTTTAAAGGGTAACAGAAAAAATTCTGTGTCAGTTTCTTTGCCTTGAAAGAGGTCCACAGGCCTAGTAATCATGACAATGAGCTCGACCCACCGCTGCACAGAGACAATAATCATTTGCAAATAATTTTGTACAGGCAGTTTTAATCTCCATCTGAGGCTTAAGTGCGCCTCGATGTCAGGATTGCCTGGCCAACCCGGACATATGCATTCCTGATGATGTCAGCGACACCGGAAAGCACCAAACACTGGTTGTTCACAGGTTTCACAGGCGAGTTCGGTAACGTCACAGCGTTAAGGGCAAATGCACCTTGACGTCACTGGATTCATTCAGTTCTTCAAGCGACGTCACTCCTGTTTAGAAGAAAGGTGTGAAATATACCTGATCAGCTCTGTGGAGGGGCACCCCTCGGGTGCCCTGCGCAGGTAGGCAAGGTTGCCGGACATGGAAAGTCGGTTGAGCGTGATCAGGGCCAGGTGTCCCAGCCGGTAGCGGTGCCGGCACTCCTTGGAGATCACCTCCCCGTCGCTTCCGCCCTGGAAGATCTTGAGGCACCATGCGCACGCAAAGCGCAGGCACAGGATCACCAGCTTGTGCGGCGGCATGTCCCTCGAGATGGAGCGGGACACCTGTGATGGGAGGTGAATAGTGAGCCTCCACCGATAACTCCCCCACGCTGAGGATGGCACACAATATTTAAGTGCATTTATCTACGAATACGTTTTTCTTGGTAGAGCGATGACATTCGCTTACTGTGTTACCACATAGAGTCGCCTTCACTTCATACTGGGAGCGTGCAAAATGTCTTGAAGGAGCTTGTAAATACCCTCTCAGCCTACTTAAGCTCTCGGGATTTTCACAAAATAAACCTCAATCCAGGTTACGTGCCCAATCGTGCACATTTCCCTGTTGTTTGAAAAAAAGCCGAACATAAGGCAGGAGAAATCGTCAGTGTAGAATGACTGCTCGTTATTACTCAGTTATGACAGCGGAGACGTACTATCCCAGTCGTGATCGTACCAGCCGATTGTCTAATGCAGGTGCGTCTACTTTACCGCTGGCCAAGTGCAGCTCATCCGGTACATGCGCAGTACGTGGGTGCTATGTTAAAACGTTATATTCATACCACACAACACAAATTGGCGCCTATACCGAGTTACAAGGTCGTCATCATCATCCTGGTAGACCATCGACGCAGCTGTGATATCAGAACACGAAACAAAATGCCAGCACTTCGCAAGCTTCCCATACAACAGCACATGGCGCCTCCTTTCAAAGCTGCCACATGTAGCTGTATGCTACGTTTATGTTTAAAAAACAGACTGAGTTTTGTTCAAACAGGCGAAGCACATTGCTGCCTCTACCCCGCTTCTTACGGCCGTTGGATGGCGAACTCTAGCCAGCAAACGGCGATGCAGAAAAGAGCCTTATGCACGAAGCACATAAAGGAGCCAAGCCCTCTAGCTTGTAGGTCTACTCTTTGGTCTCGTAGCCCAGGAAATCCACCCAACGCAGCTTTTTTGCTGCCATCACGCACCTTAAAACAGGCCTCGCGCATGATACTCTTGTAGACGCCCAACTCCTCTGTGTTCTTGACAAAGAGAAACTCGCGACTGGAGTCGATCCAGTCGTACATGAGCCTGAGCAGGTTGGTCAGCACCTGCGTGTCGCCGTGCTGTGTGCCGTCCTGGTCGCCGCCACCAGGGTGCGGCAGGCCAAGCAGCAGCGCCCCGAGTCGTTGGCAGAAGCTGTTGCGCGATGCCGGCACAGGGAGGCAAGAGGACGTGTTGACCACGATGCGCATGAGCACATCGCACACCACCCAGGGGAAGCTCTGGATGCCTCCTTCGGAGGACTGAAGCTCGTACGTCACCTGCTCCCCGACACAGCATAATACATTTACAATGTGTCTTCCACAAGGTGTTAGCCTTAAACTAGTCGCCGTAAGGTGTTCAGTGTGCAGTCGCGTCGAACGAAACACGCCGAAGCAAGACCATGGACCTTTGGCAAAACATGCATCGCAGTGAAATGTCTTCAAAAGACGCTGAAAATTTTGCGGAGACACTGCACCTCCACCTTTAAGGGCGTGATGTGACATCGGCTCCTTTTGCACACGCAGACACGCACACTCAACCGCAAATGAAAGTTAATTTGTAATACAGATATATCTCCTATCTTGCATTGTGACACCGCCCGCAAGCTTAACACGATTTATCGAGCGTGTCTCTTCGAGTGACATCAGCACCGTTAACGACGATAGAGACGGCAGGCCATCCTATGGCCACCTGTTATCGTCAGCCGCTGCAAACACACTGTGCAACATGGTCTCAGACATAACGCCCAACGCTCCGTGGCACTGGGGTCAGTCCTCCAAGCCACATGCTTCACCATCCGCGTTAAATCTGCGGGTGCTGGTATTCCTCCCTGAGATGTTATTTCGGCCATTAAGTTCTACATTAGGCTAAATAACAAAGCGAAGGACAAAGAAAGTGAAACGACTACAACACCGTTGTCAAGATTTTAAAGCGGCAGCCTTTATCGTTGCGTTCATGAGCCATATCTTTTTTCGGCTCGTTTGTTCGAATGCCCAGCTTCCCTCAATATGCACTGACGATAGCACAGCTGAATACCAGATTGAAAGCGCAGTACGCCTCACCTGGTACCAGGCGGAGGCCTTAAGATTCTCGTGAGCCTCCTCAAGCTGCTCAGAGAAAAACTCCTCGCGCGTTCGGCGCACCACATGCTCGACCTGGCTCTCGAGCACCATGGACATGTCCGTAGGGTCGTTCTCCTTCATATATTTGCTGAGCTTGGACACAGCCCCGGAGAAAGCCTCGCTTTCGGTTTCGATCCGGTACGACTTCAGCAGTGCCCGAATCTTCTTTGCATACCTGGAGCAATGAAAAAGGATGAAGCACTGTCACTGAACTGTGATTTGTGACTGGAAACGGGGAGGAAGAAGTTTGCTTGGCTGATGTGTTTTGCTGGCAGCTGCTGTTCTCTGGTTCTCCTGGTGGTTCCGGCTTGTTCATCATTGGTGAGCCCGCACTATGTGAGGGGGTTTTGGCCAAGGTGTAGGTTAAGGCACAGTTCATGTGAATCTGACGGTGCGTTTTGCTGAAAGATGTCGTTGACCTCCCCAGGTGAAAGGTTGGCAGCTTGGTTTGCCAGCTTGCCAGCCCAAAGCCTGCCTGCCGCTTGAGTCCTTCCAAAAAATGGCATTGATGCAATTCCCGTGGTTCTCGTCCCAATCGGTGAGGGTGCAAACAAAATGAAAACCCCCCATTTAAGTCAACAGGAGCTAAGACCATTGACAGTCCATTATCTGCAGATCTCTGAAATGCGTCAATTTGGCCATTCAGGCATTGTGTGCAAGCCCCCCCCCCAGGCGCCTATTGTGTTGCTAACTTGCTTTAGTGCAAAATTTCCAGCTCATTGCCGGTGAAAGCATTCATTCCTGAACAGCTTGCATGTTTCAATGGTATCGTACGTGGTGTTGACCCAGCACCATTTCTGCACGAAATTCTAGAAGAATTTCCGGATGCAGGACTTGGGGTCCTTTCAGTCTACCGCTGTAGTAGAGAGGCAAATGGCTCACGTCTTGCTGCTGAATCTGTAATAACTTTTGCTGGCTCTTCCTGCCCTTCTGAACTAAAATCTGGCCAATTGTTTACCTTGTGGACCCACTAGAACCCCGCCCTCTTCAATGCATCAACTGCTCTCGGTTCGGGTATAGCGGCAAAGCATTCAAGTCGGAGACCCCTTGCCGTTTATATGGGGAAGGTCATTCTGCTGATAACTGCACCTCAGAGCAGCCTCATTGCATCTGCAGCAACATTCACTCAGCTGATGATGCCAATTGCGCAAAACGTAGTGAAGAGCGTAGCTTGTTGGACATTATCAAAGAGAACCGGTGCTCTAGAGTCGATGCCTACGCTGCTCTTAACAGGAAAGTCTCATACGCTAGTCGTGTGCGCGCTTCTGTTGGGGAGATTGAGTCCAACTTGACTGCCTCAACTGTGACCACAGTGTAGAAAGCCCTAAATGATGTGGTTGAGCGAATGCTGAACACATTTTCTGAGGCGGTGGCTCAGTTTGTTGTAGTTCAATCTGTGTCACCATCAACAACCGTCCTTTCAGCAACGTCTGCATCTGTTTCAGCTTGTGCAGGATCACTCAAAATCACCTCCTGATGCACCCCAGGTCCCACCTAACATCTCTGTTCCTAGCAGTGCATGTCGCACTGACACCTGCACACAGATGTCGAAATGTCGTGCCCGACGCTCAAGCGCCTTGCTTCCTCGTCACTAATTCTAGTTCTCCACAGATGAAAGCTAAAAAAGGACCACCCAAACTTTCCCCATGTTTACATCCTTAAAGAGACGGTTTCTACCTCTTCAATTGGTCATTAATCATGGCAGGTATTAAAGTGTTAAAATGGAATTGCCGATCCGTATTGTCTTATCTTCCAGATCTAGAAATACTTATTCACAAACATAAACCTGATATATTGTGCTTCTACAAGAAACTTGGTTATCACCTTGTAAATCGTTTTAAATGAGGAACTTTCGAGTTTTCAGGTCAGATCGAAATGTTGGCAGGGGAGACGGATTGGTAACCATGCTATCTAAACATTTGTGTCATCAGGCATCTATCTCTAAGAAAATTCTCCCTGACTGTGACCTTCTAGCGATCAAAATTTTATTTCCGCATTGCGTCGATATTACAATTGCTAACCTCTATTTTCCTTTAGGTGCACAGAGGACAGACTCTTTAGACAGCTTGGTGACAGGCACAAGCAGTGCAGCCATCGCAGGGGAGTTTACTCTCACCATGGTGACTGGGAAGTCGTACTGATTCCTGTGGCAAGCTTCTCTGGTCGTGGCTGTCTGCAAATTCTGTACGCTGCTGCAATTCTAGAGAAATAACCTTTATGCGAGGGGTTTCTCGCTCTACCATTGACTTAACAGTATCAGCAGGTAGGCTAGAGGTGACTGACTGGTCGACAGAGGATTCGGGTACATCTAGTGATCACCTTCCTATAACATTCACTATCCGGTTATCTCCGCTCAAAGCTAGTTGTGTAACCCATAAAATTGTCAACCACCATATCTATAAAAATCTGACGTCTTCCTCATTTAACTCTATAGTACAAGCTGGGAAGACAGAGCTCAGCAGACGGTTTCATTTTTGTAAAATGCAGTAGACCTCTCAATATTCGCTGTACCCACAGCAGTCTCTAATAAACAGCCGTCTCCTTGGTGGACAGAAGAAAGTGAGAAGGCCTATCGTCGCAGAAAAGGGGCCTGGCCCCGGCTATTCTGCAACCAGAGTCTAGCTAACTGGTTTAGTTACAAATTCTTCTCAGCATCTTTCAAAAGAACAACTGCAAAAGCCAAGGAGGAACATAACCAAAATTTAAACACATAACTTTCAAATCCTCGCAATCGGAAGGCCCTGTATAGATTCATGGCGCATAACAAGAGTTCAGCAGTCTCTCTCCTCACTAGTTCAACAGTGTTATCACCACAAAGGCTCAGGAAACCGTGGAGCGTATTGCTCAGGGATTGCTATTACGCTTCCAGATGCAGAGAAACGTCCCTTTGTGCACAATCTCACCATCTTCGAATTATACCGAGGTTGATGCATCAGAGCTCCTCTCAGTCCTGGCAATGTTGCATCCTGCAGGTCCTTGACCAGATGGTGTCACTGTTGGTACGATTAAAATTTTACCCCAAGATTTTACAAGCGACCTCTTAGATATGGTCAATGCTTCGTTGGAAAATGCATCGATTCCAAACATTTCGAAGACAGCGGAAATGATTTTATTCATGAAACATGCAGGAAAAGGATATGTCTTAGATAATGTTTGGCCAATTGAGCTGACTTCAAACTTAGTCAAATTATTAGAAAGAACAGTGCACAGTCACTTCACAAAACATATTCATGACGTCAATGGTCTCAGCTCAGCCCAGATTGGCTTTCGCCGCGGATGCTCTATATGGTCCGCACATGTGGATCTAGAGAGCAGAATTCGGCTTTCGCTACACAGAAGGGAAGTTTCAGCTTTGGGCACTCTTGATGTAGCGCAGGTCTATGACAGCGTAGAACATACTTTTTTGCTTAACAGACTTGCTCAGTAACAACCTCCAACCTGCATTTATGCGTGCATATCTGAATTTCTCAAGGACATATACCTTTATTGCACTGAGTGAACCCTATGTTCTAATACATATTATCAATGAAGAGGTTTTCCGCAAAGATCGGTGCTATCCCCGCTGCTTTTTAATATTTTGCTCAGTGGCATCCCCATTCGTCCTGATATAATTCGTCCATTCGTCCTGATCTGTGATGTATGCAGATCAGATAGCTTTTTTCGCCTCGTCCAGGGATATCCATTTGCTTTACCAGATTCTGCAGGGATATTTGGATGCTCTTAGAGTATGGTTGCAGGGTAGTAATTTAACCCTGAATGTAGACAAATGCAGCGTTTTGGTATTTCCTCCAGACACGCCTTTGCACATTTCATTAGTCCGTCACTCTAACCTGATTCCACAAGTGGAATCCGTAAAATATCTAGGTGTTACTGATCACCCTGCATTAGATTAGACCCTTCTTAAAGGAGAACGCGCTCCAGGCCGGCTGACAAGAATCGCCAATAAAAAGTTTGGGATGCGCCGCGAAACATTATTGTTACTATACAAAGCCTATGTAAGACCTATACTTGAATTTGGTTGCATTCTGTTCTCTGGTAGCGCAAACTACAAGATTCAATCCTTAATCTTACTAGAAAGGCGAGCTCTACGTCTCTGCCTTGGCCTCCCAAAATAATTTTCAAACGCCCTGCTTTATCTGGAAGCTCATATCCCTGATCTAAATTCCCGCTTTCAAATATTCATGGTGCGAGCCTTCCTCTAGTCGATGGACCCGGTGACTAATGTCAGCACTCCTATTTTTGTGTCTCAGCCGGCCGTATTCTTTTCTCATCATTGGCCACGGTATCAAATGCCACAAATTATGTTAGTACAGAACTTTTTAACACCGATTGCTGTTGATCGCAGTTCTTTCCAGTGGGTTGACGACACGCCGGCAGCTGTGGAATTCCATTTTGACCACATCGTCCCATCTCATGCAAAACACATGCCAGCAAACATTTTAAATGGTCTTCTCTCTGATCACATAGAGGAATACCCCTATCATACGGTGCTTTCTACCGACGCCTCCGTCAACTGCCAAAAAGCTGCAGGTGCCATCTTTTCACAGCTTCTGGCATGGAACTATTCTGTCCGCATCCCAGATTATATTCCTATATTCTTTGTGGAATTTTTGGCTCTTGGAATGAGCCTGCACAAAATTCCATGTCATGTGTCTGACGTTAATATCCTCGCTGATTGTTTGTCAGTTTGTCTCCCTTGAAACTTCAAAAAAGATTTTTTGAGCCGTTTCCTGCGATTTTTGTCCCATGCACGTTGAAGAATGTCCGTTTTGTCTGGGTCCTTGGCCATACAGGTCTTCATTCAAATGAGGTGGCTGATTATGTAGCAAGGTCGGCTCCTGACGGCTCATTGACACTTATATGCCCCGAATGTCAGCCTGCTGGCGATTTCCAGGTTTCAGTGGTTCCAACACATATCAGCCAGGTTACGTGATCCCCTACTAAATAACACTAATTATCAGCACTTAGCATATAATTGGAAAGTCCGTTCTTGTAAATCCAGGCTGTGTAAGTAAATATGACGCGGTTGCGGTGCAGGATTCCCAATTTGAATTTATATCTATGCAGGTGTGGGTTGACACCGAAAAACCCATGTGACTAATGCGGGGAGGTTGAATCTGTTTAGACCATTTTCTCCTCTACTGCACAAAGTTCGCACTTCAGAGAAAGATTTGCCTGGAGGTCCCTCTCTCCAGGTTAGGGCTCCCATTATCTCTGCCAAAGTTATTATCGTTTGGTGCGAGCGCCAAAAGATTTGCATTGGGTTCAATTTTTGGGATTCTCCATGAATAGATAATTGCAACTGGTAGGTTGATTTGCTAATTCTTTTAATATTATTCGAGCTCTTCTTTTTCTCACCAAAATACTGTGTTATTTAACTTTAAATACTCTTCCGTCAATTTGATTGATACATTTTTCAAAATACATGCTTGGTGCTGAAATTTTGTCGTAATCTCCCGTGGAAATTTCTTTGTTTATGCCACTACACCTTGGCCAATCCCCCCCCCCCGTGGGTATGTGCCATGTTTACTGAGGTAAAGAAGAACTGTGAAGGTGAAGCAGGCCACTAAAAAGGATGAGGTACTATCACTGAACTATGAAGCTGACACAAACGGAATATGATGGTGTACTGTCAATGAACTGTGCAGGTGGTGCAAGTAATGGAAAATGCAAGCAACCGAAAACGATAAGGTACTGTCACTTAACTGTACAAGTGATGCGAGCAAGCACGGGAATTTTTAACAAACGGTCCTAGTTCGGACGGCTGCAACCATGTGGAGATAAAAAATAAAAATGAGCAAGGAAATTTTGGTCGTTCGGTGCATCCCATTATTTTTCTACGGCTGTCGGAAATAGTTGGCATGAGCGCACGAAGCATTTTTGCAGGTCAGAGTTTGCAGCCAGAAGAAAGAGTCGGCCACGATAATAACTATGTTCGAGCAGAATCTCTCAGGACTCTCCAGTTTTCACAATATTACAAGCTTAATATATTCCCACTGAGTTACGCCGTCTTTCCTGCCGGGGGATAAAAGAAGGCGCTAATTGTTGAATGCCTAAGACCTTCAACATGTTGCAAGAAGCTGTGTACTCTCCATGGTATATAAAGTTGTCATTTTGAAAATATTCAGCACCCTTCGTTGAAACAGTTGTGGTAAGGTCAGTATGAAGCTGCTGGTGCCTGCTATTATAGAGACTTAGTATTACCGTAGAGACTGTTAAATAACAAAAACTTGTCAATAAAATAGAACTGTGAGCACTAAATTGGGGTAATATTTCCCCACGTGCTATTTTAATTCCTTACAGGCCTCGCTAGTGCAAAAACAGATTATTCACAACCCACGGCTCCGAAGCAGTCTGTGCTTCAACTAACTGAGAGAGGCCTAATACGACAAGTGATTTCCATGGTTTTATGACCGCATTTTTACCCCACAGTAGTCAGAGCACATTGGCCTAATAAGATAAAGGGTGAAATTTCTGTCTGCCATCTCCTTTAGTGCAACACACTTCGTATAGTGTAATGTTCAGAGGCATTAAAGCGTACCGCTTATAGGCGGACGTGGCTTCTTTCAGGAACTGTTCTCTTCCCTCGAGCAGCAGTCGGGGGTCCGGAAGGCTCTCTTCCACCACTTCAAGGCACTCGGAGCTCAGTTCAACCTGTTCATCGGAACCACACAAGGATGACACAACAGTGTGTTGCGCGCATTCAGCACATCAAGAGTAAACAATGCAAACAGCATCCGTGAACGTACAATCGGGGACAAAAATTAACTGGCCTCCTTTTTCAAGTTCACAAACGTGCCACATTGCATGCGAGCGCGCATGACTGCGCACTGGTGGTGTCGATCCTCGGCGCGAGGGACAGGCCAGTTACTTTGGTCCCCGATAGTCGAGGAGCACTGGTCCTGAGGCCTCATAACTACTGCTAGATGCGACAAGTGACAAGATTTTCCCCGTGATAATACTGAACGGTAGTCGGTAGAGAGCAACCGAGGGCAGGTTAAACAAGTCAAAACGCTTCTACCTAGCAACACTGGCATGTAGTATAGAAGCTCATTAATTGCACCCTGATGGTTGGTGCTCCAGCAATGACACAGAGAACGAAAAACCCAAACAGGCCGCCAGAGTTCAACGGACTTCTTGAGCATCTCGAATACAAACAAATGCTACAGTTCTACTCGTCACTGTCGATGAACAAAATGTACAAAGTACATCGCCAGAAGCAGCCATGGGGTATATCTCGAATATACTATGTGCTATGTACATAGAGCAACGTATTCAGTTCCGACCGTCAAATATATTGCTAAATATCGTGTAAAAAGCACGGCCGCAACAAATTAGTTGCTTATGCAATGATCGACATGCGATCATTCATGAAAACATATAACCTTCATGTCAGAAGCTTCACGGCTCTGTCATAGTTGATGTTATGTTATAAATTGAACCTGCGTAAAGACCGACAGGTTCATGCAAGAGGTCCAGTGGCCCTAAGCTACAGGTTGATGCAACGTTGCTCAAGTGTTTTCAAACTGGGATCTTGCAGATTCCAGCTTTGAAGCAAACATCGGCACTTTCAGAAGTCCTGTCGCTCATTTGAAAACGAGAAACCTAAACATCTTGGAACAGTCACAGATGAGGCCCTGAGATCTAACACCTGAGTGAGCAGTAAGGGAGTAAAGGCAGCGCCAAACAACACCAACCAGGAGCAAGCACGAGTTACAGAAGAGACGTGGGCATTATGAACTGCACTATCCTCGAAAGCAGAGTTTTTCGTTTAATTCCGCCGTCTTCGCCATTAGAGTAACTGCAGTCGCCTGAGCCACAAGTTGGGAAACGCTGAAGTATACCTTTTTGCAATTTCGGTAGAGCTGCCCGAGAACCTTGCGCGAACAGTAGGTGTTCTTCGTGTCCAGCTTCTCCATGAAGTCCGGGTACATGGGTGGCTTCTCAGAGTTCTGAAAGCCCTTGAGGTCACCGCACTTGGCGAAGTCAAGATTGACGGCACATTTGCGTGCCAGTTCGCGGCAGCGGTGCGAGTTGATGCCGCTGTCCAGTATATCAGCCCAGACGAGGTGCGCGTTGGCAATCAGGCCAATCTTGTCACCCTTGATGTACTGGCAAAAGAAGTCCACCATGTCCTGGATCTGTGGCCACCGTAAACGAATGGCAAGTTCTCTCGTGAGACGGAGGATATACAGATTTCATGCCCCGTCCATTTACATTCGTCTGAAAACTGAAGGTCAGGGTCTTTACACGTGTGCAAAATATTTGGTGGCACCTTTAAGGGAACGAGCACAAGCGGGAACCTTTTAGGCCTGTGCTGCTCACTTTACTTTTGAGCCGGCGAGAAATGTAGACTTTTAGCAGCCGTCCCCTCCCAGTCAACTACGTATACACTAGCAAAGCCGCGGCAATGCGTTACATGTGCTTGTTTTCTTACACAAAGGTGTCATTATTTAAAGTGAGCCATGCTGCACACTCTCTTGACGTCATCACTCGTATCTCGCCGGAACTCAGACAAGTTTGTTCCTAAGAAAGTTTTGGATGATTTCCTTAGCCAATAATGATCTGCTTGGATCGGTTTGGTTGTGTCGACTTAGCTGCACAGAGTCATATTGGTTAACATCCAGGGCACACATATTAGTAAACCTCAATAATCAACAAGACACACATACTGGTTAACCAACATGATACAATTAGCCCGACAGCTCGTCTTATTCAACTATGGACACAGTCCGATGGTCAAGCCACCGCTCCAATCTAAAATGGTCAAAAAGACGCAAGGTTTGCAAGGTAATGTCACCATTGAGCAAAGAGCATTGCCTCTTGCGAGCGAAAAATGAGCTGCCAGGAGTCCTTCATTTCTGCTTTCTACACGGAAGTAAAATTTCGGAACGTAGACAATAGGTTCACCGCTGTTACAGTCTATTGTACAATGGAACCAAAACTCGACTACAGCCTCTTTTCGAACCAAAAGGCCGCATCTAGCAAATAATACTCCATTACAACCCATTTGTGATCAATGTTAAAAATACAGCGACAATCCAGATTTCGTCGTATTCCACCGCTGACCGTTGATGTAGCTGAAAAATTTCGAATATATTTCATTATAGACAACACTGCAGTCGGTACAACTGGACTAATAGCACCTAAAATAGTTTATCCAGAATTATGTAGCCCTTCCCCAACCCCACCCCCCAGACTAAGACTAAGCAGACTAAGAGACCACAAAATAAGCAATATTGCTCACCCCAATGGACGCCTTTCGTTCCTTTGGCGGGTCGCTGTGGTAGTGCATAGGATTGCAGTTGTTATTGAAGATGAGGTCCTCGTACCACAGCACTGAGTACTCGTCACCATCCAGGTCAGAACCTAAGCACAGGTAGAGACCACATTAAGGGGTACCATTGGAAACAAGCTGCATCCGGCCGTCTGTCAAAGCAGTGATGGCGAAGGTCCTTGCTTAATGACCCAATTAAACGGAGATCAGTGAGTGGAGGAATAGTTGCGACGCCGAAATGAGAAACTGAGAAATATTTTATACCTCAGGTAATGGAACCTCACAATACGTTTTTTCTCACGCTGTGACTGTGTTCACAACATACATCAGTCAAAGCCCGCAGAGTCCTGGCCTTGGCAGAGCCCTGACCTAACGCGCACGTAAACTAAGGCACGCTATCCGTCACAAGCGCAGAGAGCGACGGTTACATCCGTCTCCGCATAGCACAGTGTCAACAGGGAGCGCGCCAGGAAGGGTGCGTACCGGCCATCTCGTCGGGGTGTGGCCGCTCCCCCTTTTGAGGGAAGACAATGCAGTCGCGCACGTGATGCAACTGCGGCACATTCACCGCCTCCAGCTTCCGGATGTCACCCGGGTTCATGCACGGGTTCTTGGTCACGATCACGTCACCTGCGTATCCCACCGTGCATGGAATACTCAGTGACTTTAATGCAAAGTGCGGCTGAAAATTCAGGTGAAAAAAAAAACAATCTCATGCGTCAACCTTTCGGCTCCTCTGTGCGATGTAACGAAAATAGAATAGTCCTTTCATTCCAAGCCAATGAATAAAATGGATATACTCGCGGACAGCTTTTTGTGGCTATGCAGTGAAGCTACGAGGGCGACGCGCAAGGCTTTCCCATGCGCAGTCTTACCACGCTCTCACGAGAAAGAGAGATAGGCATTTCAGCTGGCGGCGAGTATAGTATGCTGTTTCGGCTCCAGATGCCGGTTCCTCAAGATTACCGCGATTAGCTGCGCACAAAGCACGGGTACCTCACCACTGTATATATCTATTGCGTATCCGGTGCTGTCAACATAGAAGCATCGATCCGTGCAAACCACGGATATCTCACAAGATATATCCGGGACATTTCTTGGACAACTGAGCATTAGTAAGTCCTAGCTTCGGCTTCAGATATGAGAATGCCGTAACCAGAGAAGGAGCTCGCAAGCGAGGCCAAAACAAGATAATTTCGTTCAGAATCGGCACACGAGAAAATTAGGCGTGCGTTCATGTATACAGACTACAATAACGTGGTAGTACCGTCGGAGAATTCTACTTTTAGATCCGACTACAAGAATCTATATTTCTGCGACAACAGCCCTCGAACACGCAGCACGTTTGCATATGCCTTCGAAGCATGTACTCGGGCACTTTATTCCCCTACCATTTCAACCACGGTCACATTAATGGATTCTTTCGAATAAAATATGAAAGGTGCTGCCTAAACGCACCGAGACATTGCTGCACTATGCTTGCTAGCACGAAAATAGGTTGCTGTGATACCTTCGAGGATGGTCGCAGGGTCGTTGACCTTGTACCGCAGCATGTCGTTCGAGTACTGGACAAACACCTGTCCGTACTCGAGCGTGCCGGTCTCGTCCAGCACGCCGAACATGGTGCGCCCGTAGTTCGGAGGAACCAGAATACGAGCCTTGGTCCTCAGTTCCTCTGCAAAAGGTGTATACATTATCCGGCGTGAAGAGGCAAGGGTTCGTCGTTCACACATGCTGTTGTAGACAAGTTCAGACAAGCTCCCTGAGGGCCATTCAATGCCTTACGAGCTGAAGTTCTTTGCCTCAGGAAACATTGATCTTTATGGGCAATCTTTGACTTGACCATAATCTTTGTCGTCAATTCGCTGAATGTTAAGCCGGTCATTTCGCTGCCGTATATGCGTTTGTGGGCTATTACAAGGCTCGTACGCGGGTCCAAAACATCTCTGCTGTTCACTGTGACACTGATTGAAGGCATTTAAGACCAGATACTACCTTCCAGAAATGTGTGGTTATGCTATATGCAAAGGGAACGACTGTAACGATTACCACAATAGGCTGGTTAATGCAAGCGACAGGTTCTCGATGGTGTCACCTATAGCATTTAATCTATTTTCCGTAACATTAACATTAGCCTCATAATAAGAACCTTATTTTTGCGCTAAACATCGCACAAAACTGACAAGGAGGATCCGGTGAAGAAATTGGAAATTTGAGATAACTTTGAAAGATCCCGGAAATTAGCGTAATTAATCGGCAAAAGGACGAAGTCAGGGCCAGGGTGCTGCTTCTCTACACTTCTTCCCCGACGACGAAATGAACAAAAGCGGTTAAGCTCATGTGTTTCACTCACTCAGGACCTTCTTGTTGACGGCGCGAACTAGAGCCCGAAAGAAGGGCTCGACTGTCAGGTCAATGCCCACGCCGGCCAGCTCCTTGTACGGGAGACGCCAGGCGCAGTAGGAACGGAGAACCTGCACAATTAGTAAGGCGCACAGTTTCGTTATCAGTTTACAAGCACCTTCCCACTTCATAGGTCGTTGACCCTGTCTCCAAAACCCTGAATCCATCCTTCAATGCGACTAAAATGGGATCGGATGTCAAACATGGGTTTCAGTAATTCGACAAAAATAGGATCAGCTGTCGTATATAGGGTTCAGTTATTCGTCTAGTATGGGATCGGCTGTCGTACATGAGCTTCAGTTATACGTAGAACAGTGCACTGACACCACACATGGCACAAAAGCTGCGAAGATGAAAAAAATTTCTCACATGCGCGGCCTCATGGGGATCCATCATGCTGTCGATGAAGGAATCGAGGATTTTGTTCTGCAGCATCAGGAACACCTCGGCCTTTATGCCGCTCTGCTCCAAGATGGTGACCATGGGTCGGTTCAGGTAAAGAACGCCTGTGAGGAGCACGGTAAATCATCACGGGCGTAAATATACTGTCGCGGCAGCACGCTCAAAATGTAACTCTGTTGCAGTAATCTATTCCTACAATTTGCAATGCATGTCACGGATTATCCTCACTAATGAATCAGCGACGTCCACCGCAGAAGGAAGGCGTGCCCTTTCACGCTTTGTAACATACTGTGGCTCAATGACTATGCCTTCTGTCTACTTGTGGTAGCGAGGAGCCAAGTACGGAACAGTGCACAAATGCCAAAATTTCAAGCTCTAAGTCCGCTGTGTAACTGCAACACTCAGAGGCAAATGTACATTGAAATTTTCGCGCAAATAAGCAGTCTTTCGTTGCTCTGCTCCAAGATGGTGATCATGTGTCGGTTCAGGTAAAGAACGCCTGCGAGGAGCACGGTAAATCATCATGGGCGTAAATATACTGTCGCGGCAGCACGCTCAAATGTAACTCTGTTGCAGTAATCTATTCTTACAATTTGCAATGCATGTCACGTATTATCCTCACTAATGAATCAGCGACATGCACCGCAGAAGGAAGGCGTGCCCTTTTATGCTTTGTATCATACTGTGGCTCGATGACTATGCTTTCTGTCTACTTGTGGTAGCGAGGAGCAATGTACAGAACAGTGCACGACTGCGAAAATTTCAAGCTCTAAGTCCGCTGTGTAAGTGCAACACTGAGAGGCAAATGTACATTTAAATTTTCGCACAAATAAGCAGTCTTTCGTCGCTATCCATTCATTTGGTATTCATTCCAGTGGGTAGAGAATAAGTACCCCTCCCGTATTCTGGCCTTTCAGTTATCAGGTTTATCTGACCCAGAGGAAAATTTCGTCTACAATCCTGCTTCACGTAAACTTTTCTCGATGACTGTTCGTGGCCACGTGAAAAAACGGCACTACACTTCAACAGAAATTGTGGGATACTCTGCACGACAATTCATTGTAAGCGTGGAACAGCACCCCGAACTATGGATCCCTGAAAATTCGCTAAGATGCTCATAAGGAGCCAAGCGCAAGCCCACTAGGACACAGCGTAACTGCAGTCGGATACAATTGAAGAACGAAGCGGCTTTCCCCCATAAAAGGACCCCCTTCCAGCCAATGGCATCAGCAGATTTCCATGACCCTGCTAGCGTGACATGCGGGAAGCGCCAGATGAAAAGAGATTGTCCACTCCCTCTTTGGTCGGGGACAGTCCCCTCCCTGCATTGTCACGCCGCTCCTTGCGTTGTCTAGCTAGCAGGGTCATGAGAGCCGGCCGTCGCCAATGGCTGGAAGGGAGTCCTTTAACTGAAAGGAAAAAGTCGATTCGCTCTTCAGTTGCATCCGACTATAGTGGACTGCGGGAGAGAGCACGGGAGAATTATGTGTCTCTGTGTCCAACTGCTTCTCTAAGCGCTTTCTGTCGATGGTCGCGGTCATAGGACATGAAGACAACGCACGCGGCTTGCTCGTCTTCAGCACGTATAGGTCGGAGTGGTCCGAGTGGAACTTGCGCATGCTCTCGCGGAAGACGATGCGGCAGCCGCTCAGCGTCGGGTCCAGCAACAGCATTCCCTTGCAGCCACCGTAGCGGATTTGTACAGCGCACGGCTCCTCACCCTCCTCTAGCTCCAAGGCGTGGTGGACCTGCGGAAGGGCGGACAATGAAGGCTTCTACGAACGGCTATGTACTTAGGTCACTCCATACATTATATTTTAACAAAAATAGGAAAAACCGCCAGGACCTTGTCTTATGCGGGAGCTGCGGGATTACAAGATAACCAGTTCCGTACCGGTACAAGCTTTCTCCTGGCGTTGTGCTCGTGTTTCACGTAATTAGGGTCACAATGGCCAGATCCGCTGGGTCATCATAACCACAAAGGACACATTGCCGAGAGCACCGTCCCTGGACTTTCTAAACGGCAAAGAGGCGAGTTTTAGTCAGGACATAGTAGTCACCACCGATGGTGACACTGCCTGCCGCAGAGGATGTCTCGTATACAGATATCGCTGCAAAAATACCGTCCTATGCATCACAGGTTTCTGTAGTTCATGGAGCAGAAACGTATCTCATGTATGGTGGATGACTAGACATTGGACTTGGGCAGCATTTGGACATTGATGACACGTCCACTCCTCACAATAGACAGGGTTTATGCTGGTGTATATGACAAAAATTCCAGGGTTTTCAAGGACTTTCGAAGCCCTCTGCGTGATTTTCAAGGACCACATTCGCAGTTAGAAATCCAAATAAGACAGATGTGCAGCGGTAGAAAGAGGCGTGAAATGATGAGAATTCACTGAAAAAGGGGATTGTCATTGGAGCCAATATTTTAACAAAGAAACTTGTCTTCGGATAAAACGATGGCAACAGCATATTTCCTTTTTCAACCCCTTCTCATCATTGTTTGTTACACGGATGACCACTTTCAGTTTGTTAGATGATGCAAACATTTATTCGCTAATGAAGCAAAGCAAACACTCAATCAGTCCTTAGGTGGCCCCAATTCGCTTCTCCTCAATTTTTATGTCTATGTCCAAGACCTCCTACTGCTTGCTCTTGGCAGTCTTCCTTAGGATGTCCGACTTCATGATGCAAGTCAGGCCACTGGTTGCCTCTGCTTTTTCTGCATACAATTCTGCTGAAGCTGTCAATTCTGCAACTACGGCTTCTAGTTTCTTTTTCCTCCTTCTGAGAGTTTCAATCTCTTCATCAATGCACCGTTTTTTCCGCTGTTTCGCATCTTCGCGCTCCTGCTTTTTATGTGTTTTCAAAAAGGCACGGTATTGGCTCTTTGGAGAAGTCACAGATGCTCTCAATTCCTTAGTGATGGGAAAATTGAAAATGCCACCTGCTACTTGTACAGCATCACAGCTAATCCGCTGTGAAATGCCCTGCGTCCATCACAAGTCCATGCTTCTTGCACGCATCCATCAAGTTTGACGACTGCGATGGCGCTGTCTGTGGTTCATTAGCTTGACATTCAGATATCGTCACGAAGCTCCTTACCATACAGCTACTCCCGGCGGCTTGCATGTGCTCTCTATGCTTTGCACTTTTTAGATGGCTTTCTAGTGCCGACTCCCCCATGGCAGTGATGTCGAAACACTTACAGCAAACTTTGCATTTTGCCTTGTGCGGATTTGACATGTCCGACGCAAGCCACTCTCGTTAGTCGTCGTTGTGCAGCCATGACCTCTGAAATTTGCATTTTCCGGGTATTGTTTCCACGCACGTTGACTGGCACACACTACGCTGCAGATGCACAAAATGTCACGATACCGCCGCACACGCACACCCAAGCACTACACGGGCAATAAATCTCGCGATACAACCGCGCATACACATATCAGCGCTACGCGCGCAGAAAATGTTACGATGGAACAGCACACGCGCGCATAAGCGTTACACGAGCTCAAGACGTGACGATACAACCGCACACGCAAGCGCTAAACGCGCACAAAATGTAACGCTTCGACCGCGCAACCACACACACAATGGCGGCCATTTATCTACTCAACTGGAAAGTGGATTAGATTATATTGGATCTTGGGGCTTCTAACCGGAGGACCTTACACTGAAGTCCTAGCCAACTTTTTTGGGACGCTACGACAGAGTCTGCCCCGCCGTGTCGTCACCACCACCCATCACTTGAGCCTATTCCAATTTTCAAGGCGGCGTTTAGTTGTTTCGACCGCTCTGGCCTTGGAAAAGGCTTCTTGCTCATTCACCTCGCTGTCGGTCGTTCCGCCCTCTGTCGGCTGACCTGAGTCGAAACCTAGCGCCTGCAGAAGGGTACATGTATTCGGTTGGCAGGGGTGGAGTGATCTACACAACAGAATAACATGCTCTATCGAATCCTCATCCTGCCCACACATTGTGCACATGATGTCCGCATTGATCTGGCCGGATACCGGGCTTGCCACTTCTTCGTGCGCAGCACCCCCGCTCGAGCCCCGAAGAGTAAACAGCCCCGAAGAGTAAACGGTAAACAAGCCAGCGTCACTGTGGCTAGACGTTCACGAGCGTCCGCTAGGCACGCGCTTACTTGACTGTACGAAACTTACACTCTATTTTTAACAATATCGCAGCGGGATTTCAGGTGGGTTGATATCTTATTATATACAATCACTTAATGTTTATTAAAAATAAAAATTTTTAAAATTCAAGGGTTTTCAAGCATCTTCAAAACTTCCATGTCCTTCAAGGCCTTGAAAACAGTCCTATCAAATTCCAGGGTTTTCAGGGGTTTCAAGGACCCGCACGAAATTATTTAGACATGCGATGGCCCCTCCTGTCGAAAAGAAGCGAAGCATTATCATGGGCGGCAGAGTTTTGGGATATTGTTCCTGTCAAGAAGTTGGATCGGATGAGATGGCTGTGGGAGGCGGGAGGCATGAAAAAAGGCTTCTGCTATTAACAAAAAAAAACTCGCAGGACTGTGCCCCCCCCCCCCCGTTAAGTGCAAAGTGAAACCATCGGTCAAGCTCTGTCTGCTTCCGTGACCTTCGGGATCCCGGCCGACGGACAGACACACTGCGGAGGATGACTACTTTGAAGTGCGGATTTGACTCGAGGTAGTTTTCTCTCTCTCCCTATCTCTGTCTCTCACACAGGACAGTTACCGGGTGTCCAAAGCGAATGTATGAGTGTTGGCAGCGGTGTGACAACAATGAATTTTTCAGAAAGCCCTGCCGCTACTTGGCATGCTGCCAATTTCTCTAGTCGATTCATGCCGAGGCATAGTAATTGCGCGGGAGCGTCTTGGCACCAGCGAAGTTCGTCGCTACCCGCGCGGGAGCAACTTAATTGGTGTGCGGGCAAAATCACCGCCGGCACCGCCACGCTTGTCTTGGTGACCTGAGCGACACATTAGCAAAGGTTGTAAGTTTAGACTGGTTGTCGATAAGGACGATAATATACATACCTTGCGCAGCAGGCCGTGCGATATTCGCCCTATGCCGTCGCTGAAGATGTACTCGCGATGGGAACCATCGCTGCTGCGGCCAGGGGCTGCGTGGCGGATGTCCGGTTCCACAGACGTGTTTTGGCTCGGGACCGTTAACAGACCCAACGACTGCGAAAAAGCCTGCATGCAGGAAAAGAGGTCTCCCGAATGGGCCATTTTGCCATAGCTGGCTGGCTATAATAATGGTGATACAGAATTCATGTTTGTGCAGCTGGGAGTTGTGAAATTTGTGAAACCTTTCGCAAATATAGAGAACATTAAAGAGTGGCTTCTCAGCAGTAGAAAGTGTGTAATGGAAACAACACCTCCATAATAGGCATTGGTACTCCGAAAGGAGGCTGATTTGCCTGGTTAGATCTCCGGACACAGTCCGTGCAGTGTCGTAATTATTTATGAACGCTAGTCTTACTTTCCATTCCCCCTCTGGAGCATTTTAACACTCCCACATTCGATTCGAAAACGCGCAAGGCATAACTTATGATGTGGATAATTTCACAGTCAGATATGAGTCACTGCACATGGCGCCTGATCCCTGCGGACCGCTGATCAATGAAGGGCTCACATAGCTACAATGCGATCCAAACATATATGGATTAACGCAATGCACCTGGCCATGAAAGTGTGATGAATGATGGTGAATGGCAGAGACACTTGGCTCAACCTTCTTGAAAACAAAAGCTCCGTTACTAAACGTGAAGAAGAGATTCCCTCACATACTTTCGTGCGATTTAGTCGCTTTTCCCGTCACCTCTCTCAACAAGAACGTGACTGGCCTCTGACCTGTCCAAGCCGTGCCATGAACTTGGGCACGCTGACGATGGTAGAGAGGTCGCCGATACCATCGCGTATCTGCTCCGCGGTGCGGCCCTGATTGTCGTGCGCGTAGAACCAGACGCCGTGGCTGCGTAACTGGCTCGTCGAGCAACCCAGGAACATGAACCGGCGGCCACCAATCTTCAGGCCGGACGACAGCGGAGGCTTGATCACCTACAGAAAACAAGCCCAAGGTAAAAGAGAGGAACTAAATGGACGGTTTACATTGTCATTTCAAGGAGCCCATCAAATGCATCATTTTCCTCAGTGTTCCTATCAAATATCTTCATGCAGTTTTGTGCCCTCCTCTGCACTTCAGCTACATGAATCCATACAGCAGCGGAACGAAAAAGCGACGGTGAAATCAAATTAAAATAGGCAAATAGAAGCTCATCAATGTGAGACTGAAATGTAGCACTACTGCCAATACAGATTTGTCGCATGGCATTCTGATTCCTTGTGCCCTTCAGTGCGAAAGGAAGTAGCCGCAATCCTCGGGTATCAGCGGTGTCTGTGCGTGTGAAGCCTTTCAGTAGCAAGTGTATTACCGGCTCACTAGGTGAGTGGACACGCCAGTCGCACTGTGAATAGGCGGCGCTGTTCACCTACAATTTGAGGCAGTTACATGCCTTTCCTTCTCTCAAAACCGGTGGCATGTTTAGAATGCCAATTTTGAGTAAAGGGAGGAACATAACTGGATCCCCGAGTAAGAGGACATCTCAACAGCGCTCTGAGCTACGTGGCGGTGGTGTACATGTGAAAAAAACAGTGCTTTCGCACAGTCTTTTGTGCTTAGCAATGCTAAACCGCCAGCCATTTTTTTCCTTGAGACTTCAGATACTGCATTTTTCCAAAAATTAAGCACGCTACGGCTACTTGTTCACAGGGCGATCATGAACCCCCCAACAGCGTACCGCGCTGAGAAAGTCGTCCTTGCAGGCACCCAGCGAAAAGGAGATGAGCTTGCAATCGTCGTCCCGCACGACGATGCGCAGGGCATAATCTGGGTCGCAGTGCTGAAGCAGGCGGCTCTTGCACACAAGTTGAGGGGGCATGTAGACGCGCCGAGTGGGCGTCAGGATCACCTTGCGCACCTTGACCATGTGGGATGGTAGCTCCTGGGCGATCACCGAGCCTGTGAAAACGTCGATGCGCTGCCGGTGCGCCCAATACCGGAAGTACAGGTGCTCCAGGGCACTGCGGAACCAGAACACCTGCGCGGTACCGCGCCACAAGGACACTGTTCTTGATATGCTGGATATATAGAAGCGTTGCACAAAGATCGGTAGGAAAAAGAGGCAATAGTGTTGATGTACATAAAGCATTGAAAGGAACTGTAGTCCGAGGAGAAATGAAAAAAAATTTAAAAACACGATTATGTTCAGGGTTCACCGGCACTTCTTATGTGTAAAGTGAATTTTTTTCCTCACTTTCCGCTTAAAATGACACCTTGAGATCAAGCTCCACAAAATTGCTTAGCTACACACCGTTCACTTATTTGTGTGCCCCTATTATCACACAGTTAGCATACTGCATTTCTGCATGCATTCTTTAACCGATCACATGTCTTAATACCGAGTTCCTTGTGTATCAAACTGAGCTCCTCGTTCAGTTCTGTAATATCGCACACTTGTAGCCACCTTAAAGCAGCGCAGTCTACACCATGTCATGCAGCTCTGCACGAACATCAGAGGTCTCCCAGGCGAACGCGTGGTGTTACGCTTAGACCTTTTGAATAAGCGCTCCCTGAACGTCCGTATGCACCGTACACTAGCACAGTGAAAGAGATAGAACGACCTATCCCCTCATTTGTTCGCAACCGTTCAAAGAGCAGCTATATTAATATCAGCGTGCACACATTCCTATGCTATTTATCCGACGATCAGGCACACAATAAAAAATTTCCGACAACGGTGGCTCCCATGCATGAAAGCAAGCGTTATCCACATTTTTTGCGATATTCTGGGAAGACACAGGAAACCAGACTTTGAATTTTCTAACGAAAATTCTCGTGAGCAAGCTTGGTCACGGCATGCAAAGTGCCGACAATAATGCAGACACGACATCTTTGGAAGGCTCAAGTGAAACTTTGCTAAGGAAGCAGCATGCCACTTTTCGATGCAGTCTCTGGTAGTCCCCACTTCCGCTACCATTGCCCTATATAGCCTGCAAGCCGCCGTGAAGGAATGAGGCGGAATGCTGATGCCAACAGTGCACTACACTTGTAACAACTTCATCGGGAAAGAAGCAGGTGCCTCTCAGGTGTTCATCTTGCGGAAACTCGAGGAGGAGTTCAGGAGAACAACCTGCCAGGCTATTTGTTTATGCATGTGGTTTACTGGGAAGCGCAAAAAACGGACGAGGGACGGAATAGGGGACACAAGCGCTCGTGAACGTGTTTCTGTGTCGCCTAATCCATCCCTAGTCCGTTTTTTGTGCTTCCCAGTAAACCGCATGGTGGAGGAGGTCCATCGCTTCTGGTCGGTCGCGCGTTCCCAAGAAAGAGGATATTGCACCGCATGGTGGAGGAGGTCCATCGCTTCTGGTCGGTCGCGCGTTCCCAAGAAAGAGGATATTGCAAACTTGAATGTAATTTCTTTCAATTTAATTTTATATTTCGTTACACTGGCTTCCTAACGTTGCCACTGGCCTAATTTTACCGTCACTATAAAAAAAAACAGGTTCCACTACTGCACACGAGCGCGTATAGTGTTGTCATGGGCACGAACTGAACATGCTCTGCTACATAAAACACATCTGTAGTTACACTCTTCAATTTAAAAAAAAAGCTAACAGAGGTTTAGCGCTTGTTTAACCTAGTGATACGAGCGAAAGAAATTGTTAAGCAAGGGTACATATGGTTTGGCCCTGGAGTCGGTCTGGTGCGCGTTATCCATGGCAAGACAGAGACCAAGCGCCAGCGAAGCAACTGTTTTTTGCAACATTTTGCTAGACACGTGGCAGAGCAGCGAAGAGGCCCGGAGCGAGCGCAGCTGTGGCGAATCCACAGCGAGTTACGTATTATGACGTTCCTTGCTACGCCTTCGTTGCGCCGGTTCGAGGTGAAACGCGCAGTAAACTTGACCTTGCGAGTTGTGGGAAGAGTCGAGCTTTCGCTCTAAGAAAACCACTGTTCTGCTGCTGCCTTCAGTACAGAATTCTGCAAAAGCTTACTTAACATAGTTCAGAAAACAAATCTTACTGAACGCCAGGCCAGGTGCGAGGCGAGCGGGCTGCGGACGTCAAGAGGGCCCTTAAGCTTTTGTTGTTAAAGCCAGCCTGAAAAACCGGGCTCTCACCTTTCCCTGGCTAAGCGAGAAATAGATCTCGAAGAGGGCTTCTTCCAGGGCACGGGGACACTCCTCGGCGCGCGCAGACAACTCGAGGAGCGTTTCCCGGCAGCTCTGAGCGTCCATCGCCAGCTCATCGGTGACCTGCAAAGGCGGTAATCCAGGTGTTGCTCGTCCGCGTTCGACAGTGCAGTTTTCAAGCGCCGTTCGAGTCGTACGCCCGCTTAATTCTACTTCGCTTCGGGAAGCTCCCTATTGAAACCCAAAATGACACCGTAGGTCCGCAAAAATGCGCGCATGGAATAGTGACGCAGTTTTATATTTACGCCAGGTCATGGCACAGCGCGATATGCCAAAACCGCCAACGCAGCAAATCCCCGAACGAAGGCCATCTTTATCCGTCAATAGCGTAGATCCGACCCATTGGAGTAACCCTTACTTTGGAAGCAATATGCATTCACTCGTGATAATCCTTATTGATTCTGCATTTAAAATGGTATAGTGTGGTATGGGGGGAACGTCCCGAAGCGACTTAGCCTATCAGGGACGTTGAAGTAGGCGACTCCAGAGTAATTCCGACCACCTGGGGATCTGTAACGACCAACGACAGCGCACACCGCACGGGCGCTTTTGCGTTTCGCCCCCACTAAAGCGTGGCAGCCGCGACCGGAATTGGAACCCCGGTCCTCCGGGTCAGTAGCCGAGCACCGTAACCACTGAGCACATGCGGCAGCTACGTTTAGAACGTACTTGACATTAATCTTGGAGGTCCTGTACATGTAAATTATGTGATGTACTTGATCCAATTCCAACGGGTATAGAGACACGCAAAGGGTGTCTTGTACTGTCTGTTTTGTATGTCTTTTAACTTATTCTACAGAAAACGAGAAGTTTGAAAGTGACAAGAACAAGAAATGTTCAAGAGGATCGAAGGTTTCACGCCGACGTCCTGGAACATTTCTAATTCTTCAGCTTTTGACCTTTGTTCTTGGGGTAGAGCTTACAAGAAATCCACGCAATGAGTTAAATCCCTACCTGAAAGCCCTCGGACCAGACGCTGAGCAAGGCGTACACGACGCCGAAGTCCTGCACGCTGGGCCTGGCCACTGCCTTCAACTCGCGCGCATGCAGCTCGCGCACCGGCGCGTAAAAAACCTGCGCGTTTTTGCGCGTGCGCAGGATCAGGTTGCAGAGAGGTGCCCAGTGGCGTGGTCCACTGAGCGTCAGGCGCATCATGCGACTTCTGCCCAGAACGTCGGAACCGCACTTGAAGGATCCTTCACCGAACTCGACGGCCCGGTCCCACGGGGTGGTGTCGGACAGGTCGAACTGCGACAGGAAAGGTGGTGGGTGAGCAAGCTGTAGTGCGGCTTATTTTGAGGCTGACACGAATCAATTTATTATTATTTCATGGATCAAGGAACAAACTCAGGTTACTGATGTTCTTGTTGAAATCAAGAAATCAAGAATAGCATTGCAGTCCATTGGCAGAGCACGTAATGCGAATGCACGATGACGGATGGTCACTTAAGGTAACAGAGTGGATTCTAAGAGAAGGCAAGTGTAGCAGTGCGAGACAGAGACTAATATGGGCGGATGAAATCAGGGAGTTTGCAGAGATAAGGTGATCGCCGCTGCAAAGAACAGGGTTAATTGGGGATAAGAGCAAAATCCTCTGTCCTATGCTGTCACAGTTACACTACTGCTGCTGCTGATGATGATGACTGACCTAAGTTCAGCGCCCATCATCTACACTAATGGCTGTATTAAGAAGGAGCTTCTAGAGCCACCACTGTCATAACTATATGTTTGTGTAGCAAAAAACAGTGAGGTCATGACTGTACTGCCACACTATCACTATGCCCTGTGAATGGGATAAGGATATATGGGCTCTTGCCCCGTCAAATTAAACTATTGGCATACCGGCGTAGTCGTTTTGGAATTTTTGTGTGGATTCCCATTCCCCGATGTCCGTTACTGCCTCTCGAGAAAGAAGGGGAGCGGGACATGGTTGAAAAAAAAAATTCAGATACCAGTAACTGGAAAACAAAGGCTAGGCGGTTAGAGTGAAAGTACACAAGGAGCAGAGGACGCAGAAGCGAAAGGATGTATGTCCACTCTTGGTAGTGGTCGTGAAGCTTTACACCGCGCTCTTTTAAGCAGCAGAAGTCCGGTGACGCCTAAAATACGTTTTACGCCCATTAACATCCCCTTCACCACAGCAGTCAGTGGTCCAGTTTTCTATACAGCTTTCCTTGCAGTCCTGCAATTTTGCGTGTTGCCCCACAGCTGCCATTCTACGCAGTGATGTAGAACTCTACGACTAAAGGAAACTGTAGCGGAAGGGGAAACCGTAAGAGTACAGGAGTGTGTTTGTCGGCAGGTTTTTTCTTTTAGTCCATTGGAAGCAATTAACGATATAGCGCTGCTCACCTGTGGCAGGTAGTCGCCCTCGCGGTTGCACTGGCTGGTGGCGCTGTTGCCAGCGCAAACCTTGTAAAGCAGCGGCGGGTGCAACAGCTGCAGGTAGACAATAGTGGATGTCGGCGACGTCTTGCGCAGAATGATGCGGCAGATGGTCGAGTACCGCACCAGCAGCCGGAACAGCGTGGAGCTACGCTTGCGGACATTCACGAAGTACAGGTACAACCCATTGGAACAGTGCTCAAAGTGCGCATTGCACTGCGTCACCTGGTGGAAGAGAAGGCATTCAGAAGAAGGGCCTAAACCGAATTATTCCGCTCCGACTGCGAAACTGCCGTACTTTTTAAGTATGCCTATCCATGTTGGTACAGTTTTGCACTTGCCAATTCATTCAGCGTGGCTAATACGTTCCAGGCCCTTGAAGAGCTTTATGTACTGTAAGCACAGTATATCAAACCCCTTCAGAGTCCTCTTTTAAGACTGAGGATACATTTCCTCATCATTTGCGATGTCATGCAACCTAGCCGCGTCACCCCAAATCGCTGCACCGTAAGAAAAATTGGACGACGAATTGCAGGTCGTTGATACAGAAAGGAGTACATAAAATTGGTTGTTTGAAATCATCCACGCAGTGTGAAGCACTCTCCCTTCCCCTCTCACTAGTGTTTCTAAATCTTTCTGGAGCCGCTCTTCGCAGAATTCAATCCCCACAACAATTTAGGCTGCGCGCCAAGCAAGCCAACTAGACATGTAAGGAACCAGATGAATGGATAAGGGGCCCATGTGCCAAAGTGCGTGACCACCAGGCCCGAAGCTCTGCTTTGCCATCACGTACCCAAAACCTGTCCAGGAAAAAAGGGTTAGATTTAATGTGCCTATGAGCTGCCACTGCCTTCCAGAAAAATGATGCATTGACAAGTCCTGACTACCCTTCTCATATCCCTCTTGCGACTGGGGCTCTCAGCATCATCGAAACTATTTGCCCAGCAGAAAAACACGCTGCTTTTAGGATACGACACTTTATGTCCTCACAGACTGCAATGCAGTTTATTCCCATGACCTTCCACCATGCAACCACCACTGCCATAACTCAAACTTCTGGACGGACGCCGTCAGAAAACACCCTACAGGAACATCATCTCACCTTAAAGCCTTCAGATGAGGTCAGCTCACTGTTGGGACAAGACGTCTTCGCAGATGAGCTTGTTCCATCTGAAGGGGAGCTAGACTTGAACGCTCTTCCCTTCTTTCCCCGCTTCACAGACATTGATTTGCCGGAGAGGGAGGACGAAGACTTGGCAGACGAGAGTGGCGATGGAGGAGGCGGCATGGTGTAGGTGCTGTCAAAGTGCGCCACAAAAGTGTTGTACCCGAGGAAGCAGCCGAGGGCGAACGCGTTTACGGGTACGTCCTTGTGCTCCGTGGCTATCTGGGTGCTGTACGGGTCGCAGGACTCCTCGAGCTCCTCGGATGCGAGCCACCATTCTGGCGGGCCGGACTTGCCCGCAGCCGCGCCGTTATTAGAGGCGTTCTGGCATTGGTCGCACCTGCGGAAGTGAATGTAAAATTGACGCGCGGAACCAAGAGCTGGTACAAGCTTAAGAAGCCATATGTTCGAACACAAATGGCGGTACTCTCACCACCCTAGCCACCTCAATATGGCGGCTATGAGCCCGCAGAAACCGATAGTTCATTAATTGCACCAGGCAAGAAATTTTGAATTGAAATGTCTGCATAAACACGCCCCCCCCCCTGATTTCTGAGACTGAATAGACGGAGTTGCCGATAATAATTTGCGCAGTAAGTTGTTTATGAAGCTCTACACCTCTTCCTCTCGATCACCATATTCTGAGCAGTGCTTCACAATTCATCTGCATTGCTCAAAAGGCACTGCAGTCACCTTAGTTCCAGTGCGCACAAATCTGCAAACCTCCGAATTTTGGACCCATGTCAGCGCATATGAGGAGTTTCTCAACTTACGCGACAGTAGAGGCCTGACAATATGATTGTTGAGGCCGACCGAAGACTGGCTAAGGGGAAAGCCAGAAGTACTTGTCGCGCACTCACCACTTAAGTACGATATGCATGAACGAGTCCTTGGGTGACCGCTCCAGTTGCAGCGTCACGTTTGCCGTCCAAGTGGGGCTCTCGTAGACTGCGACCTCGCCACAGTCTCCGGCCACCACTTGGCCCACGGCGCACTGCAGACCGAGAAGCCGCCGAAGCTGAGACGCTGTCGGCGTGCCCCAGCCGGAGTCCAGACAATGGACGCGCAGCGCCATCTCCCGGCAGTTGTCCTCCCGGTCGCGAGCGCAAAACGCGGTCGTCGGTGCCATCGGCCCCGGAAGAAACGGCTTTGCAGGAGGCTCCATAGTGGCAGGTGACTATTGTGCCATTTCAAACTCGCCGACTGGCTTCTGAGTTGAGTTCAACTATGTCTTCTGCTTGAGCGGTCACACCAGAAGACGGACGGGTGGACCTGGAGCTGCTCGCTGTCTTGGCCTTTGGTGCGAGCTGCGAAGAGGCTTTGCATAAGTAATTAGGGCTGAATACAGCAGCTGCATTATGGGCATGAGTGACAGCATCCCTGATGTTGGGCACCACGACTTCATTCTTGCATAAAAACTGTGATTGCAGTTAACACACACCCGCCGCTGTGGCTCAGTGGTTAGCGCACTCGGCTACTGATCCGGAGTTCCTGGGTTCGAACCCGACCGCGGCGGCTGCGTTTTTATGGAGGCAAAACGCTAAGGCGCCCGTCTGCTGTGCGATGTCAGTGCACGTTAAAAATAATAATAATAATTGGTTTTTGGGGGAAAGGAAATGGCGCAGTATCTGTCTCATATATCGTTGGACACCTGAACCGCGCCGTAAGGGAAGGGATAAAGGAGGGAGTGAAAGAAGAAAGGAAGAAGAGGTGCCGTAGTGGAGGGCTCCGGAATAATTTCGACCACCTGGGGATCTTTAACGTGCACTGCCGCCGCTGCGTTTTTATGGAGGAAAAACGCTAACGCGCCCGTGTGCTGTGCGATGTCAGTGCACGTTAAAGATCCCCAGGTGGCGGCGGCTGCGTTTTTATGGAGGAAGAACGCTAACGCGCCCATGTGCTGTGCGATGTCAGTGCACGTTCAAGATCCCCAGGTGGTCGAAATTATTCCGGAGCCCTCCACTACGGCACCTCTTTCCTGTTTTCTTATTTCACTCCCTCCTTTATCCCTTCCCTTACGGCGCGGTTCAGGTGTCGAACGATATATGAGACATACTGCGCCATTTCCTTTCCTCAAAGACCGATTATTATATTGTTAACACACCGATACCACATACTGACACATTAAGCACCGCATCCTTCTAGTCTTGTTCGGAATCGCAGAGGGGTCTAGCCAATTGACGAACAACGAACATCTCGCAAAACGCCCTATATGACTTCTGCAAAAACCAGAGGGTATCGGGATTCTTGCACCAGAAAGTTGGGCAATCGGCGCGTCGGATGAGGGTTCTTTTCTTCCAAGTAGTCTCCATCGATCAGGGAGGTGACCTACCAAGGTCTAAGGCCTACGTAGACTGCGAAACGGCATCGGAGCGTAGTGCTTCGGATGAACGACTGCCACGTGGGGCACTGCTATGTCTAGGTGGCCTAAGCAAGGCACCGTAGCGGAACGCTTCCGAAGGATGACGAACACGCGGGGCAGCATGTTTAGGTGGTATAGGTCGATTACAGGCCGGCACCTTAGCGGAGTGCTTTCGATGAAAGATTACCGTACAGGGCAACATCATGCCTAGGTCGATTACGGGCCTGCACCGAAGCGAAGTGCTTCGGGTGAATAACGAACACATGGGCACCTCGGCATCGCATCGGTATGCTTAGAATGAATTGAAAACACGAGCAGCCCCACTCGCCAATGGTTGCCCAGGGCCGACAACGGCGCCACACCGCCGCGGAAAGCTTCGGATGAATGAAAAGCTTGTAGGCCAGAAATACGTAAAGGGGCAATAGGTCTATTATGGGCCAGCACCGTCCTTCCGATGAAGGACGAGCGCGTTGAGAATCGCAAGGACTTAGTTGATTACGGCTCTTCATCGCAATGGAGTGGTTCGGAACAACAGCTACGTAGCGCATAGTCAGTGAGCGCCGAAATTATAGCTTGAGACCATTTTCCCACTTTTGTCTGCATTGGCATGAGCCCGAGCAACGAACCGGAGATCTTGTCATCGAGCAGGGCGCCGCTAAATTCTAACAAGCCTTGCGGTTGGACTACCTCTCCTGCCTGGCGCTGCTTCCATTGCTATAGTTTCAAAAGGGCAAGGATTCATGAAGGCTCAGATTAGCATTTGTTCACACTCTTTGCAGCACAAAAAATTTGGCCGAGGATTTGCTTAGCTAATCCAGGATATACAAAGCTGTTCATTAGCGTTGCCACTGACATCGAAGTCTACGTTGATTTTGAGGAAAGGAAAGGCGCATAGCTGGCTCTATGGGTCAGTGGACACCTCATTCGCGCTTTGAGGTACGCGGCGGTGGTTAGAGAGATGTGGACTGCAATAATTAGCGCTGACAACGTTGTGGCAGACACGCGGCACTGCAGCAATAGGCCGCAGCGTTCATTGGCTGAACAACCTCCCGCGATCAACCAATAACTGCCACCTGGCAGGGTGGGCCATGCCAACGTACATTCCAATAAATAAAATTGTAGAGCTATGCTTACGGGTTTCAGCGGAAGCCGACTGCCCCTCCCCCACCCCCCGCATACGAATTCTTTCAACACTCTCTTTCTCCCGATAGATATGGCCGCGTGGTCGACCAACAGCGCCGGCATATCGGTCGAAGTAGTTCAGTAGTTCCGTCTTCGCCACCGCTAACGGTGTGTTCTTGTTCAGCTCGATATCACGATGCTTTCGACTTTCCCGTCGGAATGTAAATATTCACTTCTGCCGGCATGGCGAATATCCGAACACCCCACAGCACACACCTTTCGCAATATCCGACGTGGACTACCACGCACCTCGTTAACGCGGCATTCGAATGCGGGCACGTGCGCACGGCTGCGTATTTTGAGGAAAGTGCACAGTAACTTTCTCGTATTGCTGTGCAGGACTTAGCAGCCCTAGCTGGAATTGCGAGGAGGACAAGGAGGAAAGGAAAGACGCAGTATGGAGCCGCAGGGGCGTGCGTAGGCAGGAATGTGAAATTGAATGAAGAAAGATAAAAAGACATGCCCCGGCTTGCCGAGCTTGCTCGCGGAGCCCTCCATTACGCCACCTCTCTCTCAGTTGTTTCACTCACTCCTTTATCGATGCCTGACTGACACATGTTCTGAGCACTGCAAGCATAGGTTGTTCTCCATATATACGTTTTGCCAATGTCAGTATTACAAGTGGCAATTTATACTGCACGTTGAAGTACCCCGCGAGGTCTGAATTATCAGGAGCCCTCTGCTAAGGCACCTCTCTCTCTTCTTTCACTCTCTACTTTCTCCCTTTCCCCATTGCAGGGTTGAGGTGTTCACCGATATGTCAGAGATTTAACCTACCTTTCCTTCCCCCCGCAATTTTTCTTTCTTTCCATCCCGCGTCCTAGAACTCAGCAGCGGCACACTGTAACCACTATGAAAATGAAAATTGCTTTTGGGGAAAGGAAATGGCGCAGTATACGTCTCACATACCGGTGGACACCTGAACTGCGCCCTAAGGGAAGAGATAAAGGAGAGAGTGAAAGAAGAAAGGAAGAAAGAGGTGCAGTAGTGGAAGGCTGCGGTATAATTTCGACCACCTGGGGATCTTAAACGTACACTGACATCGCAAAGCTCACGGGCGCCTAAGCGTTTCGATGGAGGCGAAACGCTATGGCGATGTCAGTGCACTATCCCTGCCCCGGATTAGGGGCGTAAGGTTTAATAGTTTTCTTCATAACTAATAAGCCACAGCAGCAGATGGGTTTTGATATCACGTGCGCAGCTGCACCAGCATCAAAGCACAGGCAGCAGCATCGAAGAAAATCTCGTGGACAGCTCGTTTGGGAGCACGTTGCTAGAGCACACCGCAGGGTAAACGGACGGGAGGCCGCCCGCGTCCAGTACCTTTTAAAGCTCTAGCTTTTAAAGCGAAGAGTCATGGACCTAACCGACGATCACGCGACCACTCCTTGCCCATAGCCGGCGACTCGCGCTAGCTTGGTCCTAATCACTCGGGGCAACAAAAGAAGTCACAAAAATGGCTATAAACAACGACAAATGCGTCCCATAATAATATATGGTATTTTGGGGAAAGGAAATGGCGCAGTATCTGTCTCATATATCGGCGGACACCTGAGCCGAGGGAAGGGATAAAGGAGGGAGTGAAATAAGAGGTGCCGTAGTGGAGGGCTCCGGAATAATTTCGACCACCTGGGGATCTTTAACGTGCACTGACATCGCACAGCACATGGGCGCCTTAGCGTTTTTCCTCCATAAAAACGCAGCCGCCACGATCTGGTTCGAACACGGGAACTCCGGATCAGTAGCCGAGCGCTCTAACCACTGAGCCACCACAGCGGGTACAAACGCGTCCCAAGATAACCTGCTGTGACTGGACGACGCAGCGTTCTGCGTTCCTGTGCAGTACCAACCGCAGCAGTAATGATAGAGCTACCACAGGCGAAGTGGCACATAAGACTCGTTGTGGAAGGGTCATAGATGCAGCCGATGCAGAGCGTCATGCTCGGAACGCTGCACGTAAGTGGGAAACGGGAGCCACAAACGTGCTGCGTGTCTAACAGAAGACGAACGCTGTCGGGACGCTGCAATGCATCTCGAAGTCCTACTGGCCTCACGTTTTCTGGTGGCATATTTTAAAGAAAACTGTGCGGTCATTGCAGCTGGCGCGAGCAGTCTTCCACGCAAGACTAAATAGGCATTCGCGATAAAGGGCGCCGCTGTCGCGGAGCAAAAATTACTCACCTTAGGCAAAACAAAGATCCCTCGTTGAACTCAAGCTTCTTTAAGAGCAAAATAACGCAAGGCTGGCCACCCGGCGCCGGTCGTGACAGGGCCTTAGAGCAGCCAGGAAGGCTTGAGCACAGGACCATCCAGAGAACAAGCGATAGGCCTAGCGGCCGCAATCCGCCAGCTGCCGTGACACAACGTGCGAGCGTTCTTGGCAGCAGCCGTTCTACGTGTGTATGAAAATGTTGATGATGATGATTATGATGTCATACGAGTTTATATGTCATTGTTGTTAGCCTATCAAAGGATGGCACATGCCCACACTGGGGGATCGGCCGAGAATCGGGTGGCTGTTCGCCTGCACTCAGTTATTAAAAACGAAAAGCACGCGGCAATGCAACACCGGTGGATTCTACCTCCTGAGCAGAGAAAGGACAAGAGTTTTGATTTCGAAATAAATAAATAATAATACTAATAATAATAATGTGCGGGATTAAAAAGAATTATTAAGTCAAAATGTAATGATTTGTAGAAAAGAAAATTTTGTTACACATAGCAAGGCATACGGTCCTTGCCGATGGTACGTGGTCCTGAATCGAGCCATAAGGGAAGGAATAAAGGAGGGAGAGCAGCGATGAAGCCACTCACTCCTTCACGGTTGCCATGGTAACGGCGCATGAGCACAATTGGCCTCTCCCATGTAACATGGTATCCGCGCATACGCACAACTTTCCCCTCGCGTGTACCACGAAATGCTCGACTGGTAGCCTAGTGTAGCTCCCGCTACAAAATATTTAGGACACACAGGTCCTTGAGCCCCTGCACGGCCTCACTGCACTCAAACGTTCATGTCCCGTATAACAAGTGGCAATTTATAGTGCACATTAAAGTACCCCGCCAGGTCTGAATTATCAGGCAGCCTCTGCTACGGCACCTCTCTCTTCCTTCTTTCACTCTTTATATACTTTCTGCCGTTCCCCACGGCAGGGTTGAGGTGTTCACCACAGGGTTGAGGTGTTCACCGAGATGGTACACTATCCTTTCAAAAAACAAAATTTTCTTTTCATCCCCCATCCTAAAGCTTAGCAGCGGAACACCCCTAACCACTATGAAAATGAAATTGGTTTTTGGGGAAAAGAAATGGTGCAGTATCTGTCTCACATATTGGCAGACACCTGAACCACACCTTCAGAGAAGGGATAAAGGAGGGAGTGAAAGAAGAAAGGAAGAAAGAGGTTTCCTGATAGCCGTGCACTGTGACACCTGCATCAAAGTACAAGCAGCAGGCATCGAAGTCTCGGGAGCTCATTGCTGCAGCATGCCATGGGGCAAACGGAAGGAAGGCCACGCCGCGTCCAAAACGTTTGAAAGTGCTATCTGTTAAACAGAGCCATGGACTTCACCTATGATCACGCGACCACTCCTTGCACGTAGCCGGCGCCTTGCGCTAGCTTCGTCACAATCACTTGGGGCGTGCAGTGGCAACAAGACAGCGCTAAAGACAACGCCACATGCTACAGCAACCAAAGCCCATGATCAGATATGGGAACCTTCAAGTGTTTAATGCACTTGCAACCAAAGTTCCCATTGTTACTCTCACTGATGGCAGCATCATGTGCAGTTTGGTTTGAATCTGTCGTTACAGCATGCTGCATTGCCTAACATTTACGTCCACCACGCAGTAATGTGCAGGAGCGCTATATGCACTGTTGACATGTGCAGAACCCAAAGTAGACACTGGACCAAGCACAATGTTCATGTTCCGAAATGAGATGCTGTAAACAAGTAATTTTCCTCAAGCTTAATATTTCACAAAATCAGGTAAAGTCCTGAGGAATAAATTTTGGAAAGGAATTAATTTTGGAAAGGATAAGTGACAAGCTCCTTAGCGCTCTTTTTAACCACATTATTCAGGGGAGCAATTTTTTGCAATGTGCTGTTTATATGAGTCGTGACAAAACGAGCAAATTAGGTCTTCACAAAAATTCAATTCAAAAGTCGTTTCACATAAACTTGGATGAAGCAACCTGTATCTAATGGTGCTAAGTAATGTCTGCTCTTAATGATACTGATGGGTAAAGCTTCAGTGTGCCCACACACGCTCTCAGCAAAGACAAGAGCCAGAATTTTTGCAAACTATTTTTATTCCCAATGCATGCCAAATGGCTGAGGCTTAAGCAATGAGAGGCTGTGAGAGATGCCCACGGGAGACAAACCATCCTCCACACCACCGTAATATTCAGTCAGCACAGATTCATGAAGGTCTCTTCAAGGAACAGCCAGTCTCTTAACTGAACAAACCATCAACACCACTATATGATAAAAGGGGAAAATATTTTACATAACGAATGCTTGTAGAAGACTATCTTTCATGACTAACAAAAATATTGGTGTGCTCATAAAGCGCATAAAATATCACTAACACAACACAAAATGTTTGTTTGGAGTCCATTTAGCTAATGTTCATGTCAGTGGCATGCAGCATAAGACCAAAGCTGTCGCCACTCGTGTATGTGGCATTCGTAGTTGCATATGACAGCCATAAGGTACCCCATCAGTAAAAACTTCACAGCTCACTCTTTCAAAACTCCTTGCAAGGCTGGAAACCTTCCTCACAACCAATTCTTTCCCTGTCCCCTATTCCCAAGCCTGTGTTACCAAAGCTAGGACTCCTTGTCGGCTGAAGGCACTTCGAGCACGCGTAGAGAGTCCGTCAGCCTTGCTACCCGCTCCCCTTCAACAACATCCTCTATGATCCACGCTGGGTATCCCTCCTGCTGCTCAATTTCTTTGCACGATCCTTCGGCATTCTCCTTTGGAAGGCACATCAGCAGTCCACATGAGAAAGGAAAACAGGAAACTTGTAACTCACTAACGCCATAAATTTTACGAGTGCAACCTATGAAATAAACTTGAAATGAAATTGCTGCTGTTTTACCGCAATTCCTGTATTGCCGCAAAATTGCTGCAATTCCTGTGTTATGACTATATATTTTTCATGCACTCCTCTCCACTAATGCCCCCAGAGGCCTTGAAGGTATTGAAATAAATAAATAAATAAATAAATAAATAAAATAAATAAATTCCATATGCTAATATATTGGCAAGAGATTTTGAGAAAACACCCCAAATGATGCTTTAACTTGTTCATTGCATCTTGGGTGTCCGGTGGGTGATCCAAGATACTAAGTCACGCGATGAATCCGTCGCTATGCTCTGATTTATCAAAGAGCGTGTGGAAAGGACACACGCCATGTCGCTGTTGCCATTTATTGCCGTTTCCAGGAAGTTCGCATTGCTAAGTAAAAAAAAATTTTTGGCTACAGTTGTACTAAGGGCAGCGTTATCTGTGTGAAGACAAGAAATTTTCTCTATGTGAAGCCTCGACAAGTGCCAGAGACCTCCCTACTCCACCCTCCACAAGAACCACGCATCCATCACCAACCCGTTGCCTGCCTCCACACACCAGAAGCCCATGCAGCAGCAGAGCAAAAAGAGCAACAGTAAAATCAAATCCAAAGAGACAGTGGGAAAGTCAGCTGCCCTCCAGAAGCATCCCCAACCGGCCACAGCCTCACCATGCCCCACTAGCTAGGGGGCCGCCAACATAGACACCCTCTAGAAAAATTCTGTTGCACTCGGCTTTAAGTAAAAGCATTCATTAAAGTAAAAACATCAAAGTAATCACTGAGCGAAAATCCAACTGCAATTACAGCGTTCTCGCATCAGGTTTCATGATTGTCCTGTCAATTTTGTTTACTTTTCTCCTGGTACTACTCAGAGCAAAGCATCTGAATTACATTTAAAAAATCTGAAAAGAGTTTCACCCAAAAGGAGACAACAACATATCTTTCCAAGGAACAACTGGGGATTTCCGACAGGAACACCATCACTTTCATGTAACTCTAAACTCTGCATACATTTTAGCACTTCCTGACGGTGAAAGTTTGAAAAATTGTGTTGTATCTATTTTCAAGAAGCTGTGAAAGACATGAGAAGGAAATCCTACAATAGAGAAAAAAAAATTCGACTGATTGTCAGTCAGTGGCTCAACAGAGGTCTCGGCCGAATGCCCGTGCGTTAGTTTGAAGGAGGTCCCCGTGGCGGCCAGCAGGGCAGGAAATTGGCTCTGATGGGCAGCGTGTGGATCACAAACCGCACTGAGCGTTGCTGCATCTGCACCAAGTTCTGGGTGTGGCCGAGCATACCGAAGCCTGTCACGCCTGTAGCACCGTGGCAGCCATGCTTGTGCATCAGCCGAGCTCCTGGAACAACAAAGGCAAAAAATTTGTTTTAACACAGTTTCTGCACAAGCAGGAGCGAAGTGAAAGTCAATGCTCACTTGGTCACAAAATACACAACTGATGAATAGTCGTACAATGCCTCTCATTTCATGATATAAAAGGAAAGAAATGTAGCTGGTCTGATAAAGACCTGCTTTGATCAAAATGAAAAGTTTTCCTCGTCAAAAGTCTGCAATTTTGTGGTAGCCTTCTTGCATGCAGACAGTGAAGTACTAGTAAGTGGAACACACATACTTGCACTTGCAAAATGTGAGACTGCACAGATACTACCAGCATACCCTGTAAGGTGGTAGTAACTCAATTACTGCAGTCTTTAATGTTGGTCGCCAGGTTATCACTGTCCCCCTTCCCATGGGCTGCTAACAAGCTAAGATATTTCCATGTAATAAACGAGGAAGCAAAAACCAGATGGGCAAAATACAGTACTTCCCAGCCCCACCACCTTCTCAAGGCTAGTGTTTTCCAATCTAATCTAACCTGTATCTTTGTTTGTACTATCCAGACACGACTTTATTTATTTCCTTTTTTCTTTTCCTTATTTGTTGGCATAACACTGGAGTGAACGGCTGTGGTAGTAAAGAGACAGCCACAAGGATTGGATGCTTCACAACAAAAAACAAACAACTGGTGGTGGGGGAAGCCTCAGGCCCTTAACCAATATTTCAACAAGACGACTTTCCTTTTCTCCCACCTCTTGCCTAGCTGCGACAGCATCACTCTTCTTGCGTTCATCTTTTCACAACTTATCTTCTTCACTTCTGCCTTTTTAATCCTTCTCCCTGCTTGCCCATCCCTTCTTTTTCTCCAAATGAACTCCACAATTTCTTTGTGCATTTTCATGTCATGATGTCCTTTGCTCACGCATATTTTGCAGAATCTACCATGTGCAGCAACATCTCCTAAAGTGCGTGATCAAATTCTTGGAGCTTCTTTTTATTTGTTTGCACTAATGTCCTGCACTTTTCGTTTTCAATGCTATATCATATCCCATCTCATTATTTATGTTACGATTACTGTAGTGGAAGCTGTCTTCATCATGGGACACGAATTTATTATTGTTGCCCTGACCACTGCGCTGTACTTCAATTATCAACTATTTTGTTGTCACCTTCTTAAAGCATTGCTCACAGTTTGTATGCACTTTAGTATCTGTCCACTCTCTTTCTGTGAGTGCACATGTTTCACCTCTACAATACCTCAGGAAGGCATTGCAGAGACTGCCGTAAATAAGCACATAAGCAAATAGGCAACAAAAAAAACTGCAGACACGAACAAATCAGCACCAACCATTGAGATTGAGACGTGCCATGGAGTCTATTGCATGGAGGTAGACCCTGCGTACATCTTCTTCACTGATGCCAGCCTTGCCCAGCTAAGCATGGCGCTCCGGCTTCTCCAGCCACTGGTGAGCGTTCACTGCCACCGGGGTGCCAAGGGGCTTGGTCAGTACCAGCACGTCTCCAGGCTGTGCATTGTCTGGCCTGTAAAGGGAGCATAACATTTAGCAATTAGGTTAAATGGCCAGGCTGATGAACATTCCAGTTTTTGTCTAGGGCCTTTCCTGTTGTTCTGAAATAGCTTGCCTTTAATGACGCAGTGACTACTTCTGTAGCAAACCTTCTAAAAGGATAACGTTGAGACAGGCATAGCATTACTATTGCTGTCATTCTTTGCTCTGGGGGAAGGCATATGTTCAAAGGTTTTTGCTGCAATTCTTTTTCTGTTTACATTATATTGCCATTTTCAAAATTTCACTGTCTACGCGACTGACCTGCTGGGCCTTTGCTACAAGTACTCTACTTGCAAAACGCATCAGCGTTGACTTAGTGGAGTGCAAAATAGTATCAGAACATCTTTGGTGGGTGCGGGATAGCACTTGATATAATGACGACAATTCCAATAAGACATGGTTTGAACTTGTGCAAAAGTGAATTGTATAGTACAGTGAAAGCTCGTTAATAAGAACTCGACGGGGACGACGACAGTTCAAATTGACTGAAGTTCGAACAAACAAAAGTGAACAGAATATGCATTTGGGAAGCAGTCGGGTAGCGAGATTAGCCATATCATTGTCCGAAAGTATTCCTTCATCACCTCCTACCTTTTATCTGAAGGCCTTTTTTCACCTTCAAAACTGAAGAGGCGCGTAGCATTCAGTGCATCCAAACTACCACAGCGGAGGGCCCCACTGAAGTTGCAAAAGGCATACAACCACCACTGAGCATGGTCAAAAGAACTACCGTCTCACGTCTGGCGCTTTTTGACCAAACCATATAGTGCAACCTCTGTGACTTGCAAATTCACACTTGTGAGTCGCGAGGTTGCGTAAGCATTGAAGTCGACAAGCAAAGGTAAACCGAGCGGCCACACGTATATTGCCCGATTTTGCAGCCTCCCCTGGCTCAAGGCGCACACTGCCAAACCAATGAGTGTGCTTTTTGGTGATATCCTGCTTCGATAATGCTCTGGCATTGACTTCATGCATGGTTCCAACCTTCTCTTCAAGCATTTTGGCACAGTAATTACTGAAAACGGAAGACAATTCTAAATGCGGTACACCGTGTAGGTTGACTGCTCCGGCCGCAACCAATCACATGCAAAGGGCACTGAAAAACCGAGACAAATACACACAGCAAACATCAGCCAAGCTCCAACTCATTCGTTTGGCACACGTCGTCGTTTCGCGCACGACCGCATGGTTTCGGATTTGGAGTGCTGGAGACACTGCGACATGTCTGATTCACTGTAAGCATCTCGTCGCTGGCCATGTGATCGATTTCTCAACAGCAAAACCCAACACAGCAAGCTACTGAAGCATTCGAGACCAACACATACAAGCAAGCCGGCTCAGAGGTCATGCAGTTAGTTGCTACCACTAGCACAGAGAGAAACCCCTCCCCCGTTTACCCAGCCTCTCACGCCATTTTAACCCTGCCCACTTCTCCAGAGGTGGTGAAGCCTAGTGGGAATGTTTCTTGGTTCACCGCGTCCCCCGCCCTCCAGGCGCGGTGGTGGTTGTTCGAATTAACAAATTAATGGGCTTTGTTTCACACAGACCCAGTGGAGCATGGCCAGACCCAGTCGTACAGTTCGAATTATCCAGAAATTCAAATTATGAGCTTTGGCTGTACAGTCAGGTATTTCCACGGGCAAACTACATCATCAGTGTGGTGATTATTTGGGTATTAAGTAAGGTTTATCTGAACTTTGAAAACGACGCTCATGCTGGAAAAATTCATCATAGTACCCAACAGACAGAGCCTCAAATGCTCACATTTTGCATTTCATAAATGCTAACACAGACAAAAATAGCATGGAAAACTTAATTCATTGGAAAAAGAAAAAAAAAAGAGAAACGATTACTGCACTCACGAGATGATTTCAGACTCTGCAGACTGATGATGCCACACCACCAATCATAGGCCAAGGATTGAGCATAGTCTGCCCTCCTGTGACCCTTGTGCCTGCTTGTTCAGCCAAGTCCTGTGGAGAAACAAATGCCATTTAAGCTATTTGCACCATGCTTATCACTTCAGTACTGGGGCATGAACTCAGGCAGTGAAAAGAGTTAAAAGCTGAAACACTTGAACAGCTGCTCTCTGACATGGACATCTCTTGTAGATCTTCTCTCAAGTTATCTCTTCACCATGCTAAGCGCACGAACTTGAAAAAGAAATCTGAGACTGCATTCAAATTTTGAGAGCTCACACAACTAGTGCCCTCACACTCACATTAGCTCTGATAGGCAGCCATGGCCTACACACACCTCAAAACATTGATGCAAACATCTTAGGCTTTACTGCAGCAGGGCCGATCCTACCTTGACTCCCCCTGATGAGAAGAGGCACGACAATGTCCCTCTGCTTTTCAGTGAGCTTAGTGCTGACAGCCATTACCATCAGCACGTTATCGCAGCGGGTCATGCCAAGTGCATAAAGATCAGACAGCACATTGGCACACGCTATCTTGCCCTGCAACAAACAAAAACAATGAATAAGAAAACATCCTGTACACATGGTGCCAGCAAAGGACACCAACATGAGGCCTGTCACCTATTTGATTCATTATTGTGTAACAACGAAGATGTGTCAACGCAGTAGCGGCAGTGCTATCGCTGAGCACGCGCTGCTGGCTGGCTCTAGAACAACCGCCGACGTAAGGTAACAAACGCTGCTATCGTATTGACACATCGTTACAATCAGATTTATTTACACGCTTATAGAAAGTATAATTATAGTGTGGTTTTGAGCCCAATAAGACTGCTCAATAAGTGACCTGTTATCCAGACTAGCCAATAAGTGAACAAACTTAGCACTTAGAAACTCAGATTATAGAAAAAGTTTGGTGATACTCTTACAGCTACAAGAATATATATTTAATGCTGCTTTGTTTCGTTTTATCGCCTGGTATTAAAACTACAGACACATAACTTTCTGCAAAAAATAACACTTAGTATTTTTTGTACAGTCGACTGAAGTGACAGCAGAGCACTGTGATGTTGAAGTTTGAGTATACAATCTGCCACCAGGTTACTAAATGCAGGTAAGCATTTTTTTACAATGTTGAACACTTACAGCTATGTAGGGGTCTTCAACAGATGGATAGAAGTAATCAATAGTTTGAACCAGAGAATAACCAGAATCTCCAAGGGGCACAACACTGGAATCCATGCCAATGTCTGAATGGAAAAAAATATGTATATTAGTCAGGTTGTTATGGGCAGCTTCTTGAGGAAAGGGACATTTTCAGGGAAGTTATCAGAGTTACTACATTTAAAAGCACTGTACAAGGCACCCAAAATGTCTTCAATGAGGTTAAACTGTCCGCACACCATCAGTGTTGGGTTTTGTTCCCATTATGACTTAGAGAACTATAGACACCCAGCATTAGTTCGTTTTATTCTTTCAAATGATGCGTTAAACATTAGAATACTTATGCCACCATGTGGACAACTATTAGCAATAAGTAATTTGTATCTTAATTTCTTCTTTCATGATATTTCATTTTAATCAACCGAACGAGTGCCGAGACATGGGGTTCACACTTAGGTAGCATGAGGCACGAAAAAAAAACCTGTAATATAAATGCTGATACATAGTTTTAATTCACTAAAACAATTAAACCAGCTTGCTTCAAGAGCTGGAATGACAACAAGCAACATATCAGCAGGTAAACTGCCGTTCTTTTCGTGTCTCATGTGTCCTACTTGTCACACCCATCATTTGGTTGATGAAACTGAAACTTAAACAGGGCCAAGAAGAAATTCAGTTATAAATTTAGCAGTCACAAGTGAGTACCAGGTGGTGATCTATGTATTGTAATGTCTAAAGCATGACTTGAAAGAAGAAAAAGTGCAAGCAAAAACTTTATTGTCTAGAGTGTTTAAATGTGAGGCTAAATTTGTACTGAAAGGGAAGATCATTCATAATCCAACACAAATACTATGTTGGGACAGACAAAAAGGAAAGAAACAGTCTACCGGCTTGTACCCGAAAGTGTAATAGCTTTATATCCAAACACCAGAATAAAGCTGGCCACACAACTGTAAATGTTTAGTCAATCTGCTGTACCAGAAGAGAGTGTCATGCATGTCTTCAGCTAGTAAATTCTTTAATTAATTATTAATCGGTGTGTATTGTAAACCAGAGCACAGCTACTTGAGCGTCCGTGTTCAGTTTGTAAAACTAAAGTACACTTGGATATTTATCAACATTAATATCATCTCACTGTCATATTTCAGTCACTGACAGCCATTGTCCCTCCCTCATGCTTTTAGTGCGAAAGCACTATTCCACATGTACCAACCCCTAGCAAGAATCTTGTCTTGTGCTTGTACTATCCCAAGCTCGGGTCAGTTCGGAGCAGCATCACGCAAGCTGCAGCCAATAGGATGAAGCTCAGGTAAGTTTGGAGAAGCATCGCGCCAACTGTAGCCATTGGGAGGAGGGCATCTCACCACCTAGGTCACATAAGCTTGTGGCAACATCACATTCTGCGCATTGGATTGTGAGAAAACTGTCCACCGTGGCAGTCAAAATAATGATTGGCCGCAAAAGGTTTCTCGGGAAGAGCAACATGAGTCGCACGATCCCTACCGGTGGCTATGATAGAAACAGACACCTGTCAATGCAGTGGCACATCCCTTAACCGCTGCGTCACTGCGCTAGTAGTGGTACGCCGCCATCTATGAATGTTAAGTAGAGAATTACCACCTCTGCCTATATGGGCATTCTCCTACTAAACCCCTCAGAGTGGCACTTAAGTGTCCCCTGCTTTCACACGTGTACTTGGTTTAACTACGTTAAACCCCTACCACTTTTTTTTTGTTTAAAGGATACTGAACTAGAAACATCACTCACTTTATGTGTCACGTCACTAGTGAATTTTAGGCTCGACAGACTGAACAGAGTTCACTGAATGCCAGAGGTATTCTCTCACCAATGACTGATTCAAGAACTGCAATTTTATAAAACAGCAGAAGCATAGAACAAAACAGTCAATAAGTATATCCTGCATCACATAATATGTTCATTTCAATGCTGGTACAATGAAAAATCGTTAATTCCATCATGACATAAATGGCAGCCTTGTTGAGTGGCTGCACTGTTCTGAACAGAAAATAGCTAGATCAAGACAGTGATCAACAATTCCAAGTTGATGAATTTTGTATTTTTTGTAGGCTGAACTAAAGTGAAAAAATAGCAGAATGATGTTAGCGCCTGCTATAGCACACTAATGCATGCAAGTGAACAACTGAGTACTTTTGCGCTGGCACAAGTACATAACACCACGACAAGTACTTATGTCCTGAATCCAGTAGTACGTTCGTTTCACTGCCGTACGGTTACAAAGCATCACCGCAGTCGAAAAATCTGTTGAGCGTGCCGTTCTAATGCTTGTACAATCAGGCAAAGACGACAATAAAGTATCGGCACAAGTGTTCGGTGTACAAATTAAAACAAGCTGCTCTAAAGCTTGAACGCACCGATCTTTGATCCCTCAGGGTGGTACAACACGCTCTGCTGTGCTTCGCCGTCTCCCTTCAGCGAATTGAGCAGCTTGTTGAGCATACCCTGGGGAACCTTGCAACCTCATCCTTTCATGTCAGCCAGGATCAGGAGCCAAAACTCTGGCTCGAGCCCGTGCTCGGCATTGTCGAACGGGTAGTAGATCACCGTCACGCCGCTGGCTCCGCGTCGGAACATGTAGCTCCGGCCGGTGACAGCATCGACATGTGCAGCCTCACCACTCATCCCGGCGAAAGTTCGAACGGCGGGCGGCAATGGCAGCTTGTGCAGTCTAAGCAGAAGAAGAAAAGGAAGTAATGACACCTCCAGCCAATAAGAATTGATCGCCGATCAATTCAAATAATTCACACAGTGGAGTGGCAGCGGACAGCTTTGCCCAAACTGACTGCTCGTGACCGCCAGCCGACTTGCCTGCTCGCGTTCCTTGGAGCCTGTCGAACGCAGCTCCAATGTCGACCGAGAACTGTCTTCATGCGCTTCACTTCCTTGCTTGCTGGCACTTCCCTATGCGCTTCCCCACTTTTTCTTTTATATGTAGCGCAAAGATAAGTAGTAGCGCTGCTACCTGCTCAAAACTATTTTGAGTTGCCACGTAGCGGCTATTCTTCAGTTTGCCATTTTGTTCCTATAGGCATTAGAAATACTTTTCATTTACTTTGTGATTAAAAATGCAAAAAAAGCAAAAATTCTATTGAAATTTCAAATGCACGCAATGTTACCTAAGCATGTAAGCTTTATGCACACACACGCAAAAATAACTTGCAGTCACTAAAAACCGCAGCGCCAGTAAAAACAAAGTGACAATACTCGGACGCCATCTGGATGGCATGTCTGAATGTTACGCCTAATCCCTTAGTGACCTGACAAAATCAGCAGGAAAGATAAAGTCGCAAGTGCTTCGGAAAGCCCCTTGAATGCAGGCGAAAGAACGTTTAACTACATCAAAGACTTTCTCTCCGATAGAACGGCTAAAATTCAAATTGGCACAATCAAATCCGACACCATCAGTTTAGGAGACAGAGGAATGCCACAAGGATCTGTCCTGTCCCTCTTCTTATTCAACATAACCGTCAACAAAAAGGCACACGAAGTCGCCAAAATCCCAGACCTAGAACACTCTTTGTACGCGGACGATATCGTCCTTTGGACCACTAAGGAGAGTATCGGCACGATACAAGATACGCTACAACAAGCGGCAGATGTAGTAGTAGAGGAGGCACAAGCAGCAGGAGTTCCGTGTCCCCCCAAAAAATCCGAAGTCCTCATCCTACACCCAAAGCGTCAAAGAAACAAAGAAAAAATAAAGCACCTCAGATCGAAATCTACGTGGAAGGGGCAGCCATCGCAGAAGTGGAAACACTAAGAATATTGAGAACCAAAAAACGTCACACTAAATAAGAAACTGAGAAACACCGTCAACCAAATCTCCCTTATCATCAGATGGATTGCAAATAGGCGAGGAGGAATTAAAGAAGCCGAGACCAGGAAACTTATCCAAGCCTTCGTTCTTAGCAGAGTCATCTACTGTACAGCATACGTCACCCTCACAGTCAGAGAAAGAGATGACCTGGATGCTCTAATTAGACAATCCTACAAAATTGCGCTCAACCTCCCCCGTCATACCCCAAATGAAAAACTACTCCAGTTAGTTTTCCAGCTGAAAACCGGGAGAGGGCCAAGATCATCTTGATCTGCATGCAAAGGATGCCTGCGTACGCCTTTTGGCCTCAAACACGCAAATTACAGTCATCTAATGCCGGCGCTGCTTCTCAGAGAGGCAAAATGTTTAAAACCAAGCACCTGAGGCACATGTACACAGCCAGATCTCAACGAAGGGCATTTCAAGAAATGTGAAATAAGCAGTCACAACTTGCAGCTTTGCAAGAAAAGAAAAGCCTTTATTCGATGCGCTCTTGAAAAGCCTATAACTTAAAATTGCAAAATACAAGTGACAGCATCAGGTAGTAGCCAACAGAGATATACTGATACTAGTACTGGTACTGACTCAACTTAAAACCAGCCAGAAGACACAACACAGGAGAAGACATGAGCTCAACAAGAGGCTGGACTAACAACTGAAATTTTATTGAAAGAAAGCCGCAAAAGAAGATCCGCAAAGACATGCGTGCGCACAGTACCCCAAAGCAGTGAAAGGAGGATATGCAATCGAAAGTCACTGGCATACTAGTGAATCTAAAAAAGCAAATTCCTTACGGCGAAAGTTTACCGACAGCTTAGCCACACGTGTCCTTAGCGTTACCGATGTAGTAAACCTCAAGTATCTACCGACAGATTTCTCCCTTCCATAAACCACTGATGTGTTGCGGAAATTAGGCGTTCAAAGAGATAGGTCATCCTCATATTTGCGTTCAAAAGATTGAGTGTGTAGTGCCAGATTAGAATTTGCCTTCCCTCCTGTAGATTGAAAGTGCTCAGTCAGGTGCAAAATCAGACATCTGCCTGTCTGCCCATAGTAGTTGCAGCCATAAGGCAGTGGAACACATTAAACTTTATTACTTCTGCAAGTGGTGAACCTTTTTATACGTGACACTGTCCATTGTGGATGATTACCCATAGTTTTATCAAGCCTTTTTTAATGGCCACGCAAAAGCCTCTTATCTTGCACTTAGCTGTTAAGACGACAGCAACATTACACTTTGCCGAGACTTTCTTGAGACTGTGTGAAATACTGTAGAGGTAAGGTATATCAGCATCATCCGAGTATGTGTTCCGTTCCCCTGAGCAAGTGAAAACACGCTCTGACAGGTTGGTGAGATGGGCAAGTGGGAACCCAGCTGCCATTAGCTTGGAAACCTGCTATGAGAATGCGTCCTCAGCAGAAATGGCATGACTTAAGTAAAGCTGATGTCATGCATGCGATTGCACACCCATCAAGTGTTTCCATCTTTACTGGCCTTAGCCAGAGACAAGTACACCTCTTCACCACCCTTCCCTAGCCACGAGTGGCCTGACTCGTACCTAAAAAGAGGCTTCCCGGATCTTGGGCTGTAGCTCCAACAAACATGGCCGTCCACAAAGCGCAGGTCTGAACCAAGAAACTGCTAACGGTTCTGCTTAGACAATTCTGACGTAAAAAAGAGGCCTTGACTGCACACCTTAAAGACTTCTAAAACATCTTGTGCCAACTTTTGTGGGCCCTCCATGCCCAGGAAATTTAGGTAGTCATGAAAACAACGAAATGCTCCTATGCTGAGGTCTTCCAAACAGGGCTCTAATGCCTTATCGACTTTAGATTAAAAAGTGTTGCTGATCAAAGGTACGACCTGGGTGTAAATAACGCCCTGACAACTGACAAATCCAGATTTGCGGTAAAAGGACAACAGCCCCATGAAGCTAGCAACCGAAATCACGCAACTGTCTGTAAAAGCCTGTTCATTGTCCACCCTGATGCAGTCTTGCACATGCCTCAGAAGTCTATCATGTGACAATGAATAGTACAGGTCCTCCATGTCGATGCTCACTGCAGAGCACATGCCCAGGTTGCTGTCCACAAGAAACTAGATCTCCACAGAACTCCACTCTTGCGAGTTGGCAGGGCAGTATTTACATCAGAGATCAGGCGTATGCAGAGGGTCCCAGGTCGCACCGTTCCTCCGCGACATTTTTCTGTACAGAGTCGATACGGCATCAAAGCTCTATTTGGAAGACCTCGGCATAGTAGCATTTCGTTATGTTGATGGCTACCTAATTTTCATGGACAAGGAGGGCTCAGATAAGTTGCCACAAGACATTTTAGAAATCTTTAAGGCATGCGGTCAAAGCCTATCTTTTACGTCTGACTTTCACTAAGCAGAACCGTTTGCAGTTTCTTGATATAGACCTGCACTTTGTAGACGACCACGTGTGTTGGCACCATAGCCTAAGATCAGGAAAACCTCTTAGCTATGAGTTGAACTACTCGCGGCTGGTGAAGGACGGGTTGGCAATCGCATGCATCACGACCGCTTTACGGAAGTCATGCCATTACAGTGTTGAGAGATCATTCTCGGAGCAGGTTTCCATGCCAATGGCAGCTGGGTTCCCCTTTGCCCATCTCGTGCACCTGTCAGTGTGTTTTCACTCGCTTGAGGGAAAGGAACACCACTCGGATGATGCTCACGTAGTGGAGCAGCACAAAAATGTGCCCTCTATACCTTACCTCCATGGCATTTTGCACCGTCTCAAGAAAATCGCACCAAATTTAAGTATGATCTTGCTGTTGTCTTGATAGCTAAAAGCGAAGTAGGAGCCCTTTGCACCACCGTTCAAACTAGGCTCGATAAAACTACCGGTAATCATCTGCTATGCACAGTAGGAGATAAAAAAGGTTCACCACTTGCAAAAGTAAAAGGGTTTTTCACGTTCCACTGCCTTGTAGCTGAAACTACTATGGGCAGACAGGCAGATGTCTGAATGTGCGGCAGACTGAGAGCACCTTCACTGTATAGGAGGGAAGGCGAATTCTTACCTGGCACTGCACGCTCAACCTCGTCAATGCAATCGGAGGACGACCTGTCTCTTTGCACGCCCGATTTTCGCGGTACATCAGTGGTTTATGGAAGTGATAATCTGTCCGGACATAGCTGAGGCTTACTATATCGGTAAGGCTAAGGACATGTGCGTGGCTAAGCCGTCGGTGAACCTTCAGGAATTTGTTTTTTTAGATCGTTTACTAGTATGGCAGTGCCTTTCGATTGTTTTTCGCCCTCTCACTGCTTTGGGGTTTGTGCGCGTGCATCTCTTTGCAGGTCTTCTTTTGCTGCTTGCCTTCAATAAAACTTCAGTTGTTAGACCAGCCTCGTCTTGTGCTCATCTCTTCTGTGTTGCCTTCAGGCTGGTTTTAAGATGTAATACTGAATGCCAGAAGACAGCCATTTTAGAGTCAAGAACACTTATAATGGCTGCAATTAAAATGAGTGTTCATTTATTACAAAAAATAGCGCTTGCTTCATTAATTTATGCACGAAGTAAATGACACCACATCACAATAAACAAGGACTAACCCTCATGGTGAAACTGCAGTTACAGCGAACAAGTGAACAGCGAACAAGTTACAGCGAACTAAACCTGCCACCACATCTAAAAGCTTGAACTTCAGGCCAACGCAGAAATCAGATCAGATTACTTCCCAAACCGCATGACACTGCCAAGCAAAGAATGTGACCACCAATAAAAAGCAACAAAAAGCAAACTGTAGGTAGCAGCCAATCTCAAGCAATCTCATGCAGAAAAGCTACAAGGTCAGGCCAACAAAGATGTGGAAAGAGAAATTTGACTAAAGGCAACAGCAAGCACATTATTAAGGTTTTTCACAGCACACTGAGCCCTTTAAATGGAAAATACTTTCCTGGAAAAACATACCAGAAGCAGCAAATTTTTTTCACCAATCAAATTTTTTTCATGTACTTCACTGTTCTTGAAGCATGGGTAGGTGCAGAGTAGTCAGTTTAATACATGCATCCTTAAGCAATGCCACGCCAAAAACTGTACTTACAGAAAAAGCTTGCTTTACTGAGTGAATACCACTGGCCATTCACAAATTTCCCAGCCTGCTCCAGGTCACTGGCACAAATCGCACGCAACTTGCTGACTTGTACAACTTCCATGCTACCCTTGGTCTTTAGCTGGAAAAAAAATCTGAGGGATCAGCAAGATATCAAACTTTATATGCATTGCTTTGTTTCAATGACTAAGAAAAAAAAACAGCGTTTTCCGTGAGCATAACTAAACTATTTTTTCACACTAGCTTTCTGCAGTAATTCCCGTTTATCGCGACCTCGTTAACGCTGACTTGCTGCACGGTCCCAGCACTACTGTGTATAGCTCTATGGTTTCAAATGCTTGTTAGCTCTGAGCCCTTGGCCTTGCACTGGTTAATGCAGAAAACCTCGGAAAGGGCAATCAGAGCTTTGAGCTTTGAGCCACAGGTATTCAGAAGCTCGATGGTCCTGTGGGAGAACGTTTGGGCGGCTGACCCAGTAACAAACGCTGCTACAGTTACTTTCACTCCATTGCAAAAAACTCACACAGCAGAGACCTGTCCTCCATTTTGCAGTGCAGAAACAATCACTGAAATTCAAAGCATGCATACTAAATGCACACCTACCTTCGAACACAGCTTCATAACTATGGGTATAATTATTGCAATGAAATACCAGTCAGTACATGTAGTGTTCAATTTATCCTAAAATTATAAGCAAATCGACAAACAATAAACATTAAAAGGAAAATAAAATAACCAGAATTGTTAAAAAATTTGTCAGAAGAAATATGTGACTTCCACCACACTTCAGCAGTTCTTAAGCTTTGTGCACCATCAAACCATACTTTCTTCTTACAGGCACATTTGCACAGAAATTGGGCTGAACCTGGTCTTTAAGAATCTTTTTGGGTTCAACAGCAGGAAGAAACCAGGTTTTATCCAGAACCAAAGGGCCTTACACATTGCAACACAAGCCCAGATGGTGCAGTTGAGTCTACAGCCACTTGCATAAGTCTCCAATTTTCCTGCCCTCCACAAGCTGCATGATCCCTGTCTGCTACTAGCCAAATTTCACTATTCTACCTGGCTCAGGGCCTCCCACTGCTTTTCTCAATCTTGGAATCCTGCAGCCCTAGCACATCATCAGCTGTTTATTTATATATTTACATTTCTGCAGTGCCACGAAGGCATAACTGCAGGGGGGATACATACATACACAATCAATCCTACAGCATGTGCCAACCTTTTGTACAGGATGGGAAAGAATCTATGGTCGATGATAAAAAGGTGTCAACAGCGCATTCACATCAGTCAATTCTTCAGGGAAGGGCAAGAGGAAAAGCAGAAAAACAGCAGCTGAGCATGCGTGCACATCACAATTCCAACAACAGTGCTCGGAACTTTGCTTTGGACTGGCATTCAACAATACATTGAGGCAGCTTACAACATTCATGTGGAAAGAAAAACAATTTGAACACATTAGTACCGCATTTTATCTCATGTATTTTGCAGTCGTGGTTGTGCCTTCTGGATACAAAATGAGGTGGCAGCGAACAAGTTTCGGGGTTAATAGTAGTTTCCTTGAAATAAATGTGGTAAAGGAATGCTAACCTTATTCGTAAACGGCACTCCTCCAGAGAGTCCCAGTTCAGGTCCTGCTTGATACTGTTATTTCGATAATTAAAAGTATATCTGTTGCTGACAAACCACGCCGCACGATTCGGAACGCGTTCCAGCATATCACAATAGGTTCTGACTAGAGGGTCCCACACTGCACTGGCATACTCCATAATTGGTCAGATGGTAGTGAAGTATAAAAGTTCCTTAACCTTCTGAGGAGCGTCCCAAAAATTCTTTAGTAAAATTCTTTAGTAGTAAAAAGCAGTAAAATTCTGCTTTCAGGTAAAGGCCGAAATCTGCCAAAATGGTGGAAAAAATGTGGTCCTTAGCCACATATATACAATACTTCCAACACCCTCTCAGGATACTGTACAATATAATGCAACAAATTTTCCCACAAATGAAGGAGTTCTGAAATGCGGGTTCTGCTTCAAAGAAGCATTCGCAAAACGAAACTAACTTGAAAGCTTATTCTGCAATACAACTGTTAACCAATTCTTCAGACTTTAAGATTGGAATGCATCTGATTTTTCTGACTTCTCTGTACCTCTGTGAGACATTGCAGTAAATTGTGACTGAAATTTCACATGCGTCACAACTTGCTGCTTGACTTTTCGGAATGCCTTCATGCTCACCTGCACGTCGCCCCAGCAATCATGAAGGCGAATTCTGAATCCTATTTGAACTACAAAACTTAAAGAATTTGTTTAAATCAAACTCGTTAACATCGGTTTAGATGACCAGACTAACACGTTTCCTATGGGATGACACACAGCTCACTAACTGCACATTGTGCGCTTTTTTTTATTCTGCAACACCTCCATTCTTTCATTTGTGCGAAGTGCCACACATGACCCTGTATTAAGCTTTATGTACCCACAGTTCCCAAAACTGGCTAAAGCAGCCTCTGAAACCCTAAGTAATTGAACACTTGCATTTCATCTCATGAGTGTGTTTCTATGTAAAATGAGGACACATACACACAAGCATGCAAGCACGCATGCACACGTGCAAGGAAGAAGGCTAGGAATGCACCTTGAACAACTTCTGCATCAGCTGCCGAAACTGATCGGCTGCTGCCCTTGCTGACCGAGTGCTCCACAACTGTACCAAATATGTTGGCAAGAAGGTCCAAAGTAGCGCAGATGGCATCGTCTTGTTGCCTTAGAATCCACATGGGGCTTTCTGCAAGGTTTCAAATAAAAATGGTGCAGCACACGTCATACACAAAACTTAACAGTAACTAACAAACACTCGTGCATCAAAGCAGAGGCAGCAGCTGTGAAGCACTACGCTTGTTTTCGATCACTTCCCAAAGTGACTCAGACAATAAAGGACACCGTAATAGAGGGCTTCAGATAATTTTGACCATCTGCGGTTCTTTAATGTGCACTGGCATCCCACGGTACACGGCCCTCAAGCATTCTGCCTCCATCGAAATTCAACAGCGGCAGCTGGGATCGAACCCACACCTTTTGGGTCAGCAGCTGAGCACCACAACCACTGAGCCACTGTGGCAACTTTAATGACAACAAAGGATGGCTTATGTCATTAGTGAATTATTGACAGTTCTGTCTAGAAAGCAGGAGGCAAGTAGCTGTTAGTGGCATCAGAACTGTAAACCTAAGCGGTCAAGTCAAGTCCCATGGGTAGCATTTCAGTGCATCTTGTAAATCATCTGTGCTATGCAGTCGAGTCCGCTTATAACAAACATGACCATCACATGGCGTCTGCTCGTTATATCCCGAAGTCCGTAGTAAGTGGACCAGAGCTTTAAAGACAGCTGCTTGTCAAACGAAAAAAATTTTTCTTTCCGAAAAAGTCCTCGATGATCGTCTTTTTTTGCAGCGCAGATCCGATGATTGAGGTTTCCATATTATTTTAAGCAGAAGCGTGCTATCGCCGAGGCCCTTGGCATAGACGAGTTGTCTGAGGCTATCTATGTAGCTCATTGCTACAGGCACGCTTATGGGTCCTGGCTCCGAAGCTTCATCCTCATCTGATTCCTCTGCGTCACTCTCGTTCCGCACTTCAGAAACGATGCCCTCGTTTGTGCACTGTTCCGTGGTGTCGGCGTCATCAACAGAAGTAAAATCATTCCAACCAATGTCATGACCCCCATGTCGGAGTTGGTGACACGCCGCCACAAATTGCCGCTGGGCTGGTCATCTTCCGAAGAATCAGGCTCGGCATCAGACACTGTGTCGACGAAGCCGCCCTTGCGGAAGCAGTTTTGCTAGCCAGTGGCCGTCACCACCGCACAGGCCGCTTTCATAATCTCTACAGCTGAACACAATGGAAGTGGGCTCGGTGTTCCCGTCCGCCATCCCGAATTACAACCTGGGCCCAAGATTTGAACTAAGCCAACGAAACGTCCGCACCGCAACAAGAGTGACAAAAGCGCGTGACGGGGTGGGCGTGCAGCATGCACAGGTGGCAATCAAGCCAATCAAGCTAAGGATACACACGCACAGCGCCATCGGAGAGACCAATAAGGGGCGTCCGTGAGTGTCAGTGCAGCCACCTCTTGGCTCCCACGGAAAGCCTGCTTCACAGTGCGTGGCCTCTGCGATCGATACTGGCGGCGGTGGCGTTGTTCGCAGAGGCCACGCGTGGATTTGGAAGAGGGTGAGGATAAAGGAGTGGAGTTGCGAGGAGGGGCGGGAGGGCGATCTTGGAAGTCGCGTCGGCAACGAAAGGGTAGCTCGCTCAAGTGCGGCACGAAACAGGGCGGGCAGTTCGCTCGTGATGAGGTTTGGGAAAGCATACCGCACGCCGGGCGCACAAAGGGGTTGGAGGCAGGTTATCTCGCATCACAGCACCGTCCGTTCGCTGTAACCGATCAGCAGGGCTTAATGACGTTTGTTATACGTGTGATTTTGTGCCATTGAAATAATGTATATTTTGACGGTTGCGCAGGTCTCGTTCGTTACAACCGAAAGTTCGTCTTAAGTGGGGCCGTTACATGTGGGCTCGACTGTACATGCAACAACTTTTTTAAAACGAAGATTTCCTGGGCCTGGTTACATGCAACACTGCACTGTGTTTTGCCGCTTGAAAATTCGTCATGTGGTATGAGATTACGGTGACCGTTGATGTTGCCTGCATGCAGCTGGCTGTAATTTGAAGGCAACACCGAGGCTACCAGACAACCAGGCCTGCACTCTATCACTCGTTCTGGAAGCAGCCAGTGGCAAGCTGCACTTGGAGCTGATGCTGCATGCTGGCACCAACATTGCAGAACTCCATGAAACTAGTGCAGCCAAATCAAAGAGAACTTATGCTGTCAAAGTGTTCTCCGATATGAGGCCACCCGTTCGTCGTCCTGCCTGCCATTGCACGCAGTGAGAGGTAAGCAAGCGACTATGCAGCATGAAATTCAGGTTTGAGTAAAGCTATTTCGACGATCTCCTGCCGCACCATTCATACCTGGACACAGCCTCCATTCGGAAGTCCATTTGATTTAACCGGTGTGAGATCCATTGCGTCTGAATTAGCGAGCATCCGACACTCGCTGGGACAGAGCCATCAGTTTGAATCATCCGGATTTCCGAATTAACGGAGGCCAAAGCAATGAGCTTTTACTGTACTTGGGAAAAAATATTGTTAGCTGACCACAGTAAGAGGTTGGTCAATCTTTCCAGCAGCCTCGGCAAGATCAGCAAGAAGCAACTCCGCGATGGTGTCCACATCCTCAGTCTCCAAAGCGGCCGTTATCTTTTCTGCAGCAAGAGTCAGAAATGAAATGGCAGGTGCAGCTTCCTTGGAACAGATCCTTCTCTGAATGAAGGAACACTGTTCATGAGCTTGCACTGCAAAACAGAGGGCATTTCCTTCCTTCTGTTGCCTCCTGTTAAGTACTATGTTCAAAGTCGTACAGTTTGGCACATTAGTAGACTGTGCTAGGTGCCAAACATGAGCCAAACATGTTGCACTCAACAAAATGCACAAGCAGAAGCATAAAAGCTCGGCAAATGCAGCAAGGCATCACACAGTGTCCTTGTCATGGGAAGATGGAAGCACTGCCAAGAACCAAGAAACCTCAAAAGTTCTACCCCAGTTCTTGGAGCCCTTCATTACACACATCAACAACTACTGCAGGTGATAATCAAGACCTCGCAGGTTCGTAACCGTGGCAAAGTAAAGCACTTGCACTCACTGTCAGCAGTGACGTTGCTGAGCTCTGGCAACCGCTGCAAGGCCGTGCTTGCGTACGCCAGTCGAGCGAGAGACACCTCCGAGGCGTCTGTCGGCATCAAGAATGGACGCACCATTGTGAGAACTTGCCCCTCGTCCAGTGACGAGCACAGGTCATCACACACAAACACCAGTGCACAGGTAAAACCTACAACAAGCACGATGGCAGTTGAAAAAAAGAATGGCTACTTCAAAAAATGGGCTCTGACTCGTCAGTTATGTGAGCCACTTTGATTAACTTTCTCCTTGATTTCTTTCAATCTCCTTCTCCCCCATTCATGAAGAAGTGGGGATAATGTATCATATTTGAAACTCCACCTACGTGCAGACCTCAGGCATCAAACACACCACAAGACAAAGCCTGTGAAAAAACTTCTTAAGCTGGCATAAGTTATGCCTTACGCTAAGGCTCCATCCCAATCAACCCCAATCGAATGAACGTGTATGATGCCATTCTGACAACCCCTCATGAAAAAGAAAAAAAATGTGAAAGGAACCAGAGAAAAAGAAAAATATGCGAACCAGCAAAGGCCATGCGTCGATTAAATGCAGGACAATTATAGGAATACACGCATGCTAGGAGCAGAGAGGGGACATTCTGCACACACCATTTCTTGCTCTGCTCTGTGGGCTCAAACAGGAGGCGCCTCAAGGTGCCAAGGACAACTCCTTGCTCCAGAAACTTGCACAGATCCTGAAACAAAGAACCACTGCAAATTGAAAGAAACTGCAAAAGGATCCCACAGGTCAACTGGCGTGTAGACATGACTGAAACATTACCCAAAGGATGAAAATTTACAGATGGGTTGTAATTCTCTTTCCTGGCTCGTTCTACCACCATGCAGCCAAAATCAAAGAACCTGAACCGAGGGGCTACAACACAGTATTAAGTAGGGGAAAAGGCACAAACAAATAAAAAGAAAATCAAACTTGAATTACAGAAACATTTCTTTTTTTACTGTTTTTCCAACTGCTGTCACACTTATCCCTCACACTACTCCCAGTGCGTATGTCATTCATAATAAACTGCTGTTAGCATGTTTTCTGTAATGCTTTTATGCAGCCACAGCAAAGCAAAGGTGAGTAGGCAAACAGTGACAACAATTCAAAGTGAAATCAGTGACAACTATTTAATGCAATGCATGTAACATAGCTGACACAGTGCACTCACCTTGCCAAGTGCAAGCACAGCTTGCACCAGCTCTGGTTCAGTGCCAGCTAGCCGAATTTGGAGAGAATCCCGAGCAAATTTTTCATCCACGTCCTGCACAGTAAAGGCATAATTCTGAGCCAACCACAATAATCAAATCTGCTCGAAATGCACCCATCATGCTAACTCAAACAAATAGTGGACATTTTTATCCACATACTATACATTCCCCCAAGACTTGTAATGGGGTTGGTTCATAGCCCTGAACAATCTGGATCCATGGTTATGCCAAATATGACCAGATGTACCAGCTGGCAGGTAAGCTTGGTCCAGCCAAGAGGTGAAAACATTGCTGACAGATCGAAGGATCTGTGCTGACTAAATTAATTTACAAAAGAAACAATTGTTGGAGAGAACAAAGAAGCACTGAGAGATGAAGAGAGGTGGGCACGGCGCCGACAAGGCAGAAAATAGTACGACACATGGCCCCAGTTGCAAAGGCACTCACTGCAGAGAGCTTAGTTGGAAATTGGTACCGATGAACTGAACATCACAGAAGAGGTGAAGCTCTCGTTGCAGCTAGCACTTCTAACGTACCCTATCATCTTTCTTCAGTAGCCATTTAAGGTTCCAGTTAATAGCTCTGCCTTGGTGTCCCTTGTGGGTCTTGAACTATGGTCACTTCCGAGAAGGATGGTACCAAAAACCCAGAACTCTGAAGGTATGAATGGAGAGCTGAAGACTACTACAGAAGCTGCTACCGAGAACACTGAAAGTGTAGAACTTTACACTGCCTGCAGCCAGGACCCGACGTCCTTGAAGAAGAAGACAACCAGTTTCTGCACTAGAGCGACAGAAACACCGAGCACCGACGGTATTTCATACCAGCATTACTTGTGCACTTTTCTCTTCAACTTGAAAAGCTTTGTCGTGCACGGCACTCAGCTGGCATTGCAACAGTAATTGAAATCTTGGCATCCTCCCTATCCAAACCCGTAGTTGAGCTGCATGTTAATCTGACCATTCTTTTGATAGAGGCATCCCCACCCAATGCGGAATATGAAAACAAAGAGCGCCTGATGACTGGGAGCTAGGAGCCAAGCTCCAAAAGCAGCTGGAAGCTGCGCCTCCATCTGTTATAGATTAATGTGATGCGAAGGAATGCGGAACTGCAACATGCTACCGACTAAAATCCACGTGCATCAGTTCGCTATTTAAGCTCTCAGGATGCATCAGAAAGAAGCGAGGCCAATAGGCAAACTTTTTAGACCAGAAATCAGCAGGTTTGATGGAACTATGCTCATGACTATAGCTCCTGGGATCAGTATGAAGCTTCAATACATAGCAATGAAGCTCTATCAAAAGTCATAAAAAAGCTACTGCACTGGAAAAGCAGGAGATATGAGGAGTCTTTCCTTTACTGAAGAAAATGACCACAGTGCACCTGACCTAGTTAATGAGCAGTCTAGGAGAAAAGAACTTGCTCTAAATGATCACAACTCACCTGCTATGGCTAGCAACCATTCTGTTCATTGGCGACACAGAAGCATTACAGCATTTAATGATGAAGTCATTAAGAATGTAAGCTGCCTTGGGTGTGGAGCAAGTGGAGCGCAGTGCCTCACTCCAGAAGCCAGTTGAGAACTTTGCCCTGAGAAATGATAAAACAACAATGCAAAGACACAACCGAAGCAACCAAGACCGGTTTGAAGGGTATTCCGCATGGTTAGACTCTGAACAAAGAAGTTCACAGCAAAGAATATATGCAAGAAATTGTCGGACTCACACAGAACCAAATAAACTCAGGTCAAGTCATTACAGGCATTAAAGCAGAGACTATTGCCCTGCACACACTGCATCTCGGGTATTTGAGCATCCTAACAATTCCAGGCACGCTTCGTCATATATATACCGAAACACATTATAACAGATGCTGAAGGCTACATATATACCCCGCTACCCACAATGAAGTGTCTTCATTGTGGGTAGCGGGATTGATGATAGCGCACGTGCCTTAGAAATTTGGTTAATGTTTTTTTTTGGTGTCTTCATTGTGGGTAGCAGGGTTGATGATAGCGCATCTGCCTTGGAAATTTGTTTAATGGTTTTTTTTTTGAGGGCGGGGGGTTTATTGCATTTGGGTGATTACAGTACATCTGCGTTTGACGGGACAATCTTACATGTGTGTGTGTATTGTATAAATTGACTTCTTACTGTCGAATAAAATTCAGTTGTAAGTTCAGCGCCTTCCGTGTCTCTCGTCTCGTCCTCTTGTGTGTGTTTTAACGCTGGTTTTTAATGCGATGGATAACCACCAACTCGCCCAATCCTCAGTTCTTCTGCAAAGGTGTGCATGCAACCTTCCAAATCCAAGCAGATTTTTGTTTTTGCAGCCATACTCATTTTTGTTATGAAATTAAACTTCAGGGCCTATGTTTACGAACCGGTGTGGACAGTGGTGGTCCCCGGTCCGGCGCACCCATATCCCAAATACGGACGCTACAAAAACGGGCACTTCTGACCTCTTTTAAAATTTCAGAACCATTTTCTTGACGCTGCAACATGATGGCTTTATAACTTGGTAGGGTGGCTTCACCATAGAGCAGTGGTGTCGCGTGAAGAAGGCACACGCGAAGCCGAAGTTGAGTTTTTATTTTCAAAACAAAATAGTTGTCAAGGAAGTTGACGAAAAGACAATAACATGCCTGACTAAGCGTAAACTTCCTATAACGTCGCACATCACAGAATGGACGGCGACAGATGCCACACAATATACATACAGGTTTATTGCCATACATGTCTGCCATATCCACCCCACCCCCCCACCTTTTTCTAGCTATGCTCAGACCTGCTACTACATTTCGCTATATTTCGATGCATTTCGCATAGCGCAATCAAGAGGGTTATGCCTCAAAGAGACAACTTTAAATCTTGGCCGTGCACCCTAGTGACCACACTGCCGAAGCCAGCGTGCATCCAAGAATCAGCTTACTATGCATACATAGGCATGGAACAAGATATACAGAAATTAACCCACCTTAGTGCTATGCTGCTGTATTGCGCGTGCTTTACATAATCCTTGGATCAGGCCTTTTGTTCTTAGATGAGAACTACTCTCGGCGCGATGAGCGACCGTGCTTCCTGCGGGCTGGGATAATTGGGCTCTCGAACCTATTCTCTTGTGGCCTCTCGTGGTGAACGAGCAACCTGCGAAACGGCATCCTGAGTCGTGCAACTCTCACTGAGCACCTTTAAAATGCACCGTTCCCTCCTCGCGAAAGAAAAGGAGCGCGCCACAGACCTTATGAATGGAACTGCACTTACCGTTTGTGTCTGCCGAGCTAGCGAAGTAAAAAGACCGTGCACATAGTGCAAGTCAACCGAGCGGCGCGCATTGACCCTTGGCAGAGAGGCACCATTTGCAAGCAGGCGCCTGTGCTGGCGTCCCACCGTTGTCATGACAACAAGTGCTGTACTTCAATGTCTGTGCTTCGGAATTATTTTTTTCTCGTAGAAAACATCACTTGTAACAATAATCTGCAACATTCGCTAAGTTTTCTTGACAAACGCGACACATCGCCGACTAATGACGTACGGGCGCTCACAGCCAATCCTGCCTCGCTTACAACCAGGTCGAAATAACGTAAGCATTATTTAAACCCATGACGTCGAATCTGGTTGGATCAAAAAACTTCACATCGGCTTTTTTTTTCCTGTTCATGTTTGAGCCGAGCCAAGCATTGCTTTCAGTAGCACTACGGCCGGTCGGCGGGAGGAGTGTGCGATCGTGTTGCACGTGAGTAATTTGTTCTTGCTATCTGTTTGTATGCACATACTGAGTAGAGATGGGCAAAACGGCTCACTTCAGTGAGCGGCTCAGAACAGCTCCGCTCACTGAAGTGAGCCGGATCATTTGAACGGCTCACCCGCTCACTTGGGTCGCTCAGGAAAGAGCCGGGTCTTTTTAGCAGAAGAGCAAGGTTCCGGGCTAGTTGGTAATGCATTTAGGGGAGAAACAGCGCAATGAAACACGGACACACGAAGAACGAGTGAGCCGTGGTTCTTTCCTTTCCACTCCCTCTCTCCACAAGTGTGGCGCAGGGACCATCTCTTTTTTTTTCTTTTCCTTCTGCATGCTACCGGCTCCTTCAAGCGCGTCTCTATTCTTGATGGCGCCGAGGCGTCGCGGGCCTCCGCTATCTGATATTTCTGGGACGAGCCAGTGGGTTAGTGGCACCGCCAGTTAGCTGAGAAAAAAAAGAAAGAAAACTTGTCATCCTTCGAGAGGCGACGCGCAGGTAGGGCGGGGAAGGAAAAGAGCATCACGCAATAAGGGTAAGGGCTCCCGTAATAATAGGTTTTTCGGAAATCTTCGTTATGTGTTTTTCTTTTATCCAAGCCCTGGGCTCGAGGTTGTGTCAAACTTCAGGGCTGTAGGTGGCTACCTTCATTGGTTATCGAAACTTAGGACGGGCCTCGAAATACGGCCGCCCTAACTTCTTTGTTTATAAAACTTACAAAAACGCAAGCAAATGCATTACAAATCACAAGTCGGTATTGCCTAGTTTAGCTAGAGGCTCCGTGCAGTGGCTTGTAATTCTGCAAATATACCTAGGCTTTAACACGTGGGTCGATAAGTAAGGTCTTGTAGTGTATGTTCTCTGTGTGAGAATTACCTTTTTTTTTAGTTAGAGTTAGTTCGGCCGTCTGTATGAGACCTTCTTCTGTAACTCAGTTTGCCTTTGTACATTTATGTAGATATATTTCCTCTCTTAATCATCTGCATTTGACAATCGTCCCCATCTTCAAACACTGCCTGGAGAGGCCCTGTTCCTCTCTAAAGAAAAGGAAGAGACCATGCCTGAATTTACTACACGGCTATTTTACGGATGCATATATTGTTTTGTTTTCATGAAAGCCAAATAACTAGTAGGTTACACTGCAACCTCTGCTATAGAGTTTAGTTATTTGGCTTTAAATAAAACGATATGTGCATTAGTAGAATAACCGTGTTATAGGTATTTTTACTAATACCTTCGAAATGTTGCACCAGCTCACGATGCAAGATCGGTGGGAGTCGTGAGACATCGCTCGAACAACAGCTGTCAACGAACGGCGCCATTCTTTGCCAATGATTTGCCAGAAGACACGTTCTGAGCGAAACAGCGATCGCAGACAACGGACGACAACAAGGAAGACACAACACCGCAGGACAACACAAAGCGAGGACAAGCTCTGCGAGCGCTCTTTTGCTCGGAATGTATCTCAACCAACTAGCCCAGAAATACGCACTTTGCCAGAAGACCCGGCTCTGATTGAACGGTTCTTCGAACGGCTCACTGAACGATAGAGAAGCGCCCCTTCAAAACAGCCGCACGGCTCACTGAACGAGAGAGAAGCGGATCTCCAAAAGAGCCGCACGGCTCACTGAACGAGAGAAGCGCCTCTCCAAAAGAGCTGCACGGCTCACTGCACGAGAGAAGCAGTTCACCAAAAGAGAGACTCTCCAAAAGAGCCAAACGGCTCACTGAACGAGAGAATCGGTTCACCAGAAGAGCGGCTCTCCAAAAGAGCCAAACGACTCACTGAGCCAAAGACCCAGCTCTTCAAAAGATCCGGATCTCCAAAGGAGCCAAACGGCTCACTGAGCCAAAGACCCGGCTCTTCAAAAGATCCGGATCTCCAAAAGGAGCCATTCGGCTCACTGAGCCGAAGACCCGGCTCTTCAAAAGATCCGGATCTCCAAAGGAGCCAAACGGCTCACTGAGCCAAAGACCCGGCTCTTCAAAAGATCCGGATCTTTTGAAGAGCCGGGTCTTCGGCTCAGTGAGCCGAATGGCTCCTTTGGAGATCCGGATCTTTCGTTCAGAGAGCGGGCGACCCGTTCACTCAACCAGCTTTCTCGCACTGCTAATAGATGGCGCGCAAATCGCACCCAGCAGCTCTGACGGACGGTTCGACACGGCTAACTGAACGACAAACCAGCTTTCTCGCACTGCTAACAGATGGCGCGAAAATCGCACCCGGCAGAAGACCCAGCGACACAGCTCTGACGGAACAGACAGTTCGCCGTTCGGCACGGATCACTACGCTGGACTACGGTCCTATGGATCAGTGAGCCGGATCTCCAAAAGAACCGCCTCTCACTTTTCCTGAGCCACGGCTCACCCGCTCTTTTAAAAGAGCGGCTCAGAAGATCCGGCTCACTCCTGAGCGACCCATCTCTAATACTGAGTGCTGCCCGTTATCTGACACTCGGCATTCCGTTGTCAACTTCCTTGCGCCCGAATATTTTGTGTTAGCAGATAAAGCGCTGAGCCCGCTTTCCCGGCAGTGGACCCAAAGGCCCGGAGGGAAAGACTCATCTGTTTTTTCGTAAGTTCTGCTCAAAAGCTCTGTGCAGTTCAACAGAAAAGAGCTTGCGCTGAGCGTGTTTTATATCTTTTGTCAACCCAACCCAACGTAGCTCATGGTCATTGAAAACACGCATAATTACCAGCTTTTGCGTGCTCCCGAAAAAAGGCGGGAAACTTTTGACAACAGTCCAGTTGAACTAACCGTTTGTGCGATGAGTTTTGTACGCGGTCCGATTTTTTGTGGCTCCGCGACTGGGAAAGTCTGTAGAGTGTTGACTTAATGCTGCACTTTACAATTGTGGGGTGCTGTTACAATCCGCTTTCTGAAACAGGTGCAAAAATTGCTGTGAGATAAGCAATTACGCTTTGGCGTCTGTACCGCGAAACATGTTCTTTTAAATTCATATTTATTTCAGAAAACGACTTTAAAAACTGACTGGCAGTTTTGTGGTATGCAGGGACCTTCCAGATTCCTGCTTCGAGTCCGGCGTTGGCTTGCTGGCAGTCCGGCGTTGGCTTGCTGGCGCAGAGGCTGAACAAATGGGACGTTAAAATGCTGAGGCAGCAAAGGCTCTAAGGCGCCACAAAGTGAGCCCTCGACCTTCTGTGAGAATTTTAAAATGAGTGCTGTGCCACTTTTGCCGAGCATCGGTTTTACGTGGGAAAGGTGCTTGGACCCAGGCAGCCAACTAGAATGGAGCGCATGAGGCAACTGGAGAGGCAAGCTTAATTTTAAAGCCTCTAAGCTTAAGACCTTTTTACAGCTGATGGTGTAAAGAGCCCTTAAAGAGATGAACATTGTGGGCAATGTGCTTGATGTCCTTTGACTGTTTGGAAGCTTGTGAGGTGCATAAAGCTCACAAGGCACTGTTGCAGTGTGTGACAGGTCATTGTGGTGATATTAGAAAAAGACATAGTGCAGCACAATGGGACAGAGAAAAGGAGCACACAGGATAAGCGCTCGTCCTGTGTGCTCCTTTTCTCTGTCCCGTTTTGCTGCGCTATGTCTTCTAATATGCTATACGAACAAGCCCGAACTACAGCTTTGTTAAGATTGGTCATGATAGGTTTCTTTTATTTGGCTGCACACTCTGCACTAGTTCTGTGAAGTTCCGCGGTGGTGCCGGCACCGTGCAACGTCAGCTCAGGCAGTTCAAATGCAGCTTGGCACTGGCCGCTTCCAAAACGAATGGTCGAGTGCAGGTCCGATTGTCCAATAGCCTTGCTGTCGTCACGAAATTGCATCCAACTGCGTGCCGCCGACACCAACAACCACCAAAATCCTGAAACACTTGGAAGAATTTTCAAGCATCAAATCGCAATGAGGTTTTACTATGAACCTGCTCTAGGAAATGGTCGTTTCACGGAAAGAAAAAAAATCGTTGCATGTATACACACAGGCGACTTACGAATTATTGCTGAAATGCTGCCCATGCGACTCGACTTGACTGCTTAGGTTTTCATTATGACGCCTCAATCACTCACCTCCTCTATGTGTAGGTCGAAGAAGCAGAGAAGGTATGGCACGAGTTATTTAATGAAATGGTGACAGTTATTTGCTGAAAGGTTATGGCTTACAGGGGTTTGTCCTAAATCGAATCAGGCTATGAGGGGCGCCGTAATGAAGGGCTCCGGAAATTCTGAGCACCTGGTGTTCTTTAAGGGAGCATACACACCTAACTTTTGGGTGTGTGGTTTCTTCTTTTTAATGTAATGACGCCACAGTGGTGGCTCAGTGGTTATGGGGCTTGGCTGCTGACCCGAAAGACGTGTGTTTGATGCCGGCTGCAGGGGTCGAATTTTGATGGAGGCGAAATTCTAGAGGCCCATGTACTGTGTGATGTCAGTGCACGTTAAAGAACCCCAGGTGGTCGAAATTTCCTGAGCCCTTCACTAGTGTCCCTCATAGCCTGATTCGTTTTGGGACGTTAACCCCCCTAAACCAAACCGATCTTTTTTTGTAATGAGGTGTAAGGCATTATTATACACGGATTACCGTGTGGTATGCTCCTATGGCTGCCAAAAAATATATAACAATTTCTTTCTTGTGCTGTTTCAGTTTCACTAGCTGAACGATGACTGACCTCAAAGAGAGGCTGTAGGTCATGTGAGACGTGAAAAACTGCAATATAATCACTGCTTCCACATTAGTTGTCATTCCGGCTCTTGAGGAAGGCTGGCTTCAGCACTGCAGTAAATCATAACGATGAAGCAGAGATTATATGGGCGTTTTTCGATGCCTCACATGACACAAAAGCACTCTTTGATGTCACAGCAATTGTTCGGCTCTTGAAACTGAAACAGTGTGACAGAAAAAATTCAATTATAAATTATTTAGCGGGGATGGGCAAATATCACATGGTGATTCATAGGTAGTAGTATTTTCTGCATCGTTGTAGAGAAGAAAACATGCCACCAAAATTACGTGTCTATATTCCTTTAGCACGCAGAAAGCCAAATGGAAAATGCTCTTGGCCATTCCCTCCAATGCAAATGCTGTGTAGTGTATAATATTGTTGCCTGGTTGCCGTTCAAAGAGCGAGGCGCGGTGAACGACGGCAGAGATATAATTTAATGGCCGTTGGCCTAGCGCGAGTGCTCTGTAACGCACCGCAGCCAGCTTCGTGGTCTTGTCACAATATTGCTTTTTCTCATGGACATTGTGACATGTAGGAAACTGGGTGGTGTGTCATTGTTTGCGTAAGAACTTAAGGACACTGAGAAGTTCCCTAGGACGCCGCTGACCCCACACCATACGTGGCAAAATTACCTTTGAAAAGTGATTAAATTCCATTGCTAATTACTTTCCTAGAAATCACAGAAGTAATTAAATTATATTACAAATTACTGTTCTCAAAAAGTAATGACATTACATTATAATTACCTGCCTTAAGTAATGAAAATTACTTAGTTTCGATGCTAAAATGTTGCGCATTGGTCATAGTTTGTGCAAAAAATTTCTAGTTTTTTTTTTGCACCGCCACTGAGCTTGAAAATGGGCGTCAGAAATTTTGCCCCTCTTTAGTCAATTTGAACAGCCGCTTTGCTGATGTAGATGAGTTCTTTGTCATATCAGTCTTCAATCAGAAGTACATCGTTCAATGTGTAATATGGTCCCACCATTCTGATTTTGAAGAATTTGTCATCCACGTAAACAGCGGGAGTGCATTGACTGCTTATCGACGCATCATCCCAGAAGTGCGCAGGGGCGCGAGAAGCTGCCAATTCTGCTGTTCAATTGATTTGTTCTGGAGGCAAGTTGGGGGAAATACATTGCATGTTGCTGAGACGCTGTTGCCTATGTTGCCCTTCAGTTAGAAATAGGGCCTCAAATGAGGCCACAAAAACCCGAAAACTCACGAACAACTTTCTTAGACGTGTCAGTTGAGACTTCTTGTCAGTGCGGCGACGTCAAAGTACTTGCTCAAGCGCTCGCAGTGCGTTTGTGTGTGAGATCGTGTGCAGTGCAGGAAGATGCATGCCAGTCCTGTGACTGATTTGCAGACTCTTCACCAAGGCAGTGCTGACGCCTATGCGCACGTCACCTCTCGTCCACGTGCGCCGCTTCCCTGGGGTGCTGGCCATTACTGGTTGTGCACTTTTAAGGGGAACGCCTTATATGACACATTGACATTGATACCTGGCGTCGTCGTCGATTTCCAGGAAACGCGGTCCACAACCCCCAATGATGTCGTCAGCAGAGGGAAAAATTTCTTCCTAAGGTGTAGAGAATTGAACCAATTGAGGGCCTTTAGATTGCGAGGCGATCGCGCAACCCATGGGCCACAAAACTGCGTTGCTTCTTGGCGAATAATGATTCATTTAATGTATGTGTTACCTAATGACTGTATGCTAATGAGTAGGTGTGTCATTAGAAAGGAAGGAAACAATATAAATTAAAAAATGAATGTTTTTTGCCTTCAAAGCATCGAAGTAGTCTCAAGTGCCCCCGTAATTTATTCTTTCTTTGGTAGTCGCCGCGGTGGCTCATTGGTTATATGGTGCTCGGCTGCTGGCCCAAAGGACTCTGGTTTGATCCCGTCTGTGGCGTCTCATTTCAGTGGAGGCAAAATGCTATAGGCCCGTGTACTGTGCGATGTGAGTGCACGTTAAAGTACCCCTGGTGGTCAAAATTCCCGGAGCCCTTCACTATGGCGTCCCTCATAGCCTTAGTCGATTGCTTTGGGACGTTAAACCCCCATAAACTGCATCTGTGCTTTGTATATGCTCATCTCCACAAACGCGAGGCTAAAGGATGGCAGACACGAGGAGAAGCATGGACTCAGTATGCAGCAAAAGTAATATCGCTAGTAATTAATTACTTTTTTGTGAAATTACTGCTTGAAAGTAGTTCATTACAATAATAAATTACCAGGCCACAAAAGTAATGAATTACATTAGAAATTAGTGAGAAAAGTAATTTAATTACTGTAATTATAGTACAGTAATTTAATTACTGGCTAGTCTGCCACACACTGATTTCAAGGTGATTGCACACTGCTTTTCAATGAATGCGAAATCCTGACATGATAGCTTGTTCAAATGGTACGCAACAAGACCTTTTGCATTTTTAAGGCAAAGGTTTGTGCCACCTTCCCTTCTATTTTTTTGTTCCCCCCCCCACCGTCCCCCTTCATTTTTTTAGATGTTATGAATGCAATGTTTTAGCAACAAGCTTGAATTAGCCCCTATGAAAAATTTTTTTGCTGGTCTGCACGTGACTGGCTCTATGTCCAGGTTTTGCACCATTTCCTAGTCCCTGGCATTTATTGGCACTTTCACTTCATTAAAACTTTTGTGAATGTGCTGGAACAAATTTTGAAAAGTTCCTTTTCTAGCGTTTGCAAGTTGTTTCCATATTTTTGTTTTCCATGGGGGTGAAGTTTCATGGCATGTCCAGTCCGTCAACTATTTCTTACCGTTCTCAGATACTTTGTCCCCTTACACTTGAGCATTGTGGAAGAGCCGCAGCTGCTCTTAAGATGCTTTGTGTCCTTGCCTTTGTGCAGGGCAGCAGCGGCATCTTCCGCAGTGCTCAGGTGCGTGTGGGCAAAGCATCCAAAAATGATGACTAGCTTGGCTGGTATTTTCTCTTGGTCTCTGAATGCATCATATGGTCACAATTTGGCAAAATTATGGACGTGTATACCAGGGAATCGCTTCAAAATGTTATCCAGAATTTGTATTGTGAATAAAAATAGCACAACACGCATAATTTTTCGTTTTGTGATACTGCAGATTACACGAACCAAGAACAGAACAGCAAGGTTCTACTGTATTTCTTTGAAGGGCTGTGACGGTTTTAAAGGGTGTCTAGCAACCTAGAATTGTCATGAGGAATTTCGTTTACCTGGAAAAATCGGCGAGTTGCGAGGGATACCATCAAGAAAGTGGTCAAGTCTCGGAAAAGGACAGGCTGAAATTAACGCAGAGGTCTGCTGCGAGTTTTAACGATACTGCAAGTGTCCAGCACACGGTCCGTTCTTATTGGCATGACATATTTTTGCTTCTAATGAGTATTAGGCATGGCAGCCTGTCTGTTCTAGCTGTCTTTTTCTTGTCTTCAATTAAGTGAGCATTGTGTATACTGGTTGGCTCTGTACAGGTTGCCACACTGCTAATTAAATTTGGTCTGGTGCATATGAATAGACACAGCTACATTCAAAAGTATTTTCTGTGGAATAAGCCGTAGTCATAGTAATGTGCAGAATTCATGCACTTTCAGTATACTGATGCGAGGTGCCACGCCACTCCAGTGTGGCATCAAAATCGATCTGTAAATCTTGCTCTCAGTCCCCGTCAATCTTGTAGGCTGTTGCAGAAACAAATAGAGGCTAGTTTCTCTGCGGTTCGAGCTGTGATGACGAGGTCGTAAAAAGCTGTTACTTTTTGTGGAAATCGCTTGGTGCTTGTCCTGTGGCATTGCTGCTATCGAAAGGGATGCCAGAGTGTGCCTTCATTGGAAAGGCAGTAAAAGGCAGTGCTTCTCAGTGATGAGCAAACCAACCTTTCAGCCCTCTTGTTCAAGGGTTCCTTCTTGAAAGCCTGAAGTATTCTTTTGCAGTACAATGAGCAGTGTATGGAGCCCCTGAAAGCATGCAGAGTGTTCCGTTTAGAAATTTTCCAGAATTTTTTCAAAGTAGAGTTGTTTGTTTCTTTTGTGAAAGCACATGTAATGTCAGCACATATGGCCACCACTCTTATGAACCATTAAAAGAAAGCAAAAACTTGTGAGCATAATTTTAACAGACTTCCAAATCTAGGACTCCGGATCGCCCAGGCACTTTTCATCTAGTGAGAAGGGAAACAGCTGCTGAAATTCCTGAACGGATTCCTAGTTGAAATGTGTCAGCATCTCTGGGTCCGTTACGGCCAGGGATTCCAGTGTGGTGAAACCCATGCACAAGAGTTAAGTGGGCCATGTCCCATCAAGAATGCTGCATCTGGGGCAGCATTCCACAGCTGGAGGTGTCACAAGGGAGAGTGGAACAGGTCGTCTTGTTAATGCTCTCACTCTTGTTGTAGCTTAAAGGGACACTGAGAAGAGCTCTATCAATTTTTTTTTTGTTAGCAAAATCTGATAGTTCGGCATTTCATGGCTTTGTTGCCGCTTGTCCGCGAGCAAAAGGTGCATTTATTTCAAAGAAATTTGGATTCCAAGTAGAAATGTTTTTCCCGCCGCTCCGATTCAAACTTGAGAACTCTTACGACGTCACAGGACGAAGTGACGTGAAACGTGATGTAAACGCAGACTCCGTGACTTCTGGCCGCTAGCGGTGCGGTCTAGCAGCTGCCGAAATGAAAGCTACCGCCGCCGCACGTTGAAGGCGTCTATCAGGGGTCGCTACCGTCGCTTCGTTTACGCTTGCACCGGTGTCTTGCCAGCGTAACGAGTGATCCCGTTCCCGAATCCGACGACGAAGTTCTCGCAAAAACTCCAGCCCACATTTCAGCGACCTTAGCCCCAGAGAGCGTGTGATGCTTTTCAGGGAGCACAGTTAGGTTAGGCACCGGCGGGTCGTTTCCCCCTTCCTCAGTGAGCAGCCGTTGATAATCAGATATCATAACCCCAGTGCGGGGAGTCGTGAAGGGCCAGGACAAGGTCGGCGCCATCGGAGGCTGACCGGGGCTTTGGGGACAACGGATTGTCATTCTTTTAACGGCGCGGTTGCACGGTGCAGCAGGCTGCGTCGAGGTCTCCCACGGTTGCAAGGGCCAATTAAATTCACTTATTTATTGTTTTGCCACAAGAAACGGGCGGGTGCTCAAGGGCGCTTGCGTTTAAAGTTGGCGGCTTGAAACTAAAGCCGACGCACTACGCTTCAACGGCTTCCGCTAGATCCAACGGGTCCACTGGATCGGGCTCTCTCGCCCACTTACATGTACCTTCAGATGTGTACTTTGAATGGATTAAATTAGCCGAGAGCTCGAAAAGAACAGCTCCGCCCAACTGCCGAAACTATTGAATTACGTCACAACGCGCACCTTGCCACGGAGCCGAATCGGTCTAGCCGGGCCGGCGGCGGCTGACGCATTCGGCGCGAAATAGAGACATGCTCAAAGAACTCCGCCAGTGCGGTCAGTGTGCGCCGAAGCCGCTGAACGCGTCAGCGGTCAAGCGCAGTTGGAGTATAGAGGGTCTCGCTTTGGCCAAAGTAACGTCACCATGCAGCGTGCGCGCGCATTACGCCGGCGTATAAACGTTCCTTAACAGAGCTTGCGCTTAACCACTAACCAACGTATTCGGTGGCGGCATCTATGGGAGCCACTGAAACCCCCCGCCCAATCACTGAATAAAAAATAATCCTGCACCGAGGTTCGCGATCAAACCAGGGCCTTTAGCGTTTCAGGCGGAGATGCTACCACTCCGCCACGACGGCTCAAGGTTAACCATTAATAAAGGCGCTTCTAGTGAATGCACTCTTCCGATGCAGAAGTCTTCGCACTTTCGTTACGTACATCCTGGCCTAACAGCACTAGGCCGTCAGCAATTTTTCTTAACTGCCTTGTACCTTATCTCCCGTCCCTAATAAACGATTTCCGTTAAGTAGTTTGAAGTTGCCTGGCACAGCCGGGAATGTTTCGCCAAGCGAGCGTGCGAAGAGCACAAGTGCTCTTTATACTGCGAACGGCCTTCTACGATCACCGACCATCGTGCCATCATAGTTTTTCATCGGCTGTTTTTCATCACCTGACCAGCCTTAACAAGCTCCTTCAAAGGTTAACTAGCACTTGGAGTTCCTCTGCTGTTCTGCGCTTGTAAATCGAGGCGCGTCAAAAACAAAGCCTCGGGGCACGCAAAGTTCATAGACGCAAAGCGCAATATCAAATCGAAACTCTCCTGGCTGCCTGTGGCGCCGCCAAGCATCAGTTTTCTTTACTTCCAACATTCAGGTTGCCTTTTGTCTGTCTTCCTTGTGTGATAAAAGTGCACTGTTGGTTTTAAAACAGAACTTACTTCAATATTGAACCGTGCAGCCTTCCTTCGATAGCCTCAAAGATTCGCGACCTCCATGTAGGCAGGACAATTCCTCCAAGGTGGCGTCTCTTGTCCTATGACGTCAGCACGCTTGTACTTGCGAGATCGGCCTGTGGCGGCGATACCTGTATTTTGGTTCTTGCTATTTTCTACCTTACAAGAGCTTTGTTTTCAGTAAGAGTGGCGTTCTTGTGATCAGGAGCTGGTATTCTATCGATACAAGCCAACTTCAATTTCTGCTCAGTGTCCCTTTAAGCTGCTGTTCATCGATTTTTTGTGTCATTAATGTTTCTCAACAATGCCACATCACGTCATACGCCTTTTCATTGTCTGAACTGTGACAAGAGCATCTCCACCGCAGCCGTGGGCTCGTGCTTGAGTGCTCGCCTCGACTACGGGAGGTCGTGGGTACGATTCCCGCGGCCTCCGGTCCACCAGCCAATTAATCCAATGGGAACAGGCGGCCCCCGGCCTAGTCTTCGGCTCTGCAGGGGTGCACTGCGTGGGAAGGATAGCCTGCGCCTCAAAATTCCCGTCAAATGCGAACACAAAAATGTCACCACGTGGTTAAAACCCGCAGTCCAAAACTCTCGCCTTGTGCCAGTTACAAAACTTAACGTTCACATCTCTAGCCTCAAGACAGATGTGCCATAGCTCTCTCCGCTCACAAACCTCCTTCAAGCAAAGTGCAGCGGTATTTTCTTGCTACCGTTGTGGCTGGCTCACACGCATCGGCAGGTGTGCATGACTGGTTTAAAAAAAAAAGATGGGACTTCTACCGCACCAGATGGATTTAGGGTTGTTTGACGCCGGAACTTATCTCTGATCCATCAAGGCAACGGTTTGGTCGAAGACCCTTCTCCCAAGCATCTCACCCTAGATGAGCTGAGCACCATGGCGGCGAAATCTTAAAACCGGTGGGTACCCGGCGGCACTGGGAATCAAACACAGCACCTCCCGAATGTGAGGCGGATGCTCTACCACAAGGCCGCGCTTCAGTGCTATGATCTTTGCCAAAAGGCCGAGAAATGAACAGTCGAAAGATTGTTGTTCAGCGACTTACAAAGTCAAGCTGTCATGTTTTTTCCTGAACACAGTTATGGCTCAGACTAATTGTACCATTCTACATGATTTTTCCTCATTCATTGAGATGCTCAATAAGCTTTAGGATGCGATAAATTATGAAGAGAAATGACATGTGTCTTTTCATCACTGCATTTTGTGGAAACATGTTTGCGTTGTAATTTCAAATATCTGTTTTATAATTTCAACTAGTCGAAAATAAAGCATATCGCAGTACTGGCCGGCATTTCGAAAGGCCCTGATATGCACAGCATGTGTACGAGACCAGACGATGCAGCGGTTCCTGTGTCACTACTATTGGAGCCCACATGACCAGGGTTGCTGCTCTTCCTTGGGAGTGACGTCATAATGCACCCCGACACTCAGAAACCGAAATCGCTCAGTATAAATAATGCGATAATATTTAATGTGCATATTTGAATTGCAGAGCACGTATCACATGCCGGGTGGGAGTATGCAATGTTTGAAACTAAGAACACTCCAACCAAAAATTTGATGTCTCCGCCCCTTTAAGGTTTTGGGTTTAACATATGGAGCTTGTGACCTCCTGTGTGCCAGCTTCAGAAGCCTTTCAGAAACTCTTTCATTGTTTGTCTTGACTATTTTTATTCATTCTTGGTCTCTGCCTTGTACACACTTCTTTTTGTGTGTGGTTTCTCTGGCACATCTTGAACAATGTTCCTTTTATCCTTTTTTTTAGGATCTTTCTAGTGTCCATACGCAAAGCCACTACAGGAGTGCGTGGGCTGCTGCTGTAGCCTGTTGGGAGATGTCTTTATCTTTTTTCCTTCATATGCATTCCATTATTTGTGTATTTGTTTGTGGGTTTCTCTTAGTGGTTTATTAGTTGCATTTTATTGTTCTGAGCTTGCATACTTTTTCTCTTTTCATGGCATCCAACCCTGTGTATGACTGATACTAGTGGAGGGACTGCAGCAGCCAACCTTGCATGGCGCGGCATTCTCTGGTCCAAGGCTCCTATTCCCCGTTCCAGGCTACTGGCTCAAGAATGTGCCCACAAGTCTGCACCTTGGCGTACAGGCAGTCGCATTAGGCCCACGTCGGCCAGGACTTCCTTGCCAAATAAAGTATTCCTACTGACACGCCTTGTTAGTAATTAATGAAGTGTATGAATAAATGAGTAACAACTTCGTTGGCCGTATGGAAAAGCCGTGTTACCAAGCAGTTTTTTTTTTGAAGACTATACCCAACCACCACATTGTTTCCTCTGAGTAACCTACTCATATTTGAGGTAAGTGCTTGCCGTGTGTCGCATCACAGTCTGAAGTGTTCCTGCAGAACCGCATAGTGCCTTCCTGTTTATGCCATTGCAGCAGAAAATGCTCCACAAAGCTAATGAAAACAAAGAAATTTCACTAACATACTGCTTTGAGACAACTTAAACGGGTGCTGAAGCCCACTGAAAATGTAAATCAGGGAATGAACAGGATGATTGTGGGCTCTGCATGTGCCTACGTTTATTGCATAGGAGGGGCCAGTTTCAACTTTATTACAGGAGGGTAGTGACTTTTCTAATTGCATCATCACTGAGTGGGATGCTTGTACCCATACCACCCCCTCATTCAGCACTTGAGCGATGACAGTGCTAGGGAAGCTCTTGCTGAACATTATAATCTAGGCCCTTTGAATTGAATGTTTATTGTAGGTATTTTACAAAGATAACAGCCCTAGCAGTGCTACTGGGATTGCAACTCGCTGCAAACGAGGCGGATTCTGTAGCACTGGGCTCTTGCTGGCAGTTTGTGAAATTGGCATTACCCGAAACTGCACTGTAGAAGAGCATAAAGAAAACGATGTCTTCCGCAGTAATTCATGCCATGCAACATGACATGGAAACCATCACACGGCCAGTTAATCTATTGCCTTCAAGTTCAAGACGTCTGCCAGTTTCTATACAGTAGCTTCAGACTGTTGGACTGGAAAATTACATCCTCTTGAAGGCACTTTTTGAGCAGGAACTGGACTTAACCTGATTTTCATGATTTATGCTTCGGGTGCACAAACTGGGTAATATCAAGCTTTTATAGTCTTTTTTTATATTATAGTCTTCTCTTATTATAGTCTTATTATAGATTTATAGTCTTCTCTTACTGTTGTGTCCTATCTTTCCTCAAGCAGAACAGTGGCTTGAGCTATGTGGTTGAGTGAAGTTGCATCACCTGTTATTGTCAGATTAATTTTTTTTTCTTCTAACTTATCTCAGCTGCTGAGGGCCATTATTGCCAGAGGGGTATGTAAGGTGTGTACTGTACACAGACAGGGAAATCTCTTAATTCCAACCTGCGGTATTTACAAACTGGCACTTCGCTTCCGTCAAAATCGCGTATTTCAGTGCGACAAAGCTGCCCCTTTACCCTCTGTTTCTAATCAGCTTAGTTTGAACAAATTTTCGGTCACTTAATAGTTTGAAGTATCGAGACGTCGAATGCCTGACCAGAGCCGCCGCGGTGGCTGAGTGGTTATGGCGCTCGGCTGCTGGCCCGAAAGACGCGGGTGCCATCCCGGCCGCGGCGGTCGAATTTCGATGGAGGCGAAATTCCAGAGGCCCGTGTACTGTGCGATGTCAGTGCACATTAAATATCCCCAGGTCGAAATTCCCGCAAAAACGCACAATACTGTATGTGGCCACGTACCAATGCTCAGGTATTGGTTTGGTTTATGGGGGTTTAACTTCACTACGGCGTCTCTCGTAGCCTGAGTCGCTTTGGGACGTTAAACCCCCTTAAACCAAACCAATACCTGAGCATTGGTACGTGGCCACATACAGTATTGTGCGTTTTTATCGCTGACACTTTCAAAAATTTCCCCGCCTCAACAGCTGGCTCGTTTGCGGTGAAACTGCACACAGAGCTTGCGTATTATGGTAACTTTTGTATCGTAGCAAGTTTGACAATGGTACTTACTTAGTTCAGGCGCACATGATGCGAAAACGTAAGCGTCTACGAGAGATCGACGAGCCAAAACCCGCAGACGACGCTTTTTCCCTGCAAGGAGCGCGGGCCGTTTGAATATGCCGTTCCTGTCGTTTCGTCTGCTTCTACTGAAGCGCTTACAACATTTTCTACTAATAAAGCGGAAAAATATCAGAACAAATAATTTAACGAGGCTTTACCTTTTAAAGAATATTGTTTGCAATGCTCGCTCTGCGGCCTAGTCGTGACGGCTTCCAGTGCCCAAAACAGACAGATGGCGCCACTGCGGCCCTTCAGCGAAAAAGCGTCGTTTGCGGGTTTTGGTTGCCGATCTCTACGTAGACGTGTACGTTTTCGCATCATGCACGGCTCAACTAAGTAAGTACCATTGTCAAACTTGCTACGATACAAAAGTTACCATAATACGCAAGATCTGTGTGCAGTTTCACCGCAAACGAGCCAGCGGTTGAGGCGGGGAAATTTTTGAAAGTGTCAGCGATAAAAACGCACAATAGTGTATATATTTCCCACCCTTTGCGCGCGCACAATTTGTCCCTAAACGTAATAACCGTTGGATATATTGTCTTCATCTTCAAAATACTTGTCGCGAATCTCAAAAGTTTATTATAACGACAAATTTATATATAAGACTGCTCAAAGGGAGCACGGCTACAAAACCACCGCCGTACACACGCGCTCACTCTTCGCGCTCTTAATGCAGTTCTAATAGACTGACCGAAAGTTTGAGCTATAAAAGCGAGTACGAAGCAACGAGAATTCACTGTGTGAGCGTGTGTTCGAGGAAGGATCGCGCATAAAAGGTTTTGTCACCAAATGCACTGATCATAGTGCTTGCATGCGGCACAGCGAAACAGTGATATAGATATGAGATGGAATTCCGCATCTGGCGCTTCTAGCCCTCGAAATGAAAAGAGGCAGGATTAATTTTCCCTTTGCAGAACAAACATTCAGTAGAACCCGCTGTTACGTTCGCGGTTGCTCCGTTTTTCCCGGTACGTTTTTCTTTTTTTCATATGAGCCAGATAGTCCAGCTGCCACAGAAGCCCCTACAACTGAAACTCGATCGCCTATATCTGTTGCATAATGCAATTGTTGCATAATTCCCTTGTCGTACGTCGTGAAAGTCATCTCACGATGGTAGTTTACACCGTCCCGGAATTCGTTCAATGCGCGCGTAATGGTGACGCCGACCAGAAAAAAGCGAGACTATACACGTACTCTATATAGGCACTTGTTCGCAGCTGCGTTCGGCGACTTCTGGAAGCACCCAGTCCAACGCCAGCACACTTACAAACCACGTGATTTTTTGTGCGTGTGTTGGCAGAGTTACATCGACGCTTTCGCGAACGATAGCACAAAAACGAAACCATGCCGGGGCAGACGGCACAAACAGCGCTGTACGAAATGCGCTTGCGTGGGTTCGCTCCAACAATTTTGTTTCTGCCATCCGCTTTATTCTTGTCGCCTGCACCTTAAAATACACAATTTCTAGATTCAAATATAGCGATGATTCTATGGGATTAATGAGGCCACCGCGATAGCAGCGAAGAAGCGCGCGCGCGTACCGCATCTTCGCACGCTAGAGGCATGCTCCCCTTTCATTGCTAAATTCCTTCCACAGACAGCTGCTCAGGCTAACCGAGACTCATCGCAGTGCGTTTCTGAAGGACGGTATTTGCATACGTCCGCTTTGTCCCCTTTTCCCTTGTATATCATGTTCATTCTACTTGATCGCCATTCATTGGGGGCTTTGCCATCCACTACCATTTTGTTCACTACCTCTATTAATGTTTGCTTGGGTTTTGGTCCAAGCTTTTTTATTAATATAATCGGAGTACCATCTGGTCCTGTCGACGTGTCACTAGCAACCTTCTCTTGTAACGCGAGCGCATGGTTGCGCTCTCTGGAGGGCCACTGCGCCCGACACGGCCGCGCATCGAAGCGAAGTGGCAGATGACGCGAAGCGTTCGTCGCGTTTTTAGCGCTCGTTGAGAGCTGCCAACCAGCAGAGGTGTCCCAACTTCAAGATGCATTTTGACAAGTTCGTTATTGGCAACAAGGTGTACATTTATGACGGTGTCTCCGAGTCCGTGCAAGAATTAAAAGCATAGCAGTCACCGCGAACGAACCGGCGCCCGGTCCTGGCGTTGTATACACAAGTCCAAGCTCCCATCAGTGCGTCCGCGTATCTATTGAACAATGCCTGTAGTGCTCGCTGACGTCCGCGGTTTCATCCCAAAGAAGGAAACTGTGGAAGCTCTTTTAAAAAACAATCAGAGCGATATTGCGGTATTCACCGAAACATGGCTGACTCCGGACAGCAGTAATGACGAACTGCTTGAAGACATGTCATCTTTCGCCATTCATAGGCTCGATGGGGCTGGTCGTAGGGGCGGTGGGTTTCTCGTGCTGGTAAAATCGGGTTCACCTTCCTTCACTTGTTGATATTGGCTACCGCAGTGAAGTCCTCTGTGTAAATATTTCGCCTCCTGGAAGCACAAATGCACTGATTGCCTCTTACCGCCCACCGAATTTTGATGCCTCTTTCACCAGCGATCTGCACTAGGTCTTTCTTGAATTTAATTTTCGCTTTCCTCACGACAATTATATACTTTGTGGCGATTTTAGCTTTCCTGATATTGAATTGATCAGCTTATCTGCATCCCCCTGCCGGTCCAAAGAATTTTTTTACCCCGCTTTTACTTTTAACATTTCCTGAAAAGTCAGCACGCTAACTCGCAATAATAACACATTGGATCTAGTCTTGTCCACCACTCCAGATTTGGTACAGTCAGTGCAATGTGTCAGTGGTGTGAGCGATCACAAAATGCTGTTATTCGACTTATCCTTCCCCAACCCTGTCCGACAACCATCTGTCCGACAATACATGCGCGACTACAAATGGGCAGACATTTCTGGTATCAACTAACAGTTAGAAATATTTTCTCATTCTTTTCGCGAACCTGCCACTAAAATCTGTGAACAAAAACTGCTTGTTATACAAGCACAAACTTTTATCTCTGATTCACAAGTACGTCCCTCTCGCTTCTATTGATAGCAATACAGGAAAAGCGTGGTATTCGAACGCTTTGAGAAAGCTATCCCGAAAGAAAAGAACGCTTTTTTCTTGCAGCCAGGACACCACATTCTAAGCCCAAATGGGAAAAATACTTGCGTGAGGCAGTACACAAAACTTTTAAGACGCTCAAAGGAAAAGTTTCATCAGCAGGACCTACTCTGCGTCCTCCGTACCAACCCCCTAAAGTTTTGGAATATACTTACTCCTCACGAAGTAAAAGCCACAACATTTCCTTATTTAATCATGACAGCCTCCCTGTACCAACTGATCAGCGTTCTGATGCTATGAATTCATAGTTATCTTCTATTTTCACATGTGAACCTGCCCTCAGCAGACCTACCGTGCCTCCTTTAAACTTCGTCCAGATGCCCTCCATTCATATCAGTTCCGAAGGAGTCGTAAAACGTATTGACAGCCTTAACTCTCAAGTAGCCCCGGCCCCGACAATATCCCTGCAAAGGTACTTCACTCTACTAAAATTATTTCCAGCAATATCTTAAAGATCACATTCATCCAGTCCTTAGTTAGCAATTCGATTCCGGACTACTGGAAACTAAGCAGAGTAGCTTCTGTGTTCAAATCGGGAATCCATCCAATCATCGCCCTATTTCATTAACTGCCTGTAAGATCATGGAGCACATCGTTTACTCCAATGTTGCAAACCACCTTGAAAATAACTCTTTTTTTTGCAAATCAGCATGGTTTCCGCTCTGGCCTTTCATGCGAGACCCAACTTTGTTAATTCACTTCTGACCTTAACTTTAACCTTGACTCGTCTTTCCAAACCGAAGTAATTTTTCTGTAGTTTTCGAAAACACTCGATGATGTCTCCCACTAAAGGCTAATGTTTAAATTGCCTGCGTATTCTTTAAATGCCTGTGTATTGGTCCACTAATCTTATCCTGGATTAACTGTTTCCCCACAAACCGCTTCCAATGCACAGTCTTCGGTGAGTATCATTCCGCCACTGACGAAGTAACGTCGGGCCGTTGCTTTTTCTAATCTTCGTAAATGACCTCCCCTATATCATAGCATCATCCATTGGTCTGTTCGCCGTTAACTGCATGTGGTACCGTCACATTTCTTTTCACGATGACCAGCTAACCCTGGAGAACAACTTACGTAAAATTGAAAATTGGTGTTCAGATTGGATGACGGAACTGAACGTAACTATAAATTAAAATTTATGCACGTCTCAGGTAAAGGTTCCAACGTTTCTTATGCATATTCACTAAACTCAGCTATCATATCACAACTTGAGTCTAGGCGACCTGATCGTCAATAAACTAACATGGAATGAGCATGTCACAAAACTAGCTGCTGACACTTGAACGCCGGGCTTCCTAAGAAGGTCACTTTCACAATCACCGCCATCCATTGGTAAACTTGCGTACGAAACTTTCATTCGGCCGAAACTCCAATACGCATTGGCAATGTGGTCTCCTAATCAGGCGCACCTCATTAACGAAATTGAATCCATCCAGAATCGCGCTGTCTGTTTTAAATCTTCAAACTATGACATTCGCTACAGCATCAACAGTATTAATTTAAGTCATCTCTCGGTATCAGCCCACTAGCCCTTAGATGCAAATTTCCTGCCTCTGTCTGTTTCATAAACTTTACCACAACTGCCCCAATTTCTGTGATTCTTTACTAGTGCCACCAGTGCACACGTACATCATCTCGTCTGTTCAACTTAATCAGCATCCGGCGCTTACATGGATCTACACACGCATTTAACAAATATTTTTTTACCAGGAGAAATTGGGACATGGAAAGAGTTTCCTGAACATGTTGTAATCGAACGTGTTCCTGTTAGATTTAAACAATGCCTGATGTGTCATCTGAAGTCATAAATTGTTGCTTCCTCTTCGTTTTGATTGCAGCGCCTGTATCATTCGAAGTGTGATTTTGTACTTGAGCCTTTTGAGTTTTGTGCTTCTATTTTGGTCATCAATTTTTGTGTTCTTTTCATTCGTAACCTCCCCCTCTTTATCTAATACCACACCCGAGTTAAGGGTATAATAAATAATGATGATGATGATCTGTTTACATTTGTGTTCCCGGCACAGTAAGCGCTTTAAGGGAACTAGTGGAAGTCTTTCATATTTATGAGGCTTACACCGCGTGCATTAGTGAGCTGTCCATCGCGCTGCAGAAGCATGGGATTGTGCCCTAGGTGAGCATTTTATGAGCATAGCCACATATGATATCATCATTGTAGCCTGTATATACTGTTAAATCTCGATATAACGAAATATTCTCGTTTTCTTAACTTCGCATTCATAGAACGTCATGTATATTCAGAATCAGTATAACGATGTAGATTGTACTGCACGTTCAATGTGACGAAATTTCATTGCTGGCTGAAAACGAACTTGCCGAAAAATTATCGCAGGCGCTCGTGGTTGAGCGGAGCCTGTGGTGAAGCGCGAATCATCAGAGCGTGTACGCAATATATGAGACCTGCATGCCCGGATTTCCCATACAGAGTGCATAGGCAGACGCACTGCTGGCCACGGCATCTGGGGTAGCCGGAGCAAGGCTGGCCGAGCTTCTCCGCAACCTCGGCAGTCTGACAGATCAGCCTGTGGCCGTCACTGTCTCACCCAAAATTGAATAAAGAAGAAAGACTGGCTAATTGGCGCTATTGATTCACTGGCTGAAACATGGTAAATAGCGCTAGAAAATGCAAGGGACAAGAAAAAAATAAAAATGAGACATGCTGGACATCAACTCTATCATCACGTTGATGTCTAGCATGTGCCCCATCAGTATCTTTTCGTTGCCTTTGTATTTTTTAACACTTGTTACGATGTTTCAGCCCAAAACTGGCACCGAATGCAACAAAACGCTGCCGGTGCTCAATGGGAGCGCACTGCGTTTATCGCGTTTACAGCTGCCCAAAGCTTGGGAAAAAGGACTGGAACGGTTAGTGCTTGGCACACCCGTCAGCTGTAAAGCCAGTTGTGTGCTTCACACCTGCCAACCTCGCTGCTCACTCACACGATGTGCGTATGTGCAAGAAGACACACACACGCGGTTACGGAGGAAAACATAAGGAGCAGGATCAGCCTGATTTTATTTCAATTGTTGGTGATTCAAGGACAGTCTTCTCGCTCTTGGCGACATGGAGAAAAAGGAGAGTAAGGAGCGGTGGGGGTAGTCGACTTGGCCTGCCGCAACGTTCCCGTCACCGGCAGCGACTGAAGACGTCACTGTGTCCGTGGTGTGGTCGGAGCACTTACAAAATGGTGATAAGAGCAAAATTCGTTGGAGGCACTTAGATATAGCTTAAGTGCGGGAAGGCGAAAGCTGTTTGCGACTCATCGCGCTGGTTTGAATTTGCCGTGCTTGAATTCATTTCACGAAAGAGGAGATGAGCAGCTGGCGCTCTCTCACGTGACCTAGGCGGCGATGTAACGAACGAACGGTAACAGCAAATAAGTCACGTGGCCTAGGTGGCGATGTAATGGACGGACGGTCACCGCAGTATGCGCCACTAAAGGCTATTGGCTTAGAACCAAAACACAAGACGGGTGCGTCGCCCTCTTTGTCCATGCTACGATGGTAGGCGAGATAGACGTGCTGAGACGGCTTGGGAACTCGCAACATAAGCAAGACGCGCATAACGCTGTTGTTCCTGGTGAAGAAAGGGCAGAAATAAAGGACCATTTTAATCGCAAATAGTTGTTTTCCCGTGAGCTATCCTCAGCGCGTTTTTGGCAGATTCTTAGCATGCTAAGTGACTAATTTCGATGTAGCGAAATTTCAGTACTACGATGTAAACTGCCAGTTTTACCCACTTCGATAAATCGGGGTTTAAATATATTTCTTTCTCTTATGGGTAAACGTTCTGCTAAAAGTTAGCGCCCATTCTACCTTAATTTGTGTTACCCTCTTTCTTCTGTGCTATGTTCTCGAAGCAGAAGGAACTTGCCCAGATTTGCATTATTCTTCAATGCACAACCACTCTTCTCAGAGGCAAAGCGAAGTGTTAGGATGTACCTTCTTTGCCGAAAGTAAGCAAGCTGTCTTTACCACCTCTCATTTTATCAGGAGGCTAGTTTTATTGAGAGCAGAATAGTGGCAGCACAAGTTCACGTCACGCAGATTAACCTCGCAGATGCCGAGGGCTGACGACCGCAGCAGGGAGTATCCGCTGCTAGCCAGCTGCTTCCATGGCCACAGCTTCCTGGTTAATTTTAGCAGAGAGGGTACAGTTTGTTAATACTGGAAAAATTAATGTAGATTTCATGAGAAGTTCTAACCTTGTGTGCATTCTTCGTTTTTAATGTTTGCCAACCTAAGGAATGCTTAGAGTTGGATGGTACTTTGTAAATAGCAGTCAATGAAGACAAATTGTGCGGCACTATTAACCTTGGAAGTTTTGAATTAACTCTTTTGCAAATGGTGAGGTCTTTTACAAAAAAGCCGGTCAGGCGCCTTGCAGTCATTATTGAAATGATTATGTGCTGGCTTCGCAGTTCTTCAGCAATGAGCTCACTAAATTGAGAAGTGTCAGCTGCTGCAGTGTGCCTTCTTCTGATGAAGAAAAGAGTGGAGGTGAGAATGGCTGCCACTAGAATGTTTTACCCTTACCGCAACAACCACCAGCATGAAGCACTATGCATGGTGTCTGTGCAACAGTAGTTTCATTTCCGCGGCGCCTCGGCTGTGGTTTGTACTGAATCTGCCTCCTGAAGCCTTGAGCAATAGTGGTTAGGGCGCTCGACTACTCATCCGGAGTTCCCGGGTTCGAACCCGACCGCAGCGGCTGCGTTTTTATGGAGGAAAAACGCTAAGGCACCCGTGTGCTGTGCCATGTCAGTGCACGTTAAAGATCCCCAGGTGGTCGAAATTATTCCAGAGGCCTCTACTACGGCACCTCTTCTTCATTTCTTCTTTCACTCCCTCCTTTATCCCTTCCCTTACGGCGCGGTTCAGGTGTCCAACCATGTATAAGACAGATACTGCGCCATTTCCTTTCCCCAAAACTTATTATTATTATTATTATTATTATTATTATTATTATTATTATTATTATTATTATTATTATTATTATTATTATTATTATTATTATTATTATTATTATTATTATTATTATTATTATTGAGCAATCACCGTTAGCGATTTCCTCTCATGTGCTTCTTTGGAACGTTAAGAAGCCACTGTACTACTGGCTGTGTGCTCTGTAGTCATTGTCAAGAGTAAAGTTCCAGTAAAAGCCCGAAAATAATGGCTGTTGTAAAGGGGCTCATTATCTAATGCCACTAGCTCCTACATGTGGTCATCCTTGTGATGCAGTACGCCACACTCACAAGGGCTGATCGATGGTTATTTACCGGAGCCGCAAGCACCACCACTACCACTTCTCGGTGGCCACTGTCTGGCGGTGCGGTGTCTATGCCACACCAGCCATGCCTGGTAAATGTTAGTTTCTTTGTTTTCAAAGGATGAGAAAGAGATGCAACCATGAGGCAAGCTTGCTCTGTGTGAAGGGGTTTCTTTCTAGTTGTTTCTTGGACCAGTCTGGAACAATCAGGTCTAGTCTTGGACCTCACTTTCTTGTCAGGCAGAAGGAAGTCTGGCACAGGATCAAACCCGCATTTGTGCAACATCTCTGGGTGGCTGGCACAATCTGGGGAAACAGCCCAATATTTGCGATCACTTACATATGTGGTTGCTACTCGATAGCAGGCTAGGAATGTATGAAAACTTAATGCACCGTCTTCATTTCGACATCAAGCAGTTCAGAGACAAGGCAAAGGCGACTCTGTCAAGTGATATTTTCATACAGCATAGATGGCATTAAGTCAAGGGGCATGCAGATGCATTAAAGAAGAAATTGTTTACTTTGGCAAACGTGTGCCCTTAGAATAAACTGGACTTGGCTGCAGGAGTAGCAAGATGCATGCTTAGTGGTCTTTGGCCAAAGAATGGCCAAGCTTGTTGGCCCTGCCATGTTTAAAATGACAATCATGGGAACATCTTGTGCTTGCTTTGTGTTCGGACATTGAATCATCAAATGACCAAATCTCATGCAGTCAGAACATTGAACGGCCGCAAACAGGATCTTGCCAACAGCTTTTGTTTCCTGGTTTAATTTCAGTTGCATCTGTGTAAGCTTTATCTTTTCCAGCTGAATTAGGAATTTCAAATTCTCGATTTTAAGCAGCTTTTCTGCCTCCTTCTGCTGTATCTTTACACGTCGAATCTTTCCTCCTGATCATCGTGCGGCAGTCATCTCCGTTTTCCATGCTATTGTTTCTAGCATGTAACTGTTACCCTGACATGGTGAATTTTAGAAAGCAGACAGGTCTCGTACCTCACTGGTTGCTCTCCTCCGCCATGGCGATCTCGCCGTCCTGAGTGACAACGACAGGCTCCTCGATGTGGGTGAATTAAGCCCTGGCTCCCAGCAGCTCTCTCATTTGAACCTCCCCGATGATGCCGCCTTGTTCTTCCAGCAGTTCTTTAACTTGAACTTTCTCGATGCAACAGGCTGGTTCCTTCAGCAGCTTGCTAACTTCTGCCTCTTTTGACTTGCTGGTTGCTTGGTTCTCGCCTTTAACCTCCTGAACTTGGACACCTAGTTCCTTCCGTAGCTCACTGACTTAGCACCTCCACGACTCACAGGTCACCTATCTTCTTCAGCTGCTCGCTGACTTGAGCCTCCTGCTTCCGGTTGATCTCGGCCAGCATTCTCCGAAGCTTTCCTGCGTCAATAAGAACAGAAAGTTGGGCTAGTTGGTGTGGATTCATACTTGGCTGCGCAAAAAACCGAGGACAACAGCGAACGAGGAGACACAACACAAGCGCAGACAATCAACTGAACTTTTATTCACTGAAATGAAGCTTTATAGGCGTAACAAAACACAAAAACAACAAAAGGAACCGCCACAACCGATGTACAAAGAAATCTTTCCGCTCTCCGTCGGATGTCTCGAGCAGAAAGACGTAGCAAATCCTGTCTTGACCGTGGCAGTTGGTTTTCCCTCTCGATCGTATAGAGGGAAAGAGAGTTTATGATTATGGTTAAAGGAGGCTTGTCATCTTGCAGATTCGATATTGCTCAATCACGTTGCTCAAGGACACTTCTGGAAAGGTTAACTTTTTATTAATAAACAAAGAAAGAAGCAAGCAAGGAGAAAAGTTGTTTCATTCGACTGACTCGTAGTGTTACCTGAAGAAACCTGCCCTTTATTCCGACCGAGACACCTGGTTTTGAACCTTATGTCTCCACCCTCGGTGGGGACAATAACCACTTAGGTAAATTCACAAACACCCACCCAATAAATTATTGGGGAACGGAAAACATAACCAGTGAACGATTGGGGAAAGGAAAACACAGCCAATCAATGATTGAGAAAAGAAGATAAGTAATATCGACAAGCACTGTACAAGTATGTGCACTCTTCACCATCAAGATTTCAGAGGATTCTTTTTCCTCACTCGAGCTTTGCGAACGCTCTTGCTTTCCCATGGGTGCAGGTTGCTTCAACCTCTAGTAAACTCAGTTTCGAAGAAACGCAACCTTCAAGGCCCAACTGTTAGGCACTTTCCCTCACATATACTGTCATCATGTACAATGGACGCATGGAGAGCATCACTTGTACAAAGCACTGCTCGCATGTTCCTTCCCTGTGCCCGTGAGCTGAGGTTGACTCCTGCTAACGAGCAGTCATTCTTCATATCTGGAGCTAGCGGGGCAATGTCTTGTTGAGCGCGTTGTAGGCTATCAACGAGCTCCGTCATAGACACCCTATGTTTTGAGCAAAGACGTCACAGACATGGGACAAAAGCCACGTCAAACGACACGAATAAAGGTGGTTCGTCGCCGCCCGTGTGTACCCGCCTCGCCGCAAGAACGTGCGCAATGAAATGCAACCTGACGTACACACCATTCTACGAAGAGCACGCAGGAGAGGGTGAAATACTCTCACACACGTGCACTGCACGGCACTCCACTGTTGGCACCCTCCCCTGGACTGTTAACCCGGCGCGTGGAACAATGTCCGGCTGCTTAGCCACCACTGAAGTCCGTGTTTGTGTTTGCATAACAGAAGCTGCAATATTGTACGCAATGCCAGCGTCCTCTAGACATCAATGTTGTATTGCCGGTTGCGGCAGTAGTCGACGAAAGTAGAAAAGAACGCCACAGGTATGTACGCACACCATGTTCTGCGAAGGTCTCAGTGCGTCTGCGATGTCTATTTCTCCACCTCATTGCCGGCTCCGAGTTGCATTAGCAGTTTGCTTATTTGGTGAACAGAAAATACTTGCGCCAACAACAATCTTATGCGTCAACGCACTTTGTAAATGAAATGCAGACAGAAAGAAGCCTACCACCTCTGCTTAATTGCAATGTGGAATGAAGCACGGCACCTGGTTTACAAACTATACTCTCCAAATAATTTTAAGAGATTAAGCTGTTGAATTGTTTTGGCAAATTTGTTTTAATTGGGGAACACACGGTGCAGGAGTTCACAAATTTGGCCACAACTTTGTTTCGCCACCCCACAGGTTCAGCAAAATTGGGAGCGTGTAGGCATCACAACCTGAAAAAAAACATGCCGTTAGTACAAAAATACGAATCTTATTTGCACGGCACGAATTAAAGCGGCAAGACAGACTTTTACCCAACTGCAAAGCGAGCAAAGATGCAGCCAGAGCACTGTAAGAAGAAAGAACGCACCTCATGCACGGGACTGTAAACTTTGGCATGCATTGTAGAAAATCGCACCACTGAAATCACTTCCAATGCACTGTAAAAAAGTCAACTTATTTAAGTGATGCATAACTGTGCCAGAGATAGAACAAACGCTAGGACTTAAGGAGTGCCCCTCTCCGACTGAGGTTGGAATTCTCATTGCAGATGCAGCTATTCGGCCTGCCTGCCAGTAAGTGGTAATAGCATTTCATTAGCGTACCAACCTATCGGTTCGTGTAATTACACATTTTTTGGCATTAATAAACCAGTGAGTACTGGCGGGGGTGGAGTAAGTAGGAATGCGTGGTGCTTTGAGTGAACTGGCTTGCGCCACTCGTAGTGTGAACAGACCTACACGAGCAGCAGAGAACCGAATTTCAATGTCATCGTTCGTACTGTAGGAAACAAACGTTGCAATGATCACATGTTGATTCGTTTCGGTCACGTAGGTCGCTATTGTCTCCCTAACGTTCAGTTTGTGAACGGAGTGCTCTGTCAGTCTCTGCATCTAAACTGTCAAACTCGCCATATCCAAGCAGACAGCAAAAGCGGTCATGAGAAACTATGCTCCCCGAAAAACTAGATATTCGATTGCTCTCTCCGATCTTCAGTGCCGGCACATTTTGCTTTCATTTTTTCATCATGCATAACAAATTCAAATCTTTGTTTACATCACTCAGATGTTAGGGGCGTAGACATAAAGCTCAAACTGCAGCTTGATTGTGCGCCTGCCCCCAGTACAAGGTTTCAAGTATTGGTACTTAGCCTTAGCATATACATTGGCAACAACATAAAAAAATTAATTTCACTTGAGGAGATAATCAGCTAGACACTGTTTACAGAAAAAGAAAAGGAAAAATGCACAGCAATATTCAGACATAAAAATTGATGAGATTAAGAAAATGAGTTTAGTAATGATGGAAAAACATACCAGAGCATATGAGCCATTCTTCGGGAATTCGTATGGCATGAGTGTGTTCTCAAAGTTCTGGCTGAACCATATTCATAAGGAAATGTTGGTAGATAATGCTTTTTTACCGCTTTACTAGACTGGTACTGTATTGTTGAGGTATTGGAGTTATTCTAAGGGATTAAAAGAAGGTCTAGTTGTGACTTCTCGTGTAATGTTAGCAATACTTCATCTTGCTCTTTTTGTATTATATGCAGCCTGCTTAGTTTAGGGTGTAAAGTATTTCCCCAGATAGCAGAATAATATTTTAGGACAGAAGCAAACATTGAATTATAAAAAAAAATTAGTTTTACCTTTTGCAGAAGAGAGCGTACTTTGCTTAAGATACCAGATATTTTTGATAACTTGTCAGTAGTCCTATCCACATGTGATAATCACGATAAATGCTTTTCTAAAAAGACTCCACGTCTTTTCACAACAGGGACAACTTCCGAAGTCGCTGGCCCAATTTTAAGTAAAAGCTCAGTATCGCACACTAATTTATTTCTTTTGTTTTGTTTATGTCGGCAGTTGATGAGTTTAGCATGGGCCAGGTATTTAAAAGGTTGAAGAACCTGTTTGCTTCTTCGGTCAAGCGTTTTTGCTGGTAGAGGAGAATATAGGCTGGAGTCATCAGCATGTATTAAGAAAGTTGGTAGCAGGCCAATGAGAACGATTTCATTCATGTAGACGATAAAACGTAATGGTCCCAGTACACTTCCCTGTGGAACTCCAGCTGCAGCGGATTTTATGTCGGATAGTTTATTGTTCATTATGATTTGTTGTTTACGAAATGATAGGTACGACTTCAATATATACAGAAAAACGCCACGGAAGCCATAGAAATTAAGTTTAGCAAGCATTGTCTGAAGAATAATGGAATAAAAAGCCTTTGAGTAATCTATAAATGTACTACCTCAAAGTGCGATTGCGGCGTCCACTGCCCGCCGACCGTAGCGGCCGCGTTTCTATGGAGGCGAAACGCAAAAGGCGCTCGTGTGTCCTGCGAAGTCAGTGCACGTTAAAGCTCCCCAGATGGTCGAAATTATTCCGGAGTCCTCCACTACGGCATCTCTTTCTTCTCTCAGCCTCTTCTTTAACCGTTCCCTTGAGGTGCGGTTCAGGTGTCCGCCGAGATGTGAGAGATACTGCGTCATTTCCTTTCCCCAAAAACCAATTTTCATTTTTTTCCCTTTGCGTTTCGCCTCCATCCAAACGCGGCCGGGTGCTGTGCGTTGCCAGTGCACGTTAAAGATCCTCGGGTGGTCGAAATTATTCCGGAGCCCTCCACTACGGCACCTTTTGCTTCCTTTCTTCTTTCAGTCCCTCCATTATCCCGTTCCTTACGCAGCGGTTAAGGTGTCCGCGGAGTGGTGACAGTTACTGTGCCATTTTCTTTCCTAAAAAAACAATTTTCAATTTTGTTTCTATTGCGTTTCGACTCCATCGAAACGCGGCCGCCGCGGCCGGGGGCTATGCGTTGTCAGTGCACGTTAAAGATCTCCAGGTGGTCGAAGTTTGTCCGGAGCCCATCGAAAGGCATCAAAACTGCCCTGGGCCTCGCACCGTACACATCCACCCAGAAAATTCTTAACAAGGGGATTTCAAACACACTAGACGAGCTCATTAGACTACCAGAGTAGCACAAAAACAAGGACTCCTGCGTAGCCATTCGGGGCTAAAAATACTAGAAAAGTTAGGCTTCGAACCTCGAGCGCAGCTCGGACACAGACATAAGGAACAAACAGACGTTTCCCAACAGACATAAGGAACAAAAATTTGACTGTGCTTTAGCTCTGGTTAACCCTAGCTGAATTGCGAAAGTTTCGTTTCCTCTGCACGTCGTCTACACAGCGTCTCATTCCGATGCTAGAACTCAAACCGGTCTCCCGCAATTGAAGAGTCACTCCGGGACGTGGCACGACTTCTTCTAGCCGCATCTTCGTTACGACGCTTCTCGAGTCGCGCGGCGCGTTCTTCTGGCATCTCTTGAGCGCGTTCTCTCTTCCTCGCTTCATTCTGTCGTTGGTGCGTCTCTTTCGCGCTCTCCATAACGGCTACAATACACTGAAAGCGCGCATATATATATATATATATATATATATATATATATATATATATATATATATATATATATATATATAAAATCCCCGCGAGGCGACACCTCATCTCCCTCTACCCCAGCGGAGCACACCTGGTGGAGCGAGCGGCGACGGCAGCATCGTCGACGCCGGCGCCATCTGTTGGAGCGCGGCTGCAGCGTTGCTAGGCGATGGTGGCTCAAGGTTGTTCGTCCGCCACCGCACAGGGCGCGACGAGCCGAAATGGCCCGCTGGCTGGTGTAGTAAAGCTTTCGCATTAAAATCAAAATCCCACCAGAACCTAACCTAACCTAACCTAACCTGCGTCAGCGCACCTACTATGTCGCTCCGAAAAGAAAAAGTGAAATACCTTGGAGGCTAGGAGTGCTTTATGCTGTCCTTTGTCTTGTTTTTTTTCATTTCACTCGTCACAATCAGCCACTCTGTTATGCAGGCAAGAACTCGTCATTATGTGATGTGATCTTAGTGTCGGTCATGTATTTTTCGCGCCATCTTTCTTTCCATCCTGATATTTGTTTCCAAGTGCTCCAATAACAATTATCAGCCGTTAGTCAGCGCGATTCCGTGTCACCTTCTTCCCGTCCTCGTTTATTTTGCGCCGTTTCCCGCCTGTTTTCTTTCCGACTTCTGTGGCGAACCGTGACCTGCCTAGAGAGTCTTACGTCAGCTATGATATCGCTCTCCATGTGTCCTCGCAATCGGCCACTCGCTCCGTCAACGACGACGAAGGTCTCCCGGTGCGCTCGGCGCCGCTTGCAGCTATCTCGGGTGCCGTCATCTTTGTTGCTGTAAATGCTTGTAAATATATTTTTTTCGCTCCAGTAACATTATTATATATGATAAAAAGAAGAGGTCGTAAGATGCTGCCCTGAGGGACAATCAGAATTACCTGCCTCACAAATTCAAAACATTGCTGAAAGATAGATAAACACATGCAAAATGTAATTCCAGAGCCAAAACAGCCTAAACTCACTGCTGCCACAATACGGCAGTCAGTTTTGCCCTTGACTACTCTCTGCGCCTGCGTATTTTTCCTGAGTTTTATTGTTCTTAGACATTCAGAAAGGGTCAAAATTAAGTAAATGGAATTAGGAAGTAACAATATTTTTCTTTGATAAGTTTTTTAAGTTGCTGGAATGAAGAGATCATTAGTGATGAAATAGTTGGAGTTGATAACTTTGAACAGATGCATTGAATGCAAACGACGAAAAAGTGAAATAATAAGCTACCGCTCCCCGGTAGGTGTGTGCCTTTTCAAGGGAAGCGATAACAGCAAGTATCCGTCATGTGACCATTAAAGTTGCTATTGTTGCCAGCTTCGAGAGACAAGCTGGTGTTTCGTCTACCTACGGCGACAAGTCAACCTTTCTTCGCCGTCGACACGGTGCCCTCTCAGACCTCCTTGACCTCAGCCCCGCGTTCTTGAGAACACGACATCAAGCCGCGCTCAGCATTTTCGCCGAGAATGAGTGAGTGTGGGGACGCGAGTCGGGACCCACGAGAGGAGGGCGACAAACAGCACACAGAAGTCAACGAGAGGGACCTCAATGACACCTCCCCTCAAACGCCAACGTGGCTGAGCTCTGCCCGTGAGTTCGAGGGCCCTGAGCTGCTTAACATGGGTGTCGACGAGGCTGGAGGCCGCATTAGGACAGGCTCACTGCTCTTCGACAGAAAAGTTCCAGTCGACCGGCATCTTGAGGGCTCCAAGCACATACAAATCACTTCGCGCATAGACTTGCCCGTGCCGCCTCTGATTGAGGCTTCTGCCACAGACGGCACCCGTGATGGAACTCAGCCACAGTCTGCTGATTCCACTGATAGCCGAACAAAGTGGTACATAGACCTGAAAATTAGGGCTCAACAGGTGAGAAAAGACTGTGGGGAGTGGGGGATGCCTCTCGCAGCGATTATGGAGAAGATGTCAGACGAGAGAATCAAGCGAATGAACCTCACTGCAAAATGTGAAGCGCTCGAAGAAGATTTAAAGGAAGCCTGGCGGCGAATAGCTGTTCTCAAGATGGCAGCAAGTGCAAGACACCATACTGAGCAAGGACAGCCGGTGCCAGATGAAACCTGGGACCGGCAGCGTGATATTAAAGAAACTCGAACCTTCTCACCACAGTCAGAAAAGAAGTCTGGGCAGACTACAATGATCTTCGAGGATCTTGAAAATCAGTTACTGCGTGGCATCGAAGACCTAAAGTCAACTGAACGCTCCCGTCGCACTGCCGAAGCAGAACGTGATGAGCTTAGAAATGTGGCGTCCTCTGCTTCCTGCATGCTTAGGTTTCTTCAGAAAAAAGAACGTAAGCTAGAGTGCATCTTGCATGCTGCCGAAGAAGCGCTCAAAGAGGAGAAACAAAACAGTCAGACAGCGTGCGAGGAGCTACGTGAAGTCACAGCAGTGGCGGACAAGTTGCAGGTTGACCTGGAACATGAAACCTTCACTGCCAAGCGCCTCCAAGAAGCAGCTCTTTTTTATGAGCGCCAGAATGAGCAGCTGCGCCGTGAACTGGACGACGTGAAAAAGACCTTTTGCTCACAACTGGGGTCAGCTACAAGCCAGTCAGAAAGCTGCTCGCGCGACAAAACATCGGCGCAAGGCGCACATGCGCCTCAGTGCGCTACCACGCTGCGTGACCCGACCTTCAACAGAGCTGCCCTCCGCGAGGCCTACGTTGATACCACTGAGCCCATGTGCTCGTTTGAGAATGTGCCAGGCTGGAAGCTTCAGCTTCACGTTGAGGAAACTTCGAAGTTCCGCGAGAAGTGCACCAGTGCCCTAGCCGGTGCCCGTAGCCGACTCTTTCCACCTCGTGCTGGCCCAGTTGGTCCTTGTAGCACTGGACACTTCACTAGCACTGCTCAAAAGCCGGGGAGCCATTCTCGCCTTCCTGTGGACGAACGCCCTGGTTTGCCGGACGATGAGTTGGGCGAACAACTGGATAAACTGCCTTCGTGAATAAAGCTTCTAGCGTCGCTGAGTGAGGAGTAGACTTTACAAAGAGCCTTTGATAACGCTTAGTGTGGACATTGTATTCTTGTTGGCCACTTAAAGCGGGGGTCAATTCGTTGTATCTGGCATTTTGCCCTCACCTTTGGGATGCTCTTTAGTCACGCCCACGCTCCTCCGTAGTGTACGACGATGGCATCGGCGTTGCGCATGGAGCCCGTGTGTTTGAACGCCCTAGCCGTTTTTGGCGTCACGAAGCTTGATTTCTTTACCCGCCGGTAACTCCTGTTTCCTAAAACGGTAACCATAATGCCCACGTGTTTCCCTCATGAAATTTCGGTATGCTTAGTCTGCCATCCTTTCTCAGCTTCCATGCTCTCAGCATCGCCTTAGTCGTGTAACCTGCTCCGGAGGTTTAAACGCAAGCTTAGTAGCTCTAAGACAACGATAGTAGTTCGTATTGTCTGGTTTTTCTTGGAGAAACAGGGAACCGAAGCTCAGATCTTAGTCGGTGAAGAGCCGCTTTGGTACTGTATAAGGCAAGAGGCTCTATTCTGTTCCGCCTTGCCACGCCAAACTCTCTACATACGTGCACTGTTGTGTCGCTCTTCCTACGCGAACAGTCTTAAACTTTCTAGCCTCTTCCGCATTTCTATCTCCAATTTCACAGAAGTGGATAGTTACGGTGCACTGGGCGTCGTTGAGGTAGACTCAATTAACCTGAATGGTCGTTAGTCAGTCAGCATCGGCCAGGCAGCCGACTTATCCTGCAGCTCGAGGCGATGTGCTGTAATTGATCCCTCACAGCCGAGAAGGGGACAGCCTGATTCTTTTTGTTCGTTTTGTTTTGCATAGGGCATTTTCCGGGGGCCGGCTTTCCGACGCACCGGCTGTCCTTTCGCTGCCCCTTCCTCCACGCCTGCTGCTCTGCTCGTTCTGTTTCGCCGATTCCACTCCAACGGTGAATGGCCCCTACCAGCCAATGCGCTCATTCTGTCCAGGATCGAGGAACAAAACGCTGCCAACTTAGAGCGCGAGTAGAGCAAGTTGATTCTGACGAGGGTTGAATTGAAGTTTCTCTGCTGCTTTCAAATCAGAGAGCGGAGGTCTTCTTTCTCTGCCTTTTTATTTTAGGCTTACCGAATTAAAATCGCAGTTCAAACGGAACAAGGAGTAGCGCACTGACGTCTGACGTGCAGTTGAGGAGCGTGCTTCTATGAACAAGATATAGACGTTATACATAGATGACTTCGTTAAAGTATTTAGTGGCCATGAACACTAGACTACAGTGTTATTTTTAAAAATGAGCCAACTGAAAAACACCGGCTTGCCTAAGTTAGCAGAGACTAGAAAGCAAAATACTGAAGTCATTGAATGAGGTCCTCATGTGTTTATAAAGATGAGAGAAACAGTAGGTTATCACCTAAAGCGCGTCTTAATACCGGGCGCGGCGAGGCTATCTGCATAACGTTAGACATTCACTGTATTCGATCTGGACACTAGAATACATGCTCACAATTACAGGCGGTCACAGAACAAATAAATCGCTTTGCGAACACACGGAAAAGATAATAACAGTGTGAGGACGAGTTAAACGTCACGTATAGGCGATATCCTAAGAGGTGAGGGATGGGGGCGGGGGGGGGGGGTGGAAGGTTAGAAGCACATTTGCGGGGAGGTTTGCAATCTTTGTCTTTCTTAAAGGGAAGCTGAAACGGTTTTCAAATCGCGTGAAGCGCTGTGGTTGGGAAGAATAATAACGCAAGCGTTATTTCAACCCATGACGTCGCATCCGGTTTGAAGAAAAGACGTCCCGTCCGGCAATTTTTTTGCTGTTTTAGCCATGTTTGAGTCGAGCTGAGCATTGCTTTCAGTACCACTATGGCCGGTCGGCAGGTAGGGCGTGAAATCGTGTTGCAAGTGAGTAATTCGTTCTTTCTATCTTTTAATATGCACATACTGAGCGATTGCCTGGTATCTGACACTCGGCATTCCGTTGTCAACTTCCTTGCGCCCGAATATTTTGTGTTAGAAGATAACCCAGGACAAGCACGGAGCCCGCTTGCCCGCCAGTGGACCCAAAGGCCCGGAGGGAAAGACTCATCTGTTTTATCGTAAGTTCTGCCCAAAAGCTCTGTGCAGGTCTACGGAAAAGAGCAAGTGCTGAGCGTGTTTTTATATCTTTTGTCAACCAAGCCCAACGTAACTCATGGTCCTGTAAAACACGCATAATTACCAGCTTTTGCGTGCTCCCGAAAAAAGGTGGGAAACTTTTGACAACAGTCCAGTTGAACCACGACCGGCTTTATTACTAATAAAGCCAGTCGTGAGTTGAACTAACCGTTTGTGCGATAGGTTTTGTACGCGGTCCGATTTTTTGTGGCCCCGCGGCTGGGAAAGTCTGTTGAGCGTTGGCTTCATTGCACTTCACAATTGTGTGCTACTGTTACAATCCGCTTTCTAAAACAGGTGCAAAAATTGCGGCGAGTTAAGCGATTACGCTTTGGTGTCTGCAGAGCGAAACATGTTCTTTTAAATTCATATTTATTTCAGAAAACAGCACTTGAAAACTGGCAGGCAGTTTTCTGGTATGCATGGGCCTTCCCGATTCCTGCTTCGAGTCCGGCGCTCACTTGCTGGCGCAGAGGCTGAACAAATGGGACGTTAAAATCCTGAGGCAGCAAAGGCTTTAAGACGCCACAAGGTGAGCCCTCCACCTTCTGTGATAATTTTAAAATGAGTGCTGTGCCACCTGCACCGAACATCGGTTTTACATGGGGAAGTTGTTTGGACTTAGGTGGCCAAGTAGCATGGAGCGCATGAGGCAACTGAAAAAGCAAGCGTTCTTTTAAAACCTCTAATCTTAAGACCTTTTTACAGCTGATGCTGTAAAGAGGCCTTAAAGAGATGAACACTGCGGACAATGTGCTTGATGTCCTTTGACTGTTTTGAAGCTTGTGAGGTGCATAAAGCTCACAAGGCACTGTTGCAGTGTGTGACAGGTCATTGTGGTGATATTAGAAGACATAGTGCAGCACAACGGGACAAAGAAAAGGAGCACACAGGATAATCGCTCGTCCTGTGTGCTCCTTTTCTTTGTCCCGTTGGGCTGCGCGATGTCTTCTAATATGCTATACCAACAAGCCCAAACTACCACTTTGTTAAGATTGTGGCCATGATAGGTTTCTTTGATTTGTCTGCACTCTCTGCACTAGTTCTGCGAAGCTCCACGGTGGTGCCGGCAGCGTGCAGCGTCAGTTCAGAGAGTTCAAATGCAGCTTGGCGCTGGCCGCTTCCAAAACGAATGGTTGAGTGCAGGCCCGATTGTCTGATGGCCTTGCTGCCGTCACGAATTTGCAGCCAACTGCACGCCGCCGACAGCAACGACCGCCATAATCCTGAAACACTTGGAAGAATTTTCAAGCAGCAAATCGCAAAGAAGTCTTACCGTGAACATGCTCTAGGAAATCGTCGTTTCAGAGAAAAAAAAATATCGTGGCATGTCTACACACACGAGACTTACGTATTATCGCTGAAATGCTGCCCATGCGACCCGACTTGACCGCTTAGGTCTTCATTATGACGCCTCAAACAGTCTCTCAACTCCTCCATGTGTAGGTCGAAGAGGCAGAGAAGGTGTGGCACGTGTTATTTAATGAAATGAAGACAGTTATTTGCTGGAAGGTTATGGTTTACGGGGGTTTAACGTCCTAAAGCGGCTCAGGCTATGAGGGACGCCGTATTGAAGGGCTCCGGAAATTTTGACCACCTGGTGTTCTTTAAGGGAGCTGCTGACCCGAAGGACATGGGTTCGATCCTGGCGGCGGGGGTCGAATTTTGATGGAGGCGAAATTCTAGAGGCCCGTGTACTGTGCGATGTATGTCAGTGCTCGTTAAAGAACCCCAGGTGGTTGAAATTTCCTGAGCACTTTACAACAGTGTTCCTCATAGCCTGAGTCGCTTTGGGACGTTAAACCCCGATAAACCAAACCAATCTTTTTTTAATGAGGTGCAAGGCATAATTATACACAGATTACCACGTGGTATGCTCCTACGGCTGCTAAATAATTTATAACTGAATTTCTTTATCGTGCAGTCTCAGGTTCAGTTTCAACAACCGAACGATGACTGCGACCTTAAAGAGAGGTTGTAGGTCATGTGAAGCGTGAAAAACTGCAATATATTTGGTGCTTCTACATTTGTTGTCATTCCTCCTCTTGAGGAAGGCTGGCTTCAGCAGATCAGTATATTAAAACGATAAAGCAGCAATTATATCACAGTTTTTCTATGCCTCTAATGACCTAAAACCTCTCTGTCGTCACAGTTGTCATTCGGCGGTTTAAACCGAAACAGCATGACAGAAAAATTTGTTATAAATTATTTAGCGGCCGTAGGCGAATGCTACATGGTAATTTATGCATTGTAGTGCCTTCCGCTTTATTATAAAGAAGAAAATATGCCACCAAAATTAAGTCTCTATGCTCCCTTAACGTGCACTGACATCGCACAGTATACGGGCCCCTAGAATTTTGCCTCCATCAAAATTCTAGAGGCCCATGTACTGTGATGTCAGTGCATGGCAAGGAACCCCAGGTGGTCGAAATTTCCAGAGCCCTTCACTATGGCATCCCTCATAACCTGAGTCACTTTGGGACGTTAAACCCCCATAAGCCATAAACCTTTCAACAAAGAACTGTCATCATTTCTTTAAATAACTAGTGCCATACCTTCTCCGCTTCTTTGACCTACTCATGGGCACCGCCATATTGCTGCACCGCAGTTGCGCTTCCATTTCGGCGAGTGCAAGCCAGCCTAGAACTCGTGCTGCACTTCTTGAACTAGTGCAGAAAGTGCAGCCAAATGGAAGAGACCTTACGAATATGTGGCTACTTCCTTTGCACTGGATGGGCGAGTTTTTTGTCTTAGCCATTACACAGAAAGAAGAAAAAAAACGAAACGTGGGAACATTCACTATTAAGACGACAGCTTTCACCTGCAGGCCCCAAATGAACAAAGCCTGCCTGTATAGTGAACAAAGCAGCTAGGCTATCACGGATCTAGCAAATTATAATTTTGAAAGTGGGCCTCCTGCTGTGAAACTGGCAACGTTTGTGCCCCTAGAGACACGCAGTGGTGAGAGGCGAGAAGTCACAGGCGAATGTAGGTAGGACAGGTAGCTGAACAAGGAAGTAGTTCCCATAATTGAAGAATACATGGAAAGACAAGGACGAGGCATGTTTATTGTCTTCCTTCTATGTTTGTCGTTTTATTTTCACAAGTTAGGAGTTGATGTTGTATTTTCACTTTTTGAGAAAAATGGGGAGGGGGTTGTTCCGTCTTGAGACATGCAGCCCAAAAGACAGAGCACAGGAGTGACTCAAACAACATAAGTGTTTGCGTTCTGTTCCTACTGTTCTGTGTGCCTGTACCCCTTGCCCCAAAATGGGGCATTGACATGATCTTACGTGGTGCTATGCTGGTAAAGGATGTGTGCTGCATGCATATGGGTGTGTGGCATTCAGATTAAAGCACCAACACACGGCTTCTAGTGCAGTAGGAATTATGGGAGCAAAAAAGCCTCAAGGATGTGGATGAATAGTTTAGCTCTTTAACACGATAGCAAGGCGGGCGAGTTGGTGATACATATTTAAAAAAATTAACAGCGCGGAAAACGGGGACTTCAAGGGTAGAAAAACACAGGATAAGCGAGGGTGAGTTGGTAATACATATTTAAAAAATTAACAGCGCGGAAAACCAGTAATTCAAGGGTAGAAAACGCAGGACAAGCGCTTGTCTTGTGTTTTTTACTCTTGAAGTCCCCATTTTCCACTCTGTTATGTTTTTAGCTCTAGAGTTTGCCTTTTCTGAAAAAATCTGCGGCAGGAGGTTTTAATACATGTCAGCCCACCCCTCAGGTAATACTCCCTTGTGGGCCTTTGAGCTACAAATAGATAAAAAAAGTAGTCCCAATTCAAACAGTATAATTTGCAACTTTGGTGAAAGATTTTCTGTGGCCCCTTCAGGGGGTGTTTGACCAGAACTTTTAGTGATTGCTTAATGTCACTTGGTCCCAACAACCAGACAGTTAATCAATTGCCCTTGTGCCTCTTGATGAGAAAATCTGAGAGGTCAAAATGACAATTTACCATAGCCGTGAACGGTAATGAGCTCGATGTATTGCCGAAGAGAACCGAGGTCACCTACTTGACAGTGGTAAGAATTTTGGGTTGGTTAGAGCATATATGGCTTAACACCATCTTCCGTATCTTGATAGATGTGGCATTGTTGGCATGTGTAATTAAAAATTTGTTTCGGTGTGTGTGGCTGGTGAGCTGTCAGCTCGGGCATGACAAAGTTGTAAGCTCAACCAGAAGTACCTGTGCTCTTTGAGCTCAGGGCAAGAGCATTGAGCGAGGCCACTGCACTATGTCCTTGTACATTTGGCTTTTTTGGTGTTCCAACTTCCTCCTTCCCCCACCTCTGTTAGGAACGTCGTCATGGGGCCGAGCGAAAGTGGTGGGGTGTAATTAGAGCAGTGGCATGACCATAAGGTCCATCCGAAAAGCACTGCGTAAGGCTTGTTTGCTGGATTGGCCCCGCAGTCAGAACTGAGGTGAGTTATGAGTGGGCCACTGAGGAAAAAGACAGTAGAACAGCGGAAAACGTGCCATGAATGGTGGAGAGCTATAGTTTGCAGGCAACCATTGATGCCTGTGTTGCCATTGTGGTCAAAGTTTTCTGTGAGACCACCAAGGGCAGCGCCTGTTCTGAACGCATCACATAGATTAGCGATCAGAACTTCAATAGATCAAAACTTCAATTTTATAGTTGCCTCATGGGCGTATGAATGCAGGAGGTGTATGAATCGGTTCAGATTTCACATTTAGACACATCAAATTCAGCAACCTTAGTACTCACAGGTACAGCAAAACCCCATTAAAGCGTACCTCGTGGCGCTGCGGAAAAACTATGTGAAAGAAGCAATATTGTCACGAAGATGACGAAGCTGTCAGGGGGAGCAGGAACGGAAAGGTCGCGTTAAAGGCGAGTGGCCATTAAAATCATCTCACTGCCATCGTTCATCGCCGCTTATTATTTGGCTGGTCGCCACGTAACAATATGCCCAAACTGAAAGCAGCCTGAGTATATCCGTTGACCTGGTAAAAGATGATACCTGAGGTATTTCAAAGAATACGCAGGTGAAACCTTTTATTCACATGGCTACTAGCGCAGCCTCGAAGGTAAGCCAGGTGCCGTGTCCCAGGTGCTCTATTAATAATGCGCAGGCGAAACCTTTTAATCACATAGCTACGAGTGCAGCCTCAAAGGCATGTAAGCCAGGTCCCGTGTCCCAGCTGCTCTATTAGGCCGTATTTGAGTGAACAAGCAAGTGTCTAGCACACGTGCAGTTTTTTCCAACAGTACGTGTTTAGCTGTCTTCAGCTTCCATATAGGCATTACTTTCATTGAATGGCGTTTCGCCAATGATGGAAGCAACAGTGTCAATACCAAACTGTGCTGAAGAAGTCTTGGACTGCAGTGTCTAATACATCACCAATCATGCAAAAAAATGAGTCTCCACAATGCCTCCTCTGCAACAAAATGCCTCCGGTAAACAGAAGGTATTTAGGAATACCTGCTCTATTCCAAGGCCTGGGTTGGGAACAGTTGAGGATAAGAGTTAATGGAGGACGCCTTAGTAATGTTGCGATTCACAAGTGATATTGCTAAGTCACTGAAGAGATGAACTGTAAAGCAAGATCAGTGAGCAGAATGGTGGGTCTAAAGAATTAAAAGAGTAGAGACACCCAACTTTCAGGTGCTTGTTTTTTGTTTGTAATTATTCGTAAGGCATTGTTAAACATTGATTACCACCTGGTATTCTTCTATAACCACTAAATAATTTATAATCTCATTTCTTTCTCATGCCGTTTCCGTCTCAGTTTCAATAGCCGAATGAGGACTGTGACGCCAACATGTGCCTACAGTTCACGTGAGACATAAAAAAACTGCAATATAATCGCTGCTTCCACATTAGTTGTCATTCCAGCTCTTGAGGAAAGCTGGCTTCAGCACTGCAGTAAATTATAACGATGAAGCAGCGATTATATGGGCGTTTTTCGATGCCTCACGTGGCACAAAAGCACCCTTTGACGTCGCCGCCATTGTTCGGCTGTTGAAACCGAGATAGCATGGCAGAACCAAATTACAAATCATTTAGCGGCCGTGGGCAAATATTACATGATTCATGTGTAGAAGTATTTTCCACATCATTATAGAGAAGAAAACATGCGACCACAATTACGTGCCTATACTCCTTTAACATGAAGAAAACCAAATGGAAAATGCTCTTGGCCATTCCCTCCATGCAAATGCTGTGTGGTGTATAATATTATGACGTGGTGGCCGGCCAAAGAGTGAGGCGCGATGAGCGATGTCAGAGATATGATTTGAATGGAGGGAATGGCCGAGTGCTCTGTACCGCGCCACTGCCGGCTTTGTCGTCTTTGTCACAATATTCCTTTTTTTTCATGAACATTGTCACATGTAGGAAACTCGGTGGTGTATCATCGTTTGTGTAAGAACTTAAGGACACTGGCAAGTTCCCTAGGCAGCCGCTGACCACACACCATACTTGGCAAAATTACTTTTGAAAAGTAATTAAATTTCATTACTCATTACTTTGCTAGAAATTTCACAGCAGTAATTTAATTACATTACAAATTACTGCTGTCAAAAAGTAATGACCTGACATTGCAATTACCTGCCTTAGGTAACAAAAATTACTTATTAGTTTTGATGCTAAAATGTTGCGCATTGCTCAAAGTGCAAAATTTCTAGTTTTTTGTTTGCACCGCCGCTGAGCTTAAAAATGGGCGTCGGAAATTTTGCAATTTTGCTCCTCATTAATCAATTTGAACAGCCGCTTTGCTGATGTAGATGACATCTTTCTCATATCGCTCTTCAATCAGAATTACATCGTTCGATGTGTAATATGGTCCCACCATCCTGATTTTGAAGAATTTGTCATCCGCGTAAACAGCGGGAGTGCATTGACTGCTTATCCGTGCATCATCCCAGAAGTGCACAGGGGCGGGAGAGGCTGCCAATTCTGCTGTTCAATCGATTTTTTTCTGGAGGCAAGTTAGTGGAAATACATTGCATGTCGATGGGACGCTGTTGCCTGTGTTGCCCTTGAGTTAGAAATAGGGCCTCAAATGAAGCCACAAAAACACAAAAACTCACGGCCAACTTTCTGAGGTGTGTCAGTTGAGACTTCTTGTCAGTGCGGCGATGTCAAAGTACTTGCTCAAGCACTCGCAGTACGTCTGCGCGAAGGTGTCATATGACATGCCTTGGTGATGGAGCTCTCCTGGTCGCCATGCAGTGCGTTTGTATGTGAGACCGTATGCAGTGCAGGAAGATGCGTAGCAGTCCTGTGACTGATATGCAGACTCTTCACCAAAGCAGTGCTGACGCCTGCACGCACATCACCTCTCGTCCGCGTGCGCCGCTTCCCAGGGGTGCTGGCTATTACTGGTTGCGCGCTTTTAAGGCACAAGCCTTAAGTGGCACATTAACATCGATACCCGGCGTCGTCGTCGATGTCCAGGAAAAGTGGTACACAACCCCCAATTAATGACATCATCAGCAAAGAGAAAAATTTCTTCTGAGGGTGCAGAGAATTGAACCAGGAGCTTTCAGATTGTGAGGCGATCGCGCAACCCATGGGCCACAACACCGCGTTGCTTCTTGCCAAATAATGGTTCATTTATTGTATGTGTTGCCCTATGACTCTATGCTAATAAGTAGGTGTGTCATTAGAAAGGAAGGAAACAATATAAAATAAAAAGTGAATGTTTTTCGCCTTCAAAGCATGGAAGTAGTCTCAAGTGCCCTCCGTAATTTATTCTTGCTTTGGGAGTCGCCGTGGTGGCACATTAGTTATATGGTGCTCGGCTGCTGACCCGAAAGACTGTGGTTTGATCCCGAGTGCAGCAGTCTCATTACGGTGGAGATGAAATGCTATAGGCTCCTGTACTGTGCGATGTCAGTGCACGTTAAAGTACCCCAGGTGGTCAAAATTCCCGGAGCCCTTCACTATGGCGTCCCTCATAGCCCGAGTCGCTTGCTTTGGGACGTTAAACCCCGATAAACTGCATCTTTACTTTGTATATGCTCATCTACACAAACGTGAGGCCAAAGCATGGCATATACGAGAAGCATGGATTTGGTATGCAGCGAAATTAATATTGCTAGTAATTAATTGCTTTTCCGTGAAATTACTGTTTGAAAGTAGTTAATTACACTACTAAATTACCAGGCCGCAACAGTAATGAATTACATTAGAAATTACCGAGAAATGTAATTTAATTACTGTAATTTTATTACAGTAATTTAATTGTTGACTAGTCTGCCACTGATTTCAAGGTGATTGCACCCTGCTTTTCAATGAATGTGAAATCCTGACATCATAGCGTCTGTAAATGGTACGAGACAACGCCTTTTGCATTTTTAAGGCAAAGGTTTGTGCCACCTTACCTTTATTTTTTTTCTCTCGCCCGCCTTTTTCCCCTTTCTATATTTTGGATGTTATGAATGCAATGTTTTAGCAACAAGCTTGAATTAGCATCTGCGAAAAATTTTTTGCTGTTCTGCTCGTGATTGCCTCTATGTCCAGGTTTTGCGCCATTTCCTGGTCCCTGGCATTTATTGGCACTTTCACTTCATTCAAACTTTTGTGAATGTGCTGGCACAAATTTTGAAAAGTTCCTTTTCTAGCACTTGCAAGTTGTTTTCATATTTATTTTTCCATGGGTCTGAAGTTTCATGGCACGTCCAGCCCGTCAACTATTTCTTACCGTTTTCCGATACTTTGTCCCGTTACACTTGTGCATTGTGGAACAGCCGCAGCTGCTCCTAAGATGCTTTGTGTCCTTGCCTTTGTGCAGGGCAGCAGCGGCGTCTTCTTTGCAGCGCTCAGTTGCATGTGGGCAAAGCATCCAAAAATGATGACTAGCTTGGCTGGCATTTTCTCTAGGTCTCTGAATGCATCATATGGTCAGAATTTGGCAACATTATAGACATGTATACCAGGAAATCGTTTCAAAAAGTTATCCAGGATTTGTATTGCGAATAAAAATTGCACAACACGCATAATTTTTAGTTTTGTGATACTGCAGATTACACGAACCAAGAACAGAACAGCAAGGTTCTACTGTATTTCTTTGAAGGGCTGTGACGGTTTTAAAGGGTGTCTGGCAACCTAGAATTGTCAAGAGGAGGAATTTCGTTTACCTCGAAAAATCGGGGAGTTGTGTGGGATACCATCAAGAAAGTGGTCAAGTCTCGGAAAAGGACGGACTGAAATTTACGCAGAGGTCTGCTGCGAGTTTTAACGATACTGTGAGTGTCCAGCACACGGTCCGTTCTTATTGGCATGACATATTTTTGCTTCTAATGAATATTAGGCATGGCAGCCTGTCTGTTCTAGCTGTCTTTTTCTTGTCTTCAATTAAGTGAGCATTGTATATACTGGTTGGTTCTTTACAGGTTGCCACACTCCTCATTAAATTTGGTCTGGTGCATATGAATAGACACAGCTACGTTCAAAAGTATTTTCTCCGGAATAAGCCTTAGTCATAGTAATGTGCAGAATTCATTCACTTTCAGTATACTGATGCAAGGTGCCACGCCACCTCAGTGTGGCATCAAAATCGATCTGTAAATCTTGCTCTTAGGCCTCGTCAATCTTGCAAGTTATTGCAGAAACAAATAGAGGCTAGTTTCTCAGCGGTTCGAGCTGTGATGACGAGGTCGTAAAAAGCTGTTACTTCTTGTGGAAATCGCTTGGCGCTTGTCCTGTAGCATTGCTGCTTTCGAAAGGGATGCCGGAGTGTGCCTTCATTGGAAAGGCAGTAAAAGGCGGTGCTTCGCAGTGATGAGCAAACCAACCTTTGTCAGCCCTCTTGTTCAAGGGTTCCTTCTTGAAAGCCTCAAATATTATTTTGCAGTACAATGAGCAGTGTATGAAGCCCCTGAAAGCACGCAAAGTGTTCCGTTAAGAAAATTTCCAGAATTTTCTCAAAGTAGAGTTTGTTCCTTTTGTGAAAGCACATGTAATGTCAGCACATATGGCCACCGCTCTTATGAACCATTAAAATAAAAGAAAAAACTTGTGAGCATAAATTTAACAAACTTTCAAATCTAAGACTCCGGATCACCCAGGCAATTTTCATCTAGTGGGAAGGGAAACATCTGCTCAAATGCCTGCACAGATTCCTAGTTGAAATGTGCCAGCATCTGTGCGTCCGTTACGGGCAGGGATTCCAGTATGGTGAAACCCATACAGAAGAGTTAAGCGGGCCATGTCCCGTCAAGAATGCTGCATCTGGGGCATTCCACAGCTGGAGGTGTCACAAGGGAGTGTGGAAGAGGTCGTCTTGTTAATGCTGTCACTCTTCTTGTAGCTTGAGCTGCTGTTCATCGATTTTTTGTGTCATTAATGTTTCTCAACAATGCCACATCACTTCATACGCCTTTTCAGTGTCTGAACTGTGACAAGAGTATCTCCACCGCAGCCGTGGCCTCGTGCTTGAGTGCTCGCCTCGGCTACGGGAGGTCGTGGGTACGATTCTCGCGGCCTCCGGTCCACCAGCCAAATAATGCAATGAGAACAGGCGGTCCCCCGGCCTAGTGTTCGGCTCTCCAGGGGTGCACTGCGTGGGAAGGATAGCCTGCACCTAAAAATTCCCGTAAAATGTGGGCACAAAAACGTCTCCACGTGGTTAAATCCCGCAGTTCAAAACTCTCGCCTTGTGCCAGTTACAAAACTTACAACGTTCACTTCTCTAGCCTCAAGAGAGATGTGCCATAGCTCTCTCCGCTCCCAAACCCCCTTCGAGCAAAGTGCAGCGGTATTTGCTTGCTACCGTTGTGGCTGGCTCACAAGCGCCGGCAGGTGTGCATGACGGGTTAAAAAAAGATGGGCTTCTACCGCACGAGTTGTATTTAGGGTTGCTTGACGGCGGAACTTATCTCTGACCTGTCAAGGCAACGGTTTGGTCGAAGACCCTTCTCCCAAGCATCTCACCCTAGATGAGCCGAGCACCATGGCTGTGAAATCTTAAAACCGGTGGGTACCCGGCAGCACTGGAAATCAAACACAGCACCTCCCGAATGTGAGGCGGATGCTCTACCACAAGGCCGCGCTTTGGTGCTATGATCTTCGCCAAAAGGCCGAGAAATGAAAAGCCGAAAGATTGTCGTTCGGCAGCTTACAAAGTCAAGCTGTCATGTTTTTTCCTGAACACAGTTATGGCTCAGACTAATTGTACCATTCTACATGATTATCCCTCATTAATTGAGATGCTCAATAAGCTTAGGATGCGATAAATTATGAAGAGGAATGAAATATTTCTTTTCATCACTGCATTTTGTGCAAACATGTTTGTATTGTAATTTCAAATATCTGTTTTGTAATTGGAACTACTCCAAAATAAAGCATATCGCAGTACTGGCCGGCATTTCGAAAGGCCCTGATATGCACAGCATGTGTACGAGAGCAGGCGATGCAGCGGTCCCTGTGTCACTACTCTTGGAGCCCACATGACCAAGGTTGCTGCTCTCCCTCGGGAGTGACGTCATAATGCACCCCTGCACTCAGAAACCGAAATCGCTCAGTATAAATAATGCGATAATATTTAATGTGCATATTTGAATTGCGGAGCACGTATCACGCGCCGGGTGGGAGTATGCAATGTTTGAAACTAAGAACACTCCAACCAAAAATTTGATGTCTCCGCCCCTTTAAGGTTTTGGGTTTAGCGTATGGAACTTGTGACCTTCTGTGCGCCAGCGCCAGAAGCCTTTCATAGACCCTTTCGTTGTTTGTCTTGACTATTTTTATTCATTCTTGGTCTCTGCCCTGTACACACTTATTTTTCTGCGTGGTTTCTCTGGCATATCTTGAACAGTGTTCCTTTTATCCTTTTTTAAGGATCTTTCTAATGTCCATACGCAAAGCCACTACAGGAGTGCGTGGGCTGCTGCTGTAGCCTCCATTTTTTGCTTATTTGTTTGTGGGTTTCTCTTAGTGGTTTATTAGTTGCATTTCATTGTTCTGAGCTTGCATATCATGCTCCATTTCCTTTCCCCAAAAAACAATTTTCATTTGTTTCCATTGCGTTTCGCCTCCATCGAAACGCGGCCGCCGCGGCCGGGGGCTATGCGTTGTCACTGCATGTAAAATATCTCCAGGTTGTCGAAATTTTTCCGGAGCCCATCGAAAGGCATCAAAACTGCCCTGGACCTTTCCCGTACACATCCACCCGGAAAATTCTTAACATGGGGAATTCAAACACACTAGACGAGCTCATTAGACTACCAGAGTAGCACAAAAACAAGGACTCCTGCGTAGCCATTCGGGGCTAAAATACTAGAAAAGTTAGGCTTCGAACCTCGAGCGCAGCTCGGACACAGACATAAGGAACAAACGGACGTTTCCCAACAGACATAAGGAACAAAAATTTGACTGTGCTTTAGCTCTGGTTAACCCTAGCTGAATTGCGAAAGTTTCGTTTCCTCTGCACGTCGTCTACACAGCGTCTCATTCCGATGCTAGAACTCAAACCGGTCTCCCGCAATTGAAGAGTCACTCCGGGACGTGGCACAACTTCTTCTAGCCGCATCTTCGTTACGACGCTTCTCGAGTCGCGCGGCGCGTTCTTCTGGCATCTCTTGAGCGCGTTCTCTCTTCCTCGCTCCATTCTGTCGTTGGTGCTTCTCTTTCGCGCTCTCCATAACGGCTACAATACACTGAAAGCGCATATATATATATATATATATATATATATATATATATATATATATATATATATATATATATATATATATATATATTGTTACGTGACGGCCAGCCGAAAAAAGAGACGAGATAATCGATGGCAATGAGGTTATTTAATGGCCGGTAGCCTAGCGCGAGCGCTCCTGCCCGCGCCACTGCACAGTTCGTCTTCTTCGTCACACTACCCGGGGCCACCGAGCGATCGTCTCGATCGGTGACAAAGAGACGCGCGAAGTGGTTACTGGCTTAAGAGGATGGTTGGACAGGAACGAAAAAGGGGTGAGGTGCTGGCCGCCACGATGAATAAGATGGCTGAATGATTCCTGGCCTTGAAGCTTCCGGGCCGCAGGTCGCCAAGAGCTGACGGTCGAGTTCCCAGGACGCGCCGAACGGCCTGGGCAGGGGATCGGTGTCTTCAGGTGTAAGCGCCATCTCGGGTCGGTGGGGTCGATAGGTCAGGTACTTGCGTCGGGTTCACTTCGTCGTGTTGAGTGGTCGGGGCGGGGGACGGGGCGGGGGGAACAACGGCGAGGTCGGTTCGGGTCTGTAAGGCTGGGGCACGGCCGAGCGACGCACGCCAAGAACTCACGGCTGACGACCACGGCTGACGCAGTACGCCGAAGCTCCCCGGACCAGGATGTCGATGGTACCCCGCAATCTCCACCAAATGTTACGTGACGGCCAGCCGAAGAAAGAGACGAGATAATCGATGGCAATGAGGTTATTTAATGGCCGGTAGCCTAGCGCGAGCGCTCCTTCCCGCGCCACTGCACAGTTCGTCTTCATCGTCACAATATATATATATATATATATATATATATATATATATATATATAATCGCCGCGAGGCGACACGTCCTCTCCCTCTACCCCAGCTGAGCACACCTGGTGGAGCGAGCGGCGACGGCAGCATCGTCGACGGCGGCGCCATCTGTTAGAGCGCGGCTCGGCTGCGGCGTTGCTAGGCGACGGTGGCTCAAGGTCGTTCGTCCGCCATCGTACAGGGCGCGACGAGCCGAAATGGCTCGCTGGCTGGTGTAGTAAAGCTTTCGCTTTAAAATCAAAATCCCACCAGAACCAAAGAACATGCATCCGGTACACCATGAGGGTAGAGGAAAGAACAGAGCGAAAGTTCTGTAGAAAAAATTTCTGATGGCCTAACTCTGTTAGGATATACGTAGCGAAAGCGCGGAGACTTCTGCATCGAAAGAGTGCATTCCCTAGATGCCCCTTTATTCATGGTCAAAACTTGAGCCCTGGTGGCGGACTGGTAACGTCCCTACCTCAAACGCCAAAGTCCCGGTTCGATTCTGAGCCTCGGCACAGGTTTTATCTTTTTACTCAGTGAGTGTGCGGGGGAGGGTTCAGTGGCTCCCATAGATGGCGCAACCGTACACGTTGGTTAGCGGTTAAGAGCAGGCTCTGTGAAGGCGCGTTTATACTACGACGTACTACGTGCGCTGCACGGCGACGTCACGTCAGCCAAAGCGAGACCCTCTATACTCCAACTGCGTTTGACCGCCGAAGCGTTCGGCGGCTGGAGTCTCAGTGCACGCCTCTTTTTCGCGCCGAGTGCGCCGCTGCCAGCCGCCGCCCGCCCGGCCAGACCGGTTCGGTCCCGCGGCGAGGTGCGTGTTGTGACGTCATGTGCCTCCTCGGAGCACCGCCACGGCGAAATCGCAAGTTCGCGGCCAGTAAAGCTTTAGCTGTAAAAACTAGCCAACAGACAGGACGTGGTTTACACGGACGCAGCGGAATACTAAGGCAGAACAGGTTTCGTAGCACTAGCAACCAGGGAGGGTGGAGGCCGAGTCTCATGCTGCAGCACCCGACAGTGGAACGCAACAGCGGCTGAGGAGGTAGCCATTACGCTGGCCTTAACTCAACAGAATGGCCGAGTGATTATAACTGATTTCAAATCGGCTATCCGCGGAACAACAGCGCAGGTAGGGTATCTGCCGAAACAGTCAAAATTCTGAATGCCGGCCCGACACCGGCAGAGCTAATTAACCTAATCTGGACTCCAGCCCACGAGGTACTCCAAGGAAAGAAGACAGCGCACGCATTGGAAGTTGTAGAGGCATCCTTAAGTCCTGAAATTGCATACGCTTGCAGAAATTCCGCTCCTCAAACCTGTCTGCTATGTGCTCCGTCGTGTAAAAGTGATCTCTCGTTGGAATCGCATACAGTGAATGTCGCACGCAGCTAGGTCTAGATGATGATGATAATGATGATGATACCAACTTTATTTTCCACCAGATAAGGAGGCCCCCTACTCCCCCTTCCCGGCACGCAGGCCTGGGTGACGGGGCCGGGACCCCCGCGATTCGAAGCCAAAGAGGTGTTGACTCCTCGCGGCTTCTTCCGCCAGGCGGATGGCTTGTTGCTGTGGAGCATAATAATAATAATAATAGGTTTTGGGGGAAGAAAATGGCGCAGTATCTGTCTCATATATCCTTGGACACCTGAACCGCACCGTAAGGAAAACGATAAAAGAGGGAGTGAAAGAAGAAAGGAAGAGAGAGGTGCCGTAGTGGAGGGCTCCGGAACAATTTCGACCACGTGGGGATCTTTAACGTGCACTGATATCGCACAGCACACGGGCGCCTTAGCGTTTTGCCTCCATAAAAACGCAGCCGCCGCGGTCGGGTTCGAACCCGGGAACTCCGGATCAGTAGCCGAGCGCCCTAACCACTGAGCCACCGCGGCGGGTCACAGCGAGCCACAGCGGCGGGCTGATGAGCAGAGACCTCGCCCCCGCAGCAGGCCTGGCTTCCCAGGTTTCTCTTAATTTATATATATTTGCTTTAGCGCCTTGAGAGCTGGCGTATTCCCAGATTATGTGGTTGAGGGTCCCTCTCGTCCCACAGTGCTTGCACTATCGTTTTCTCTCTCATCTTGCTGAACATGATATGCCCTGACCGTGTTTACGAAGCTCCCAGCTTGCAGCCCAGGAAGCTGTCGGAATTTATCTGAAGCCCTCTACAACGGCGCATCTTTCATTCTCTTATCTTTCACTGCCTCCTCCATTCCTTCCCATACAGACCGGTTCAGGTGCCAACCGAGAAGTGAGACAGTTACTGGTCCTTTACTTTCCTCACAGCTAATTCGGCCAGGTTTCCAAACGCGTAGCGCATCAAAAACGTGCAATACAGTGGCGGTGCGTGGCGAAGGCTGGCTACGAGACATGCTGTTGACTCCTGATGCGCGTGTGAATGTAGCACGTGTGAAAGCCGTGGTCTCACGCTATAGATGGCGTAGATTCGGGAGTGCAGCTGGATATGTGAGACAGTTACTGCGTCATTTCCTTTCCTCAAAAACCAACTTTCATTTTCATTTTTCGTGAAAATCGGGCGAGGACAAAACACAAAACGGCGCAGTTGAAGCAGGTGGTTATTCAAAAAGCCACATCCCGTATTTATACTGATTGCTTTTGAAGCTGCTCTACCTAACAGCTAAGTTAGCAGACTAAGGTGTTGTTGAGTTATGATTCAGCTGTGTCAGTGCGCCACATGCCTGTAAGGCCGCGCTTCATCAACGCGTACATTTTTTCATTCCCTTAGCTTGCAGTCACTGCGGGCCTCCGGTCTACCTGGAGAGCTATCAGTGAAGCACCGAATTCCCTCTATCCGCGTGCCCCCTCCCCCTCCTCCGCAAGCAGTGGCAAAGGCGCAGGAGGCACTGGCTGCTTGACAGCACAGCTGTGACGGCCGAAGACACCTGGCTTTGTTAAGCGCAACAGGAAAGCATGCGAGGCGCACACAACGAGCACGTGGTGCCGCTTGGTCTTAGGCAGCATTCCCACGGCGGCGGAATGCGAACCACCTCGGAATGCGAACCACCTCGCATTCCGCGATGGGCCCCTTTTTTGGCATGCTCGATGGCACCGAAGCGTCGCGGGTCTCCGCAGTCTCACATTCCTGCGGCGAGCCAGTGGATTAGTGGTCCCGCCAATTAGCTGGAAAAAAAAACGCTCCATCCTTCGAGAGGCGACGCGCGGGTGCGGCAGGGAAGGGGAAAGCATCAAGCACTAAGGGCGAGAACTCTCCCCAGGGAGAGTTTTCGGAATGTTTTCTGTATGTGTTTCTTTTTTTTTCTAGCCAAGCCCCGGGCTCGAAGTTGGGCCCAACCTTCAGGGGCTGTGGCTACCTCCATTGGTTATCGAAGCTTAGGGCGGGACTCGAAATATGACCGCCCTAAATTTTTTGTTTGCATAAGCTTTAATATTGCATGTAAAATCGTTGGAGGGCAGTCTTGTCTAGTTGAGCTAGAGGCTCCGTGCAGTGGCAGGTAATTCTGCAACCCTTGACTCTAACCTCGCGTCGATGAGTAAGGGCTTGTAGAGAGTGTTTCTCTGTGTGAGAATTGTCTGTGTCAGTTACAGCTTGACCGTCTGTGTGACTCAACCTGTAACGCAGTTTGCCCTTGTACATCCTGTAAATATATTTCCTCTTTGTCTCCATCATCTGGCGTCAATCATCGTCTGCTCCTTCAACACCGTCGAATTCAAGTTTGGAGAGGTCCGGTGCCCCTACGAAGAAACGCAAAAAACCATCTTGTATTTACTATGCACAACTTGAATGTATTACCTAATTAAAGAGAAGTTACGCTCACAACAAGCGCACATTTCCATGTTCTCTAGCACGGCATGAAGGAACGGCTGCGGTATCAAGCTCGAATTCGATATCACTACAGTGTCTTCTCATAGACTACCTAGCGTTGCAGGTTTCGTATTCAGTGTAACAAGTTCTATTTGGATGAGATTGCATATCCTGCACAAAGAGAAGCAATAAGGCCGAACAGGCGTTGAAGTTTCATCTTCAGTGCCAGAAACGGTCACTTAATCCACTGTACTCGAGTGCTCCTTTTGTTCACTGCCTGCAATTGCCTAGTGTGAATGCTCTTGTATCGTGTAGCAGTTTCAAATATAGATAAGTATACAAATTTAGGCATCCAATAATGCGAGTCGCAGTAATTTCAATGTTTTTGTAGCGAAAGCAACAGTATGCGAGTCAGCAGCCATTTCGGGTAAGCGTCGCTAGTCAGCGCATGCGCCACTAGGGCGTTCCACCGCTGCGGCGCGGCTTTCCTCAAAATTCAACTTTCTCTTTCCTCTTCCTTCATTTCTTCTTTCCCTCCCTCCTTTATCCCTTCCCTTACTGCACGGTTCGGGTGTCCACCGACATATGTGAGACGGTTGCTGCGCCATTTCCTTTACTCAAAAACCAAAGAAAACAAGTGAGCCGCCGTCGTTCTCGAGATTCTTTGGCGTTGACAACGTTGCAGAGGCCATTCATTTTCCCAAAAGGCGCACAACTGGCTCCCTGGGTGAGTGGATAGCTAAACCTCGCTTTCATGTAGTGGAATTGTTGTGCAACTCCAAAAACCTGCTCTGATAGCGTTCCGCACACTGGATATATGCAGCGCGCCCACCCTGGCAGGTGGCAGGTAATGACATCGCAAGAGGTTGGTCACCCAATGAACGCTGCGGCGTATATAATGCTTCATATTCCGGAACCCTCCACTACGGCACCTCTTTCTTCCTTTCTTCTTTCACTCCCTCTTTTATCCCTTCCCTTACGGCGCAGTTCAGGTGTCTGTCGATATGTGAGACAGATACTGCCCCATTTCCTTTCCCTAAAAATGTTGTCAGCGCTAATGCATGCAGCCTACATCTCTCTATCACCACGGTAACGTATTTCAAAGAGCGAATAACGGCGTACACTGGCCCAGGGAGCCAGCTATGCGCCCTTTTTTTCTCAAAATCTAGAACGTTGTCAATGGCAACGCCAATGAACACAATGAAAGCCGAGAGATTTCGCTTTGCATATCCTGGATTAGCTGAGCTAATCCACATCCATTTATGACGGACGGGCATCAATTTTAGATGCATTCTTGACACCAATAGTGTTGTACAAGGGCTTGACAGGGGCTAGCAAGCTGGAAATCTCTTGAACTCTGATGCACGGCTCACAGTTTTGTTGGACATGGCACCATGAGTCGTCGCCAGAAGGCTGGACCGCGCATATACTGTGGCTCGGGCGCTTTCTGCTTGCGTACCTACTTACAGCGTACCTACAGACATGGCCACCGGCCAGCAATGCTCCCGCTTTCTTCCCCTAATTTTGAAACAAGTCGACCGTGGCATCTTGATCTCCACTCAAAGACTTCTCGATTTCCACTCGCAACATAAACACTTGCGTGCAGTGGGGTCCTGGGGGCCTATGGTGTGCTCTGAATTAAATGCAGTTTTTCTTTGATTTCCTCATGCTGCACAAATCGCTTTCGCACGCGAGCCTATCACGTGCTCTGCGCGCTTCCCTGGTTGGCCGCAGCACGGTACGTGGTAGGCGCTGAAAGAACTATATCGCTTGTGTTGCTCAGTGGAGGGCCGCGTGTTGCGCCGTGGCCTGTCAGATGACCTGACAGACACAGCTGCGAAACTTCGAGTTGTCCAGTGGACAAACTTCCAAACTTCGCTCATACCCGCTTGGTATGACGAAGTGCAGAGTCAGTACCAACGCCTCATTGTGCACGCCTTCATCCCTCTCCGCAGCGGCAGGGCGTTGTCGGCGTCGCCCGTATGCCCAGCCCGAGATGCTACGCTTTGCAAGATGCCGCTACGTTCGAAGCTCGTGGTAGCTCGGCTAATAGCATGCTGTGTCGTCACAGGTTTCGAGATTCGGCGGGATTACTTGCCCATTTCGAGGATATATGGCGCAATGAGACGCCCGTAGATGCCGGGGCTATCGCAGCACATCCAATGATGACGGTGCTGCGGCAACTGGCCTCTGAGGTGCGTGATGCGCTAAGTGCACTTCCCACTACAGATGAGATGAAACCTCTCCTAGATTCTATGAAACTTATATCGACTCCTCGTCGGGACGGGCTACGGGTTAAATTGTATTCGGCGTGCTGAGACAGACTAGGTTCGCCTTTAAAATCCGTTCTGCGCCGATGCTTCCAGTGTTTTGATATCCCTTCCAGTTTACGAGCTTGACGAGTTGTCCTTATCCCCGAACGACACACGGAGTCCCCTCTGCCGCAAAAGCGAAGGCGAATGACACTTGTTAACGCTGATTAGAAGGCTTCTGCAACCATTGTGGTTCGGAGCTTGATGGGTGAGACGGCAACGCTCATCCGTAACCATTAGGCCTGCTCTCCGTGCGGGGAAGAGAAATTCACTGACTGTCGTTTCTTACACGTGACAACTTCGACTACACTGAGGGGCAGTTGGCAAGCGATCTCCCGGTTTTCTTGGAACAGGAAAAGGTGTTTGCGCTCCTCGCACGCGGGTGCATATTTATCGCCCATCAGGTCTCCAGGTTTCCTGTAGGTCTCCATCAGCTTGTCTGCACGGTGTACGAGGGTAACCACAGCACTGCGCCTAGAGAGGGTTCGGTGAGCTCCCCTCCCCCGTCACTCGTGAGGTAGGGCTGTTCCGTCTGATATCTGCTGTCCGCATTGACCTTAGATCCTACCACTGTGCCATCGTTAAAAACCCTGGCGTGCACGGCCTTCAGCTCCCAGGCAGCATGACAATAAAGGTAACGGCTTTTGGGGAAGAACATATATCACTTTATTCGAGAGATGTCGCATGTGGGGCCTTCGCATGTCGAAACGCCTCCTGTCGGGGCTGCTGCAAAACGATTCCGATCCCGTTTCCACCGCGCTAGCGTAGGATGCAAACATGGGATGCGCTAGCGTGGGATGCCCAGCGAGCAATGTGGCGACGCCCAGGAGGCCGTCCATCGAAATGTCTACAGCAGGGTGTCTGGCGCGGCCCTCAACTTTAGCAAAAGCCAGGTAGGCTGGAAACGCTTATTGGTCAAAAAAACATGACTTCGCATGTGTGGCGTGTGACGTCATTGGTCAAGTGATTTTGAATGACGTCATGTCCGATTAGGACCAAAAATGCTTTCCTTGGATTTTTTTTTAGTTCCCAACATTTTCAGAGCGCGCGCGTCCTTCTCTCGCTACCATGCTTCTGTCCGGAATGGCGACAGTGTCCCAACGAGGGTCGACATCAACCTGATCGCGGTGACCGTGACACATCATGACAATCCTGATCGTTATAGACGTTTCAGCGTCTACTACAAGGTCTTCACTAAGCGGAAGAACATGCTGCAGCATATTAGAATTGCCCAGAAGTTGGAGGCGATAGGAGCATTCCGTAAGTGCGATCAGTTCAGCAGCGGGCTGCAACGCTGGAAAGTTTGGTTCGTCACTGCTGCGTAGTACACCGATTCCCTGCCGAAAGTCTGCGACTTGCCTTTGGGAACGACAAAAGTAATTATTTCTATATCGTGTATGAATTTGCAAGCAGTCAACTTGCTGTGACGTCCCTCAGTCTTTTTTTTCTTGGGACAGGGAGGGAGGGGTCTTTTTTGTTCTTGAGCAAGTTTGTGCGAATGTTTGCAAGCAAACTTTTGAGTACAAGCAAGCTTTGCACTCTGCACACTATGGCGTAATCTTGCTGGTGTTGGCATGGCAGTGAAAGAATGACAGGCTCAAGTTAGCGAACAATTCTGAGAGGAACGCTTGAGGTTTTCTATCTTGAACTTAGAGACTCACGTGGTATTATCGCGAGAACTTCCGCTTCTCATAAATTGCCGGCTACATTTAGGAAGAAGTCTAGGGCACCACGCTTAGAAAGAAAAGTGTGGCTCCTTCCTGTGGCGTCACATTTGCTTGTAGACACTCCTTGCCGAAATGACGAAATTTCGACCACCCCGGCACCCAAACCGAGCCTATATGAATCCGCCCCTCAAAAAGCTTGTACGCTTGTAGTGCACTGAAAGCCGAGGCAAATAGTGTCAATATGCGATCCATTTCAACAAATTTATATAGGACCATATAATTATTTTGGTCCTACATAAATGCAACCGCAAATAAATTTTGCGTATGGACACCTATCAAAATAGGATAATCAATTAAATAAGGTTTTTTAATAATGGAAGAGTGTAATATGTAGGAATCTATGCTTTGCTTCATTTTCTGGTTATGAAAACGATTGTCAAGCGCTTCGGACGAATTTATACAGTGTAAACACCCACAAAGCCACACTGCCATGAAAACAGCTGCAGTGCGTCTGCGGTATGATTTGCCGGAGAAAGGGGAAGGAGCAACGTTTTTCTCATATAAGTATTTGAGAGACACCAAAAATGGAGACCCGCGCGCTTTTTTTGTACTGTATGTAATGAAAACAAGTATAAAGGAACGCCACAGCTTGGCTTCGGAGAGAACGATTAAAATCATATGGAGCGGCAAAAGAGGGAAAAATGACGGCCATAAAGCATAGCCGGCACTCTTCGAGAACGGGCGCGGGCAAACGCCAGGACGCTCTTAATGACCAGCGAGTAAGCGACTTGACAGGCAGTCGAGGAGACCGACAACAAGCAGATCCTGCTTTCGAAGCGGCCGCCACATTACAGCCTCAAACCAAGCGCCCGGCCAATAACAGAAACCAAATTAAAACTAAATACACGGGGCAGTATGTTCGTACACCGTAACTAAATACAAGATCCCTCTTTCCTGAAAAGGCATCCGAGTTCACCCCCCCCCCGCACATCGCCGCCGTCATCCTCGCCCTGAGTGCTACTGCGACGCGCCTCCTCACTCGGACCGTGAGTGATGGCTGCGTTAATGGCGAAAACGTCCCTGAAAGCGCCGCACGCCAGGGGCTGCGGTGCGCTCAGCCAAAAGAGTAAAAGCAGCCCCGCTTCCATGCTTTGGGTCACACCTGCGAAGTTCAGCGTCCGGGCACGCGTCGTTCCGCCGTTTTCAAACGACGCCATCGTTAGCTCTGCTGAAGGGCGACCTGTTGCATGTATACAGGGTCACCGGCGAGCATGTGTATCGAGCCGTCTTGAGATGGGTGTCTGTTTCTTTGATCTCTAGAGAGATAGCGACACGGAGGCAGACAGTGCACAGGGCATCTTGTTTTCGCCTTCGTCGCTCGCTATAATCAGGATACGTTCGTACGCCGGCCACCGAACCGGCAACCATAGGGAATGTGCATTCGGCTGAGTGCCCCTCTGGCTTGAGAGGCCTCGCCACAACGGCGGCAGCCAGTAAATGATTCCGACCACCTTCCCACCGGCAACATGTTTCCCAGCACGTGCATCTTTGTACAATGAGAAACCATTTGGGTGGATCCTTGGCAAGCTCGTCTCCGGCAGAGTGGCGTTGCTCTATCTTCTGCGGGGAAAGCGTCATACACTAATAAAAATGAATCTAGCCCAAACAAGCATCGGCCTTACAAATACATTAAGAGCATTGAGTTAATGTTCGACCAAACAAAAATTAACATTGCTATAATGTTTTGGTGCTACCTGGAAAATTCACAAATGCAGAGAGAGAAGTGGTCGAGGAAAGGCAGGGAGGTTAACCAGTAAAATGTTCCGGTTGGCTACCCTGAACTGGGGGAGAAGGATGAGGGGAGCGTAAAAGAATAAGTAGAGAAATGCGGTCAGTAGCAAGCACGACAGGCAATGAAACAAGCACTGTAAGTAACAGGCCGCCGCAGATGTAACCAGCACACCTTGACGGCTGCCGACTGCTGCGACCTGAGTGGAATTAACTGATCGAGGGCCCTCCACCACAAGGCAGCGCTCACGTTTCAGTCTCAAGATAGGCTGCTGGCCGTTGAAGCTGATAATGTTGATGACAACGTAAGCATCGGAATTATTCTCTGAAGGATGAGGCTGGAGGATGCGTTGTGCCAGCTATTGGACAACTGCAAGCACTGGATTCAACAAATACAGCATCTGCAGTGCATTATGTGCAGCTGGCATGTGCATGCTGGAAAGCAGCACACGCATGGCATTCACGATTGGCTTTAGCATTGCAATCACTTGCTCGTCTGCGACCTGGTCCGGTTGCTGATCTACTACCCGACCAGCAGCAGTAGGCTCAACACACTGGGTGCGCGGTGCCGGGGTGGGTGCTTCGGTAGCGATGGCAAGTCACTTGCCGGTCCCGGTCTTGGACCGGAGTTGTGATTTGTGCTTGATTAGCAATGGTCTTGGGACTCTGAGTTCGCAATACCTGCTTGGTCACTGCGGGTCTGTGTAGCTCAGGCAGGGATAGCCAAGGCCCGTCTGCGACAGCCGTCTGTATCTTGCCAGTCATATTGCTCCCAATCCTTAAATTATTATGCGGAGGGGCAGGACAAGTTGCGGAAATTCTTGGAAGATCCTTTCCAATGCTCGTTACAATTTTAGAAGGTCTGTGACGAGGGCGACGACGTCGTCGCACCTTAGCGGCAGCTTCTCTGTGTCTGGAATTGTCTCGTCATTTGTTAGAGTGTCGCACTTTCCCTTGTCAGGCGAGGACAATCTTTTGAGGCAGCGTCATGACGGCCGCGGCAATTGGCACACGTAATAACTGTGGCCCGGCAAGAATCGTGTCTTTGTGGCTGGGTACACCGCGGGCACACGATGGGCAAATTGCCCACACTACTCACGTGTCCTATCTTTATGCATTTCCGGCACTGGAGAGGCTCGCGTCAACGGAATCATGCTCGAACGCTGTAACTAGACAACGAGCTCACATCCTCTACTGCGCAACAAAATCTCATCTTTCATCGTCTTCTTGCACACTGTAGGAAAGTACAGCGCTCGGCTCGAACCAGTTACGAACGTTCTGCAAGGTGTATCCATGGGCTCCCATTCTGTGCATGACCACATCACTGAGCTGCAACGTATTTTTCGCGGCCACCGGACAAACGCTGTAGAGTTATCTTGCATCATGAATGCAGCAAGGGAGGCAGCCAATCACTTAAATGTGGTGATACCTGTACCAATACAAGTCTCTCGTCAGGCCCACCGAGAGAACTACGGTTTTCAGTCGCCGGAGGAATACTAGCGTGCGGCAATATATGTGCCATACTTGGACTCACTCACTGCTTATTTAGCTCGCCGCTTTTCTGAAAGCAATGAGAGAAGCTTCAAACTTCTCCAGCTGCATCCATTAAAAATGAAGCACTTGAGCCATGTTGAGTTCGCTGCCCTCGCCGAAGAACTCCAATGCTTTTACGGCATCGACAACTTCAAGGAAGATGCCATCTCTTGGTACGAGATGTGGTGCAACAAAACTGGGGAGCCATCAGAAATAACTTACTGCGAGCTTCTACATCAGGTAAAGACATTATTACCCGGTGTTGCAAAAGCCATTGAGGTGGCCCTGGCTTTGCCAGTACTGAATGTACGGTCGAGCGCTCCTTCAGGACAATGAGGAGAGTGAAAACCTGGCTACGCTCAACGATGACAAACAACAGGCTGGACGGCCTTTGTCGGATGAGCGTGCACCGATAGCGTGTAATGAAGCACAGAAATGACTTTATCACCCGTAGCCGCCGCGGTGGCTGAGTGGCTACGGTGCTGTACTGCTGACCCGAAAGACGCGTTTTCGATCCCGGCCGCGGTGGTTGAATTTCGATGGAGGCGAAATTCTAGAGGCCCGTGTACTGTGCAATGTCAGTGCACGTTAAAGAACCCCAGGTGGTCGAAATCTCCGGAGCCCTTCACTACGGCGTCCCTCATAGCTCGAGTCGCTTTGGGACGTTAAACCCCCTAAACTAAACCATACCGACTTTATCACCCGTGTCATCACGCAATTCACCCAGAAAAATCCGAGGCGTCTGCAGTTGCTGTTCAAGGAAGACTGAATGAGTGGCTGTAGTTGCGTGTTTGTGAACATGTTGTGTTGTGTGCTGGTCATCAATTCAGCAAGACTGAGCACTCTTCTCCACGAAGTGATAGTATCTTTTTGCATTTTTTATTCAGACGCACTGGATTTCTTGTAGCCATAAAGGAAAGAATGGTCAACACAAGGAGCGTGTTGAAAACGGTCAGAGAGGCAGCCAGTGTTTAGCTTCTAGTCCCTCGAGATCAGTGAAAGTTAGGACCACGAGAATTTTCATATACTAAGCGTGGCGCTAGGTGTAGAAGAGCCTTTTATTTGCCGTCAAGTTCTTCTGAAGGAGCTTTAATGTTAGGGAAGGTCAGTTTCACCTTCGCGGCACTTCATGAAGCTTCATGAAACGAACATGGAGGCAAGATTACCAATCACTTTTCAGTCGAAACGCCGCGCATTCAAAATACTTCAAAATACGATTTTTGTTCATGTACTCTACGCGTATAATAAAAGCTCACCTAAACATACAGATGAGCGGTATGTTTTAAGTAGCCTAAAAAACCAAATATCAACCTTTCGCGCCCCATTACCAAACGCAGCTGAAATGCATGCAGTGACGCACTGCTGAACGACTTGTCCCAAAACAACGCTGTCTGATTCAATTGCGGTATTGAGTGACTAATACAGAGTAAAACAAATGTAAAGCATAAATTTTGTTCCCCTCATTTGAGCTGCCAGGAATACAACTGACTATTCACGGATAATTATAACCGGTATATACGCTTTAGTTTGGGGGGGGGGATGTTATTGAAGGAAGGAAAAATAGAAAGTTGGGGCCACGCGACGCGTCCAGTAATTTCTCTCTGGAACGAGGCAATGGTCGCTGCGCCGCGCTGGGGGAGGGGGAAGGTAAAGGAAAGAGCGTAGAAATAGAGGGGTACGTGCTCGCCGAGAGGAAGTCGCAATTCCCGCAGTCGAGCAGGGAAGGGAGGCCGAGCCGAGAGCAGAGCGCCGATGCGCACTCGGCTGGGTGATGGAGCCGACTGAGCTCGCGGGGGGCGTGGCTTGAGGCGCGCGGACCGCAGGGAGGCGCAGGCTTCTGGGCCAATGGGGAGGCACCTGAATGGTGGTGTACCGCATAAGCAGATGGCGGGCAAGGAATTTGCGCGCAAAGGAAGAAGTAGGATGCCGCGAAGGGGATGGGGGCATGGAATGCCCGTAAAGAGATACAAAGTCGACCCAAGGCGGGAAGGGGTGGCGAGCGAACCAGCCCGACGGCAAGAGAGCGGGAGGCCACGGGAAACAAGGCGCCCGAAGGGGCGAAGCGGTGGCGGCAGAAGCGGATGAGTCCGGGGGTCCCTGCCCATGAACACGACAACGCAGACTGCCGCCCATAGATAGTGTAGGCGTGTCAATGCACCCCGTGTTTGCTGACAAGTGCGGCCAACCCCGTGGAGCCCACGCCACCACGAGAAAACCCACAATACGAGCAGATGGGCGGTTCGCTCGAGTAGGGAATGCCTTAGAGGGCGGACGTAAGTTTTACAAGGAAATGCAACAAGAGAGGCGCAAAAGAGAAATTAGAGGGCACGAAGTGCGCTCGAAGGGTGGGGGTCTGATGGACACAAAGAAAAAGCGGGCCGTTGAGGCGCGCCGAAAAGGGCGAGGTGTGAACACCCGCAGGGAATGCCTTGACGGCAGGAAAATTTGGGAGTACCACGTGGGCGGATGGCGGGCAGTGTAGTTGCGCGCACTGAAGAAAGGGAGCGAGGAAATCTACAAGGGAGTATAGCCCCGTGCGAAAAGAGCGCGCGAACAGAATCGCAGCGTGGCGAACGGACCGGGAGGGCAAGTGCAGCGAGGCGCCCGACGGAGCGAAGCGGTGGCGGCAGAAGCGGATGAGTCCGGGGGCTTCCCATCGCGAACGCGACAACGCAGACTACCGCCCTTAGATAGCGAAGTACGCGTGCACGCACCCCGTGTGTGCCGTCAACTGCGGCCAACCCCTGGGCGCACGCGCAACAACGAGAACGCCCGGAAAATGCGCCGAAAAGCGGACTGCCCGCACGCTATAGCCACAGAGGGGCAGAATTGAGATTAGAAAAGGAGGACGACTGAATAAGAAGCCGTGAAAGTGGAATGCGGGAAAAAACCGCAATAAGGGGGCATAAGTAGCGCCCGAGTGAGGAAAGCGGGCCGGAGAGGCGCGCGGGTAGGGGGAGTAGAAATTACTCGCAAAGGAGTGCTGTGAAGGCAGGAGAATGAGAGCGGGCCAGAATGGCGCGAGGGAAAGAGGGTATTAGGAAGCCCCGAAGGACAAAGTTGCCATTGAGGCAGGAGGGGAAAGCAGGCACACGAGGTGCGCGCGAAAAAGTCCCCGTTCGTCCAGAATCCACAGGGAGATGTCCGAGCAGCAGACACACGCGGACACAGCACCGTGGTAAACCGTTCGAAGGAGGAGGGAAAGTCTGCTGGGTAAACCGCTGCAGTGCAGGGGCGTAGGAGTTTAGCTGATGTAGGACCACAGAATATGAGGCGCAGCAAGGTTTCTTGGGTTTCTTGAGTAATCCAAGGTAGCGGGCCGAAGTAGGGCGCGCGTAGTGGAAGCGAGGGCCTCGGAGGACGCCGACGGGCGAGAACAAAGGGCCTGGTGAGAGACCCCGGCCGCCGGCGAGTGCACTCGCCGGCGGCCGGAAGGAAACTCATGCTTTAGATTGGGCTCGTTCTGTATAATATCACAGAGAATTCAGTAAAACATGACGTTAAAACTCTGCTTATTCGGTATAACAAGGTTGTCGCTAAAATAAAAAGAAAAACTAAGTGTCTTTCATTTATTTTTTAAGTAAAGAAGCACAAGCGAAAAAGTAGACAAAAATCGTGACGTATCTGCCATATTGACAGTCGGGAAATTACCGGGAAATAAAGTGGCCAGAAACACGAACATCGTCTGAACAGGTTAAAACGCTTGTATCGGCATGCGCAACAAAGTTGGTCTGGTAGATCACGGGAATGTGGGGCAAGCGGGTTTTGATCAAGACCTGCACCACTGCAAGCTGACAACTGCAGCGGCCATGCTGCGCACACGAGCTGCCCGCGTCGAAACAGCTGCTACCATCTTAGATGTGCACCCGCATCGGGTTCCTTTAGCAAAATGTGTTAAATACCGCTAAGGAAAGCTACTGCAAGCAAATCAAAAGCGCTTCAAAGCACTAATGACTCGGGCTGCTGCACAGGTGGCGCGGAGAAGGACTGTAGGTAAGATGGCGGCTTGGTCGCTTCCGGTAAGCGCATGCAGGCGCAGTGCGCTTTGTGAAATCGGTCTAATACTTTTTGCCGGGCGCCGGGCGTAAAATGGACAGCAGAACTTGTGGACCAGTTGGACTATGTGGGGCCGCCTTTACTGCTGTACAGGCTCGGAAGTAGGTGGCGGGTCCTGGTACCGCGCGGTCTCGGCATCAGCGCACCAACGGCGCTCACTCCTCTTGCCTTCTACGCCGCTTCGGGAAGAGATGTTTCCGGGTGGGGCTTGACGCGCCATGAGTGCATCCAGACTTCGTGCGGCCCTCTGTTTCTCTGATTCACCGCCGGGCATTCGGCAGACGGGCGCGCCTGACCCGAAATCGGCGGACGCCCTTTGTAGCAACCTACCGCACGCGGAGAGGGACTTCCGGTGGCGCGCCGAGTGGGGCATGCTCCCCACCAAAGACAGGCTCCACTCCTGGCGCTTGGTTCCAGACTCGCGCTGCATGAACTGTGCTCAGGCTGAGGCACAAACAAATATCCTTGAAGAGTGTGTTGTGGCTAGCACACTGAGCCGTTTAGATTCACGCGCTTTTTCCATCCCTGTGTCGCGCGAAGGAAAAATAAATAGCTGTTGTTTAGCTCTGGTTAAACCTGGAGTTACGCGATAGCTACAGCTGGCCGAGTGCAACTCGCTCAGTCGAATTGCAAAGTCAGTCTTTCGCCGCTGTGTTTAGCTTGGAGTTCCTTTTCCATCTTCGTCCCTAGACATGGATTCACCCTCTCCCCCTCTCCACTCCTCCCCCACTCGCTTTCGCCGGCGCGCCACGCCGCCGGCAGCTGCCACGGCAGCCATAGCGCCGCTTGCTTGCTTGCTGTTGTTGTCAGGAAAAATGTAGAGGAAAGTGCACAGGCCTGCCCACTAGCTCTAGTTGAGCCACAATCGCTGCCACGTGCTGAAAGTAGGAGAGTTAAAGATAGGAGAGCAAAAAGTGAAAGAAAAGACGCGCGCTTTTATGCCCCAGGCCGATACCGGAGGCAATGCAATACCAGGCCAACCTGTGGCAGAGGTGAAGCAAGCTTCAAGCACTCCGCCACATTTCCAAAAATGAGTTTAATATCTTGGGCCCAAATGGGACCCGTAGCAGATATTAAATCAGATATTAAATGCCAGCATAATGCTAGCTAGCAATGCTAGCATAATGTACGCGCGCGGCGCGCACACCAGCTGCGTGCTCTGTCCTCACTCCGCGCATGCGCACAACTGACGAGGCCGCCGGTGTCTGCTCTGCCGTCGGCACAGCGGCGAGCACACCAGCTGCGGGCTATGACGTCACTGCGCATGCGCACAGCTGGCAGACCAGTGGTGCCACGCTGACCTCGCGAAGTGGCTGGCGTATTGTAGCTATCGCTAAAAAACCGCGCGGGAAGTTCGAGCCTCTTGACGCGGCTCATCGGTCTGATCCTTTGGAAAAACAGGAATGCTGCCGTATAATTGCGCCAACCACGTCGGCTCATGTTCCTGATGCTAGCACGTCCATCTCTCGGTGATTTTATGGGGCTACCTAGATAGCCAACTCCTTACCCTTGGAGAGCAAAGCTTCCTCCGCAGGTGGTTGATGCCACACATCAAACTCAGGAAGGGTGCCGTGTCACTAGGGGCAAGATATTAATCTATGCATTTGCTACACTTTAGGCGAACCCTTTCTCTCAATTGCCCTGTAGGTTTTTACAGCTAATCTTGTTTGGCTTGTGAAGTCACAGGCCTGCGTCTCTCCTTGTTTATGTGAGAGCTCAAAGGACCATTGACTGCGCAGAATTCAATATGCTCTGTGGCCGGGGCTCCCGCGGGAGTTTATTTCATTTTCTTTCCTTCAAAATGTATGAATGAAGTCCATAAGATCTGCTTGCACAAAGTTGTGATTTTTGATTTCGAGACTTTTTCCTCCTGTACCGCACTACCTCTGCATGCCCCGTGTCCTCTGTTTGCTCGACTCTTATTTGAATCCTTGTAAGCTACGTATTCGTGTTTTTCAATAAACTTTCTTTATCTCTTATTTTATTCCATTACGTAACCACGTCGGTTACCGCGGCAATCACTAGGTTACGATTTGCCATTATAACGCATTACCCAGGGTTACAAAACGCGAGAAGTAGTCTCACGCTCTAAAATCACGGGCATTGGTCCGGCAGATGGTGCCCAGAAAGCAACCATGGAGGCTGGTGGGCCTGGGAGGTCTCGTGACCTTACAGCGTCCTCACAGCCTGCCAACCAGATTGTTAGCAAACTGCCTACCGTGGCAGGTGGTAGTTAAATTAACTATTGGTTGCTCGGAAAGAGCAACCTATAGCGCACAAGGCTCAAGAACATGGAAGCGCCTGCCATCGTAGGGCAGTGGTGGATCGCTTAACCGCCGCACCACTGCGCCAGGAGGAGTATGAGGACTACCAGGGGTCTGTGAATGTAAAGTAGAGAATGACCGCTTGCATATATGGGAAGTAATCCATTACGCTTTCGCGTTACCTGTCTCTTCAATTTTTTGTTTTGCCGAAACAGATGGGCGCCTGGTTGCAGTTAAAGATTTGTAGCTGGCCATCAGTAACCGTCATAGATTCAGTACATGCTATGATTAACGCGACTAACTGATTGAAGCCCATGTTTATTCCACATTAGAATGCGCCGAAGGCGCTACGGTGGAAGGGGATGTTGTTAAGGAGAAGGGGTAAGGCTGCCTCCTTTTTATTAAAACTTCCTGGAGGCAGCTAAGTGGAGGCTGTGTGCCTCTCGAGAGCGTTGCGGAGCTGTTCGTCAACCAGCTACGCCTCAGAGTCATGGATGAACACGAGGAGTGCCCGCCAGAGCTCGATGGCACAATCTGGAGACGAGGTATCGGGGCAGGCCCAGGTCCAGATGGAAGAAGTCCACGGCTCCTGCTTAAACGTGGCCAGCACTCGATGGCGAGGTGGTGTGTACAGAGGACATTCCCAGAACAGGTAGTTCATATTCGCACCGCAGTTGCACCTCGACCAGGAACCAGATACAGGTGGCATCCTGCCGTCCCAATGAAAACGGTCCACCAAGATAGGATTAAGAATGGTGCCTGTTTGAATCCGCCGCAGCAGGACCGATTCTCTTCGCGTGAATACCACCAGAGCAAGCGCAGGTATAGAGAGGGGGTTGCCCACAGCAGTGAGGAAGGCGGCGCAAAGTGGTTTCGTCACAGGCCTCTCCGCGATCAGATCTGCTACCTCAGGTGTGGTAGCGACGGAACGAGGAGTATCAGTGCGAGAGAGATCAGCGCGTGCTATACTCTATGAGCCTTCTCGTTTCCATGGATACCGAAGTGCGCGGAAAGTGCGAAGTGCGCATGTTACCGAATGGATGATTACATGCTGACCGCGTTCGCGAAGCAGGCATGCGTTATGCCTTATGTTCTGCATTATAGGGTCCATATAAAGAACGCTGGCGCATGCCCGGTAGGCAGCTTGAGAGTACGTGCACAGACGACGGTGAATGGGTTCAGTTTCCGAAGAAAGTGCGAAAGCCGACTGCAAATAGTCTGAAATGGCCATTAGTTTGGCTCAGCTACTAGACTGCGCTCCTGCCGATGTATGGAGGGGGGGGGGATCGGCCCTTATTCTCTGTTGTCTGGTCGTACCACGCAGTCGCATAGCAAGTGTGGCTGCTGCCGTCTGCAGGAAGTGCAGCGTCCGTGTACAGAACACGTTCAGTTGAGGGGAGTGAGCGCCGCGCCGCATTCGCAGATGCGCATCGATATGTAGTGGAAGTGGCTTCCCTTCAGTGAGTGGCGTGGTTTCCTGTTGTGGCGTCTTGCTCGGCAAAGTGGGAAATGTGTGTACATGGTGCCTGAGGATCCGCCTGCGTTTGTGCCGCGAAGTCGAGTTTGGTGCGTGTGGGTGCGCATGTCGAGGAGCTCTGAAGGGTCATTGAGCTTGCTGAAGCTCTTGAGCGCATCAAGGCGTGTGTACCCCGAAAGTCCTGTGACAATGTAACTGGCCTCATTAAGTAAGCGGTCAAGCGCGACACTCCGTTCAGTTAACAGGATGATATTGCAGCCCGTAGATGATGCGGCGACGAGAAAAAGTATTGTTGTGTTTAATGGCACGTAGGCAGCTATGGCCATCATGCGCCAAGCACAAGGTATAGAAAATTTTTCTGCAGAACTTTATAAAATTTGCAAAAAGTGATTGGTGGTGTAGACGGCCTAAAATGTTTGTTTTTCTACCAAGTGATGCCAAAGAAAAGACAAAGCTTTAACGAAAGTCGAGTAACCTCTGCAACTATCATTGCATGTGCAAGGACGTTGAGGCTCCCAACCAATCGAATAAAGACCACAGCCTTCTTCTCAGAAATGAGAAAACAGCTGAGGTGTGGTTAAAAAAGTCTCTTCTTATAAATTACTCAATATTATCAGATCTACAATTTGTTGAAAACTGCTGTCTTTAAAAACATAAAAATATGTGAAATGTGAGCAAGTGCATCTTCACCTAAGAGTGGAATTTCACCTAAGGGTGAAATTGCCTGTGTTCAGTGTAAAAAACTTCAAAATACATTTTCCTCAGTGTTCCAAGTTTTCTACATGAAAATAAAACATGGTTTATTGTTAGCTCATCTTCGCATAATTCACATTTGGGCTTCTCTTATTTCGTCAGTAGGAAATTATGTGTTAGATGTGTGGGTGTTATACGGACACGGCAGATAATCACTTCCTTGAAACGCTCTCAGCGGGTGCAGGACTTCCATTCTCCTAAAACTGGTTTTACAAAGTGTATATTGTAATTCGCTTCATTGTCCCAAGCGGACTGCCACTTTTTGCTTTTTTTACAATTTACCGAGTTCATGCAATCCTTAAAGAGAATATTTTCTTTTTTATTTGCTTGCCACGAGCCTTTGAAGCGCAGAGTTCGTCTCTCTCGTTGTGTCAATTCCGAGATGACTCGGCACCCAGCAAAGTTTTATATTTTTTCCTTGAGTTATGACTTTTGTTATGTTGTGTATGATGTCACCGTGCATCGGAGTGATTGCATTTGTTAGAGTGGAGAGCGGCAAGTAAACTGAGAGAGTGTGTGTAAATAATACTGTTTCTGAGGTTCTCATTCAGTATTTTTCTTGAACTATGACTTTTGTTATGTTGTGTATGATGCCACCGATCATCCTTCTCTTCATAAGCACATCATTTAATACTGTGACATTCCGTGTGTGCTACGAGGATCCACGTTCGACGGCGCGGCGTAGACGGAGACCCGTGACAGCGGCATCATCAATTACCCAGCCATGCTCTTTGAGTGACGACCAGAAAAACCGGACCCGCCGCCGCCCCGGGGAAACAGGCTTTATCCTCCCCAATTTCTGGTTACATTCCAGGACAAGGGAGCTGTCAGCGGGCCAGAGCGCGCCGTACCACAGCCGACGCTATGCGATACCGCGAAGACGACATTCTTTCCCTCCCCCCCCTTTGTCGTGGGCTATCGCCGGGAAGGCACCCACAGCTTCCCAGAAGGGCCGCGACGGACACCTGTCATGGCGGACAGGCAGTACTCGCCAAGAATGTGGAAAGACAGGTGCTAGTGAATTAGCTCCGAAGAGAGAGCCTGTGTATACTCTCACTTGAGAGAGAGTGGTGGCGTTTTTGTTGTTTATTTAGTTTGTATTGTTAACAGACTCTGGGTTCGAGGCTAAGCCCAACCCAAAGGGGTGGTCCCCATCTCGCATGTTATTTTGGATTGGAGAATTGATGCTTTGGGCGGGCCACTGGAAATGACCGCCCTTAGTCCTTTGTTAATCAAGTGCTTAAAAGCACATGTAAACGGATGCAGTCGAGTCTGAGCTGGGGCTCCATGCTTAGCATGTAATGTGATGCTACTTAGGCACTAACCTGCCCGGTCGATGAGTAAAGTAGTGCAAAGTTTGTTCTTTTGTAAATTCAGTTCTGCTTTTTCCAGTTTAACTCTCTGTATATGTATGTTGTAAAATTATGCTCTGCTGTCATCATCTACAAGCTAGCCTCCTGTTCATCTTCCAAGCCGAACGACACTAGAGGAAGGGTTTGTGAACCATCCTCGAAGAAACGGACGACTATTGAAATTCTACTGCCTACACGCTGAGGACGACATCGTTCGCCAAGAGAGCCTTCAGTGCCGAAGCCCGACGGCGTGCAGCTTCTGCCAGCAACCGCTCGAGCCCAACTCCGGAGCCACTCCATCGCCCCCATGAAGTCGTCGGCACGTAAGCTCGGACGCCCCAGCCTCTGATGTATAACCTTAACCATGTGTAATTATTGAATATACCTGTTTGTTTAAACTGAGCCATACGGTGTCTCTTTGCCTCTCCGTCCCGTGTGGACCTGCGCATTATGGGGGTCATCACACTGGTGTCAGAAGTGGGGTCTCAAAAGCAAATGTCCTCTGAATGCTGTGACATTCATGACTTCAAAATTGTAATCAAAAGGGAATCACGGGACTGATTGTGGGACTTTTACCCCCATTTGAGAGGCTTGAGGCACTGGAGGGCTTGAAAAAAAAATGACTGTATCTGAGGGAGCTCCCACTCCACAGCCGTCGCTCGGAGCAAGCATGCTGGCATTAGGAAGCGTCATTCCGACGTTTACGGGAGATAAGACAGGGGTTCCAATCTGCGATTTCTTTTCCATGCTAGAAGAGATTGGGAAAATGGGGGGATGGTCCGATGCTCAAATGCTGGGAATGGCGAGGTGTAAGATGGCAGGAGCTGCTCATGATTTTGCATGGCGAGACGAAAAAGTAAAATCCACAAAATCATTTGCGGAATTTAAGAAGCTCGCGTTTGAGCATTTTGACACTGAACCACGTCACGTGCGAGTACAGAGGTTCCGTGACGCCGGACAGATGGTAGGGGAGGACGTGCGAACGTTTGCGTCGCGGCTTCAGCGCTTAGCGCGCGATACGTTAAGCAGGGAGGAGGAAGGAGACCAGCTTAAGAAGAAATACGCGGAGGATATACTTAAAGAGGAAATGACCGCTTTGTTCGTGGCTGGTCTGCAAGACCCCGTGCGCCGGTTCGTGCTCTCGCGCAAGCCGAGCAATTTCGACCAAGCCGTGGAGGCCGCATTGGATGAGGAACAAAATGAGGCGTTAACGACAGCCGCAGCGAGAGTACGCGTCATAGAGAGAGTGGTGCTCAACCCTGAGGTTGCTCTCTTGACAGAGCGGTTAGATCGCTTAGAACAGCTGCTATCTCAGCAGGTAGAATGCCAGGTTGAAGCGCGCGCTCAACAGCGCCCATTCGCTGGAAACCGGAGACCGCCACAAAGCTACAGGCGCGGTATGCGAGATTTTGAAGAAATCGTATGCTTCGCTTGCCAGGGTCGCGGACACATCGCCAGGTTCTGCCAAAACGTGCGCCGTGGGGAGCCACAAAGAGAAGCAGGCGAGTCACGCCCTAAGCAAGCCTACAGCGGGGCTCCAGATACCGAGTCAAAAAACTAGTTAGTCCTCCCCAGCCTGAGGAGCGTGGGGAGGGAGCAGTAGATGATGAGGTGGTGGTAGTTTGTGTGGCCGACGAGGCATGCCCTGTTGTGCGTTGCAAGTTAAATGGTTGTTGTATGGAATTGTTGATAGATACGGGGTCAAAGGTGACATTGCTTAAGGAGAGCAGTTTTAACACGCTTCGAAGGAAGGGGGACCGCGAGGTATTGGAAGCGTCTGGTGGTATGGCAACCACATTTGTAGGCATAACGGGGGATCCTCTTGGCATAAGTGGACTCTACCGGTTACACTTCTCTCTCGGCGGAATTGCATTGGAGCACCCCTGCTACGTATGCCCGGACACGGTGTCTCTGCCAAACGGAGTGTCAGGTATATTAGGGCAGGATTTTTTGAGAAAAGGGAAGGTAGTAGTCTCATTCTCTGAGGAAGAGGTTAATGCGGGCGGCTCAAAAGTTCCGTTTTTGAACAGGAGAGGGGCTGAGATTCGCATTACCGATATTGACACCCGTCAAACAGTGGGATCATTGGAGAAGGTATATTCGCGGGTTGCCGTCCGGCTGGTCGAGGAAGCGGTCGTCCTTCCTTGGTCGGAGCACATTTTGTACGCGTTTGTGCCTTCAGATGTAGAGAGCGGCGCCGTGGGAGTGCTTGAGCCGGTCGACTCTCTCAGCAATGGCCTGAAGGCAGCCGCGTGCCTCGTGACAGTTAATGACGCCCACAGAGTGCCCCTACGGGTGGTTAACTGTAGCCAGCAGCCACTGAGCCTTCCCAAGAACAAAACATTGGCTTTCTTCACCTCTGCGATAGAGCAACGTGAGCCCACCGATACGGTACTCGCAACTGTAGAGCATGCTAGTCCTTCGGCTGCTCCAAAGGTGTCGTTCGATCTTTCTCACGTAAAATCCAGGGAGAGGGAGGCTCTGGCTGGTTTGCTGAACGACTACTCGGAGGTATTCGCCGCGTCCAACCTGGATTTGGGCTGCTGTGGCGTTATAAAGCACAGGATAGAAACCGGCACTTCATCGCCCGTTTACCAGCGTGCGTACAGGATTCCTTACTCCCAACGTGAGGAGATGGAGCGGCAGGTGCAGGACCTGATTGATCGCGGCATTGTCGAACACTCAAAGTCACCCTGGGGAGCACCAGCACTATTGGTGGAAAAGCCAGATGGCTCGTATCGATTGGTAGTGGACTACCGCAAACTAAATGCCGTAACTCGCATCGATCCATACCCCATCCCCAATATACAGGAGACGCTTTCTCAGCTGGGCTCTGCCAGGTACTTCACGGTAGTGGACATGGCGGCGGGATTCTGGCAGATAGCAATGGATCCGGCAGATGCCGAGAAAACGGCATTCAACACGCCCTCAGGGCACTATGAATGGAAAAGAATGCCGATGGGTCTGGCCAACAGCCCTGCTGTCTGGCAGAGAACCGCTGATGTTATCCTGGCAGGTCTTCTGGGGAGGCTGTGCTTCGTGTATATGGATGACATTATCATATACAGTGGCAGTTTTGATAACCATTTGCGCGATATTGAGCAGGTTTTGGTGCGACTAAGAGCAGCGGGTCTCAAACTGAAGCCCTCTAAGTGCCAATTCCTCAAAAACGAGGTGAAATACCTCGGGCACGTTGTTTCAGCTGACGGCGTGCGACCGGACCCTGAGAAACTAAGGTGTGTCTCGGATTTTCCATCCCCGACTAGCGTCCGCCAGGTCCGGCAGTTTCTCGGCCTGATCGGTTACTACCGAAGGCACATAGAGGAGTTCGCCAAGCTCGCTAAGCCGCTCACCGCCTTAACAGCCAAAAATGTCGCCTTTCGTTGGGACGAAAACGCGGAGAATGCTTTTGGGGCCCTGAAAAGGAAGCTAATGAGTGCACCGCTGTTACGCCACCCGGATTTTAGTTTGCCCTTCGTTATGGCCACAGATGCGTCAAAGTTCGCAGTTGGTGCCGTGCTATCTCAGGTTATCGAGGGCAAAGAACATCCCGTTGCTTTTGCTAGCCGACAGTTGAGCCCCACAGAGCAAAAGTACGGAGCTACGGAAAGGGAGTGCCTCGCCGTTGTCTGGGCAGTAAAGCACTTCAGATGCTACCTTTACGGCCGCAAATTCAAGCTAGTCACAGACTGCCATCCTCTGAAATGGGTGATGAGTGTCAGGGACCCTAGCTCGCGACTCGCTAGATGGAATCTACACCTGCAGGAATACTGCTTTGAAGTTGAGCACAAGTCAGGAAAGACACATCTGAATGCTGATGCACTCAGCCGCACAGCTGCCGTGGCAGCTATAGAAGAGTTTGTCCCCGTAGTCGACCCCGCCGAATTACGCACAGAGCAGTGCAAAGATCCTGACCTGAAGCGAATAATCGAAAGCTTAGAGGGCGCACCGTCTCATCCCGAACAGCTAGGTTATTTCATTGACAAAGACGGCACCCTGTGTCGGCGCACGAGGCCAACCAGGAAAGGGAGACCAGAGAAAACCGCTTGGGAGAGAGTCGTCATACCTCGGTCGTGGACAGAAAGGGTTCTTCGCGCGTTTCACGATGCGCCATGCGCCGGTCATTTTGGCGTAGCGAAGACACGCAGGCGTGTGGAGCGTTTGTACTTTTGGAGTGGCATGCGACAGGATGTTAGAGACTACTGTGCGAAGTGTCATTCCTGTCTCGAAAGAAAAACACCCAAGGGACGAAGACCAGCTCCAATTCAGCCGTTCCCTGAGGTTTCGGCTCCCTTCGAGCGGACAGGTATGGACATAATGGGCCCATTGCCCACGACCACTTCCGGAAACAAGTACATTTTAGTATTTGTAGACCACCTTTCAAAATACGCGGAAGCGGTAGCACTCCCAGATCAGAAGGCAGACACGGTTGCAAGAGCATTTGTCGAACAGATCGTGCTCCGACATGGACCCCCGAGGCAACTCTTGACAGATCGGGGAACGAACTTCGTGTCGCAGCTAATGAGGAGAGTTTGCGAGCTGCTTAAGATCGCTAAGAAGCAGACAACACCGTACCATCCGGCTTGCAACGGCGCGGTGGAGCGACTGAACCAAACCGTGGCCGGGTTCCTGTCGCATTTTGTTTCGCGCGACCAGCGGGACTGGGACTTGTGGCTCCCGTATGCAATGTTTGCCTACAATTCCGCAGCACACGAGAGCACGGGCGAATCGCCATTCTTTCTTCTCTACGGCCGAGACCCGGACCAGCCTAGTGAAGTGCCAGAGGGCCCCCGTCGTGTCCCATACGCTTCACTGGACGACTATAAGGTTGAGCTAGAATCGCGCTTGCAAGTGGCGAGGGACATCGCAAAGGAGTCCTTAAAGAAAGCGGCGAAGCGCAGGAAGGAGGTGCACGATCGCAGTGCTAGAGACGCGCCGTTTGATGTGGGGGACAGCGTGTACATTGAAAACTGCCAAAGGCAGATTGGGCTAGCTCGTAAGTTCCAGACGAAGTGGAGAGGACCGTGCGAGGTTGTCGAGAAGCTTTCTCCGGTAAACTTCAGAGTCCGAGACGTGAACCGGCGTTTGATAAGGATACACGCAAATCGCCTCAAGTCGGCACCGGTTCAGTATTCACGAAATGAGGAAAGGGAAAGCGCAGATTTTGATGGGGACAGAAGTGAAGCGGAGCGCGCAGATAGTTCGCAAGAAACGCCCTCTCCTGCATTTGTTCGGCAGGCGCCCGAGGTGACGGCCGGAATGCCACCGGATTTACTTCATGCATTGCTAGAAAAAGCGCGCGAGGTTGCCGCGCAGATAACGCCAGGAGAGGCTCCTGCCACGAGCCCTCGCGAGTCCCAAAGCAGACAAAGGGGCACAGACTTACTTAGTATGACTCATGAAGGCCGATATCCGCTGCGAAATCGGAAAGCTAAGTCGGACTAATGGCGTAAACAGAGCGGAGTTGTGAACTGGTTAGAATTGTGTAATGCCGCAGCTCATAACATTGCTATGTGCTTATGTGTTAAGTTATCGGAGTTGGTAGTTAAACCTTTCTGTCATTAAGTAACACCTTCACAGGACAGCATGCGGAGCGCATGCAGAACCTGCCCTACTTCCTTTCGTTATCTATATTTTTGTCTGTGCCGTGATCGTGCTAGAAGTGGGAGCTCCTTTGTAACTGTGGTAAATTTATTTCGTCCAGTTTGGACTAGAAAGGAGAGGCTTGGGTGCTGAGTTTCATGTTTATCTGTAAAAGAAGATCAGTGCTGCCCCTGGAGACGCCAGTATTGACAGCGGAGGCATATGGTGTTGTGCAGTGGTGTTGAGTGCAGCGAAAAGTGTTTTGTCGGACGCACTGTGCGAGGCGATTCAGAAAGACAAGGGGAGCTGCGTGGACTCAAATGTTCGGAGAACATTCTTCTGGAGGGTGAGCGAGTGTGACATTCCGTGTGTGCTACGAGGATCCACGTTCGACGGCGCGGCGTAGACGGAGACCCGTGACAGCGGCATCATCAATTACCCAGCCATGCTCTTTGAGTGACGACCAGAAAAACCGGACCCGCCGCCGCCCCGGGGAAACAGGCTTTATCCTCCCCAATTTCCGGTTACATTCCAGGACAAGGGAGCTGTCAGCGGGCCATAGCGCGCCGTACCACAGCCGACGCTATGCGATACCGCGAAGACGACATTCTTTCCCTCCCCCCCCTTTGTCGTGGGCTATCGCCGGGAAGGCACCCACAGCTTCCCAGAAGGGCCGCGACGGACACCTGTCATGGCGGACAGGCAGTACTCGCCAAGAATGTGGAAAGACAGGCGCTAGTGAATTAGCTCCGAAGAGAGAGCCTGTGTATACTCTCACTTGAGAGAGAGTGGTGGCGTTTTTGTTGTTTATTTAGTTTGTATTGTTAACAGACTCTGGGTTCGAGGCTAAGCCCAACCCAAAGGGGTGGTCCCCATCTCGCATGTTATTTTGGATTGGAGAATTGATGCTTTGGGCGGGCCACTGGAAATGACCGCCCTTAGTCCTTTGTTAATCAAGTGCTTAAAAGCACATGTAAACGGATGCAGTCGAGTCTGAGCTGGGGCTCCATGCTTAGCATGTAATGTGATGCTACTTAGGCACTAACCTGCCCGGTCGATGAGTAAAGTAGTGCAAAGTTTGTTCTTTTGTAAATTCAGTTCTGCTTTTTCCAGTTTAACTCTCTGTATATGTATGTTGTAAAATTATGCTCTGCTGTCATCATCTACAAGCTCGCCTCCTGTTCATCTTCCAAGCCGAACGACACTAGAGGAAGGGTTTGTGAACCATCCTCGAAGAAACGGACGACTATTGAAATTCTACTGCATACACGCTGAGGACGACATCGTTCGCCAAGAGAGCCTTCAGTGCCGAAGCCCGACGGCGTGCAGCTTCTGCCAGCAACCGCTCGAGCCCAACTCCGGAGCCACTCCATCGCCCCCATGAAGTCGTCGGCACGTAAGCTCGGACGCCCCAGCCTCTGATGTATAACCTTAACCATGTGTAATTATTGAATATACCTGTTTGTTTAAACTGAGCCATACGGTGTCTCTTTGCCTCTCCGTCCCGTGTGGACCTGCGCATTATGGGGGTCATCACAATACTATACTTGCCAAATGTCTCATTGTTTGTACACCATGAAGTTACTTTGAATGGCACTGAGACAAAAGTAAAAAGAAAGGAAATCAGAGCTAATGCGACAGTGCAAAGCAGACGTTCAGAAGAAAAGCCGTGCGCGTTGTTGCCCTAATTAAGGATTGGTCGGCAGCGTTCCGAAGGTCACACGTTCCCCTATGAAATGGAAACGGCCAAAAACCATATTTATATTTGGCTATGAGGCCTTAGCATGCCTGAAATGTCATCGTAACACGTAGGAATGTAAATTAACTATGCTTTATATAAACTGCTGCAATATACTGGAAATCGAAGCCATGACCCATGGGTTGCAAGTCAGATACGCTACCCCTAGGCCAAAGAGGCACTTTCGTTCTACTTGGTTAAGGAAAGAGTTCGAGTGTCTTCATGTGTTTCACGTGTTCTAGTGTGCCTGCTTAAGCATGCTAATGAGTATGTGTGATTAGAAAGAGGCGTTAATTACGAAAGATTGCAGCAAATAACCATTAACGCTGTGGCGTCATACCCTTAAGGGATAGCTTTAGCGTCACCCTATTTTTAGCACGTTGCCTACAAGGTCCATTCGGCGGTGCCAGTTTCCTAATTACTAATAATTTTGCGACGACTGAGTGTCACTGGGTCGGACGCGCCAAGGCAGAATGATAGCTTCGCCTTACGGCACTTGGACAAGACTTGTCGCAGTAGCGGAAATACTGATGTCCGAAACCACAAAATCCGCACCAGCGCTGGTAGCGCCAGTTTTAGACGTGTTCGCTATGCGTGCTTCCCATTCGAAACTTCCAGCATAGAGTTCGATTAACAACACACACATATACCTGCTCAGATGTTTAGGGGAATCCACCAAGGTGGAGTATATTTGTAATAAGGGTGCATTACTCACTGGCATCCACCCATGCACAGCCATACGACTACAAAGAAAAGCTATACAGCGTTCTCAGGAACTTCGCGGTTGAAGAAAAATTCGTCCTGGTCCGGGGTACGAACCCGGGACCACATATTAAGCGGAGAGTCACTCTATTACTCCCGTTTCGAGCATGTCGAATCCCCCCGTCCCCCTCTTTCGCTACCTCTTGCTCCCGCCTCCGCTTCGGTCCTTCCCCAGTGCTTCCTACTGCACCACTACTCCTGGCTGGCAGAAGTGATGACGGAGAAACGTTTCCTCCTGCTTACAACCTTAGCAGACAGGATGCCGAGCCACCGAGTTACAGCCAGCGTCTGCAACTCAAGTCGCCGGATCTTATCGCACTCTTTTGTGGCATAAGAAGTATTCGGAGCATACAATGCCTGGTCACATAGCATCTCCAAGCCGAGTGCCACAACTAGGCTTCCTGTAGACAAAAGCACACAAAACCAAAAAGCACGCATATAAAGAAGCATAAACGCAGCCAACTGTTCTCCAGTTTCTGTTTTGGCATGCTAGAAACACGATGCTATTCAACTACCCCACAATAACAATGATGCTTGCACTGCACGCCTGATTTTACAAATCTTACAATGATGATACAGCTCTCGACAAATCAGTCGCACGCTAACACAACTAAGGTTCTAGCAGCGATGAGAAACTATATTTAATATGATTTACCTTTTAGAACGAGTACAAACTTTCCTTTCCTTTATTGATCCATCTTTTTCGACGTTCCCATCGTAGCGCTTCTTGACGTCATCCGGGAGTTTGCGCCATGTTTCGTCCGAGAAGTATGCAGGCTTCCAGCGATAGTATTCTCCGGTGGGCACTTCTGATAACAAAATCAATAGAAACGGAAGAGCATTGATAAATGTCGCACACGAGATTAAGTGTTTCCTTACATTGCAAAAAATACGCGCGCAATGCGGCCCTGATGATAAGCCGTGCCACTGCTTCCTGGCAGCTACAGCTTCTCAGTCAACAGTGAACCTATGCTGCTGCAGTGAAGCAGGGTAGAGTCCGAGCGGGAATCTCTATTGAATATCCAACCACATGCAGCCTTTCTCGCATGCAACACTCCTGTGCGCATATATCGCTATGCATGACCCAATCCTTTAAAGGACACGAGCTCACATGACAGTTCCCGCAATGAAGACGACAGCAGCACGGTAAGGGGTTGCCTGAGGAGAAGAGGTTACGAACAGAGGAAAGCCGTTTTAATCGCGGGCACCTGCGTCTACCCTGTGGTAGTTTGACGGAGAAAAGTGTTGAAAATTGGAGCGCCACAATATCTGGGAAACTCAAAAACCATGCACACCTTAGGGCGTATGTGCTGGTAACGCTTTCACCAGTCATCTTTCAAGTGGCTGCTGTCGACACACAAAAATGTGGAGCGTAAATGGCATCAACTGGATCTAACTGCAATGATGTAAATTTCAGACATAAAGTATACCTTCTGTGCACTGTTTACAGCTAAGGAAGCTCTTTTGATGCATGAAGTGTGCATTGTTATAAATCAACAGGCCTCGTGGAGAGAATAGTAATTCTAGACCTCACTCTTCTGAAAATTCGGACTTACACAGACGCTACAAAAGCCCCTGTACGGAGATTAAAAGCAGACCCCATGTGCTCTAAAATTTGGACAAAGGCTGCACCGGTAACGGCGCCACATCGCCACCATTACTTCTCCACCTGCTTGCTCGCTTCCGCGCCGGTTTCTGCTGCAATTCATCGTTTAGATTGAATACATTTCAAACCTAGCGCTCGCCTTATTCGGCTCGAGCGCCGATGCCCTAGCCCCGCCTGTAGGAACCAAGTGTAGTCTCTCACATATCTAATGCGTGGTGCATGTCCGTAGCATTCCTTATAAGCTCATGCCGAACACAACCAAGGGAGGAGACACGGAGAGGTCAAGAGAAACAAGTGTCCCGCCTTTGCCACACGCCGCGAGCTACCGGGAGCAGCTTTTCCGGCAAGCAGACAAAGCGATGATGTCGATGATTACAATGGCTATTAATGTCAATAAATATCATGAAGATAACAGTACTGCTGGATCATGATGGCGTGTATTGATAGATGAGTGCTTGTGCAAAGGGGCTCAGAATGCGATTTCGCAGCGATAGCTCTTAGTGCCAATTCTCTCGTTTCGTGGCATGCAGATGTGTCCTCACAGCAAGACATATGAAATCATTTAAAGAGCGGCAATACTGTTAGAGGCGCGACAGGCGACATCAGGTTCGATATAAAGGCAAGCTTTAACTGCGCATCGTCTAATGTTATCGACATGCTTCCATGCTCCTCTTGTCCGAAACAATATATCGGGTAAACCGGGCAATCAATGAGTGCCAGAATAAATGTCATCGAGCTGACAGCAAGGAGCCTACAGAAGGCAAAGGCTGAACAATTTATTCATCATCATCATCAGCCTGAATACACCCACTGCAGGGCAAAGGCATCTCCCACGTCTCTCCAATTAACCCTGCCCTTTCCCAGCTTCAAGTCAAGTCAAGTCAAGTCAGTTTTATTTACATCATTATGATGTGGGCAGGCTCAGGCAAAAAGCGAACGATTTTCGCTTGAGGGAGCCCGAGCCCCCATACATGGCGTACAGCAAGGGCAAAACTTTTTTTTTTTTTAAAGTACAAAATCCACACACGCTACCTAACAGAATATAATACAGGAATTTCAGAACAATCGATATAAACTCTTGGTACATGTTCATTAATACGCAATACATTGGTGTTAACATAGATGCAAAAGTCATTCGTGTCACACTTTTCACACAAAGGGAATACAGTAGCTTACAAAAAATGATTTCTTAGACTTTGTGTACTAGATGTTTCAAGAGAAAAACGTTCAAAGATGAATTTGTTTAGTAACCTTGGAACTGCATGACGCATCATCTGTCGACCATGTTCTGTACGGCAAAAGGGAATGGTCCAACGTTCGTGTTTTCGAAACGAGTATGGCGTTGAGTTTGTTTCGAGGGATGACAATGCTGTCAAGAAATTGTCACCGTGAGAAATGGATTTTTTATATCTTATGGCTAAGAAAAATTCGTATAGCTTATGAGCGGGTATGATTTTGAATCTCTTAGACAGTTCTTCGGTATGTGCGAGGTAGTCAACATTTGCTATATAACGTACTGCTTTCTTTTGCAGCATGTATATCTTGTGCAGGTTAGTTTGAGTAGTAGAGCCCCAGACAAGGAAACAGTAGTTAACATACGACATGAATAATGTGTTGTATATTATTAATTTAATCGATACGGGTAGATAGGAGCGAAATTTCGCGAGAATTCCGACGCACTTTGATAAATTGGTTAAAGAGAAGCTAATGTGAGGGTCCCAGCTCATGTTCTTGTTAAAGAAAATTCCTAGTGTTTTTACTGTGTCAACCACCTCTATAATAGAGTTGTCTATTTTTAGCCTAAGATCTGATGTAACGGCACTCTGCCGGTAATGGAAAAGTACCGCTTTTGTTTTTTTACTATTTATTATCAAGGAATTTGCTGCGCTCCACGATTTCAACTTTTCTAACACACTGTTTGTGTTTGAAATGAGCAATGGAATATTATGGCCACTAAATAAGAGACTGGTATCGTCTGCATACAGAACATATTTTGGAAGGTTACTGATATTTGTTATGTCGTTTATGTATACAATAAACAGTAGCGGTCCTAAAATGCTTCCTTGTGGAACTCCAGTGGTTATAGGTTGAAGAGTTGAAACATGCTGATCTATTGTTACACATTGATATCGATGCTGTAGGTAGGACTTTAGTAGACAAGCTGCAGTGCCACGGATTCCATATTTTTCTAGCTTGTTGAGTAGTATTTGATGGTTTAGACGATCAAAAGCCTTCGAGAAATCCACAAAAACACCTATGCACATCTCCCTATTTTCAAGTGCCTCCAGGATTATCTCTTTTTGCATTAGTAAGGCTGTTTCAGTAGACCTGTTTGGGCGGAAACCATGCTGTGACGGATTAATGAGGTTAAGTTTATTGCAAAAGTTCATGAGTCTTTTATGAATTACTCTTTCTAGGCCCTTAGAAAAAATCGGCAGAATAGAAATCGGTCGATAGTTGGACATATCGTTTTTATCGCCACTCTTGAAAAGTACAATCACTCTGGAGATCTGCATTAATTTGGGAAAGCAACCTGTTGATAACGCCAGATTATATATATAAGTCATTAGGGGGGCAATTACGTTCAGCACATATTTAACTGGAATAATTTGTATGCCATCAATATCACGTGATTTGCTATTTTGCAACGAGTTGTATATATTACATACCTCGCATTCATCTGTCGGATCAAAATAAATGCTGCGGCTATTCCTAGGAATTGTGCTGCTCAGAGATTGAGGGTTTTGAGAACTGCTGACAACATCTTTAAAAAATTTGTTAAATTCTTCGGCAAGTTCTCTACCATGTATGCGGCGGCCCTGAAAAATGAGATCTTTGATAACTGGCGACGATGGTGTTCTGTTTAGCAACTTGTTTAGTTTTTTCCATACGTCTGCACTATCTTTACAGGATTCCTGTTGGAACTGATGCTGCAAGAAACGCCTCTTTTCATTTCTCAGGAAGGAATTCAGCTTATTTCTATATTGCTTAAATATTTTAAATCTAAAAGTGACCTCGTTTTGACAAACTTTTTATATAATCTAGCCTTCTTTTTTATTCGTCTTAAACATTCACGGCTAATCCAGGGCTTTCGGTTGTTATGATGTGGCTTTAAAATAATTTCTCTAAAATGTTCACAGTAAATTCGCTTAAAAATGCATATGAATGTTTCATACGCCTCATCTGCAGTGTCACAGTGGAATACAACATCCCAGTTTTCATTCACAAGACTCGAGTAGAAAGATTCCAAGGTTACAGGGGTGATGTTCTGGACAATTACTGTCGTCGAAGTTTGCGCATGCGTTCTTTTATCTTCACATTCAACAAAAAGGTATATGGGAAAGTGGTCGCTCATGTCGTTACATACAACTCCTGATATTACTTTTTTTGCATCAATGTTAGTGATAAAAAGGTCTATCAAAGTTTCTGTGTACATTGTAACACGTGTTGCAGTTTTAGTAAAGATAGCATGACCATTTGCTTCTACTGTCAAAAGAAAGGTCTCCTGCGCAGGGCAAGATTTTAGCACATCAACGTTGAAATCACCCGCAAGTAATAATTCCAAATCATTTACATTCACGTAGTTGAATAGCAATTCAATGTGGGAAATGAAATTATTGAAATGACCGTTTGGTGGTCGGTAGATCACGCAGTAAATGTAGTTTCTCGATTTCAAGCATAGGCATTCAAAATCTTCAGTCAACAGAGACAGTTCAGGAATTATTTCACATTCTAGATTATTTTTGCTAAGGATTTCAATCCCCCCACCTTGTTTATTAGGTCTGTTTAGGAAGAAACTATTATATCCATCACGCCTGTAAATCACTGTATCCGTTGAATACCACGTTTCTGTCAACATTATTACGTCGAAGTCAAAAACAAATTCATTTAGAAGGATAGTAAGCTCATCTTTATGCCTTGCTGATCTAATGTTCAGATGAAAGGAACTCAAGCCAATTTTTCTCGATGTATTAAACGTGGTGTTTATGTCGAATGGAGACTCTGCCATTTTACAGGCGAGATGCCAAATGTAAACAAGTGAAGACGCTTAAACCATTTTTTCCACGTCCTGAGCATTGCGAAGGTACAGAATCGATGACGACTCTTCCTTCCTAGCAAGAACCCTACCATTGCTTGTCCAGACAAATTTCCACCCGTTTGCTTTCTTTTGTTCAATAGCCATGCCAAGTACTCGCTTTAGCGCTGGACAAAGATGCTCGTTGATGAAAAGGGGCGAGCTCGGTGAAAAACCCAGGTCCTTAGTTGACAAGCGCATTTTACGTGCTTTTTGGAGCACTGCGTCTCGCTTGGGACGGCTTTTGAACTGCACAACGATATTCGGTACAGTGTGGGGGTTTTTTGTAGGAACGCGATGACAAATTTCAATGTCGCCTTTCGCAATAGGCTCCTTTAAAACCTCCCCTATTTTATCAAGAGCATCAGGAAGGTTTTCATCTTCAGAGAAAGGTATCCCTTTAATCTCAAGGTTCCGATTCCTTGAATACTGCTCCGAGAAAGTCACTCGATCCTCGAGCTGTAAAACTTGCGTTTTGAGCGCTTCGCAGTCTTTTAATAGCTTTTCATTAGCCGCTTGGAGCTCTTTGTTTACTTTTGTGAGCTCATCACGTTCTTTCTTGCTGTCCTCGAATTCTTTGTTGAAAAATTCGAGACTTGCTTTTACTTCCCTTAGCTCTTTTCTTAGATCCCGTTCAAGTTTTGCTTGAAATTCGCGCATTTCCTTCCTAAGTTCAGTACATTCACCCATCTCAAATGCAACAAAACAGTGCACACAAGCAACGGCGTTGGCAGCAGTTTGGGCAGAAAGGACAGAAATGGAATTTCACTGTATGCAAAACGTCCTAACCTGCAATGATAGCGGACAAGATTTAGATGGTCTTGTCGGGCTGCTCTTGCTGCTACCAAGTGATTCCTCGGTGGAAACGCGACCCTTTTTGTAGCAGGCGCTTCCCTGGTGGACGTGACGTCACCGGCGTATTGTTGTCGTCACGCTGGCTGCCTTCCTTGCCGACGCTTGCTTCCAACACCGATGAAATACTGGCCACGCTCTTGATGCTGCAATGATAGCGGACAAGATTTAGATGGTCTTGTCGGGCTGCCCTTGCTGCTGCCAAGGGCACTTTGCCTGACACAAGGACACTTTGCCTGCAAAATTCTTAAACTCATCCCCCCATCTAACCTTCTGCCGCCCCCTGCTACGCTTACTTTCTCTTCGAATCCACACCGTCATCCTTAAGGACCGGCGGTTATCTTGCCTGAACCGCGCCGTAAGAGAAGCGATAAAAGAGGGACTGCCAGAAAAAAAGAAGGGAGAGGTGCCGTAGTGGAGGGCTCCGGAATAATTACGACCACCTGGGATTTTTAACGGGAAAGGAGGGGCTGACAGAGGAAAGGAAGGAAAAGGTTGGTAGTGAAGGGCTCCGGAATATTTTCGACAACCTGGAATCTAACGCGCACTGACATCGCGTTTGCCCCGCCGTGATGGCTCAGGGGTTAGGGCGCTTGACTACTGATCCGGAGTTCCCAGGTCCGATCTCGACCGCGGCGGCCGCGTTTCGATGGAGGCAAGACGCAAGGCGCCCGTGTGCTGTGTGATTTCGGTGCACGAAAAGAAAGAGCACGCGTCGGTCGACTGGTTCCAACTGGGCCACTAGCACTGCTACAATAGTGCGGTCGAGCGGCTGGCAAGAAATCGAAGCAGCCACTGTGCAATACAGTTTAAGCGTCAGAAGCATCTCTGGGAGTCCAATGTGCGCTTACCATACTGCAGAGCCATAATCACCACAGGCGAAAAACAGGATACGTTTCAACTGTTTTTTGTTCGCCTTACATACCTTCCAAGCGACACGAACAGATTAGTCGAGGAACAAATTTTGTTTCAGCTGTGGATGCCTGATTTCCGGTTTCACACGGATTATTAATGCGTTACTGCAAACGGAAAGGGCGAGCGATGTCCGTCATATAGTAAGTGGCAGGTGGCCCATCCGCCACATCGCTTAGCCCAGAAATTCTGTGCAAGCGCAGGTTTAAAGGATTGCACCTACGCACTTTCCGCCCTGGTGGTTTAGTGGATAGAGTGCCCGGCTAATGAGCCGGATTTCCCGGGTTCGAACCAGACCGCGGTGGCCACGTTTCGATGGAGGCGGGACGCAAAGGTGCCCGTGTGCTGTGCGATTTCGGTGCACGTCAAAGATACTCAGGTGGTCGTAATTATTCTGGAGACCTCTACTACGGCACCTCTTTCTTCCTTTGTTCTTTCACTCCGACTTTTATTCCTTCCCTTACGGCGCGGTTCCGGGGTCCACCGAGATATGCGAGACAATCACTGTGCCATTTCTTTTACTGAAAGACCAATTTTCAATTTTACCCACGCACTGATCCAACGTAGCATGCATGACGCGCAGGTGGAGGCGAGCGAGGCGTTCCTCGGCGAGCTACGCTCCCGGAAGCGCGTAGCCCTGGAGTTGTCGCTGTTCGGCTACGCCTACAGGCTACGCAACACTGGGAGCTACGAGCTGCGAGCCAGCGTCCGTGGACCCGCGCCCCCGAGACCGTTCATCGACGAGCGCGGGCTTCTCGTCTATTTCGAGGTGCTTATGTCGCGTCTTTTCTACGCAGCCACCGATCCTGGTCGTCGCCTTGGCCACTGATCGCTTCTTCGCACGTTTCACAATACCACCGCAAATGGCACTTATCATCGATAGATATACAACTGAACCTCGTTTTAACGAAGTGGTTCTTCATAGCCCATATTGACCGCGCTCCCAAGGAGAATCGCCAGTGCTTAGTTGTATTCAATTTTTCGCTATAAACCGTTTCGTCATAACAAGGTTCGACTGTCACTTTCTAAAATGGCCGTAGAGGATCTGTGTCCAGGAGGGTTTCGTTTCGTCCGGTCTATAATTCGGCTAAGATGCGTGCGCAACGGTAGTTTTCCTTGCACTGTCAATTCTAGGGCTGATATAGCCTGCCTTATGGCAAAGTCACTTCTCTTCACTAGGTAGAGAGCATAGGAGAGGTGAATATGTTAAAGCGTTGTCGTTGTTAACGCCGCCATGCTTGCTTAGCCATATTATCCGTGCGGTTGGAATTACCGTAGTTAGCGTGCTTACCGTACGGCGCGGTGCTACACTGTATTACCAGATGCAACCATAATAAACGTGCTACAGTTACACACACTCACGGCGCTTTTGCACAATGTCTATGCACACAAGATGCCGACTGACCACGTGCATGCGGTGCACGCGTGCGCAGATCTGCCTCGAATTCAGCTCCGATTTGTCGGTGCCACTGTACAACAAGGAAGCCGACTGCAAGATCGCCATCAACCGGGACAAAGGACAGTGGATTGGCTACGACAACAATGCCACCATTCTCAACAACGTCTGTGCGCGTATCCTAGCTCGCAATGTTTCTGATTTGCGAAGCGTCGCACTCAATCTACTGCTTGCCTGTAAAACATATCCGTGAAGCACGCCTTGAAAATCAGGGCGGCGCATGCATCAGCACATTCCGGAGCGGTGGCTTGCACTCACGTCACAGGTAGTGGCCGCCGTGCTTGAGAGCACGTGTACAGCGAAAACCTACACAATTCTTCCCTTATCGTCACCTGCATTCTGTAACCTATACCCCGTGCTCTTTACCCCTGTCTTGTTATTGTAGCATCTGAAGTTCCGCAACGCAGAATTACGGCCATAAAGCTTTCGCGGACGTATGCTGGAGCAGCTGTTCAGGAGTGGAATTACCCTCACGCACTATTGCGATATGCTTAAGCTGGGTATAGACAAAGTTAGGTTGTCACGTCGTCTCTCACATGACCAATGCATTGCTGACACGTTGATGCCACATCACATAACTGAAAGCGCGAGTCACTGTGCTGCGTTCACGGCCTGAAGGTACGTTTCTGAGTTATACGAGCTTTAAAGTCCCAAACTCTATACTATCAGCCATCAAAAGAAGGAAGCTGAGGTGGAAACACAAATAAAACCAACATATTACCTCCTGGAGAGTAAATACAAGCGAGGTTGATTAAGATTTCAGCAAAAAGTTTTCGCACCTTCGAAATTAATAACAGGAGCCAGCATTGAGCTTCCCCTGGCTAGCAGCTTCTTACAGTGCTGTTTGTGGCTCAGTTGTCTTGTTTGCGTCTCATTTCTTGCTACGAGGGACACTGCAGTGGAAGGCTCCATAAATTCAGGCACCCTGGGGTTCTTTAACGCGGCCCCCAGTCGCACAGCAGACGGTTTACAGCGAGAGCTGTCGGTAAAAAGACCACCAAAAAATGGCGTCGTGCGCCGTCCACACCGTTAACCACTGCGGAAGAAAGAGAGGCACACCACCTTCCGCGCTCGAGGCGGCTGGCGAGACGCGCTTTGAAAGTTTGCGGGAGAGGAGAAACGGCGCGTCAAGAACAAGCACTTCAGAAGATAGAAGCGAGAAAGAGAGCGCTGTCGCCACTGCACGGGAGTAAAGCAGACAGGAGACATTTACAATCATTACAGTGACCGCAGTGGTGTGCTGTTCGTAGCGGAAGAACCGGTGTTAATGTGGAATGAGGTAAACGCACGGTACGATCGACAGCGCATTCAAAGCAGCTGTGGGGGTGTAAAAACACTTCATGACAAATGAAGGTCATGCACACGTTAAGTTGTACTAGTTACACACACCATTTAAAGAATTGCCGTTTACGCTGAGCTGCGAAAAATTAGACACCTAATCGTTATAAGCTGTGACAATGCGGGAACATAAGAACCTCACTGTGAGGTGCCATGCATGACTTTGCACCTGCCAGCCGTGGCATATGACAAGGTTCTTCCAACAGCGGTCATCTTGCTGACTTTCTCACCTCTCCCCAGGAAGAGGAGAGGGTGATGCTCATTTCTGCACTGCCGTCTGCCAACAGTGGCATGCCGCAGCTGTCTCTTCTATGTTCTTGGCAGGTGGCTCTAGCATATGCTAAGCTGCCAGTTTTTACCTTGCTGGTCGCAAGGTGTGACACCATTGGCGAGTGCGGGGACATGGGACTCTTATGCTATCCATAAAAACGCTAAACGCAGCGGTAGCTAAACTTTGCACATGGCCAGTAAAACCACGTGGAAGCACCACATGCGCGAAACGGGCTAACAGCTGCCACAGAGTTTAGCGTTTCTCACCTTCATTTAAATGCGGTCGACACAGCTGGATTCAAAATCGCAACCTTGGGCTCAGCAGCCGAGGCCAAAGTGAGTGAGCCGTCGGACGGGTACGCCTTCCGGGTTTGTGTTTACGCCTGCAAGGCAGTTAATGGTCGACAAATACCGCGCAGGTGCTGTTCGCCAAGCGAATGCGTATGGGCAGTATCGCCGTGGTGACCGTTGACATGGACGACTACAACGGCAACTGCGGCCAGCGCAATGTGCTGCTGGGACAGCTGCACAACGCGCTCAACGAACTGGACCGGCCCATCAAGAGGCTATCGGCGAACCTCAGCCCGTCTGAGTCAGCGTCGTCGTCAACGACCGCACCCGCCGCGGTGGCCCAGTGGTTAGGGCGCTCGACTACTGATCCGGAGTTCCCGGGTTCGAACCCGACCGCGGCGGCTGCGTTTTTATGGAGGAAAAACGCTAAGGCGCCCGTGTGCTGTGCGATGTCAGTGCACGTTAAAGATCCCCAGGTGGTCGAAATTATTCCGGAGCCCTCCACTACGGCACCTAATTCTTCCTTTCTTCTTTCACTCCCTCTCTTATCCCTCCCCTTACGGCGCGGTTCAGGTGTCCAACGATATATGAGACAGATACTGCGCCATTTCCTTTCCCCAAAAAACCAATTATTATTATTATTATCAACGACCGCCGCGTCCCAGAGGACTGCTGCTACGCCGAGCACCCAGATGATTCCGGTTAGGCCCACAGGGCACATGACAATCGCTGGGTTCAGCGACCGCGAGAAGCGTTCACACTGCAAAGGGATTCATTCAACTGCATAAGGCCTCGCTTACATCGTGGGCCAAGATTGAATAAATACCATGTGGATGTAAAATATAAGTTTTACATTGAAGGCAAGATGCATGTCGGTCTTTGTAGTATGCTGGCGTGTTTGAATGTATCCAGAGACGATTCATACAGCAAAAGCTGTCTGAGCAGATGAACAAAGAGATTTTACACCCGTGCACATTGTAATAACGAGTACTTTTCTTCACTGACGGCAGACGAGAAGGGTCTGCTAGCAGATGGGGGAAGGCTACTGGCCACTGCCTTTTTATGCGCCCAAAATAGACAGTCGGTTGTGAGGCAGATGTATTGGTGTACTCCAGACTGTTTTGACCATATGGGGTTTTGCAGTGTGCACGGAAATATAAGAATACAGGTGCTTTTAACGCGATAGCTTTTGGGAGTTCATGTGGCATTCGACGTAGGCATCGGCCACAGTAAGCGAAAAATCCCCAGAGAAGCAACTTAGAAGGTGGGTGGGCCAGCTAAGTCATGTCACCTTGTGGCGGCATCACAACATGCCCACAGGACTGTGCACAAACTGCCCACCGTGGCAATTATATTAATTATTGGTCGAGAGAGGCTGCTGAGAAGAGAAACCTGGATCGCACATGTCCCACCAGTGGCAGCATCGGCCTTCACAGGTTAGTGGCGCATTGCGTAACCGCTGCAGTACTGCGCCAGGAGTGGTATGAGTACTCCCAGGGTTCTATGAATGCTAAGTACAGGATGCCCAGTTTTGTATATATGGGGCATTGATCCATTAGCTTGCGCATTATACCTTTATGGTGAGGCTTGAGTGCCCCCCGGTTTTTGAATATATTTTTGCCTCATTTGAAATATGGTTATTGCAGCTGGGATATAACTCTCAAACATTGCCGCAGTGGTCAGATACTACAGCAACCAAAACCTATGATCATACATGAGAACCTTCAACAGTATTTATTATACTTGCAACAGAAGTTGCCATCGATACTCTGATGGCAGTATCATGTGCAGGTTGGTTTGCATCCGCCATGTTACAGCATGTTGCATCGCTTAGCATTTATGTGCACCACGCAGGAATGAACAGGAGCGCTATATGCACTGTTAACATGCGCAATGCCCAAAGTAGACAATGGACCAAGCACCATGTTCATGTTCCGAAATGAGATACCGTAAACAAGTCATTTTTCTCAAGGTTAATATTTCACACATTCAGGCAAACTCACGATACCGGAATATTTCGAGAGTGCTAAATTTTGGAAAGGATAAGTGAGAAGCTCCTTAGTGCTCCTTTTTACCACATTATTCACGGCAGCAATTTTTTGCAATGTGCTGTTTATGTGATTCTGGACAAAACGAGAAAATTAGGCATTCACAGAAATTAAAGGTGCCCAATATAAGAATCTGAACTCGTCTTTTTATCACGGGAACTCTATCTACACATCCCGGGCATTATTAGAAACTTAGATCGGATTAAGCGTCCCGGCTCCCCCCTTTTTTTGAACTGAACGCGCTAGGTAGGCGGAGTTAACCAACGCGTCGAGTGCCTTTGAGTGAGTACAGTGGCAGCTCACTTTCGCTTTTATTTAGTTTTTATGTTTTTGTGAATAAACAGTTTAAGTCACAGACAATATACCCGAAAATTAGGCCCGCGGAAATAAAGATACACGTGGACTCTGATTTACGTATCACTCCACCAATGCCAGAGAGACAAGCCGCCGCGGACTGGACGCGTTAGTTGACTCCTCCTCCCTACCGCGCTGAGTTCAAAAAAGGCGCGAGCCGGTACGTTACTTCTGATTTAATTAGGGTAATTGGAAGCACAGGACAATAAATAGAAGTTTCTAAGAATGCCCAGAACGTGTAGATAGAGTTCCCGTGGTAAAAAGCTGAGTTCAGATTCCTCTTCAGTGCAACTTTAAATCGTTTTACAACATAACAGAGGCGAATGGGGCAACTTGTCCCTAACGGTGCTAAGTAATCTCTGATCTTTATGATGATACTCATGGATAAAGCTTGAGTGTGCCCACCCACTCTCTCAGCACAGACAAGAGCCAGAACTTTTGCAAAATATTTTTATTCCCAATGCATGGCGAATGGCTGAACAGGCTTAAGCAATGACAGGGGACAAACCATCCTCCACACCACCGTTATCTTTGGTCAGCGCAGATTCATAAAGGTCTCTTAGAGGAACAGCCAGACACTTAACCGAACAAACCAACACCACTATATGAAATAAGGGGCAAATACTTTACACAACAAACGTACGTAGAAGACTGTTTCATGACTAACAAAAATATTGGTGTGCTCATAAAGTGCATAAAATATCACAAACACAACACAAAATGTTTGTATGGAGCCCATTTAGCTCATGTTCATTTCAGTGGCATGCAGCATAAGAGCAAAGCTGTCACCACTCGTGTATGTGGCATTCGTAGTTGCATGTACGCCATAAGGTACACCATCAATAAAAGCTTCATCGCTCACTCTTTCAAAACTCCTTGCAAGGCTGGAAACCTTCCTCACAACCAATACTTTCCCTGTCTCCTACTCCCAAGCCTGAGTTACCACAGCTCGGACTCCTTGTCGGCTGAAGGCACTTCGAGCACGCATGGAGAGTCCGTCAGCCTTGCTACCCGCTCCCCTTCAACCACATCCCCAATGATCCACGCTGGGTATCCCTCCTGCTGCTCACTTTCTTAGCATTATGCTTTGGCTTTCTCCTTTGGAAGGCACATCAGCAGACCACACGAGAAAGGGAAAATGCAACTCACTAATGCCATACATTTCAACGATATAAACTGTCACTGCAACAAACGAAATAAACTTGAAATGAAATTGCCGCTGTTTTGCCGCAATTCCTCTATTGCTGCTAAATTGCTGCAATTCCTGTGTTATGATGATAAATATATTATTGCACTCCACTCCTTCTCTACCGCCACAGGGGCCTTTTAGTTATTGAAATAAATAAATAAATAAATAAATAAACAAATAAATTCTATATCCTAATATATTGGCAAGAGGATTTGAGAAAACACCCAAAATGATGCTTTAACACGTTCATTGCATCTTGGGTGACCGGTGGGTGATCCAAGATACTGAATCGCACAATGAATCCGTCGCTATGCTCTGATTTATCAAAGAGCCTGTGGAAAGGACACACGCCACGTCGCTGTAGCCATTTATTGGCGTTTCCAGGAAGTTGTAATTGCCAAGTAAAAAAAAAGTTTGCAACAATAGCACTAAGGGCAGCGTTATCTGTGTGAAGGCAAGAAATTTTCTCTATGTGAAGCCTCAAGAAGTGCCAAAGACCTCCCTACTCTGCCCTCCACAAGAACCATGCATCCATCACCAACCCGCCTGCCTCCACACACCAGAAGCCCATGCAGCAGCAGAGCAAAAAAGCAACAGTAAAATCAAATCCAAAGACACAGTGGGAAAGTCAGCTGCCCTCCAGAAGCATCACCAACCGGCCACAGCCTCACCATGCCCCCTAGCTAGGGGGCTGCCAACCTAGACACCTTCAAGAAAAATTCTGTTGCCGGTGCAAAGCATCAAGGCAATCACTCTAGTGTTCCACCGATGGCGTTCTTCTCCCGCTCGAACGCGAGCAAAAGCACCTCGCGGAAAGACGGGTAGACAACGATCTCCTTGAGGCGCTCCAGCGCCCAGCGGCTCCCGGTGACCATTAGCTGGAGAAACCACTCGTCCATACGGTCCGTCTTGAGGTCACACTGGATGTCCTCAACGCCGGACCAGTCCATCATGATCTTCTTTATGATGTCCTCGTAGCGGCGCAGGATTTCGAAGAATTCTTCGTCTTCCCGGTTGATGTAAATCCTGGGGACAGCCAACAGGTTGACAGACTACTATTAACGCATTTCAGGATACTGCGGTGAATACAAATATCGATGCACTGCGAGTAAGGGTGCTTTAAAAAAGCTGTAAATTCGCAGGTTGGATTTGCGAAACATGCAGTGGCTGTTTCTGTTAAATTCCTCAATAAATGGCACTGAGACGGCGTATGCCTATTTTATAGCACTTCTCCAAGCATGCAGGTAACGTACACACGTAACAAACGGCAGTCACACAGCCTGCCAATTGGGGCTCATGGCACGGTTCGTTAGCGTTTCGTTAGAAAACACCTCAAGGAAAGCTTGAAAGCAAGGCATTGAGGAGGGTAATGAATATATGACGATTATCGCCGATTGATGCAATATCTGATGAATGTGCAGTGTATTCCCAAGCAACAAGGCCTCACCAATTGGCCTACATCTTTGCTCTCCTTAGACTCCTTGTGAACTGCGTAAGCATGTAGCGGTGCGCACGGAAAAATGTTCACAGACTCACGGACGTCTTTCCTGTGTCAGTGGTGTTCTACGTTAAGTTTCCGTAGAACATGAGCACAACGTAAGCCCTCAACAAAGGTGACGCGAATGTTTAACGACCAATTCCGGGTTTGAGTCAATAGGAGAGAGGAGCATTACTGGTACAGAATTCCCAGCAGTACCCTTGCTCAAAACAGGAATCGATGCCTCCGCTGCTGCCTGGAAATCTTTAGAAGCTGTCTGCTACGTATTTTGATTGTTCTCCCCTTTAAAGGGTAACAGAAAAAATTCTGTCAGTTTCTTTGCCTTGAAAGAGGTCCGCAGGCCTAGTAATCATGACAATGAGCTCGACCCACCGCTGCACAGAGACAATAATTATTTGCAAATAATTTTGTACAGGCAGTTTTAATCTCCATCTGAGGCTTAAGTGCGCCTCGATGTCAGGATTGCCTGGCCAACCCGGACATATGCATTCCTGACGATGTCGGCGACACCGGAAAGCACCAAACACTGGTTGTTCACAGGTTTCACAGGCGACTTCGGTAACGTCACAGCGTTAAGGGCAAATGCACCTTGACGTCACTGGATTCATTCAGTTCTTCAAGCGACGTCACTCCTGTTTAGAAGAAAGGTGTGAAATATACCTGATCAGCTCTGTGGAGGGGCACCCCTCGGGTGCCCTGCGCAGGTAGGCAAGGTTGCCGGACATGGAAAGTCGGTTGAGCGTGATCAGGGCCAGGTGTCCCAGCCGGTAGCGGCGCCGGCACTCCTTGGAGATCACCTCCCCGTCGCTTCCGCCCTGGAAGATCTTGAGGCACCATGCGCACGCAAAGCGCAGGCACAGGATCACCAGCTTGTGCGGCGGCATGTCCCTCGAGATGGAGCGGGACACCTGTGATGGGAGGCGAGTAGTGAGCCTCCACCGATAACTCCCCCACGCTGAGGATGGCACACAATATTTAAGTGCATTTATCTACGAATACGTTTTTCTTGGTAGAGCGATGACATTCGCTTACTGTGTTACCACATAGAGTCGCCTTCACTTCATACTGGGAGCGTGCGAAATGTCTTGAAGGAGCTTGTAAATACCCTCTCAGCCTACTTAAGCTCTCGGGATTTTCACAAAATAAACCTCAATCCAGGTTACGTGCCCAATCGTGCACATTTCCCTGTTGTTTGAAAAAAAGCCGAACATAAGGCAGGAGAAATCGTCAGTGTAGAATGACTGCTCGTTATTACTCAGTTATGACAGCGGAGACGTACTATCCCAGTCGTGATCGTACCAGCCGATTGTCTAATGCAGGTGCGTCTACTTTACCGCTGGCCAAGTGCAGCTCATCCGCTACATGCGCAGTACATGGGTGCTATGTTAAAACGTTATATTCATACCACACAACACAAATTGGCGCCTATACCGAGTTACAAGGTCGTCATCATCATCCTGGTAGACCATCGACGCAGCTGTGATATCAGAACACGAAACAAAATGCCAGCACTTCGCAAGCTTCCCATACAACAGCACATGGCGCCTCCTTTCAAAGCTGCCACATGTAGCTGTATGCTACGTTTATGTTTAAAAAACAGACTGAGTTTTGTTCAAACAGGCGAACCACATTGCTTCCTCTACCCCGCTTCTTACGGCCGTTGGATGGCGAACTCTAGCCAGCAAACGGCGATGCAGAAAAGAGCCTTATGCACGAAGCACATAAAGGAGCCAAGCCCTCTAGCTTGTAGGTCTACTCTTTGGTCTCGTAGCCCAGGAAATCCACCCAACGCAGCTTTTTTGCTGGCATCACGCACCTTAAAACAGGCCTCGCGCATGATACTCTTGTAGACGCCCAACTCCTCTGTGTTCTTGACAAAGAGAAACTCGCGACTGGAGTCGATCCAGTCGTACATGAGCCTGAGCAGGTTGGTCAGCACCTGCGTGTCGCCGTGCTGTGTGCCGTCCTGGTCGCCGCCACCAGGGTGCGGCAGGCCAAGCAGCAGCGCCCCGAGTCGTTGGCAGAAGCTGTTGCGCGATGCCGGCACAGGGAGGCAAGAGGACGTGTTGACCACGATGCGCATGAGCACATCGTACACCACCCAGGGGAAGCTCTGGATGCCACCTTCGGAGGACTGAAGCTCGTACGTCACCTGCTCCCCGACACAGCATAATACATTTACAATGTGTCTTCCACAAGGTGTTAGCCTTAAACTAGTCGCCGTAAGGTGTTCAGTATGCAGTCGCGCCGAACGAAACACGCCGAAGCAAGACCATGGACTTTTGGCAAAACATGCATCGCAGTGAAATATCTTCAAAAAACGCTGAAAATTTTGCGGAGACACTGCACCTCCACCTTTAAAGGCGTGATGTGACATCGGCTCCTTTTGCACACGCAGACACGCACACTCAACCGCAAATGAAAGTTAATTTGTAATACAGATATATCTCCTATCTTGCATTGTGACACCGCCCGCAAGCTTAACATGATTTATCGAGCGTGTCTCTTCGAGTGACATCAGCACCGTTAACGACGATAGAGACGGCAGGCCATCCTATGGCCACCCGTTATCGTCAGCCGCTGCAAACACACTGTGCAACATGGTCTCAGACATAACGGCCAACGCTCCGTGGCACTGGGGTCAGTCCTCCAAGCCACATGCTTCACCATCCGCGTTAAATCTGCGGGTGCTGGTATTCCTACCTGAGATGTTATTTCGGCCATTAAGTTCTACATATGGCTAAATAACAAAGCGAAGGACAAAGAAAGTGAAACGACTACAACACCGTTGTCAAGATTATAAAGCGGCAGCCTTTATCGTTGCGTTCATGAGCCATATCTTTTTTCGGCTCGTTTGTTCGAATGCCCAGCTTCCCTCAATATGCACTGACGATAGCACAGCTGAATACCAGATTGAAAGCGCAGTACGCCTCACCTGGTACCAGGCGGAGGCCTTAAGCTTCTCGTGAGCCTCGTCGAGCTGCTCAGAGAAAAACTCCTCGCGCGTTCGGCGCACCACATGCTCGACCTGGCTCTCGAGCACCATGGCCATGTCCGTAGGGTCGTTCTCCTTCATATATTTGCTGAGCTTGGACACAGCTCCGGAGAAAGCCTCGCTTTCGGTTTCGATCCGGTACGACTTCAGCAGTGCCCGAATCTTCTTTGCATACCTGGAGCAATGAAAAAGGATGAAGCACTGTCACTGAACTGTGATTTGTGACTGGAAACGGGGAGGAAGAAGTTTGCTTGGCTGATGTGTTTTGCTGGCAGCTGCTGTTCTCTGGTTCTCCTGGTGGTTCCGGCTTGTTCATCATTGGTGAGCCCGCACTATGTGAGGGGGTTTTGGCCAAGGTGTAGGTTAAGGCACAGTTCATGTGAATCTGACGGTGCGTTTTGCTGAAAGATGTCGTTGACCTCCCCAGATGAAAGGTTGGCAGCTTGGTTTGCCAGCTTGCCAGCCCAAAGCCTGCCGCTTGAGTCCTTCCAAAAAATGGCATTGATGCAATTCCCGTGGTTCTCGTCCCAATCGGTGAGGGTGCAAACAAAATGAAAACCCCCAAACTAAGTCAACAGGAGCTAAGACCATTGACAGTCCATTATCTGCAGATATCTGAAATGCGTCAATTTGGCCATTCAGGCATTGTGTGCAAGCCCTCAGGCGCCTATTGTGTTTCTAACTTGCTTTAGTGCAAAATTTACAGCTCATTGCCGGTGAAAGCATTCATTCCTGAACAGCTTGCATGTTTCAATGGTATCGTACGTGGTGTTGACCCAGCACCGTTTCTGCACGAAATTCTAGAAGAATTTCCGGATGCAGGACTTGGGGTCCTTTCAGTCTACCGCTGTAGTAGAGAGGCAAATGGCTCACGTCTTGCTGCTGAATCTGTAATAACAACTTTTGCTGGCTCTTCCTGCCCTTCTGAACTAAAATCTGGCCAATTGTTTACCTTGTGGACCCACTAGAACCCCGCCCTCTTCAATGCATCAACTGCTCTCGGTTCGGGCATAGCGGCAAAGCATTCAAGTCGGAGACCCCTTGCCGTTTATATGGAGAAGGTCATTCTGCTGATAACTGCACCTCAGAGCAGCCTCATTGCATCTGCAGCAACATTCACTCAGCTGATGATGCCAATTGCGCAAAACGTAGTGAAGAGCGTAGCTTGTTGGACATTATCAAAGAGAACCGGTGCTCTAGAGTCGATGCCTACGCTGCTCTTAACAGGAGTCTCATACGCTAGTCGTGTGCGCGCTTCTGTTGGGGAGATTGAGTCCAACTTGACTGCCTCAACTTTGACCACAGTGTAAAAAGCCCTAAATGATGTGGTTGAGCGAATGCTGAACACATTTTCTGAGGCGGTGGCTCAGTTTGTTGTAGTTCAATCTGTGTCACCATCAACAACCGTCCTTTCAGCAACGTCTGCATCTGTTTCAGCTTGTGCAGGACCACTCAAAATCACCTCCTGATGCACCCCAGGTCCCACCTAACATCTCTGTTCCTAGCAGTGCATGTCGCACTGACACCTGCACACAGATGTCGAAATGTCGTGCCCTACGCTCAAGTGCCTTCCTTCCTCGTCACTAATTCTAGTTCTCCACAGATGAAAGCTAAAAAAGGACCACCCAAACTTCTTCCCCATGTTTACATCCTTAAAGAGACGGTTTCTACCTCTTCAATTGGTCATTAATCATGGCAGGTATTAAAGTGTTAAAATGGAATTGCCGATCCGTATTGTCTTCTCTTCCAGATCTAGAAATACTTATTCACAAACATAAACCTGATATATTGTGCTTCTACAAGAAACTTGGTTATCACCTTGTAAATCGTTTTAAATGAGGAACTTTCGAGTTTTCAGGTCAGATCGAAATGTTGGCAAGGGAGACAGATTGGTAACCATGCTATCTAAACATTTGTGTCATCAGGCATCTATCTCTAAGAAAATTCTCCCTGACTGTGACCTTCTAGCGATCAAAATTTTATTTCCGCATTGCGTCGATATTACAATTGCTAACCTCTATTTTCCTTTAGGTGCACAGAGGACAGACTCTTTAGACAGCTTGGTGACAGGCACAAGCAGTGCAGCCATCGCAGGGGATTTTAACTCTCACCACGGTGACTGGGAAGTCGTACTGATTCCTGTGGCAAGCTTCTCTGGTCGTGGCTGTCTGCAAATTCTGTACGCTGCTGCAATTCTAGAGAAATAACCTTTATGCGAGGGGTTTCTCGCTCTACCATTGACTTAACGGTATCAGCAGGTGGGCTAGAGGTGACTGACTGGTCGACAGAGGATTCGGGTACATCTAGTGATCACCTTCCTATAACATTCACTATCCGGTTATCTCCGCTCAAAGCTAGTTGTGTAACCCATAAAATTGTCAACCACCATATCTATAAAAATCTGACGTCTTCCTCATTTAACTCTATAGTACAAGCTGAGAAGACAGAGCTCAGCAGACGGTTTCATTTTTGTAAAATGCAGTAGACCTCTCAATATTCGCTGTACCCACAGCAGTCTCTAATAAACAGCCGTCTCCTTGGTGGACAGAAGAAAGTGAGAAGGCCTATCGTCGCAGAAAAGGGGCCTGGCACCGGCTATTCTGCAACCAGAGTCCAGCTAACCGGTTTAGTTACAAATTCTTCTCAGCATCTTTCAAAAGAACTGCAAAAGCCAAGAAGGAACATAACCAAAATTTAAACACATAACTTTCAAATCCTCGCAATCGGAAGGCCCTGTATAGATTCATGGCGCATAACAAGAGTTCAGCAGTCTCTCTCCTCACTAGTTCAACAGTGTTATCACCACAAAGGCTCAGGAAACCGTGGAGCGTATTGCTCAGGGATTGCCATTACGCTTCCAGATGCAGAGAAACGTCCCTTTGTGCACAATCTCACCATCTTCGAATTATACCGAGGTTGATGCATCAGAGCTCCTCTCAGTCCTGGCAATGTTGCATCCTGCAGGTCCTTGACCAGATGGTGTCACTGTTGGTACGATTAAAATTTTACCCCAAGATTTTACAAGCGACCTCTTAGATATGGTCAATGCTTCGTTGGAAAATGCATCGATTCCAAACATTTCGAAGACAGCGGAAATGATTTTATTCATGAAACATGCAGGAAAAGGATACGTCTTAGATAATGTTTGGCCAATTGAGCTGACTTCAAACTTAGTCAAATTATTAGAAGGAACAGTGCACAGTCACTTCACAAAACATATTCATGACGTCAATGGTCTCAGCTCAGCCCAGATTGGCTTTCGCCGCGGATGCTCTATATGGTCCGCACATGTGGATCTAGAGAGCAGAATTCGGCTTTCGCTACACAGAAGGGAAGTTTCAGCTTTGGGCACTCTTGATGTAGCACAGGTCTATGACAGCGTAGAACATACTTTTTTGCTTAACAGACTTGCTCAGTAACAACCTCCAACCTGCATTTATGCGTGCATATCTGAATTTCTCAAGGACATATACCCTTATTGCACTGAGTGAACCCTATGTTCTAATACATATTATTAATGAAGAGGTTTTCCGCAAAGATCGTTGCTATGCCCGCTGCTTTTTAATATTTTGCTCAGTGGCATCAACATTCGTACTGATATAATTCGTCCATTCGTCCTGATCTGTGATGTATGCAGATCACATAGCTTTTTTCGCCTCGTCCAGGGATATTCATTTGCTTTACCAGATTCTGCAGGGATATTTGGATGCTCTTAGAGTATGGTTGCAGGGTAATAATTTAACCCTGAATGTAGACAAATGCAGCGTTTTGGTATTTCCTCCAGACACGCCTTTGCGCATTTCATTAGTCCATCACTCTAACCTGATTCCACAAGTGGAATCCGTAAAATATCTAGGTGTTACTGATCACCCTGCATTAGATTGGAGCCTTCTTAAAGGAGAACGCGCTCCAGGCCGGCTGACAAGAATCGCCAATAAAAAGTTTGGGATGCGCCGCGAAACATTATTGTTACTATACAAAGCCTATGTAAGACCTATACTTGAATTTGGTTGCATTCTGTTCTCTGGTAGCGCAAACTACAAGATTCAATCCTTAATATTACTAGAAAGGCGAGCTCTACGTCTCTGCCTTGGCCTCCCAAAATAATTTTCAAACACCCTGCTTTATCTGGAAGCTCATATCCCTGATCTAAATTCCCGCTTTCAAATATTCACGGTGCGAGCCTTCCTCAAGTCGATGGACCCGGTGACTAATGTCAGCACTCCTATTTTTGTGTCTCAGCCGGCCGTATTGTTTTCTCATCATTGGCCACGGTATCAAATGCCACAAATTATGTTAGTACAGAACTTTTTAACACCGATTGCTGTTGATCGCAGTTCTTTCCAGTGGGTTGACGACACGCCGGCAGCTGTGGAATTCCATTTTGACCACATCGTCCCATCTCATGCAAAACACATGCCAGCAAACATTTTAAATGGTCTTCTCTCTGATCACATAGAGGAATACCCCTATCATACGGTGCTTTCTACCGACGCCTCCGTCAACTGCCAAAAAGCTGCAGTTGCCATCTTTTCACAGCTTCTGGCATGGAACTATTCTGCCCGCATCCCAGATTATATTCCTATATTCTTTGTGGAATTTTTGGCTCTTGGAATGAGCCTGCACAAAATTCCATGTCATGTGTCTGACGTTAATATCCTCGCTGATTGTTTGTCAGTTTGTCTCCCTTGAAACTTCAAAAAAGATTTTTTGAGCCGTTTCCTGCGATTTTTGTCCCATGCACGTTGAAGGATGTCCGTTTTGTCTGGGTCCTTGGCCATACAGGTATTCATTCAAATGAGGTGGCTGATTACGTAGCAAGGTCGGCTCCTGACGGCTCATTGACACTTATATGCCCCGAATGTCAGCCTGCTGGCGATTTCCAGGTTTCAGTGGTTCCAACACATATCAGCCAGGTTACGTGATCCCCTACTAAATAACACTAATTATCAGCACTTAGCATATAATTGGAAAGTCCGTTCATGTAAAACCAGGCTGTGTAAGTAAATATGACGCGGTTGCGGTGCAGGATTCCCAATTTGAATTTATATCTATGCAGGTGTGGGTTGACACCAAAAAACCCATGTGACTAATGCGGGGAGGTTGAATCTGTTTAGACCATTTTCTCCTCTACTGTACAAAGTTCGCACTTCAGAGAAAGATTTACCTGGAGGTCCCTCTCTCCAGGTTAGGGCTCCCATTATCTCTGCCAAAGTTATTATCGTTTGGTGCGAGCGCCAAAAGATTTGCATTGGGTTCAATTTTTGGGATTCTCCATGAATAGATAATTGCAACTGGTAGGTTGATTTGCTAATTCTTTTAATATTATTCGAGCTCTTCTTTTTCTCACCAAAATACTGTGTTATTTAACTTTAAATATTCTTCCGTCAATTTGATTGATACATTTTTCAAAATACATGCTTGGTGCTAAAATTTTGTCGTAATCTCCCGTGGAAATTTCTTTGTTTATGCCACTACACCTTGGCCAATCCCCCCCCCCCCCCCCGCGTGGGTATGTGCCATGTTTACTGAGGTAAAGAAGAACTGTGAAGGTGAAGCAGGCCACTAAAAAGGATGAGGTACTATCACTGAACTATGAAGCTGACACAAACGGAATAGGATGGTGTACTGTCAATGAACTGTGCAGGTGGTGCAAGTAATGGAAAATGCAAGCAACCGAAAACGATAAGGTACTGTCACTTAACTGTACAAGTGATGCGAGCAAGCACGGGAATTTTTAACAAACGGTCCTAGTTCGGACGGCTGCAACCATGTGGAGATAAAAAATAAAAATGAGCAAGGAAATTTTGGTCGTTCGGTGCATCCCATTATTTTTCTACGGCTGTCGGAAATAGTTGGCATGAGCGCAGGAAGCATTTTTGCAGGTCAGAGTTTGCAGCCAGAAGAAAGAGTCGGCCACGATAATAACTATGTTCGAGCAGAATCTCTCAGGACTCTCCAGTTTTCACAATATTACAAGCTTAATATATTCCCATTGAGTTACGCCGTGTTTCCTGCCGGGGGATAAAAGAAGGCGCTAATTGTTGAATGCCTAAGACCTTCAACATGTTGCAAGAAGCTGTGTACTCTCCATGGTATATAAAGTTGTCATTATGAAAATATTCAGCACCCTTCGTTGAAGCAGTTGTGGTAAGGTCAGTATGAAGCTGCTGGTGCCTGCTATTGTAGAGACTTGGCATTACCGTAGAGACTGTTAAATATAACAAAACCTTGTCAATGAAATAGAACTGTGAGCACTAAATTGGGGTAATATTTCCCCACGTGCTATTTTAATTCCTTACAGGCCTCGCCAGTGCAAAAACAGATTATTCACAACCCACGGCTCCGAAGCAGTCTGTGCTTCAACTAACTGAGAGAGGCCTAATACGACAAGTGATTTCCATGGTTTTATGACCGCATTTTTACCCCACAGTAGTCAGAGCACATTGGCCTAATAAGATAAAGGGTGCAATTTCAGCCATCTCCTTTAGTGCAACACACTTCGTATAGTGTAATGTTCAGAGGCATTAAAGCGTACCGCTTATAGGCGGACGTGGCTTCTTTCAGGAACTGTTCTCTTCCCTCGAGCAGCAGTCGGGGGTCCGGAAGGCTCTCTTCCACCACTTCAAGGCACTCGGTGCTCAGTTCAACCTGTTCATCGGAACCACACAAGGATGACACAACAGTGTGTTGCGCGCATTCAGCACATCAGGACTAAACAATGCAAACAGCATCAGTGAACGTACAATTGGGGACAAAAATTAACTGGCCTCCTTTTTCAAGTTCACCACCATGCCACATTGCATGCGAGCGCGCATGACTGCGCACTGGTGGTGTCGATCCTCGGCGCGAGGGACAGGCCAGTTACTTTGGTCCCCGATAGTCGAGGAGCACTGGTCCTGAGACCTCATAACTACTGCTAGATGCGACAAGTGACAAGATTTTCCCCGTGATAATACTGAACGGTAGTCGGTAGAGAGCAACCGAGGGCAGGTTAAACAAGTCAAAACGCTTCTACCTAGCAACACTGGCATGTAGTATAGAAGCTCATTAATTGCACCCTGATGATTGGTGCTCCAGCAATGACACACAGAACGAAAAACCCAAACAGGCCGCCAGAGTTCAACGGACTTCTTGAGCATCTCGAATACAAACAAACGCTACAGTTCTACTCGTCACTGTCGATGAACAAAATGTACAAAGTACATCGCCAGAAGCAGCCATGGGGTATATCTCGAATATACTATGTGCTATGTACATAGAGCAACGTATTCAGTTCCGACCATCAAATATATTGCTAAATATCATGTAAAAAGCACGGCCGCAACAAATTAGTTGTTTATGCAATGATCGACATGCGATCATTCATGAAAACATATAACCTTCATGTCAGAAGCTTCACGGCTCTGTCATAGTTGATGATGTTATAAATTGAACCTGCGTAAAGACCGACAGGTTCATGCAAGAGCTCCAGTGGCCCTAAGCTACAGGTTGATGCAACGTTGCTCAAGTGTTTTCAAACTGGGATCTTGCAGATTCCAGCTTTGAAGCAAACATCGACACTTTCAGAAGTCCTGTCGCTCATTTGAAAACGAGAAACCTAAACATCTTGGAACAGTCACAGATGAGGCCCTGAGATCTAAAACCTGAGTGAGTAGTCAGGGAGTAAAGGCAGCGCCAAACAACACAAGCCAGGAGCAAGCACGAGTTTCGGAAGAGACGTGTGCATTATGAACTGCACTATCCTCGCAAGCAGAGTTTTTTGTTTAATTCCGCCGTTTTCGCCATAAGAGTAACTGCAGTCGCCTGAGCCACAAGTTGGCAAACGCGGAAGTATACCTTTTTGCAATTTCGGTAGAGCTGCCCGAGAACCTTGCGCGAACTGTAGGTGTTCTTCGTGTCCAGCTTCTCCATGAAGTCCGGGTACATGGGTGGCTGCTCAGAGTTCTGAAAGCCCTTGAGGTCACCGCACTTGGCGAAGTCAAGATTGACGGCACATTTGCGTGCCAGTTCGCGGCAGCGGTGCGAGTTGATGCCGCTGTCCAGTATATCAGCCCAGACGAGGTGCGCGTTGGCAATCAGGCCGATCTTGTCACCCTTGATGTACTGGCAAAAGAAGTCCACCATGTCCTGGACCTGTGGCCACCGTAAACGAATGGCAAGTTCTCTCGTGAGACGGAGGATAAACAGATTTCATGCCCCGTCCATTAACATTCGTCTGAAAACTGAAGGTCAGGGTCTTTACACGTGTGCAAAATATTTGGTGGCACCTTTAAGGGAACGAGCACAAGCGGGAACCTTTTAGGCCTGTGCTGCTCACTTTACTTTTGAGCCGGCGAGAAATGTAGACTTTTAGCAGCCGTCCCCTCCCAGTCAACTACGTATATACTAGCAAAGCCGCGGCAATGCGTTACATGTGCTTGTTTTCTTACACAAAGGTGTCATTATTTAAAGTGAGCCATGCTGCACACTCTCTTGACGTCTTCACTCACATCTCGCCGGAACTCAGACAAGTTTGTTCATAAGAAAGTTTTGGATGATTTCCTTAGCGAATAATCATCTGCTTGGATAGGTTTGGTTGTGTCGACTTAGCTGCGCACAGTCATATTGGTTAACAACCAGGACACACATATTAGTAAACCTCAATACTCAACAAGACACACATACTGGTTAACCAACATGATACAATTAGCCCGACAGCTCGTCTTATTCAACTATGGACACAGTCCGATGGTCAAGCCACCGCTCTCAATCTAAAATGGTCAAGAAGACGCAAGGTTTGCAAGGTAATGTCACCATTGAGCAAAGAGCATTGCCTCTTGCGAGCGAAAAATGAGCTGCCAGGAGTCCTTTATTTCTGCTTTCTACACGGAAGTAAAATTTCGGAACGTAGACAATAGGTTCACCGCTGTTACAGTCTATTGTACAATGGAACCAAAACTCGACTACAGCCTCTTTTCGAACCAAAAGGCCGCATCTAGCAAATTAATACTCCATTACAACCCATTTGTGATCAATGTTAAAAATACAGCGACAATCCAGATTTCGTCGTATTCCACCGCTGACCGTTGATGTAGCTGAAAAATTTCGAATATATTTCATTATAGACAACACTGCAGTCGGTACAACTGGACTAATAGCACCTAAAATAGTTTATCCAGAATTATGTAGCCCTTCCCCAACCCCACCCCCCAGACTAAGACTAAGCAGACTGAGAGACCACAAAATAAGCAATATTGCTCACCCCAATGGACGCCTTTCGTTCCTTTGGCGGGTCGCTGTGGTAGTGCATAGGATTGCAGTTGTTATTGAAGATGAGGTCCTCGTACCACAGCACTGAGTACTCGTCACCATCCAGGTCAGAACCTAAGCACAGGTAGAGACCACATTAAGGGGTACCATTGGAAACAAGCTGCGTCCGGCCGTCTGTCAAAGCAGTGATGGCGAAGGTCCTTGCTTAATGACCCAATTAAACGGAGATCAGTGAGTGGAGGAATAGTTGCGACGCCGAAATGAGAAACTGAGAAATATTTTATACCTCAGGTAATGGAACCTCACAGTACGTTTTTTCTCACGCTGTGACTGTGCTCACAACATACATCAGTCAAAGCCCGCAGAGTCCTGGCCTTGGCAGAGCCCTGACCTAACGCGCACGTAAACTAAGGCACGCTATCCGTCACAAGCACAGAGAGCGACGGTTACATCCGTCTCCGCATAGCACAGTGTCAACAGGGAGCGCGCCAGGAAGGGTGCGTACCGGCCATCTCGTCGGGGTGTGGCCGCTCCCCCTTTTGAGGGAAGACAATGCAGTCGCGCACGTGATGCAACTGCGGCACATTCACCGCCTCCAGCTTCCGGATGTCGCCCGGGTTCATGCACGGGTTCTTGGTCACGATCACGTCGCCTGCGTATCCCACCGTGCATGGAATACTCAGTGACTTTAATGCAAAGTGCGGCTGAAAATTCAGGTGAAAAAAAAAACAATCTCATGCGTCAACCTTTCGGCTCCTCTGTGCGATGTAACGAAAATAGAATAGTCCTTTCATTCCAAGCCAATGAATAAAATGGATATACTCGCGGACAGCTTTTTGTGGCTATGCAGTGAAGCTACGAGGGCGGCGCGCAAGGCTTTCCCATGCGCAGTCTTACCGCGCTCTCACGAGAGAGAGAGATAGGCATTTAAGCTGGCGGCGAGTATAGTATGCTGTTTCGGCTCCAGATGCCGGTTCCTCAAGATAACCGCGATTAGCTGCGCACAATGCACGGGTACCTCACCACTTTATATATCTATTGCGTATCCGGTGCTGCCAACATAGAAGCATCGATCCGAGCAAACCACGGATATCTCACAAGATATATCCGGGACATTTCTTGGACAACTGAGCATTAGTAAGTCCTAGCTTCGGCTTCAGATATGAGAATGCCGTAACCAGAGAAGGAGCTCGTAAGCGAGGCCAAAACAAGATAATTTCGGTCAGAATCAGCACACGAGAAAACTAGACGTGCGTTCATGTATACAGACTACAATAACGTGGTAGCACCGTCGGAGAATTCTACTTTTAGATCCGACTACAAGAATCTATATTTCTGCGACAACAGCCCTCGAACACGCAGCACGTTTGCATATGCCTTCGAAGCATGTACTCGGGCACTTTATTCCCCTACCATTACAACCACGTTCACATTAATGGATCCTTTCGAATAAAATACTAAAGGTGCTGCCTAAACGCACCGAGACAATGCTGCGCTATGCTTGCTAGCACGAAAATAGGTTGCTGTGATACCTTCGAGGATGGTCGCAGGGTCGTTGACCTTGTACCGCAGCATGTCGTTCGAGTACTGGACAAACACCTGTCCGTATTCGAGCGTGCCGGTCTCGTCCAGCACGCCGAACATGGTGCGCCCGTAGTTCGGAGGAACCAGAATACGAGCCTTGGTCCTCAGTTCCTCTGCAAAAGGTGTATACATTATCCGGCGTGAAGAGGCAAGGGTTCGTCGTTCACACATGCTGTTGTAGAGAAGTTCAGACAAGCTCCCTGAGGGCCATTCAATGCCTTACGAGCTGAAGTTCTTTGCCTCAGGAAACATTGATCTTTATGGGCAATCTTTGACTTGACGATAATCTTTGTCGTCAATTCGCTGAATGTTAAGCCCGTCATTTCGCTGCCGTATATGCGTTTGTGGGCTATTACAAGGCTCGTACGCGGGTGCAAAACATCTCTGCTGTTCACTGTGACACTGATTGAAGGCATTTAAGACCAGATACTACCTTCCAGAAATGTGTGGTTATGCTAGATGCAAAGGGAACGACTGTAACGATTACCACAATAGGCTGGTTAATGCAAGCGACAGGTTCTCGATGGTGTCACCTATAGCATTTAATCTATTTTCCGTAACATTAACATTAGCCTCATAATAAGAACCTTATTTTTGCGCTAAACATCGCACAAAACTGACAAGGAGGATCCGGTGAAGAAATTGGAAATTTGAGATAACTTTGAAAGATCCCGGAAATTTGCGTAATTAATCGGCAAAAGGACGAAGTCAGGGCCAGGGTGCTGCTTCTCTACACTTCTTCCCCGACGACAAAATGAACAAAAGCGGTTAAGTTCATGTGTTTCACTCACTCAGGACCTTCTTGTTGACGGCGCGAACTAGAGCCCGAAAGAAGGGCTCGACTGTCAGGTCGATGCCCACGCCGGCCAGCTCCTTGTACGGGAGACGCAAGGCGCAGTAGGAACGGAGAACCTGCACAATTAGTAAGGCGCACAGTTTCGTTATCAGTTTACAAGCACCTTCCCACTTCATAGGTCGTTGACCCTGTCTCCAAAACCCTGAATCCATCCTTCAATGCGACTAAAATGGGATCGGCTGTCGTACATGAGCTTCAGTTATACGTAGAACAGTGCACTGACACCACACATGGCACAAAAGCTGCGAAGATGAAAAAAATTTCTCACATGCGCGGCCTCATGGGGATCCATCATGCTGTCGATGAAGGAATCGAGGATTTTGTTCTGCAGCATCAGGAACACCTCGGCCTTTATGCCGCTCTGCTCCAAGATGGTGATCATGGGTCGGTTCAGGTAAAGAACGCCTGTGAGGAGCACGGTAAATCATCACGGGCGTAAATATACTGTCGCGGCAGCACGCTCAAAATGTAACTCTGTTGCAGTAATCTATTCCTACAATTTGCAATGCATGTCACGGATTATCCTCACTAATGAATCAGCGACGTCCACCGCAGAAGGAAGGCGTGCCCTTTCACGCTTTGTAACATACTGTGGCTCAATGACTATGCCTTCTGTCTACTTGTGGTAGCGAGGAGCCAAGTACAGAACAGTGCACAAATGCCAAAATTTCAAGCTCTAAGTCCGCTGTGTAACTGCAACACTCAGAGGCAAATGTACATTTAAATTTTCGCACAAATAAGCAGTCTTTCGTCGCTATTCATTCATTTGGTATTCATTCCAGTGGGTAGAAAATAAGTACCCCTCCCGTATTCTGGCCTTTCAGTTATCAGGTTTATCTGACCCAGAGGAAAATTTCGTCTACAATCCTGCTTCACGTAAACTTTTCTCGATGACTGTTCGTGGCCACGTGAAAAAACGGCACTACACTTCAACAGAAATTGTGGGATACTCTGCACGACAATTCATTGTAAGCGTGGAACAGCACCCCGAACTATGGATCCCTGAAAATTCGCTAAGATGCTCATAAGGAGCCCAGCGCAAGCCCACTAGGACACAGCGTAACTGCAGTCGGATACAATTGAAGAACGAAGCGGCTTTCTCCCATAAAAGGACCCACTTCCAGCCAATGGCATCAGCAGATTTCCATGACTCTGCTAGCGTGACATGCGGGAAGCGCCAGATGAAAAGAGATTGTCCATCCCTCTTTGGTCGGGGACAGTCCCCTCCCTGCATTGTCACGCCGCTCCTTGCGTTGTCTAGCTAGCAGGGTCATGAGAGCCGGCCGTCGCCAATGGCTGGAAGGGAGTCCTTTAACTGACAGGAAAAAGTCGATTCGCTCTTCAGTTGCATCCGACTATAGTGGACTGCGGGAGAGAGCACGGGAGAATTATGTGTCTCTGTGTCCAACTGCTTCTCTAAGCGCTTTCTGTCGATGGTCGCGGTCATAGGACATGAAGACAACGCACGCGGCTTGCTCGTCTTCAGCACGTATAGGTCGGAGTGGTCCGAGTGGAACTTGCGCATGCTCTCGCGGAAGACGATGCGGCAGCCGCTCAGCGTCGGGTCCAGCAACAGCATTCCCTTGCAGCCACCGTAGCGGATTTGTACAGCGCACGGCTCCTCACCCTCCTCTAGCTCCAAGGCGTGGTGGACCTGCGGAAGGGCGGACAATGAAGGCTTCTACGAACGGCTATGTACTTAGGTCACTCCATACATTATATTTTAACAAAAATAGGAAAAACCGCCAGGACCTTGTCTTATGCGGGAGCTGCGGGATTACAAGATAACCAGTTCCGTACCGGTACAAGCTTTCTCCTGGCGTTGTGCTCGTGTTTCACGTAATTAGGGTCACAATGGCCAGATCCGCTGGGTCATCATAACCACAAAGGACACATTGCCGAGAGCACCGTCCCTGGACTTTCTAAACGGCAAAGAGGCGAGTTTTAGTCAGGACATAGTAGTCACCACCGATGGCGACACTGCCTGCCGCAGAGGAAGTCTCGTATACAGATATCGCTGCAAAAATACCGTCCTATGCATCACAGGTTTCTGTAGTTAATGGAGCAGAAACGTATCTGATGTATGGTGGATGACTAGACATTGGACTTGGGCAGCATTTGGACATTGATGACACGTCCACTGCTCACAATAGACAGGGTTCATGCTGGTGTATATGAAAAAATTCCAGGGTTTTCAAGGACTTTCGAAGCCCTCTGCGTGATTTTCAAGGACCACCATTCGCAGTTAGAAATCCAAATAAGACAGATGTTCAGCGGTAGAAAGAGGTGTGAAATGATGAGAATTCACTGAAAAAGGGGATTGTCATTGGAGCCAATATTTTAACAAAGAAACTTGTCTTCGGATAAAACGATGGCAACAGCATATTTCCTTTTTCAACCACTTCTCATCATTGTTTGTTACACGGATGACCACTTTCAGTTTGTTAGATGATGCAAACATTTATTCGCTAATGAAGCAAAGCAAACACTCAATCAGTCCTTAGGTGGCCCCAATTCGCTTCTCCTCAATTTTTATGTCTATGTCCAAGACCTCCTACTGCTTGCTCTTGGCAGTCTTCCTTAGGATGTCCGACTTCATGATGCAAGTCAGGCCACTGGTTGCCTCTGCTTTTTCTGCATACAATTCTGCTGAAACTGTCAATCCTGCAACTACGGCTTCTAGTTTCTTTTTCCTCCTTCTGAGAGTTTCAATCTCTTCATCAATGCACCGTTTTTTCCGCTGTTTCGCATCTTCGCGCTCCTGCTTTTTATGTGTTTTCAAAAAGGCACGGTATTGGCTCTTTGGAGAAGTCACAGATGCTCTCAATTCCTTAGTGATGGGAACATTGAAAATGCCACCTGCTACGTGTACAGCATCACAGCTAATCCGCTGTGAAATGCCCTGCGTCCATCACAAGTCCATGCTTCTTGCACGCATCCATCAAGTTTGACGACTGCGATGGCGCTGTCTGTGGTTCATTAGCTTGACATTCAGATATCGTCACGAAGCTCCTTACCATACAGCTACTCCCGGCGGCTTGCATGTGCTCTCTATGCTTTGCACTTTTTAGATGGCTTTCTAGTGCCGACTCCCCCATGGCAGTGATGTCGAAACACTTACAGCAAACTTTGCATTTTGCCTTGTGCGGATTTGACATGTCCGACGCAAGCCACTCTCGTTAGTCGTCGTTGTGCAGCCATGACCTCTGAAATTTGCATTTTCCGGGTATTGTTTCCACGCACGTTGACTGGCACACACTACGCTGCAGATGCACAAAATGTCACGATACCGCCGCACACGCACACCCAAGCACTACACGGGCAATAAATCTCGCGATACAACCGCGCATACACATATCAGCGCTACGCGCGCAGAAAATGTTACGATGGAACAGCACACGCGCGCATAAGCGTTACACGCGCTCAAGACGTGACGATACAACCGCACACGCAAGCGCTAAACGCGCACAAAATGTAACGCTTCGACCGCGCAACCACACACACAATGGCGGCCATTTATCTACTCAACTGGAAAGTGGATTAGATTATATTGGATCTTGGGGCTTCTAACCGGAGGACCTTACACTGAAGTCCTAGCCAACTTTTTTGGGACGCTACGACAGAGTCTGCCCCGCCGTGTCGTCACCACCACCCATCACTTGAGCCTATTCCAATTTTCAAGGCGGCGTTTAGTTGTTTCGACCGCTCTGGCCTTGGAAAAGGCTTCTTGCTCATTCACCTCGCTGTCGGTCGTTCCGCCCTCTGTCGGCTGACCTGAGTCGAAACCTAGCGCCTGCAGAAGGGTACATGTATTCGGTTGGCAGGGGTGGAGTGATCTACACAACAGAATAACATGCTCTATCGAATCCTCATCCTGCCCACACATTGTGCACATGATGTCCGCATTGATCTGGCCGGATACCGGGCTTGCCACTTCTTCGTGCGCAGCACCCCCGCTCGAGCCCCGAAGAGTAGTGCACTCCTAAGGTACCACTGCCAAGGGAGTTGTCGTAGAAGCGCTCAAAAAGGCTGCGTTCCAATACTCCCAAGTAGACGGCTACTTAGACGTCTAGCCGGACAGCCGCCATCTTGGGACGCGTTCCATTTCTCGGCGAAGCAGTCTCATAAGACTGCTTCGCCGAAGTCCACATCGATGCAGGCTAACTTGCTGTCTAAAGATGGCGGAGTTGATGTACGCGGATGAGCGAGTCGTGCTCTTGCGGGCGTCGGACTGTACACGGAGTATAGGAAAGGAAAAATGCGAGTCATTCTATTATGTTATTTGGTACGCAAACTAGTGGCTAATTAATCTTCGTGGACGTGCGATTCCTAGAAGTGAATCACGCAGGAGAAAATCGTGCAGTTGAGAGCTTTGCTACAGCAGCGGACGCTGTAGGTCTGTTTACGTGATCCGGCATCTGACGATGCCGGATCTTAATTAGCACCTTTATTTTAGAGAATACTGGTCGCTGTCGTTGGTTTCCTCGACGGGCGTTAAGACGGCTGGCGTGACGGTTAACAAATGTGTTCTTCTGTTGCTGTATTAGTTGCATCAACTCTTTCGCGTGCATTCTTTTTTATCTCTACACTCTCAGAACAAATACACCGGCATGTTGCGAATTGATTTTAGTCTTTACAGGATTAAAGATCGCTGCTGTATTTAGGTCTCTCGCTGTCTCCGAGTGCCACGTAGGGCAGACAGCAGGTTTAATGTCACGTATGTGTTTTCCTTTTGCAGTGTACATTAGCCGTATCGCATTTCGCGCATATTGATTACAGTCTTTCGTATTCTTTCTTATGTTTACAGGACCGTCTGAACGAGCACGTTCGAGGAGCATGTACAGTTGAGCATCAATAATAAAAGAATAATCGCATATCTCTTTAGCGTCGTCTTCGGAGAGCGGCCCCGTCTGCTACAAGTAGACTGACCGATAGGCACATCCATCAGTCCGGTTTACGCGCAAAGTCATTGCAGAAGAAATGTGTAAACTTGTTGAAAACACGTTTTTAATTATCGTTATTGCTCACTTTGTGAAAAATAGTGAAAAAACTGTTCATGAGCTTTAGTTACATTATTATGCCGCGAGGCGGCGTGAGCAGTAGACAAGTTCCAATACATGGACATGTAGACTGCTTCCTAGACGTCACACTAGACGTCTTGTTAGACGTCTAGAGTATTGGAACGCAGCCAAAAAGTACGCAGGAAATGGTTGAGAGGAAACGGTAAACAAGCCAGCGTCACTGTGGCTAGACGTTCACGAGCGTCCGCTAGGCACGCGCTTACTTGACTGTACGAAACTTACACTCTATTTTTAACAAAATCGCAGCGGGATTTCAGGTGGGTTGATATTTTATTATATACAATCACTTAATGTTTATTAAAAATAAAAATGTTTTAAATTCAAGGGTTTTCAAGCATCTTCAAAACTTCCATGACCTTCAAGGCCTTGAAAACAGTCCTATCAAATTCCATGGTTTTCAGGGGTTTCAAGGACCCGCACGAAATTATTTAGACATGCGATGGCCCCTCCTGTCCAAAAGAAGCGAAGCATTATCATGGGCGGCAGAGTTTTGGGATATTGTTCCTGTCAAGAAGTTGGATCGGATGAGATGGCTGTGGGAGGCGCGAGGCATGAAAAAAGGCTTCTGCTATTAACAAAAAAAAACTCGCAGGACTGTGCCCCCCCCCCCCGTTAAGTGCAAAGTGAAACCATCGGTCAAGCTCTGTCTGCTTCCGTGACCTTCGGGATCCCGGCCGACGGACAGACACACTGCGGAGGATGACTACTTTGAAGTGCGGATTTGACTCGAGGTAATGTTTTCTCTCGCTCCCTATCTCTGTCACACAGGACAGTTACCGGGTGTCCAAAGCGAATGTATGAGCGTTGGCAGCGGTGTGACAACAATGAATTTTTCAGAAAGCCCTGCCGCTACTTGGCATGCTGCCAATTTCTCTAGTCGATTCATGCCGAGGCATAGTAATTGCGCGGGAGCGTCTTGGCACCAGCGAATTTCGTCGCTACCCGCGCGGGAGCAACTTAATTGGCGCGCGGGCAAAATCGCCGCCGGCACAGCCACGCTTGTCTTGGTGACCTGAGCGACACATTAGCAAAGGTTGTAAGTTTAGACTGGTTGTCGATAAGGACGATAATATACATACCTTGCGCAGCAGGCCGTGCGATATTCGCCCTATGCCGTCGCTGAAGATGTACTCGCGATGGGAACCATCGCTGCTGCGGCCAGGGGCTGCGTGGCGGATGTCCGGTTCCACAGACGTGTTTTGGCTCGGGACCGTTAACAGACCCAACGACTGCGAAAAAGCCTGCATGCAGGAAAAGAGGTCTCCCGAATGGGCCATTTTGCCATAGCTGGCTGGCTATAATAATGGTGATACAGAATTCATGTTTGTGCAGCTGGGAGTTGTGAAATTTGTGAAACCTTTCGCAAATATAGAGAACATTAAAGAGTGGCTTCTCAGCAGTAGAAAGTGTGTAATGGAAACAACACCTCCATAATAGGCATTGGTACTCCGAAAGGAGGCTGATTTGCCTGGTTAGATCTCCGGACACAGTCCGTGCAGTGTCGTAATTATTTATGAACGCTAGTCTTACTTTCCATTCCCCCTCTGGAGCATTTTAACACTCCCACATTCGATTCGAAAACGCGCAAGGATAACTTATGATGTGGATAATTTCACAGTCAGATATGAGTCACTGCACATGGCGCCTGATCCCTGCGGACCGCTGATCAATGAAGGGCTCACATAGCTACAATGCGATCCAAACATATATGGATTAACGCAATGCACCTGGCCATGAAAGTGTGATGAATGATGGTGAATGGCAGAGACACTTGGCTCAACCTTCTTGAAAACAAAAGCTCCGTTACTAAACGTGAAGAAGAGATTCCCTCACATACTTTCGTGCGATTTAGTCGCTTTTCCCGTCACCTCTCTCAACAAGAACGTGACTGGCCTCTGACCTGTCCAAGCCGTGCCATGAACTTGGGCACGCTGACGATGGTAGAGAGTCGCCGATACCATCGCGTATCTGCTCCGCGGTGCGGCCCTGATTGTCGTGCGCGTAGAACCAGACGCCGTGGCTGCGTAATTGGCTCGTCGAGCAACCCAGGAACATGAACCGGCGGCCACCAATCTTCAGGCCGGACGACAGCGGAGGCTTGATCACCTACAGAAAACAAGCCCAAGGTAAAAGAGAGGAACTAAATGGACGGTTTAAATTGTCATTTCAAGGATCCCATCAAATGCATCATTTTCCTCAGTGTTCCTATCAAATATCTTCATGCAGTTATGTGCCCTCCTCTGCACTTCAGCTACATGAATCCATACAGCAGCGGAACGAAAAAGCGACGGTGAAATCAAATTAAAATAGGCAAATAGAAGCTCATCAATGTGAGACTGAAATGTAGCACTACTGCCAATATAGATTTGTCGCATGGCATTCTGATTCCCTGTGCCCTTCAGTGCGAAAGGAAGTAGCCGCAATCCTCGGGTATCAGCGGTGTCTGTGCGTGTGAAGCCTTTCAGTAGCAAGTGTATTACCGGCTCACTAGGTGAGTGGACACGCCAGTCGCACTGTGAATAGGCGGCGCTGTTCACCTATAATTTGAGGCAGTTACATGCCTTTCCTTCTCTCAAAACCGGTGGCATGTTTAGAATGCCAATTTTGAGTAAAGGGAGGAACATAACTGGATCCCCGAGTAAGAGGGCACCTCAACAGCGCTCTGAGCTACGTGGCGGTGGTGTACATGTGAAAAAAACAGTGCTTTCGCACAGTCTTTTGTGCTTAGCAATGCTAAACCGCCAGCCATTTTTTTTCCTTGAGACTTCAGATACTGCATTTTTCCAAAAATTAAGCACGCTACAGCTACTTGTTCACAGGGCGATCATGAACCCCCCAACAGCGTACCGCGCTGAGAAAGTCGTCCTTGCAGGCACCCAGCGAAAAGGAGATGAGCTTGCAATCGTCGTCCCGCACGACGATGCGCAGGGCGTAATCTGGGTCGCAGTGCTGAAGCAGGCGGCTCTTGCACACAAGTTGAGGGGGCATGTAGACGCGCCGAGTGGGCGTCAGGATCACCTTGCGCACCTTGACCATGTGGGATGGTAGCTCCTGGGCGATCACCGAGCCTGTGAAAACGTCGATGCGCTGCCGGTGCGCCCGATACCGGAAGTACAGGTGCTCCAGGGCACTGCGGAACCAGAACACCTGCGCGGTACCGCGCCACAAGGACACTGTTCTTGATATGCTGGATATATAGAAGCGTTGCACAAAGATCGGTAGGAAAAAGAGGCAATAGTGTTGATGTACATAAAGCATTGAAAGGAACTGTAGTCCGAGAAGAAATGAAAAAAAATTAAAAACACGATTATGTTCAGGGTTCACCGGCACTTCTTATGTGTAAAGTGAATTTTTTTCCTCACTTTCCGCTTAAAATGACACCTTGAGATCAAGCTCCACAAAATTGCTAAGCTACACACCGTTCACTTATTTGTGTGCCCCTATTATCACACAGTTAGCATACTGCATTTCTGCATGCATTCTTTAACTGGTCACATGTGTTAATACCGAGTTCCTTGTGTATCAAACTGAGCTCCTCGTTCAGTTCTGTAATATCGCGCACTTGTAGCCACCTTAAAGCAGCGCAGTCTACACCATGTCATGAAGCTCTGCACGAACATCAGAGGTCTCCCAGGCGCCCGCGTGGTGTTAGGCTTAGACCTTTTGAATAAGCGCTCCCTGAACGTCCGTATGCACCGTACGCTAGCACAGTGAAAGAGATAGAACGACCTATCCCCTCATTTGTTCGCAACCGTTCAAAGAGCAGCTATATTAATATCAGCGTGCACACATTCCTATGCTATTTATCCGACGATCAGGCACACAATAAAAAATTTCCGACAACGGTGGCTCCCATGCATGAAAGCAAGCGTTATCCACATTTTTTGCGATATGCTGGGAAGACACAGGAAACCAGACTTTGAATTTTCTAACGAAAATTCTCGTGAGCAAGCTTGGTCACGGCATGCAAAGTGCCGACAATAATGCAGACACAACATCTTTGGAAGGCTCAAGTGAAACTTTGCTAAGAAAGCAGCATGCCACTTTTCGATGCAGTCTCTGGTAGTCCCCACTTCCGCTACCATTGCCCTATATAGCCTGCAAGCCGCCGTGAAGGAATGAGGCGGAATGCTGATGCCAACAGTGCACTACACTTGTAACAACTTCATCGGGAAAGAAGCAGGTGCCTCTCAGGTGTTCATCTTGCGGAAACTCGAGGAGGAGTTCAGGAGAACAACCTGCCGGGCTATTTGTTTATGCATGTGGTTTACTGGGAAGCGCAAAAAACGGACGAGGGACGGAATAGGGGACACAAGCGCTCGTGAACGTGTTTCTGTGTCGCCTAATCCGTCCCTAGTCCGTTTTTTGTGCTTCCCAGTAAACCGCATGGTGGAGGAGGTCCATCGCTTCTGGTCGGTCGCGCGTTCCCAAGAAAGAGGATATTGCACCGCATGGTGGAGGAGGTCCATCGCTTCTGGTCGGTCGCGCATTCCCAAGAAAGAGGATATTGCAAACTTGAATGTAATTTCTTTCAATTTAATTTTATATTTCGTTACACTGGCTTTCTAACGTTGCCACTGGCCTAATTTTACCGTCACTATAAAAAAAAACAGGTTCCACTACTGCACACGAGCTCGTATAGTGTTGTCATGGGCACGAACTGAACATGCTCTGCTACATAAAACACATCTTTAGTTACACTCTTCAATTTTAAAAAAAAGCTAACAGAGGTTTAGCGCTTGCTTAACCTAGTGATACGAGCGAAAGAAATTGTTAAGCAAGGGTACATATGGTTTGGCCCTGGAGTCGGTCTGGTGCGCGTTATCCATGGCAAGACAGAGACCAAGCGCCAGCGAAGCAACTGTTTTTTGCAACATTTTGCTAGACACGTGGCAGAGCAGCGAAGAGGCCCGGAGCGAGCGCAGCTGTGGCGAATCCACAGCGAGTTACGTATTATGACGTTCCTTGCTACGCCTTCGTTCCGCCGGTTCGAGGTGAAACGCGCAGTAAACTTGACCTTGCGAGTTGTGGGAAGAGTCGAGCTTTCGCTCTAAGAAAACCGCTGTTCTGCTGCTGCCTTCAGTACAGAATTCTGCAATAAAAGCTTACTTAACATAGTTCAGAAAACAAATCTTACTGAACGCCAGGCCAGGTGCGAGGCGAGCGGGCTGCGGACGTAAAGAGGGCCCTTAAGCTTTTGTTGTTAAAGCCAGCCTGAAAAACCGGGCTCTCACCTTTCCCTGGCTAAGCGAGAAATAGATCTCGAAGAGGGCTTCTTCCAGGGCACGGGGACACTCCTCGGCGCGCGCAGACAACTCGAGGAGCGTTTCCCGGCAGCTCTGAGCGTCCATCGCCAGCTCATCGGTGACCTGCAAAGGCGGTAATCCAGGTGTTGCTCGTCCGCGTTCGACAGTGCAGTTTTCAAGCGCCGTTCGAGTCGTACGCCCGCTTAATTCTACTTCGCTTCGGGAAGCTCCCTATTGAAACCCAAAATGACACCGTAGGTCCGCAAAAATGCGCGCATTGAATAGTGACGCAGTTTTATATTTACGCCAGGTCATGGCACAGCGCGATATGCCAAAACCGCCAACGCAGCAAATCCCCGAACGAAGGCCATCTTCATCCGTCAATAGCGTAGATCCGACCCATCGGAGTAACCCTTACTTTGGAAGCAATATGCATTCACTCGTGATAATCCTTATTGATTCTGCATTTAAAATGGTATAGTGTGGTGTGGGGGGAACGTCCCGAAGCGACTTAGCCTATCAGGGACGTTGAAGTAGGCGACTCCAGAGTAATTCCGACCACCTGGGGATCTTTAACGACCAACGACAGCGCACACCGCACGGGCGCTTTTGCGTTTCGCCCCCACTAAAGCGTGGCAGCCGCGACCGGAATTGGAACCCGGGTCCTCCGGGTCAGTAGCCGAGCACCGTAACCACTGAGCACATGCGGCAGCTACGTTTAGAACGTACTTGACATTAATCTTGGAGGTCCTGTACATGGAAATTATGTGATGTACTTGATCCAATTCCAACGTATAGAGACACGCAAAGGGTGTCTTGTACTGTCTGTTTTGTATGTCTTTTAACTTATTCTACAGAAAACGAGAAGTTTGAAAGTGACAAGAACAAGAAATGTTCAAGAGGATCGAAGGTTTCACGCCTACGTCCTGGAACATTTCTAATTCGTCAGCTTTTGACCTTTGTTCTTGGGGTAGAGCTTACAAGAAATCCACGCAATGAGTTAAATCCCTACCTGAAAGCTCTCGGACCAGACGCTGAGCAAGGCGTACACGACGCCGAAGTCCTGCACGCTGGGCCTGGCCACTGCCTTGAACTCGCGCGCATGCAGCTCGCGCACCGGCGCGTAAAAAACCTGCGCGTTTTTGCGCGTGCGCAGGATCAGGTTGCAGAGAGGTGCCCAGTGGCGTGGTCCACTGAGCGTCAGGCGCATCATGCGACTTCTGCCCAGAACGTCGGCACCGCACTTGAAGGGTCCTTCACCGAACTCGACGGCCCGGTCCCACGGGGTGGTGTCGGACAGGTCGAACTGCGACAGGAAAGGTGGTGGGTGAGCAAGCTGTAGTGCGGCTTATTTTGAGGCTGACACGAATCAATTTATTATTATTTCATGGATCAAGGAACAAACTCAGGTTACTGATGTTCTTGTTGAAATCAAGAAATCAAGAATAGCATTGCAGTCCATTGGCAGAGCACGTAATGCGAATGCACGATGACGGATGGTCACTTAAGGTAACAGAGTGGATTCTAAGAGAAGGCAAGTGTAGCAGTGCGAGGCAGAGACTAATATGGGCGGATGAAATTAGGGAGTTTGCAGAGATAAGGTGATCGCAGCTGCAAAGGACAGGGTTAATTTGGGATAAGAGCAAAATCCTCTGTCCTATGCTGTCACAGTTACACTACTGCTGCTGCTGATGATGATGACTGACCTAAGTTCAGCGCCCATCATCTACACTAATGGCTGTATTAAGAAGGAGCTTCTAGAGCCACCACTGTCATAACTTTCAATGTTTGTGTAGCAAAAAACAGTGAGGTCACGACTGTACTGCCACACTATCACTATGCCCTGTGAATGGGATAAGGATATATGGGCTCTTGCCCCGTCAAATTAAACTATTGGCATACCGGCGTAGTCGTTTTGGAATTTTTGTGTGGATTCCCATTCCCCGATGTCTGTTACTGCCTCTCGAGAAAGAAGGGGAGCGGGACATGGTTGAAAAAAAAAATTCAGATACCAGTAACTGGAAAACAAAGGCTAGGCGGTTAGAGTGAAAGTACACAAGGAGCAGAGGACGCAGAAGCGAAAGGATGTATGTCCACTCTTGGTAGTGGTCGTGAAGCTTTACACCGCGCTCTTTTAAGCAGCAGAAGTCCGGTGACGCCTAAAATACGTTTTACGCCCATTAACATCCCCTTCACCACAGCAGTCAGTGGTCCAGTTTTCTATACAGCTTTCCTTGCAGTCCTGCAATTTTGCGTGTTGCCCCACAGCTGCCCTTCTACGCAGTGATGTAGAACTCTACGACTAAAGGAAACTGTAGCGGAAGGGGAAACCGTAAGAGTACAGGAGTGTGTTTGTCGGCAGGTTTTTTCTTTTAGTCCATTGGAAGCAATTAACGATATAGCGCTGCTCACCTGTGGCAGGTAGTCGCCCTCGCGGTTGCACTGGCTGGTGGCGCTGTTGCCAGCGCACACCTTGTAAAGCAGCGGCGGGTGCAACAGCTGCAGGTCGACAATAGTGGATGTCGGCGACGTCTTGCGCAGAATGATGCGGCAGATGGTCGAGTACCGCACCAGCAGCCGGAACAGCGTGGAGCTACGCTTGCGGACATCCACGAAGTACAGGTACAACCCATTGGAACAGTGCTCAAAGTGCGCATTGCACTGATCACCTGGTGGAAGAGAAGGCATTCAGAAGAAGGGCCTAAACCGAATTATTCCGCTCCGACTGCGAAACTGCCGTACTTTTTAAGTATGCCTATCCATGTTGGTACAGTTTTGCACTTGCCAATTCATGCAGCGTGGCTAATACGTTCCAGGCCCTTGAAGAGCTTTATGTACTGTAAGCACAGTATATCAAACCCCTTCAGAGTCCTCTTTTAAGACTGAGGATACATTTCCTCATCATTTGCGATGTCATGCAACCTAGCCGCGTCACCCCAAATCGCTGCACCGTAAGAAAAATTGGACGACGAATTGCAGGTCATTGATACAGGAAGGAGTACATAAAATTGGTTGTTTGAAATCATCCACGCAGTGTAAAGCACTCTCCCTTCACCTCTCACTAGTGTTTCTAAATCTTTCTGGATCCGCTCTCCACAGAATTCAATCCCCACAACAATTTAGGCTGCGCGCCAAGCAAGCAAACTAGACATGTAAGGAACCAGATGAATGGATAAGGGGCCCATGTGCCAAAGTGCGTGACCACAAGGCCCGAAGCTCTGCTTTGCCATCACGTACCCAAAACCTGTCCAGAAAAAAAGGGTTAGATTTAATGTGCCTATGAGCTGCCACTGCCTTCCAGAAAAATGATGCATTGACAAGTCCTGACTACCCTTCTCATATCCCTCTTGCGACTGGGGCTCTCAGCATCATCGAAACTATTTGCCCAGCAGAAAAACACGCTGCTTTTAGGATACGACACTTTATGTCCTCACAGACTGCAATGCAGTTTATTCCCATGACCTTCCACCATGCAACCACCACTGCCATAACTCAAACTTCTGGACGGACGCCGTCAGAAAACACCCTACAGGAACATCATCTCACCTTAAAGCCTTCAGATGAGGTCAGCTCACTGTTGGGACAAGGCGTCTTCGCAGATGAGCTTGTTCCATCTGAAGGGGAGCTAGACTTGACCGCTCTTCCCTTCTTTCCCCGCTTCACAGACATTGATTTGCCGGAGAGGGAGGACGAAGACTTGGCAGACGAGAGTGGCGATGGAGGAGGCGGCATGGTGTAGGTGCTGTCAAAGTGCGCCACAAAAGTGTTGTACCCGAGGAAGCAGCCGAGGGCGAACGCGTTTACGGGTACGTCCTTGTGCTCCGTGGCTATCTGGGTGCTGTACGGGTCGCAGAACTCCTCGAGCTCCTCGGATGCGAGCCACCATTCTGGCGGGCCGGACTTGCCCGCAGCCGCGCCGTTATTAGAGGCGTTCTGGCATTGGTCGCACCTGCGGAAGTGAATGTAAAATTGACGCGCGGAACCAAGAGCTGGTACAAGCTTAAGAAGCCATATGTTCGAACACAAATGGCGGTACTCTCACCACCCTAGCCACCTCAATATGGCGGCTATGAGCCCGCAGAAACCGATAGTTCATTAATTGCACCAGGCAAGAAATTTTGAATTGAAATGTCTGCATAAACACGCCCCCCCCCCTAATTTCTGAGACTGAATAGACGGAGATGCCGATAATAATTTGCGCAGTAAGTTGTTTATGAAGCTCTACAACCTCTTCCTCTCGATCACCATATTCTGAGCAGTGCTTCACAATTCATCTGCATTGCTCAAATGGCACTGCAGTCACCTTAGTTCCAGTGCGCACAAATCTGCTAACCTCCGACTTTTGGACCCATGTCAGCGCATATGAGGAGTTTCTCAACTTACGCGACAGTAGAGGCCTAACAATATGATTGTTGAGGCCGACCGAAGACTGGCTAAGGGGAAAGCCAGAAGTACTTGTCGCGCACTCACCACTTAAGTACGATATGCATGAACGAGTCCCTGGGTGACCGCTCCAGTTGCAGCGTCACGTTTGCCGTCCAAGTGGGGCTCTCGTAGACTGCGACCTCGCCACAGTCTCCGGCCACCACTTGGCCCACGGCGCACTGCAGACCGAGAAGCCGCCGAAGCTGAGACGCTGTCGGCGTGCCCCAGCCGGAGTCCAGACAATGGACGCGCAGCGCCATCTCCCGGCAGTTGTCCTCCCGGTCGCGAGCGCAAAACGCGGTCGTCGGTGCCATCGGCCCCGGAAGAAACGGCTTTGCAGGAGGCTCCATAGTGGCAGGTGACTATTGTGCCATTTCAAACTCGCCGACTGGCTTCTGAGTTGAGTTCAACTATGTCTTCTGCTTGAGCGGTCACACCAGAAGACGGACGGGTGGACCTGAAGCTCCTCGCTGTCTTGGCCTTTGGTGCGAGCTGCGAAGAGGCTTTGCATAAGTAATTAGGGCTGAATACAGCAGCTGCATTATGGGCATGAGTGACAGCATCCCTGATGTTGGGCACCACGACTTCATTCTTGCATAAAAACTGTGATTGCAGTTAACACACACCCGCCGCTGTGGCTCAGTGGTTAGCGCACTCGGCTACTGATCCGGAGTTCCTGGGTTCGAACCCGACCGCGGCGGCTGCGTTTTTGTGGAGGCAAAACGCTAAGGCGCCCGTCTGCTGTGCGATGTCAGTGCACGTTAAAAATAATAATAATAATTGGTTTTGGGGGGAAAGGAAATGGCGCAGTATCTGCCTCATATATCGTTGGACACCTGAACCGCGCCGTAAGGGAAGGGATAAAGGAGGGAGTGAAAGAAGAAAGGAAGAAGAGGTGCCGTAGTGGAGGGCTCCGGAATAATTTCGACCACCTGGGGATCTTTAACGTGCACTGCCGCCGCTGCGTTTTTATGGAGGAAAAACGCTAACGCGCCCGTGTGCTGTGCGATGTCAGTGCACGTTAAAGATCCCCAGGTGGCGGCGGCTGCGTTTTTATAGAGGAAAAACGCTAACGCGCCCATGTGCTGTGCGATGTCAGTGCACGTTCAAGATCCCCAGGTGGTCGAAATTATTCCGGAGCCCTCCACTACGGCACCTCTTTCCTGTTTTCTTATTTCACTCCCTCCTTTATCCCTTCCCTTACGGCGCGGTTCAGGTAGCGAACGATATATGAGACATACTGCGCCATTTCCTTTCCTCAAAGACCGATTATTATATGGTTAACACACCGATACCACATACTGACACATTAAGCACCGCATCCTTCTAGTCTTGTTCGGAATCGCAGAGGGGTCTAGCCAATTGACGAACAACGAACATCTCGCAAAACGCCCTATATGACTTCTGCAAAAACCAGAGGGTATCGGGATTCTTGCACCAGAAAGTTGGGCAATCGGCGCGTCGGATGAGGGTTCTTTTCTTCCAAGTAGTGTCCATCGATCAGGGAGGTGACCTACCAAGGTCTAAGGCCTACGTAGACTGCGAAACGGCATCGGAGCGTAGTGCTTCGGATGAACGACTGCCACGTGGGGCACTGCTATGTCCAGGTGGCCTAAGCAAGGCACCGTAGCGGAACGCTTCCGAAGGATGACGAACACGCGAGGCAGCATGTTTAGGTGGTATAGGTCGATTACAGGCCGGCACCTTAGCGGAGTGCTTTCAATGAAAGATTACCGTACAGGGCAACATCATGCCTAGGTCGATTACGGGCCTGCACCGCAGCGAAGTGCTTTGGGTGAATAACGAACACATGGGCACCTCGGCATCGCATCGGTATGCTTAGAATGAATTGAAAACACGAGCAGCCCCACTCGCCAATGGTTGCCCAGGGCCGACAACGGCGCCACACCGCCGCGGAAAGCTTCGGATGAATGAAAAGCTTGTAGGCCAGAAATACGTCAAGGGGCAATAGGTCTATTATGGGCCAGCACCGTCCTTCCGATGAAGGACGAGCGCGTTGAGAATCGCAAGGACTTAGTTGATTACGGCTCTTCATCGCAATGGAGTGGTTCGGAACAACAGCTACGTAGCGCATAGTCAGTGAGCGCCGAAATCATAGCTTGAGACCATTTTCCCACTTTCGTCTGCATTGGCATGAGCCCGAGCAACGAACCGGAGATCTTGTCATCGAGCAGGGCGCCGCTAAATTCTAACAAGCCTTGCGGTTCGACTACTTCTCCTGCCTGGCGCTGCTTCCATTGCTATAGTTTCAAAAGGGCAAGGATTCATGAAGGCTCAGATTAGCATTTGTTCACACTCTTTGCAGCACAAAAAATTTGGCCGAGGATTTGCTTAGCTAATCCAGGATATACAAAGCTGTTCATTAGCGTTGCCACTGACATCGAAGTCTACGTTGATTTTGAGGAAAGGAAAGGCGCATAGCTGGCTCTATGGGTCAGTGGACACCTCATTCGCGCTTTGAGGTACGCGGCGGTGGTTAGAGAGATGTGGACTGCAATAATTAGCGCTGACAACGTTGTGGCAGACACGCGGCACTGCAGCAATAGGCCGCAGCGTTCATTGGCTGAACAACCTCCCGCGATCAACCAATAACTGCCACCTGGAAGGGTGGGCCATGCCAACGTACATTCCAATAAATAAAATTGTAGAGCTATGCTTACGGGTTTCAGCGGAAGCCGACTGCCCCTCCCCCACCCCCGGCATACGAATTCTTTCAACACTCTCTTTCTTCCGATAGATATGGCCGCGTGGTCGACCAACGCGCCGGCATATCGGTCGAAGTAGTTCAGTAGTTCCGTCTTCGCCACCGCTAACGGTGTGTTCTTGTTCAGCTCGATATCACGATGCTTTCGACTTTCCCGTCGGAATGTAAATATTCACTTCTGCCGGCATGGCGAATATCCGAGCACCCCACAGCACACACCTTTCGCAATATCCGACGTGGACTACCACACACCTCATTAACGCGGCATTCGAATGCGGGCACGTGCGCACGGCTGCGTATTTTGAGGAAAGTGCACAGTAACTTTCTCGTATTGCTGTGCAGGACTTAGCAGCAGCCCTAGCTGGAATTGCGAGGAGGACAAGGAGGAAAGGAAAGACGCAGTATGGAGCCGCATGGGCGTGCGTAGGCAGGAATGTGAAATTGAATGAAGAAAGATAAAAAGACATGCCACGGCTTGCCGAGCTTGCTGGCGGAGCCCTCCGCTACGCCACCTTTTTCTCAGTTACTTGTTTCACTCACTCCTTTATCGATGCCTGACTGACACATGTTCTGAGCACTGCAAGCATAGGTTGTTCTCCATATATACGTTTTGCCAATGTCAGTATTACAAGTGGCAATTTATACTGCACGTTAAAGTACCCCGCGAGGTCTGAATTATCAGGAGCCCTCTGCTAAGGCACCTCTCTCTCTTCTTTCACTCTCTACTTTCTCCCTTTCCCCATTGCAGGGTTGAGGTGTTCACCGATATGTCAGAGATTTAACCTACCTTTCCTTCCCCCCGCAATTTTTCTTTCTTTCCATCCCGCGTCCTAGAACTCAGCAGCGGCACACTGTAACCACTATGAAAATGAAAATTGCTTTTGGGGAAAGGAAATGGCGCAGTATACGTCTCACATACCGGTGGACACCTGAACTGCGCCCTAAGGGAAGAGATAAAGGAGAGAGTGAAAGAAGAAAGGAAGAAAGAGGTGCAGTAGTGGAAGGCTGCGGTATAATTTCGACCACCTGGGGATCTTAAACGTGCACTGACATCGCAAAGCTCACGGGCGCCTAAGCGTTTCGATGGAGGCGAAACGCTAAGGCGATGTCAGTGCACTATCCCTGCCCCGGATCAGGGGCGTAAGGTTTAATAGTTTTCTTCATAACCAATAAGCCACAGCAGCAGATGGGTTTTGATATCACGTGCGCAGCTGCACCAGCATCAAAGTACAGGCAACAGCATCGAAGAAAATCTCTGGACAGCTCGTTTGGGAGCACGTTGCTAGAGCACACCGCAGGGTAAACGGACGGGAGGCCGCCCGCGTCCAGTACCTTTTAACCCTTTATGGGATAACGGGACACATGGGTCCCGCTTTTTACTCTCACGAAAAACCCCCGTACGCGGCAGCGGGTGAATTTCTGGGCAACTAGGGAGCCTACATACATGCCGCCTGCCGGAGGGGGCGCGACATGTAGGCTCCCTATGGGCAACAGTCTTGTCGCGCCATCTATCTCGAGTCTTTGACAACGCTTGTGCGACTAAGTTTTAGGATTTCCTGTAGATGGCACCACCAGCATTCACAGCTGAACTTTTTCCTTTGTGGCAGATTCGTGCCGGTAAAAATTGCTCCCGCTTGTTCGCGCCCAAAAAGATTTCGAGATGAATGGTAAGTTTTTCCTTTTCTGTCCTTCAAGGGAAATACTTGGTGCATGCCCTAAACGATTTATTAGGTAGTCAGAATCGCAGAGTGCCCGAAAAAGAGGTCTCTATGGGCGCCAGAGCCGGATTGACGCGATCGAAAACACTAAGAGAACGTGAAGGGTGCGCTCCAGGGGGCATAATTTTTGCACACAGTATGCTGAAAGTATGCTACGACTAACAAAGTAAGCTGTCGATGTTGATAATTCTAAGTTTCGTTTCGTTTACGAATTCGCAGGGGGCTCGCTTACGCGGGATGAAGCGCTGGCGCTCTACTTCAGTTTGCCTGACGAGTCTGAGACTAGTGAAGACGAGGCCCAAAGCAGCGAGGACGACTTTGTCCCTGAGCTAGCGCCGTCGGATTTGAGCTTTGAAGACGACGAAATCGAAGCTGGTCCATCAAAGAGCAAGCGCCAACGGCGGTCTACTCCTTCAAAAAAAGGTTTCAGGAGGAAACGGAATGCGCTCCTGCTGGATCAAGGTGGAGAGAGTGCGCCAGAAGAGGAGGAGGTCGGCAGTGCATGGACTACAAATGAACCGCTAAGTACAGTTCAAAGCCCAAAGACATGGGATTCAACCTCCCAAAAGGCGCCAGCACGCGCAGTTGATGCATTCACGCTCTATTTTGATGATGAGATGATTGAATTCATAGTTGAGCAGACCAACCTCTTCGGTGCAAAGAAGTACCCAAGGAAGTGGCAAAGTTTGACAAAGGAAGAGTTACGAGCGTATTTTGGTGTACTGCTGTTGATGAGCGTGTGCCCAAGGCACCACCTGTATCAGTATTGGAGCCGTGACCCTCTCTTTCATTGTGAAGAAATTTCAAAGCTGATGTCCTTCAAACGATTTCAGCAAATTATGAACTCGCTTCGTGTGAATGACACAACGAAAGAAAAAAAGAGAGGAGAAGAGAGATATGACCGTCTGGCCAAGGTGCGCCCTCTTATTACAAAGCTGAACCAAAAGTTTCAAGAAGAATACACTCCTTCCTGTCATCAATCAATTGATGAAAGCATGATCGCTTTCAAAGGAAGGTCAAGCATGAAGCAGTACCTTCCTTTGAAACCAATCAAACGTGGGTACAAAGTGTTGTGCAGGGCAGGCGCACAGACTGGTTACCTGCTCCAGTTCCAGGTAAACGAGGGAAAAAATGAGCAGCGGCCCGCAGGCCAAAGCTTAGGCGAGTATGTCGTCCTTTCCCTTTCTGAAAGCGTAGAGCCTAGCACACAGCTCTACTTCGATAACTATTTCACGTCTACACCGCTCATGCAAACGCTTGCCCAGAAGGGTATCTTGGCCGCGGGTACCGTCCGTATCAACAGGAAGGACCTTCCTGACGATCTAAAGAAAAACAACAAGATTCAGAAGGGAGAGTACCTGTGGCGCAGCAAAGGCAATGTCTCAGCATACCAATGGCATGATTCAAAGAACGTTCCTGTCCTATCTAATTTTCACGACCCAAACGAAACTGAAGAAGTCCAGAGAAAACTTTCTAATGGTTCATCAGTGGGTGTGGTCTGCCCCAAAGCGGTCGCTGACTACAACCGTTGGATGGGAGCCGTAGACAAGTTCGACCAGAAAAGAAACTCCTATGCGGCTGACAGGCGATCGAAAAAGTCGTGGTATCGCATATTTTATTTTCTTTTTGACTCATCAGTTGTAAACAGCTTCATTCAGCATAGTGGCAACAGCGACATGAGCTACATGTGGTTTCGGCTCGTTCTGGGACGGCAGCTGATCAACGGGCAAACATTCCGACACTACAGGTCTGTTGGGCCGTTCCGCAAGAACAAAGGTGGCACTAAGAGCGGCCAAAAAATGGTCGGAATTGCAGACGAAGTAAGGTTTGCAGGTACTGGTCACAACCCACGGAAAGTGCCAAACAGGCGTAGATGTAGGTGGTGTTCCACCTCCGGGAGTGAAACGCGCACGAAGTTTGTGTGTGGTGTGTGTAATGTACCCCTGTGTGCAACCTGCTTCGGCCCCTTCCACCAACAATGACAGAACTAACCACAGCTTGGTGCTCGCGTGAGTCAATGGGACAGTGTTGTCCCACTTTTTCAAAAGGACATGTGCCAATGGGACACATGCGTCCCACTTTTTTTCATTAAACTATTGCTGCTATTGTTCTGAAATTTCTTCCATATCATTTCTGAAGATGCCTAGACCCGAAAAATGTGTAGTTTTTTTCTCTATGTTACGGAAATTATAGGTGAACCCACAAAGGGTTAAAGCTCTAGCTTTTAAAGCGAAGAGTCATGGACCTAACCGACGATCACGCGACCACTCCTTGCCCATAGCCGGCGACTCGCGCTAGCTTGGTCGTAATCACTCGGGGCAACAAAAGAAGTCACAAAAAGGGCTATAAACAACGACAAATGCGTCCCATAATGATAATTGGTATTTTGGGGAAAAGAAATGGCGCAGTATCTGTCTCATATATCGGCGGACACCTGAACTGAGGGAAGGGATAAAGGAGGGAGTGAAATAAGAGGTGCCGTAGTGGAGGGCTCCGGAATAATTTCGACCACCTGGGGATCTTTAAAGTGCACTGACATCGCACAGCACACGGGCGCCTTAGCGTTTTTCCTCCATAAAAACGCAGCCGCCACGGTCTGGTTCGAACACGGGAACTCCGGATCAGTAGCCGAGCGCTCTAACCACTGAGCCACCACACCGGGTACAAACGCGTCCCAAGATAACCTGCTGTGACTGGACGACGCAGCGTTCTGCGTTCCTGTGCAGTACCAACCGCAGCAGTAATGATAGAGCTACCACAGGCGAAGTGGCACATAAGACTCGTTGTGGAAGGGTCATAGATGCAGCCGAGGCAGAGCGACATGCTCGGAACGCTGCACGTAAGTGGGAAACGGGAGCCACAAACGTGCTGCGTGTCTAACAGAAGACGAACGCTGTCGGGACGCTGCAATGCATCTCGAAGTCCTACTGGCCTCACGTTTTCTGGTGGCATATTTTAAAGAAAACTGTGCGGTCATTGCAGCTGGCGCGAGCAGTCTTCCACGCAAGGCTAAATAGGCATTCGCGATAAAGGGCGCCGCTGTCGCGGAGCAAAAATTACTCACCTTAGGCAAAACAAAGATCCCTCGTTGAACTCAAGCTTCTTTAAGAGCAAAATAACGCAAGGCTGGCCACCCGGCGCCGGTCGTGACAGGGCCTTAGCGCAGCCAGGAAGGCTTGAGCACAGGACCATCCAGAGAACAAGCGATAGGCGTAGCGGCCGCAATCCGCCAGCTGCCGTGACACAACGTGCGAGCGTTCTTGGCAGCAGCCGTTCTACGTGTGTATGAAAATGTTGATGATGATGATTATGATGTCATACGAGTTTATATGTCATTGTTGTTAGCCTATCAAAGTATAGCACATGCCCACACTGGGGGATCGGCCAAGAATCGGGTGGCTGTTCGCCTGCACTCAGTTATTAAAAACGAAAAACACGCGGCAATGCAACACCGGTGGATTCTACCTCATGAGCAGAGAAAGGACAAGAGTTTTGATTTCGAAATAAATAAATAATAATACTAATAATAATAATGTGGGGATCAAAAAGAATTATTAAGTCAAAATGTAATGATTTGTAGCAAAGAAAATTTTGTTACACATAGCAAGGCATACGGTCCTTGCCGATGGTACGTGGTCCTGAACCGAGCCATAAGGGAAGGAATAAAGGAGGGAGAGCAGCGATGAAGCCACTCACTCCTTCACGGTTGCCATGGTAACGGCGCATGAGCACAATTGGCCTCTCCCATGTAACATGGTATCGGCGCATACGCACAACTTTCCCCTCGCGTGTACCACGAAATGCTCGACTGGTAGCCTAGTGTAGCTCCCGCTACAAAACATTTAGGACACACAGGTCCTTGAGCCCCTGCACGGCCTCACTGCACTCAAACGTTCATGTCCCGTATAACAAGTGGCAATTTATAGTGCACATTAAAGTACCCCGCCAGGTCTGAATTATCAGGCAGCCTCTGCTACGGCACCTCTCTCTTCCTTCTTTCACTCTTTATATACTTTCTGCCGTTCCCCACGGCAGGGTTGAGGTGTTCACCACAGGGTTGAGGTGTTCACCGAGATGGTACTGGTACGCTATCCTTTCAAAAAACAAAATTTTCTTTTCATCCCCCATCCTAAAGCTTAGCAGCGGAACACCCCTAACCACTATGAAAATGAAATTGGTTTTTGGGGAAAAGAAATGGTGCAGTATCTGTCTCACATATTGGCAGACACCTGAACCACACCTTCAGAGAAGGGATAAAGGAGGGAGTGAAAGAAGAAAGGAAGAAAGAGGTTTCCTGATAGCCATGCACTGTGACACCTGCATCAAAGTACAAGCAGCAGGCATCGAAGAGTCTCGGGAGCTCATTGCTGCAGCATGCCATGGGGCAAACGGAAGGAAGGCCACGCCGCGTCCAAAACGTTTGAAAGTGCTAGCTGTTAAACAGAGCCATGGACTTCACCTATGATCACGCGACCACTCCTTGCACGTAGCCGGCGCCTTGCGCTAGCTTCGTCACAATCACTTGGGGCGTGCAGTGGCAACAAGACAGCGCTAAAGACAACGCCACATGCTACAGCAACCAAAGCCCATGATCAGATATGGGAACCTTCAAGTGTTTAATGCACTTGCAACCGAAGTTCCCATTGTTACTCTCACTGATGGCAGCATCATGTGCAGTTTGGTTTGAATCTGTTTTGTTACAGCATGCTGCATTGCCTAACATTTACGTCCACCACGCAGTAATGTGCAGGAGCGCTATATGCACTGTTGACATGTGCAGAACCCAAAGTAGACACTGGACCAAGCACAATGTTCATGTTCCGAAATGAGATGCTGTAAAAAAGTAATTTTCCTCAAGCTTAATATTTCACAAAATCAGGTAAAGTCCTGAGGAATAAATTTTGGAAAGGATAAGTGACAAGCTCCTTAGCGCTCTTTTTAACCACATTATTCAGGGGAGCAATTTCTTGCAATGTGCTGTTTATATGAGTCGTGACAAAACGAGCAAATTAGGTCTTCACAAAAATTCAATTCAAAAGTCGTTTCACATAAAATTGGATGAAGCAACCTGTATCTAATGGTGCTAAGTAATGTCTGCTCTTAATGATACTGATGGGTAAAGCTTCAGTGTGCCCACACACACTCTCAGCAAAGACAAGAGCCAGAATTTTTGCAAAATATTTTTATTCCCAATGCATGGCAAATGGCTGAGGCTTAGCAATGAGAGGCTGTGAGAGATGCCCACGGGAGACAAACCATCCTCCACACCACCGTAATATTCAGTCAGCACAGATTCATGAAGGTCTCTTCAAGGAACAGCCAGTCTCTTAACTGAACAAACCATCAAAACCACTACTATATGATAAAAGGGGAAAATATTTTACATAACGAATGCTTGTAGAAGACTATCTTTCATGACTAACAAAAATATTGGTGTGCTCATAAAGCGCATAAAATATCACTAACACAACACAAAATGTTTGTTTGGAGTCCATTTAGCTAATGTTCATGTCAGTGGCATGCAGCATAAGACCAAAGCTGTCGCCACTCGTGTATGTGGCATTCGTAGTTGCATATGACAGCCATAAGGTACCCCATCAGTAAAAACATCACAGCTCACTCTTTCAAAACTCCTTGCAAGGCTGGAAACCTTCCTCACAACCAATTCTTTCCCTGTCCCCTATTCACAAGCCTGTGTTACCAAAGCTAGGACTCCTTGTCGGCTGAAGGCACTTCGAGCACGCGTAGAGAGTCCGTCAGCCTTGCTACCCGCTCCCCTTCAACAACATCCTCTATGATCCACGCTGGGTATCCCTCCTGCTGCTCAATTTCTTTGCACGATCCTTCGGCATTCTCCTTTGGAAGGCACATCAGCAGTCCACATGAGAAAGGAAAACAGGAAACTTGTAACTCACTAACGCCATAAATTTTACGAGTGCAACCTATGAAATAAACTTGAAATGAAATTGCTGCTGTTTTACCACAATTCCTGTATTGCCGCAAAATTGCTGCAATTCCTGTGTTATGATTATATATTTTTCATGCACTCCTCTCCACTAATGCCCCCAGAGGCCTTGGAGGTACTGAAATAAATAAATAAATAAAATCAATAAACAAATTCCATATGCTAATATATTGGCAAGAGATTTTGAGAAAACACCCCAAATGATGCTTTAACTTGTTCATTGCATCTTGGGTGTCCGGTGGGTGATCCAAGATACTAAGTCATGCGATGAATCCGTCGCTATGCTCTGATTTATCAAAGAGCGTGTGGAAAGGACACACGCCATGTCGCTGTTGCCATTTATTGCCGTTTCCAGGAAGTTCGCATTGCTAAGTAAAAAAAAATTTTTGGCTACAGTTGTACTAAGGGCAGCGTTATCTGTGTGAAGACAAGAAATTTTCTCTATGTGAAGCCTCGACAAGTGCCAGAGACCTCCCTACTCCACCCTCCACAAGAACCACGCATCCATCACCAACCCGTTGCCTGCCTCCACACACCAGAAGCCCATGCAGCAGCAGAGCAAAAAGAGCAACAGTAAAATCAAATCCAAAGAGACAGTGGGAAAGTCAGCTGCCCTCCAGAAGCATCCCCAACCGGCCACAGCCTCACCATGCCCCACTAGCTAGGGGGCCGCCAACATAGACACCCTCTAGAAAAATTCTGTTGCACTCGGCTTTAAGTAAAAGCATTCATTAAAGTAAAAGCATCAAAGTAATCACTGAGCGAAAATCCAACTGCTATTACAGCGTTCTCGCATCAGGTTTCATGATTGTCCTGTCAATTTTGTTTACTTTTCTCCTGGTACTACTCAGAGCAAAGCATCTGAATTACATTAAAAAAATCTGAAAAGAGTTTCACCCAAAAGGAGACAACATATCTTTCCAAGGAACAACTGGGGATTTCCGACAGGAACACCATCACTTTCATGTAACTCTAAACTCTGCATACATTTTAGCACTTCCTGACGGTGAAAGTTTGAAAAATTGTGTTGTATCTATTTTCAAGAAGCTGTGAAAGACATGAGAAGGAAATCCTACAATAGAGAAAAAAAAATTCGACTGATTGTCAGTCAGTGGCTCAACAGAGGTCTCGGCCGAATGCCCGTGCGTTAGTTTGAAGGAGGTGCCCGTGGCGGCCAGCAGGGCAGGAAATTGGCTCTGATGGGCAGCGTGTGGATCACAAACCGCACTGAGCGCTGCTGCATCTGCACCAAGTTCTGGGTGTGGCCGAGCAGACCGAAGCCTGTCACGCCTGTAGCACCGTGGCAGCCATGCTTGTGCATCAGCCGAGCTCCTGGAACAACAAAGGCAAAAAATTTGTTTTAACACAGTTTCTGCACAAGCAGGAGCGAAGTGAAAGTCAATGCCTACTTGGTCACAAAATACACAACTGATGAATAGTCGTACAATGCCTCTCATTTCATGATATAAAAGGAAAGAAATGTAGCTGGTCTGATAAAGACCTGCTTTGATCAAAATGAAAAGTTTTCCTCGTCAAAAGTCTGCAATTTTGTGGTAGCCTTCTTGCATGCAGACAGTGAAGTACTAGTAAGTGGAACACACATACTTGCACTTGCAAAATGTGTGACTGCACAGATACTACCAGCATACCCTGTAAGGTGGTAGTAACTCAATTACTGCAGTCTTTAATGTTGGTCGCCAGGTTATCACTGTCCCCCTTCCCATGGGCTGCTAACAAGCTAAGATATTTCCATGTAATAAACAAGGAAGCAAAAACCAGATCGGCAAAATACAGTACTTCCCAGCCCCACCACCTTCTCAAGGTTAGTGTTTTCCAATCTAATCTAACCTGTATCCTTGTTTGTACTATCCAGACACGACTTTAAATATTTTCTTTTTTCTTTTCCTTATTTGTTGGCATAACACTGGACTGAACGGCTGTGGTAGTAAAGAGACAGCCACAAGGATTGGATGCTTTACAACAGAAAACAAACAACTGATGGTGGGGGAAGCCTCAGGCCCTTAACCAATATTTCAACAAGACGACTTTCCTTTTCTCCCACCTCTTGCCTAGCTGCGACAGCATCACTCTTCTTGCGTTCATCTTCTCACAACTTATCTTCTTCACTTCTGCCTTTTTAATCCTTCTCCCTGCTTGCCCGTCCCTTCTTTTTCTCCAAATGAACTCCCCAATTTCTTTGTGCATTTACATGTCATGAAGTCCTTTGCTCACGCATATTTTGCAGAATCTACCATGTGCAGCAACATCTCCTAAAGTGCGTGATCAAATTCTTGGAGCTTCTTTTTATTTGTTTGCACTAATGTCCTGCACTTTTCGTTTTCAATGCTCTATCATATCCCATCTCATTATTTATGTTACGATTACTGTAGTGGAAGCTGTCTTCATCATGGGACACGAATTTATTATTGTTGCCCTGACCACTGCGCTGTACTTCAATTATCAACTATTTTGTTGTCACCTTCTTAAAGCATTGCTCACAGTTTGTATGCACTTTGGTATCTGTCCACTCTCTTTCTGTGAGTGCACATGTTTCACCTCTACAATACCTCAGGAAGGCATTGCAGAGACTGCCGTAAATAAGCACATAAGCAAATAGGCAACTAAAAAAAAACTGCAGACACGAACAAATCAGCACCAACCATTGAGATTGAGACGTGCCATGGAGTCTATTGCATGGAGGTAGACCCTGCGTACATCTTCTTCACTGATGCCAGCCTTGCCCAGCTAAGCATGGCGCTCCGGCTTCTCCAGCCACTGGTGAGCGTTCACTGCCACCTGGGTGCAAAGGGGCTTGGTCAGTACCAGCACGTCTCCAGGCTGTGCATTGTCTGGCCTGTAAAGGGAGCATAACATTTAGCAATTAGGTTAAATGGCCAGGCTGATGAACATTCCAGTTTTTGTCTAGGGCCTTTCCTGTTGTTCTGAAATAGCTTGCCTTTAATGACGCAGTGACTACTTCTGTAGCAAACCTTCTAAAAGGATAACGTTGAGACAGGCATAGCATTACTATTGCTGTCATTCTTTGCTCTGGGGGAAGGCATATGTTCAAAGGTTTTTGCTGCAATTCTTTTTCTGTTTACATTATATTGCCATTTTCAAAATTTCACTGTCTATGCGACTGACCTGCTGGGCCTTTGCTACAAGTACTCTACTTGCAAAAAGCATCAGCGTTGACTTAGTGGAGTGCAAAATAGTATCAGAACATCTTTGGTGGGTGCGGGATAGCACTTGATATAATGACGACAATTCCAATAAGACATGGTTTGAACTTGTGCAAAAGTGAATTGTACAGTACAGTGAAAGCTCGTTAATAAGAACTCAATGGGGACGACGACAGTTCAAATTGACTGAAGTTCGAACAAACAAAAGTGAACAGAATATGCATTTGGGAAGCAGTCGGGTAGCGAGATTAGCCATTTCATTGTCCGAAAGTATTCCTTCATCACCTCCTACCTTTTATCTGAAGGCCTTTTTTCACCTTCAAAACTGAAGAGGCGCGTAGCATTCAGTGCATCCAAACTACCGCAGCGGAGGGCCCCACTGAAGTTGCAAAAGGCATACAACCACCACTGAGCATGGTCAAAAGAACTACCGTCTCACGTCTGGCGCTTTTTGACCAAACCATATAGTGCAACCTCTGTGACTTGCAAATTCACACTTGTGAGTCGCGAGGTTGCGTAAGCATTGAAGTCGACAAGCAAAGGTAAACCGAGCGACCACACGTATATTGCCCGATTTTGCAGCCTCCCCAGGCTCAAGGCGCACACTGCCAAACCAATGAGAGTGCTTTTTTGTGATATCCTGCTTCGATAATGCTCTGGCATTGACTTCATGCATGGTTCCAACCTTCTCTTCAAGCATTTTGGCACAGTAATTACTGCAAACGGAAGACAATTCTAAATGCGGTACACCGTGTAGGTTGACTGCTCCGGCCGCAACCAATCACATGCAAAGGGCACTGAAAAACCGAGACAAATACACACAGCAAACATCAGCCAAGCTCCAACTCATTCGTTTGGCACACGTCGTCGTTTCGCGCACGACCGCATGGTTTCGGATTTGGAGTGCTGGAGACACTGCGACATGTCTGATTCACTGTAAGCATCTCGTCGCTGGCCATGTGATCGATTTCTCAACAGCAAAACCCAACACAGCAAGCTACTGAAGCATTCGAGACCAACACATACAAGCAAGCCGGCTCAGAGGTCATGCAGTTAGTTGCTACCACTAGCACAGAGAGAAACCCCTCCCCCGTTTACCCAGCCTCTCACGCCATTTTAACCCTGCCCACTTCTCCAAAGAGGTGGTGAAGCCTAGTGGGAATGTTTCTTGGTTCACCGCGTCACCCGCCCTCCAGGCACGGTGGTGGTTGTTCGGATTAACAAATTAATGGGCTTTGTTTCACACAGACCCAGTGGAGCATGGCCAGACCCAGTCGTACAGTTCGAATTATCCAGAAATTCAAATTATGAGCTTTGGCTGTACAGTCAGGTATTTCCACGGGCAAACTACATCATCAGTGTGGTGATTATTTGGGTATTAAGTAAGGTTTATCTGAACTTTGAAAACGACGCTCATGCTGGAAAAATTCATCATAGTACCCAACAGACAGAGCCTCAAATGCTCACATTTTGCATTTCATAAATGCTAACACAGACAAAAATAGCATGGAAAACTTAATTCATTGGAAAAAGAAAAAAAAGAGAAACGATTACTGCACTCACGAGATGATTTCAGACTCTGCAGACTGATGATGCCACACCACCAATCATAGGCCAAGGATTGAGCATAGTCTGCCCTCCTGTGACCCTTGTGCCTGCTTGTTCAGCCAAGTCCTGTGGAGAAACAAATGCCATTTAAGCTATTTACACCATGCTTATCACTTCAGTACTGGGGCATGAACTCAGGCAGTGAAAAGAGTTAAAAGCTGAAACACTTGAACAGCTGCTGTCTGACATGGACATCTCTTGTAGATCTTCTCTCAAGTTATCTCTTCACCATGCTAAGCGCACGAACTTGAAAAAGAAATCTGAGACTGCATTCAAATTTTGAGAGCTCACACAACTAGTGCCCTCACACTCACATTAGCTCTGATAGGCAGCCATGGCCTACACACACCTCAAAACATTGATGCAAACATCTTAGGCTTTACTGCAGCAGGGGCCGATCCTACCTTGACTCCCCCTGATGAGAAGAGGCACGACAATGTCCCTCTGCTTTTCAGTGAGCTTAGTGCTGACAGCCATTACCATCAGCACGTTATCGCAGCGGGTCATGCCAAGTGCATAAAGATCAGACAGCACATTGGCACACGCTATCTTGCCCTGCAACAAACAAAAACAATGAATAAGAAAACATCCTGTACACATGGTGCCAGCAAAGGACACCAACATGAGGCCTGTCACCTATTTGATTCATTATTGTGTAACAACGAAGATGTGTCAACGCAGTAGCGGCAGTGCTATCGCTGAGCGCGCGCTGCTGGCTGGCTCTAGAACAACCGCCGACGTAAGGTAACAAACGCTGCTATCGTATTGACACATCGTTACAATCAGATTTATTTACACGCTTATAGAAAGTATAATTATAGTGTGGTTTTGAGCCCAATAAGACTGCTCAGTAAGTGACCTGTTATCCAGACTAGCCAATAAGTGAACAAACTTAGCACTTAGAAACTCAGATTATAGAAAAAGTTTGGTGATACTCTTACAGCTACAAGAATATATATTTAATGCTGCTTTGTTTCGTTTTATCGCCTGGTATTAAAACTACAGACACATAACTTTCTGCAAAAAAATAACACTTAGTATTTTTTGTACAGTCGACTGAAGTGACAGCAGAGCACTGTGATGTTGAAGTTCGAGTATACAATCTGCCACCAGGTTACTAAATGCAGGTAAGCATTTTTGTACAATGTTGAACACTTACAGCTATGTAGGGGTCTTAAACAGATGGATAGAAGTAATCAATAGTTTGAACCAGAGAATAACCAGAATCTCCAAGGGGCACACCACTGGAATCCATGCCAATGTCTGAATGGAAAAAAAATATGTATATTAGTCAGGTTGTTACGGGCAGCTTCTTGAAGAAAGGGAAATTTTCAGGGAAGTTATCAGAGTTACTACATTTAAAAGCACTGTACAAGGCACCCAAAATGTCTTCAATGAGGTTAAACTGTCCGCACACCATCAGTGTTGGGTTTTGTTCCCATTATGACTTAGAGAACTATAGACACCCAGCATTAGTTCGTTTTATTCTTTCAAATGATGCGTTAAACATTAGAATACTTATGCCACCATGTGGACAACTATTAGCAATAAGTAATTTGTATCTTAATTTCTTCTTTCATGATATTTCACTTTAATCAACCGAACGAGTGCTGAGACATGGGGTTCACACTTAGGTAGCATGAGGCACGAAAAAAAAACCTGTAATATAAATGCTGATACATAGTTTTAATTCACTAAAACAATTAAACCAGCTTGCTTCAAGAGCTGGAATGACAACAAGCAACATATCAGCAGTTAAACTGCCGTTCTTTTCGTGTCTCATGTGTCCTACTTGTCACACCCATCATTTGGTTGATGAAACAAACTTAAACAGGGCCAAGAAGAAATTCAGTTATAAATTTAGCAGTCACAGGTGAGTACCAGGTGGTGATCTATGTATTCTAATGTCTAAATCGTGACTTGAAAGAAGAAAAAGTGCAAGCAAAAACTTTATTGTCTAGAGTGTTTAAATGTGAGGCTAAATTTGTACTGAAAGGGAAGATCATTCATAATCCAACACAAATACTATGTTGGGACAGACAAAAAGGAAAGAAACAGTCTACCGGCTTGTACCCGAAAGTGTAATAGCTTTATATCCAAACACCAGAATAAAGCTGGCCACACATCTGTAAATGTTTAGTCAATCTGCTGTACCAGAAGAGAGTGTCACGCATGTCTTCAGCTAGTAAATTCTTTAATTAATTATTAATCGGTGTGTATTGTAAACCAGAGCACAGCTACTTGAGCGTCCGTGTTCAGTTTGTAAAACTAAAGTACACTTGGATATTTATCAACATTAATATCATCTCACTGTCATATTTCAGTCACTGACAGCCATTGTCCCTCCCTCATGCTTTTAGTGCGAAAGCACTATTCCACATGTACCAACCCCTAGCAAGAATCTTGTCTTGTGCTTGTACTATCCCAAGCTCGGGTCAGTTCGGAGCAGCATCACGCAAGCTGCAGCCAATAGGATGAAGCTCAGGTAAGTTTGGAGAAGCATCGCGCCAACTGTAGCCATTGGGAGGAGGGCATCTCACACACCTAGGTCACATAAGCTTGTGGCAACATCACATTCTGCGCATTGGATTGTGAGAAAACTGTCCACCGTGGCAGTCAAAATAATGATTGGCCGCAAAAGGTTGCTCGGGAAGAGCAACATGAGTCGCACGATCCCTACCGGTGGCTATGATAGAAACAGACACCTGTCAATGCAGTGGCACATCCCTTAACCGCTGCGCCACTGCGCTAGTAGTGGTACGCCGCCATCTATGAATGTTAAGTAGAGAATTACCGCCTCTGCCTATATGGGCATTATCCTACTAAACCCCTCAGAGTGGCACTTAAGTGTCCCCTGCTTTCACACGTGTACTTGGTTTAACTACGTTAAACCCCTACCACTTTTTTTCTTTTTGAAGGATACTGAACTAGAAACATCACTCACTTTATGTGTCACGTCACTAGTGAATTTTAGGCACGACAGACTGAACAGAGTTCACTGAATGCCAGAGGTATTCTCTCACCAATGACTGATTCAAGAACTGCAATTTTATAAAACAGCAGAAGCATGGAACAAAACAGTCTATAAGTATATCCTGCATCACATAATATGTTCATTTCAATGCTGGTACAATGAAAAATCGTTAATTCCATCATGACATAAATGGCAGCCTTGTTGAGTGGCTGCACTGTTCTGAACAGGAAATAGCTAGATCAAGACAGTGATCAACAATTCCAAGTTGATGAATTTTGTATTTTTTGTAGGCTGAACTAAAGTGAAAAAATAGCAGAATGATGTTAGCGCCTGCTATAGCACACTAATGCATGCAAGTGAACAACTGAGTACTTTTGCGCTGGCACAAGTACATAACACCACGACAAGTACTTATGTCCTGAATCCAGTAGTACGTTCGTTTCACTGCCGTACGGTTACAAAGCATCACCGCAGTCGAAAAATCTGTTGAGCGTGCCGTTCTAATGCTTGTACAATCAGGCAAAGACGACAATAAAGTATCGGCACAAGTGCTCGGTGTACAAATTAAAACAAGCTGCTCTAAAGCTTGAACGCACCGATCTGTGATCCCTCAGGGTGGTACAACATGGTCTGCTGTGCTTCGCCGTCTCCCTTCAGCGAATTGAGCAGCTTGTTGAGCACACCCTGGGGAACCTTGCAGCCTCATCCTTTCATGTCAGCCAGGATCAGGAGCCAAAACTCTGGCTCGAGCCCGTGCTCGCCATTGTCGAACGGGTAGTAGATCACCGTCACGCCGCTGGCTCCGCGTCGGTACATGTAGCTCCGGCCGGTGACAGCATAAACATGTGCAGCCTCACCACTCATCCCGGCGAAAGTTCGAACGGCGGGCGGCAGTGGCAGCTTGTGCAGTCTAAGCAGAAGAAGAAAAGGAAGTAATGACACCTCCAGCCAATAAGAATTGATCACCGATCAATTCAATTAATTCACAATGTGGAGTGGCAGCGGACAGCTTTGCCCAAACTGACTGCTCGTGACAGCTAGCCGACTTGCCTGCTCGCGTTCCTTGGAGCCTGTCGAACGCAGCTCCAATGTCGACTGAGAACTGTCTTCATGCGCTTCACTTCCTTGCTTGCTGGCACTTCCCTATGCGCTTCCCCACTTTTTCTTTTATATGTAGCGCAAAGATAAGTAGTAGCGCTGCTACCTGCTCAAAACTATTTTGAGTTGCCACGCAGCGGCTATTCTTCAGTTTGCCATTTTGTTCCTATAGGCATTAGAAATACTTTTCATTTACTTTGTGATTAAAAATGCAAAAAAAGCAAAAATTCTATTGGAATTTCAAATGCACGCAATGTTACCTAAGCATGTAAGCTTTATGCACACACACGCAAAAATAACTTGCAGTCACTAAAAACCGCAGCGCCAGTAAAAACAAAGTGACAATACTTGGACGCCATCTGGATGGCATGTCTGAATGTTACGCCTAATCCCTTAGTGACCTGACAAAATCAGCAGGAAAGATAAAGTCGCAAGTGCTTCGGAAAGCCCCTTGAATGCAGGCGAAAGAACGTTTAACTACATCAAAGACTTTCTCTCCGATAGAACGGCTAAAATTCAAATTGGCACAATCAAATCCGACACCTTCAGTTTAGGAGACAGAGGAATGCCACAAGGATCTGTCCTGTCCCTCTTCTTATTCAATATAACCGTCAACAAAAAGGCACACGAAGTCGCCAAAATCCCAGACCTAGAACACTCTTTGTACGCGGACGATATCCTTTGGACCACTAAGGAGAGTATCGGCACGATACAAGATACGCTACAACAAGCGGCAGATGTAGTAGTAGAGGAGGCACAAGCAGCGGGACTTCCGTGTCCCGCCAAAAAATCCGAAGTCCTCATCCTAAACCCAAAGCGCCAGAGAAAGAATAAAGCACCTCAGATCGAAATCTACGCGGAAGGGGCAGCCATCGCAGAAGTGGAAACACTAAGAATATTGAGAACCAAAAAACGACACACTAATTAAGAAACTGAGAAACACCGTCAACCAAATCTCCCTTCTCATCAGATGGATTGCAAATAGGCGAGGAGGAATTAAAGAAGCCGAGACCAGGAAACTTATCCAAGCCTTCGTTCTTAGCAGAGTCATCTACTGTACAGCATACGTCACCCTCACAGACAGAGAAAGAGATGACCTGGATGCTCTAATTAGACAATCCTACAAAATTGCGCTCAACCTCCCCCGTCATACCCCAAATGAAAAACTACTCCAGTTAGTTTTCCAGCTGAAAACCGGGAGAGGGCCAAGATCATCTTGATCTGCATGCAAAGGATGCCTGCGTACGCCTTTTGGACTCAAACACGCAAATTACAGTCATCGAATGCCGGCGCTGCTTCTCAGAGAGGCAAAATGTTTAAAACCAAGCACCTGAGGCACATGTACACAGCCAGATCTCAACGAAGGGCATTTCAATAAATGTGAAATAAGCAGTCACAACTTGCAGCTTTGCAAGAAAGGAAAAGCCTTTATTCGATGCGCTCTTGAAAAGCCTATAACTTAAAATTGCAAAATACAAGTGACAGCATCAGGTAGTAGCCAATAGAGATATACTGATACTGGTACTGACTCAACTTAAAACCAGCCAGAAGACACAACACAGGAGAAGACATGAGCTCAACAAGAGGCTGGACTAACAACTGAAATTTTATTGAAAGAAAGCCGCAAAAGAAGATCCGCAAAGACATGCGTGCGCACAGTACCCCAAAGCAGTGAAAGGAGGATATGCAATCGAAAGTCACTGGCATACTAGTGAATCTAAAAAAGCAAATTCCTTACGGCGAAAGTTTACCCACAGCTTAGCCACACGTGTCCTTAGCGTTACCGATGTAGTAAACCTCAAGTATCTAACGACAGATTTCTCCCTTCCGTAAACCACTGATGTGTTGCGGAAATTAGGCGTTCAAAGAGATAGGTCATCCTCATATTTGCGTTCAAAAGATTGAGTGTGTAGTGCCAGATTAGAATTTGCCTTCCCTCCTGTAGATTGAAAGTGCTCAGTCAGGTGCAAAATCAGACATCTGCCTGTCTGCCCATAGTAGTTGCAGCCATAAGGCAGTGGAACACAATAAACTTTATTACTTCTGCAAGTGGTGAACCTTTTTATACGTGACACTGTCCATTGTGGATGATTACCGATAGTTTTATCAAGCCTTTTTTTAATGGCCACGCAAAAGCCTCTTATCTTGCACTGAGCTGTTAAGACGACAGCAACATTACACTTTGCCGAGACTTTCTTGAGACTGTGTGAAATACTGTAGAGGTAAGGTATATCAGCATCATCCGAGTATGTGTTCCTTTCCCTCGAGCAAGTGAAAAGACGCTCTGACAGGTTGGTGAGATGGGCAAGTGGGAACCCAGCTGCCATTAGCTTGGAAACCTGCTATGAGAATGCGTCCTCAGCAGAAATGGCATGACTTAAGTAAAGCTGATGTCATGCATGCGATTGCACACACATCAAGTGTTTCCATCTTTACTGGCCTTAGCCAGAGACAAGTACACCTCTTCACCACCCTTCCCTAGCCACGAGTGGCCTGACTCGTACCTAAAAAGAGGCTTCCCGGATCTTGGGCTGTAGCCCCAACAAACATGGTCGTCCACAAAGCGCAGGTCTGAACCAAGAAACTGCTAACGGTTCTGCTTAGACAATTCTGACGTAAAAAAGAGGCCATGACTGCACACCTTAAAGACTTCTAAAACATCTTATGCCAACTTTTCTGGGCCCTCCATGCCCAGTAAGTTTAGGTACTCATGAACACAACGAAATGCTCCTATGCTGAGGTCTTCCAAACAGGGCTCTAATGCCTTATCGACTTTAGATTAAAAAGTGTTGCTGATCAAAGGTACGACCTGGGTGTAAATAACGCCCTGACAACTGACAAATCCAGATTTGCGGTAAAAGGACAACAGCCCCATGAAGCCAGCAACCGAAATCACGCAACTGTCTGTAAAAGCCTGTTCATTGTCCACCCTGATGCAGTCTTGCACATGCCTCAGAAGTCTATCATGTGACAATGAATAGTACAGGTCCTCCATGTCGATGCTCACTGCAGAGCACATGCCCAGGTTGCTGTCCACAAGAAACTAGATCTCCACAGAACTCCACTCTTGCGAGTTGGCAGGGCAGTATTTACATCAGAGATCAGGCGTATGCAGAGGGTCCCAGGTCGCACCGTTCCTCCGCGACATTTTTCTGTACAGAGTCGATACGGCATCAAAGCTCTATTTGGAAGACCTCGGCATAGTAGCATTTCGTTATGTTGATGGCTACCTAATTTTCATGGACAAGGAGGGCTCAGATAAGTTGCCACAAGACATTTTAGAAATCTTTAAGGCATGCGGTCAAAGCCTATCTTTTACGTCTGACTTTCACTAAGCAGAACCGTTTGCAGTTTCTTGATATAGACCTGCCCTTTGTAGATGACCACGTGTGTTGGCACCATAGCCTAAGATCAGGAAAACCTCTTAGCTATGAGTTGAACTACTTGCGGCTGGTGAAGCACGGGTTGGCAATCGCATGCATCACGACCGCTTTACGGAAGTCATGCCATTACAGTGTTGAGAGCTCATTCTCGGAGCAGGTTTCCAAGCCAATGGCAGCTGGGTTCCCCTTTGCCCATCTCGTGCACCTGTCAGTGTGTTTTCACTCGCTTGAGGGAAAGGAACACCACTCGGATGATGCTCACGTAGTGGAGCAGCACAAAAATGTGCCCTCTATACCTTACCTCCACGGCATTTCGCACCATCTCAAGCAAATCGTACCAAATTTAAGTATGATCTTGCTGTTGTCTTGATAGCTAAAAGCGAAGTAGGAGCCCTTTGCACCACCGTTCAAACTAGGCTCGATAAAACTACCGGTAATCATCTGCTATGCACAGTAGGAGATAAAAAAGGTTCACCACTTGCAAAAGTAAAAGGGTTTTTCACGTTCCACTGCCTTGTAGCTGAAACTACTATGGGCAGACAGGCAGATGTCTGAATGTGCGGCTGACTGAGAGCACCTTCAATGTATAGGAGGGAAGGCGAATTCTTACCTGGCACTGCACGCTCAACCTCGTCAATGCAATCGGAGGACGACCTGTCTCTTTGCACGCCCGATTTTCGCGGTACATCAGGGGTTTATGGAAGTGATAATCTGTCCGGACATAGCTGAGGCTTACTATATCGGTAAGGCTAAGGACATGTGCGTGGCTAAGCCGTCGGTGAACCTTCAGGAATTTGTTTTTTTAGATCGTTTACTACTATGGCAGTGCCTTTCGATTGTTTTTCGCCCTCTCACTGCTTTGGGGTTTGTGCGCGTGCATCTCTTTGCAGGTCTTCTTTTGCTGCTTGCCTTCAATAAAACTTCAGTTGTTAGACCAGCCTCGTCTTGTGCTCATCTCTTCTGTGTTGCCTTCAGGCTGGTTTTAAGATGTAATACTGAATGCCAGAAGACAGCCATTTTAGTGTCAAGAACACTTATAATGGCTGCAATTAAAATGAGTGTTCATTTATTACAAAAAATAGCGCTTGCTTCATTAATTTATGCACGAAGTAAATGACACCACATCACAATAAACAAGGACTAACCCTCATGGTGAAACTGCAGTTACAGCGAACAAGTGAACAGCGAACAAGTTACAGCGAACTAAACCTGCCACCACATCTAAAAGCTTGAACTTCAGGCCAACGCAGAAATCAGATCAGATTACTTCCCAAACCGCATGACACTGCCAAGCAAAGAATGTGACGACCAATAAAAAGCAACAAAAAGCAAACTGTAGGTAGCAGCCAATCTCAAGCAATCTCATGCAGACAAGCTACAAGGTCAGGCCAACAAAGATGTGGAAAGAGAAATTTGACTAAAGGCAACAGCAAGCACATTATTAAGGTTTTTCACAGCACACTGAGCCCTTTAAATGGAAAATACTTTCCTGGGAAAACATACCAGAAGCAGCAAATTTTTTTCGCCAATAAAGTTTTTTTCATGTACTTCACTGTTCTTGAAGCATGGGTAGGTGCAGAGTAGTCAGTTTAATACATGCATCCTTAAGCAATACCACGCCAAAAACTGTACTTACAGAAAAAGCTTGCTTTACTGAGTGAATACCACTGGCCATTCACAAATTTCCCAGCCTGCTCCAGGTCACTGGCACAAATCGCACGCAACTTGCTGACTTGTACGACTTCCATGCTACCCTTGGTCTTTAGCTGGAAAAAAAATCTGAGGGATCAGCAAGATATCAAACTTTATATGCATTGCTTTGTTTCAATGACTAAGAAAAAAAAACAGCGTTTTCCGTGAGCACAACTAAACTATTTTTTCACACTAGCTTTCTGCAGTAATTCCCGTTTATCGCGACCTCGTTAACGCTGACTTGCTGCACGGTCCCAGCACTACTGTGTATAGCTCTATGGTTTCAAATGCTTGTTAGCTCTGAGCCCTTGGCCTTGCAGTGGTTAATGCAGAAAACCTCGGAAAGGGCAATCAGAGCTTTGAGCTTTGAGCCACAGGTATTCAGAAGCTCGATGGTCCTGTGGGAGAACGTTTGGGCGGGTGACCCAGTAACAAACGCTGCTACAGTTACTTTCACTCCATTGCAAAAAACTCACACAGCAGAGACCTGTCCTCCATTTTGCAGTGCAGAAACAATCACTGAAATTCAAAGCATGCATACTAAATGCACACCTACCTTCGAACACAGCTTCATAACTATGGGTATAATTATTGCAATGAAATACCAGTCAGTACATGTAGTGTTCAATTTATCCTAAAATTATAAGCAAATCGACAAACAATAAACATTAAAAGGAAAAAAAAATAACCAGAATTGTTAAAAAATTTGTCAGAAGAAATATGTGACTTCCACCACACTTCAGCAGTTCTTGAGCATTGTGCACCATCAAACCACACTTTCTTACAGGCACATTTGCACAGAAATTGGGCTGAACCTGGTCTTTAAGAATCTTTTTGGGTTCAACAGCAGGAAGAAACCAGGTTTTATCCAGGACCAAAGGGCCTTACACATTGCATCACAAGCCCAGATGGTGCAGTTGAGTCTACAGCCACTTGCATAAGTCTCCAATTTTCCTGCCCTCCACAAGCTGCATGATCCCTGTCTGCTACTAGCCAAATTTCACTATTCTACCTGGCTCAGGGCCTCCCACTGCTTTTCTCAATCTTGGAATCCTGCAGCCCTAGCACATCATCAGCTGTTTATTTATTTATTTACATTTCTGCAGTGCCACGAAGGCATAACTTCAGGGGGGATTACATACATACACAATCAATCCTACAGCATGTGCCAACCTTTTGTACAGGATGGGAAAGAATCTATGGTCGGTGATAAAAAAGTGTCAACAGCGCATTCACATCAGTCAATTCTTCAGGGAAGGACAAGAGGAAAAGCAGAAAAACAGCAGCTGAGCATGCGTGCACATCACAATTCCAACAACAGTGCTCGGAACTTTGCTTTGGACTGGCATTCAACAATACATTGAGGCAGCTTACAACATTCATGTGGAAAGAAAAACAATTTGAACACATTAGTACCGCATTTTATCTCATGTATTTTGCAGTCGTGGTTGTGCCTTCTGGATACAAAATGAGGTGGCAGCGAACAAGTTTCGGGGTTAATAGTAGTTTCCTTGAAATAAATGTGGTAAAGGAATGCTAACCTTATTCGTAAACGGCACTCCTCCAGAGAGTCCCAGTTCAGGTCCTGCTTGATACTGTTATTTCGATAATTAAAAGTATATCTGTTGCTGACAAACCACGCCGCACGATTCGGAACGCGTTCCAGCATATCACAATAGGTTCTGACTAGAGGGTCCCACACTGCACTGGCATACTCCATAATTGGTCAGATGGTAGTGAAGTATAAAAGTTCCTTAACCTTCTGAGGAGCGTCCCAAAAATTCTTTTCCAAAAAATTTAGCAATCTTCATGCCTCTGCCAAAATATATTGTCTGCTTTCTTTATCATTATTCTCGTTTTAGCACCGTACTCTCCACAGCAATACTGCTAGATATTGTACTATCAACATTTTTGTGTGGCATGCAAATGGCTTGTACCATGATGAATATGTGTAAATATAGCCTAGCCAATTTTCCATACCACAACTACAGCTGCAGCCAGATATCATTTTGTGGAGCAGCACAATGGCCTTCAATTTTACTGTGGTGAAGCATGCAGCATTTTGTTTCAAACATGAGCGTGAAGGGAAGACTTCATGTTTCATGAAAAGAAAGGAATGACACGCATACTGGAGTTTGCAAGAATGCCCTGTGGACATTAGAAAACACTGCCACCCTTGCTTTATCTTTTCCAGCTAACAAACTCATTTGAGCACAGAGTAGTAAGCCAAACTTGAGTACATGAATGTCTCACTATATTAGGCATATCTAATTGCAGTGAAGATTTGTAGCATATTCCATTGAGTCAGTGCATCACAGCAAAGCTTATGAAAACAAATGCAAGTTTATGAGCTTCACAAGCACATGAGCTTGCCCAATCTATTTATGCATGTAACTGAGAAATTTGCCTTGAAAAGATGTTTACTGCTGCAGGTCACAGCAATTCTATGCCAGGTAGCCCATTACAAAGGAAGTCAGCATAAATAGCGTAATAAGTAATGTAAGTATGATTTAATATAAAACTGACTATCCTTGAATATAGAACTTACTACTTAGGCCATAGCTCTTGGATCTAAGCTTCACATCTTTCTGCATAATACAACTAACAAAGCAATAGAGCAAGAGAGTTTTTCAAATGAAATGAAAAACAATATTTCACTGGCATTCAAAACCACTGACCTGCTACTCAGCAAGGAGGTAATAAGAGAGGCAAAGATGAAGGAGTAGAGGTACAGAAAATTGTTAATGTTTAGAAAATAATAATAAACTTAAGGAAATTTTATAAAATTATGTAGCCACTAATTTTGCTTGGTTTTATGAGGTTTAAAAGCACAAAGCGGCGCAGGCTGTTAGATATTAGAGAAATGAATAAATCTTTAAGTGTGCTAACATCACAGAGTTCCTGCACCTCTAGCATTTCGTCTCCATTAAAATGCAACCACTGCAGCTGGAATTGAACCTGCATCTTTCGGGTCAGCAGCTGAGTACCATAACCGCGGCTCCCATTTGGGGTGACATGCTTAGTTTTGTTTATTTGGGTTTAACATCCCAAAGCGACTCAGGCTATGAGGGATGTTGTAGTGAAGGGGTGACATGCAACAAAGTGGTGACTAACAGACTTTACAAAGTTCACTACAGAGAGAGTGAGCATTGATGAGGTATTAGAGTTTGCCTAGTCTACGAATGCCATATATTTGTGCAGATAATTCATTACAAGTACATGCGGCCTACGACAGGCTATGGCACCTAAAGCACAAAGCAATATGTCCATAAAATGAAGGCAAGAGCAGAGTTTCTTGCTGCCAGCAACCACTCCATAACCCAAAAGGCCAGTCAGCTTTTAAAAATGCATGTCCTACCTAAGTCTATTCAAGATTTCAGCTCTGATTTTGATTTGCATTTATTGCCAACTCACACAGCTCTCTCCTCCATATCTTAGCATTAACCCTGTTTTTCTTTCAGTGGTTGACTGCACTCCTCGCAATTTTAAACTTCTTAGTGTACCACTTTTTGCCCGAGAGATTTGTAGAAAGAATGCAGTTTAAAATTCTTTTTGAGCATACTGCAAGGCACTGTTCATAACTTCTGTGTGCATGCCAAAGGCCTTAAACCCCAATCTACTCGCACCCACTTCTCTCAAATGCTCTGCATTTGCGCACGACCTGGCTGAGACATGTGAATGACCTGGCCTAGATGTACTGTTACCACTTCCACTACCTCACTCCCTATCGTAAAATGTTCTCTTTCCAGATTGTTTAGTATTTCAGCTCTCTTCATTTGCACTGAATACTTATGACCTCAATCATGAACTACAATTCCTCATCACTGATACTACATCAATGCATTAAGACTAAAATATGTTCAGTTATTACAAGGCAACATTTACAAAATTATCAATCTTGGGTGCCAACTTGGGCTTTTTGTCACGAAAGTTTGACTAGGAGTAACTTTGGTTGAAATTCTTCTAGCACAATAATCCTTGTCTTGTTGCACTCTATGATCCTTCTAGATCACTCTGGCAGGTCTATTCTCATCATGCCACAGAGTGTTTAGTAATTAGCCCACCTCCAAATGAGCAACATGAGTTAGGTGAAATTTTGAAAACTATTTCATCTAAAACAAAACTAATCAGATATTTGAAATTAGCATGCAAAAATATACAAATGGTGCAAGTTTCAATCAGATCCACCCATAAATAAGGAAAAAAGTTCTAAGAGGTGTGTCCCCCCTTAAGTAGACTTGGTCTTTCTCTATTTTGGCGGTTCGAATATTCATATCCTGTAGCAACCCACACATATCACTTAGCTGCCTCTGCTGTGCATCGTCGTCATCTCCTGCATCGTGGGAACCGGTATTGCATAGTGGTCCTAGGTTTTCTTCCACATCACCGGACAGCAGAAGCAGCTCTTTAACAACAACGCACTCACATAACAAAGACAAAAGTATTCCCGGGCGTGGGAGCAGCAACAAGCAGCCATTGTCCGATTTACTTGCGTAAAGACAAGAGTCAAGACTGACCTGGGCAAAGAAATGGACAAAATTGAAGAGCCGCATCACGTAGCCGCACCACTGAACAGTTCCGGGACACGCCAGCAGTTCTTATCGACGACGAGTGTTGATGACATAGTCGATCCGGATGCCTTGATCCACGAGGAAGCGGTCCAGCAGGGTTGCCAGTGGTGATCAAAGTCTTCACTGTGAAAGCTGACGAAACTTGTTGGCGAGTCGTTGCATTCCCGTGCTTCCAAAGTATACAAGGCGCCAAGCTGGAGACATGAAGTAACCTTGGCAAAGAAACGGACGAAATTGAAGAGCCGCATCGCGTAGCTGCTCCCTCGCCCACTGAGGGTGGCAGGGTGGCAGTCAGTCATGCACCTATGAAGCAAACAGTGAAAGGAGGCAGGTGCTTCTGGCAAGAAGAATGTGATGCACCCTGCCCCAATGCGGGGTCACTGTCACTTGTGATGTAGCAGTGCCATACTCTACTTGAACACAGGGACCCCGTGATCAGTACCTTGCGCACTTCAATTCAATTTTATTTACTTTGGAACATACACATTTACAAAAGTGGGCAACAAAAGCATCTGGACCCTTAGCCAGTTGCTAGTCTGGGTCCATGCAATAAGTGCACAAAATAGCATACCTGGGCACTAGTAGCAAATAATTGTAAACCTTACTTGTTAGATCAGCAAGCCTGTTACCATTTATATAATCACTCTCCTTTTTGTGTCTTCAGGCAGTAAGCACTCATAAAGAAAAAAATATGTTTGTTCATATGCTCCATAACCATAGCATGTTGAAGTCCACTCTCCAATGTTATGGGAATGCAAGGAAGATGATGAAGACCATGCAGCCAAGCCACATTTCATCACCATCGCTGGTCGCCTCCGCACGAGACTCAAGCTTAGGCTGCTGGCATTCGTCGGTGGTTCCTGCCTACATTGCCTTAACTGCTTTGTGCGCTAGTCCCTTCTCCCCCGTCAATAAGTCCCCTCTTCAGAAGTTACATCACGTCAAAAAAAAGTCCATTTAGCGGGAGTAGCCATCTTGACAACAAACAATACAGATGTACACAAACACACAGAGTTGCTCAATGACAATCTCACTGTGTCAGTACCATACATAAGCTACACCCACTTCAAGCATGCTCAAAACAGACCAAAGTATCCACTAATAATTTTCTTATACTGAACATTAAACTCTTTTTCCACCAGGTTAATAAACTGCCAAGTAAAGGTAGACAATGCTGCTTTCTGAATAGTTCCTGAACTGCATTTGCCATTAAACCCAATTCACGCACCACATTTCTAAGTATTTGAAGCTTCAATACATTTCAAAATTAAAAATATCTCTGTTCATCCCACCTTGTAGCCAAATGCTGCGGCATTTAAAGCATCTCGCAGCTGTCACGTCTATTAAAAAGAGTATAGACAACGCATTTTGGTGGCATGTTGTCTTCTTCGCAGTGATGTGTAGGACATTACTATAGATGGCTCACCACGTGGTATTTCCGTTCCGCAGCTAAATAATTTATAATATAATTTTCCTCCCATGCTCTTTTGATTTGAGTTTCGGCAGCTCTGTGATGTCAGTTTCGCATGCGTAAGGCATAAAAAAATGTAAGAAAACTGCTGCTGCTTCATGCGTTGTCATTCCAGCTCTTGAGGTAGACCAACTTTAACGTAGCGAATTAAAATGATGAAGCAGTGAATACTTCGCATTTCCTGTGATGCCTTGTGTGAACTGAAACTGCAAGTTGCAATCGTTCGGCCACTGAAAGTGAAACTAAAACAGCATGAGAGAGAAATGAGATTTTAAATTATTCAGCAGTTGTAGGTGAATGCCATGTGGTACTCCACGTATACTAATGCCTTGCGCATCATTAGAAAGAAGAAAACACACATCCAAAAATTAGCTGTCTATACAGCTTTAATTAACTAAATTAACCAACACAAGGAGGCAAGTCATTTGTTCTGACCACCAAAATGAACCAAAGGCAAGCTGCACCCACGTCTTGTAAGCTGCAACCAATGCCACTGTCAGTGGTGGTGCGAATGGCGAAAGCTTTTACAGCGAGCTTTGTAGCAGAAAAAAATGTCAATACAAAGCAGCTTCCCAGTGTTTTGCAACAACCTAAAGCTGAGAAATAAAATAAAAATGCTAAATTATACCCTTAAATGTGAAGGTATCTATTCACCACAAGCACAGATACCCGAGTGCCTCACTTCTGCTGAAGTATACTGTGTAATGTCAGCACCAGCTAAGGAATCTCCAGGTAGTCAAAATTTATCCGGAGTTCTACACTGCAGTGCTTCTCAGTGCTCGGGTGGAGCTTCAGGACATTACCTACTCTCACCAGGCCAGAAATACGCAAAACAGGCAGCTCAGGCACCCAGATAAAAATTGACAAAAAAATCTGATACCGATACGACTTTTCCTGCACATTCTAAAAGTTCAAACACTGCGACACTTCCAAGTGGCATTTACTGCACCTTGCTGCATACAATTGATTTGTACAGTTAAACTGCAAAAGGGGGCATGCCATTTGCTTTTACTGGCGATATGAATGGAAGGCAACTCACACCTATGTCTTGTAAACTACTATCTGAACCATTATCTCAACGCAACCAATGAAACTACTTTTGAGACAAGGAAGTAATGCAATGAGCAACTCAACCAATCTCAAAAGAAAGCTGTCAAAGCAAAGCTCTCTTACTTTCCATTCTGAAACACTTTGCTACACAAAAGACATTACATCAACCTTAACACACGTGGCACAACCAAAAGCCCTAGAAGCAAAATAGGTAAAAAAAACTAACACTGCAGTGATGGCCTTGACCATCTGCTTAGTACAGAGGAGGTGGAGTGTTCGGTACCCAGTGCCACTAACCATCAGTTTTCTAGCAGATACAAGTTTCTCCTTGGCCTGGTGCTCAGCTTTCTCTGGGGTGAAATCTTAGGAAAGAAAAAAAAAACGGTCTTTGACTCCCACGTTGTGCAGACCAAAAACATGACAGCCACTGTGCACCTTTGTCGCAGTGGCCTTCTGCCAACGAAACCAGAGCCCCCCATCGTCATCATCAACAGTCCGCACACCTTGGAGTCAACGTGCGTCACCAGTTGGAGTACGCCATTCAACATCGCCACAGGAACCTGAGGGTGGTTCAAAAGCACCAGGAGTGTGTTCTGCTTCTTCAGGCCACAACTCGACGTGACGATCAGCTCCAGCAGCTCCCTGCATGCAGGCACGACACGGAGCAAGGCTTTTCAGACACTTCATCAAGAGCTACTGTTCATAAATGATGGCCAATTTTTCAAGCAGCTCCAGTCGGGGACTGCGGAACACTGTGCTGTCCCGGCACTAATCAACGCCTTGCTCGTTTGACATATATACTTGTTTAAGGGCTGTGTTAGTGCAAGGGCCGCAACCACGGCTTGGCAGCCAATAATTTAGAAAGAAATAAAGTCAGCCAAAAGAATTTCACTTCACGCATGTGTCATTTAAACACATGGTGCATTCCACCCGGAGCCAACAGATGGTGAAACCTGCCTACGACACTCTGTACAACCAGTGCGATCATGCTGATGACGTGTTGTTTCGTCAGACTGCCCCACTTTCTACTTGTGAGCAGGGTGTTACACCAAAAAAGGCAGAACGTTATTGGTATTATCTCCAGCTGCACAAAAGTCGGAACAGGGTGCTCCCATGCTAGTGCCGTACTTCCCTGCAATGACATGCTGCCCGCCTGGCTCAGACGCTAGCGGTTGGGCATGCTTCGCATAGAAGTCGCAGCAAAGATGCTTTGAAACTAGTCGCGTTTATCATAAAAGGCATAACCATGCTACCAGTTAAGCACAACACAATACTCTGACATTAAAATGAAGGTACCACTGACGTTTTTCATGCCTTTGCCAGTAAAGCGATCAGAAAAGCAACCCAGGTAAGGCCAGCTCCCACCAATGGCTTCAGATCGCACAAGCTAAGCATTGTATCGAACCTTTGGCCAAACCATCATTACTCTCAGTAAGGTACTATGGCCCAACAGTTGTATGCACATACCTCTGCCAAAGAAGGGAAGGGAACTTTGGCCAAAAAAGTGGCCTACCAGCTTCTTATTTTAGGTGGCTCGTGCTGGCTATCAAGCAATATAGCATGCTACTGTGCACTGTACCATCCATACCTTTAATTATTGCATTATGTACTTAAAAGATTCACCACGAAGTGCTAATACGTCATAAAAAAACGTGCCACCCCATAAACAGGGCACGGGTTCCATGTAATGGCTACACACCGTCAAAATCGCAAAGATAAAGAGCAGTCCTTACACGAATGCCCACGGTACTTTTTACCTTTTCAGTTTCTTTTCATTCTGGCACCTTCTTTGAATTTCAGTTTGATCATACTTCAGCACAATGCACCTGCAGGGACCCTAAAGACAAGCATTGTAACAAGCTACTGTATAAGAAACTTGTGTAAGGGCCGCACTTTTTATTTAAATTTGGGAGTGAATTTTGTAGATGCGGCTCATACACGAACGAAAAAAAAAGTATAGCCACATTTTTTTCTCAATTATATAGTTCAGAACAGAGGGTGTGGTCCATACATGGGTGCAGCCCTTACATGAGATTATAAGGTATATATTTGTGGATCATCATTCTAAGAAATTTGTCACTCTACATAGGAACAATCGTCCACAGACCAGAAAAAAAAATTCACATCAAAGGCAAGTGCCAAATTAGGAAAAAAAAACAACAAATGCTACTTCACGAAAATGTGCTGGTTAAACCGTCCCTTCCAATAAAAACATTTCCCCAACTTCATCAATTTAACTCAACTTGGGGTAGGCATGATGCTTACGTAGCATTGCTCCTCATAAAAATAAAATGAAAAGAACACATTGTGAAGGCAATGTCCCTTTACTAGCTGCAATTTAATGTAAAAAATTCTACCAAATTCTTGTCGGGTAATGGAGCAAGCAACCAATTACTTGCTTGGGGTGGCGAGCACCACCCCTGACCTCCCCTTGTTGTCATCACTGAACCTGAAACACCAGCATTCGGGTTAGCAAGCACGTACTCCGTGTCAGCGGCCACTTCTGCAGCATGCTGGTCGATCTCCTTGAAAAGAAGATGGGGCCTGCTGCACCCCTTGTGAGACGAGTTCAATGCCGCCTGTGCCAGGCTGACAGCCACCTCTCGGATCCCTTGCACTGGCGACAGTAGTGACAGCACGATGGCACTGCACATGCGGACAAAAAAACAGAGTTGTAACTCTCGCTAGTGGTGCTCGTAGTCTACTATATTCGGCTGCCATTCTGTGCTAGATAAGGTCACATGGTGTGGGAACGCAGGATGGCATCAAACATTTTTAGCTTCAAAAATCGAAAAAAAGAGTAAATAAATGAAGAAGAAGCAATAGTGACCTACACACGCAGAGAGTAAGCCTCTGCATTCTGTGTTCTCCATACCTATCCACAATTTCAGCAGAGTTGACTACCAATGTCTTCCTTTTTTGCAGAATATTTCTGCCAGACTTCTTGTGCACCATACAATGCACTGCTTCTGACACCCTCACTATGTAACTTCTTGCAAAAATACCGATCAATGACTTTCGGTGTTTGGCCCTGCGCATCACGGGAGTTAAAAGGTGTGCACTGCAACCAGCCACCACTTTTTCATTTCTCTGTAAACATTTTACTGTGCACAACATTCTTTTTTTCAGTCACAAACCACCTAGATTACAAGAAGCTCATCCAACCACCGAGTGTATCCCTTAAGCACTCCCATGATTCCCGTCCCTTTTCACGATTCAAACATGCTTCCTTTATTTTTCTTTGCTGTACAGGCCACCATACCCACCAAGATTCTGTTCGACCAAGATCCACTTGATGTCCTCAGCTGTCTGCAGCAGCTGGGCCGAAACAGCAAAAGCCAGAGACTGAAGCTTTTCCTTTGGGAGGGTGACGCCCCCTGGTGACTGCTGCTGGCGACGGCACAACAGCTGGCATCCAGGTGCAACAGCCACAGGCCACCCAGGAAGTGCACCTGGTGTTTAAGGCTCGGAGAGTGCATCTGGGGAAAGCAGGAAATTGAAACAGAACAACGGGCTTAGCCAGAAATGGCAGAGGAGTGCAAATATGTTCCCAGTTCAATCAAACGGAAGTCAAATATTAATGACAAACTAAATGACTCAGTTCAGCTTTTAGAGATATAGTATATCTGTTTTCAACTCAGAACAATCACGAATGCCAGCATGGCCTTTAAGCAACATACCTGTTTCTTTGTTCAATTATTCATTTAAAGTAAGCATTTACAAAATGATTTTTTATCTGTTTATTTATTTACCCTCAGGGACGTAGGGCATTACAGAGGAAAATGGAATACATCATAAGTACTCCACTTCCCTTATCAGAAGTCTGTTGGTGTAAACCTGTCAGTGCAAACCTGTGTCGAAGGATTGTGCTTTTCCTTTTTCCTTTCTTGGAGAAAACTTTCTAAGTGCAAAAAATAGGGGCACTGCAATTGTATGCAGAACCTACACACCATGAGTGGTGAACCCAGTTGTGCTTACAGCACAAAATGCCCTACCCCCTTTGCAAAAAAAAAAAAGATAGGGGAGAAAGGCAAAGGCATCAGAATGACCTAATTGCATCATATTACAAGAAGCATTGCCAACACTGAAACAGCAAAATTCTCGGTTCAATGAACTACAGTTAATTCCTCTTGAAACAAACTCAGTTGAGATGAATTCTCAGATGAGGTGAACAATGTGTGATCATTTGGTTGGTTTCCCATAGGATCCAATGCAAGAGAAATCCACATAACACGATCTGTTGTGCATGTCCTTCAGATAAATAAAAAATAGTTTCACAGCAACTGTGAACCACAGCGATTCTGCACAACAGTACTCACAGAATGTCCGCGCAAAACCTCCTAGAAGCGAAAAAAAAATGTTTCCACGCCAAAAAGCGCAACTCTAAAAGGTAGCTTCTGTGCAGTACCTTCACTCCTGCCTGAGCATGGCGCAGGGATCTGATACGGCCAGAGCTTGGCATCGCACAAGCCACATGCCGCAAGCTGCCTCCCTGCTGACTAAAAGGAGTGTAGGTACGAAGTGGAGCTGCTCATTGATTCAGGGCTGAAACAGTTGAGAGGTGAATTTTTCAACTGATACGGAGCTGCAACACACATTATCAAGGTGCTGAGGCGGCCAAATACTATCGGCATCACCGGGGCATTGCCTGAGCCAGACGGAAAGGCATGTGGTGCAGCTGCTCATAGAATTAGCTGTACAACTAGGGAAGGATTGAGATGTCAGACACATGTGCATGCCTAATCATGCAGTTGTGCTTTTGATTGCTCAGAGCTAGGGGGAAAGCAAAAACAAAAAAGGACAAAATATCAGTCGCTGCGGAAGAGAGAGGAAGAGATGCCGCAAAAATAAAATTAGACTGGTGCCGTTTTCAAGTACAATTATCAGAGCTTATTTCATGCCCTCACTCATCTGCTCACTTGATCCCACAATAAATGTTGCATGTGAAACGGGGGCTAAGGTTAATGCTGAGGCGGCGGCGACCGAGTCTCTCATCTGTTCAGGTCAGCAGGCGCTCGGTCTGAGCGATGGCAGTGCGGTTACCTCTTGTTGTTGTTGTTGTTAGCCTATCAAAAGATGGCACATACCCACACTGGGGGATAGGCCAAGAATCTTCTTCTTTTCCTCAGTAAATATAGGATGATGCCCTTCTTCTTCTTCACAATGGCCCCGGGGAGAAAAGGTGCCATCCTGGTGACTCAGGGTGGCGACAACACAACCGGGTCATAGTATGGCTTCAGTCGTTGGACATGCACAGTCTCGCGACCACGTCGGCGAAGATCGGAAGATGGTGTGAGGGGCTCAATAAGGTAGTTCATGGAGGATGTGCGCTCCAGGACACGGTAGGGGCCATGGTATTGCGAAAGAAGTTTCTTTGATAGGCCGGGATCAGTGGAAGGAATCCACAGCCAGACAAGTGAACCAGGTGGAAAATCCGGATCAAGCTGACCGTCGTCATGGCGGTGTTTCTGGCGCCCCTGAGTGTCTGCCGTGAGCGACCGTGCAATCTGGCGGCAGTCTTCGGCGTGCTGGGCAGCTTCAGAAATAGTTGTACACTCAGATGAGGCAGGGCGGTATGGAAGAACTGTGTCGACGCGAGCGGATGGATGTCGGCCGTAGAGCAGAAAAAATGGGGAGAAACCGGTAGTGGACTGAGTAGCAGTGTTGTAGGCGTACGTAATATAGAGTAGAACGAGGTCCCAGTTCGTGTGCTTGGCAGCAACGTACATCGCTAGCATATCACTCAGAGTGCGATTAAATCGTTCAGTTAGACCGTTTGTTTGCGGATGGTAGGCTGTACAAGTCCGATGAATGATATTGCACTCGGCGAGTAGAGGTTTAACGATATCAGACAAGAATACGCATCCTCTGTCACTGAAGAGTTCATGAGGAGCACCGTGGCGAAGTATAAAGCGCTGCAAAATGAAGCACGCCACTTCACAAGCTGTAGCAGCTGGGAGCGCGGCGGTTACTGCATACGGGTCAGGTGGTCAATGGCAACAATGACCCAGCGGTTGCCCGCAGCGGTGTATGGCAGAGGGCCGTATATATAGATGCCAACACAGTCGAAGGGGCGAGGAGGACACTGCAGTGGCTGCAACTGTCCAGCAGAGTGATGAGGCAGTTGCTTACAGCGTAAGGCCATAGAGATAAGGTCAAAACTTTCCAAGGGCCCAGACAATGGCCAAGCTCTCTTTTTCCGTCACGGAGTAGATGGATTCAGATTTCGTGAGGGTGCGGCTGGCATAAGCAACCACATATTCCTCAAATCCAGACTTGCGTTGGGCGAGCACAGCCCCGAGGCCAATGCCACTGGCATCCGTGTGTACTTCACTTGGGGCTTGCAGGTCGAAGTGACGCAAGATAGGTGGTGCCGTGAGGAGACTGCGCAAGGTGTTGTAGGCATCGTCGCAGGCAGGCAACCAACTCGAACAATCCACATTGCTGCTGAGAAGCTCAGTTAAAGGGGCAGCAATAGCCGCAAAGTTGCGAATAAAACGTTTAAAATAGGAACAGAGGCCTAGGAAGCTGCGCAGTTCCTTAATGCAAGTAGGTTTTGGAAACGCAGTCACAGCACGAAGTTTGGCGGTGTCGGGGCGGCCGCCCTCTTTTGACACAACGTGGCCTAAAATTGTCAGCTCAGGAGCAGCAAATCAACACTTTCTTAAGTTCAGTTGAAGGCCAGCGTCCGTAAGGAATGTTAAGACGTGCTTCAGCCGGGATAGATGAGTGGCAAAGTGGGGCGAAAATATCGTGATGTCATCGAGATAACACAGGCACGACTTCCATTTCAGGCCACGCAGAATGCTGTCCATCATGCGCTCAAAAGTAGCCGGAGCATTACAGTGGCCAAAAGGCATGACGGTAATTTCATACAGGCCATCAGGGGTGACGAATGCGGTTTTAGGGCGGTCGTCAGCTGCCATGGGGACCTGCCAGTACCCAGAGCATAAGTCGAGAGAAGAGAGGAGTTCCGCTCCTTGAAGGCAGTCCAGAGCATCATCAATGCGCGAAAGAGTTTCATGTGACCTTATTCAGGCGGCTGCAATCAACGCAAAAACGAATAGAGCCATCTTTCTTTTTCACGAGGACCACGGGAGAAGCCCAGGGACTGTGTGAGGCCTGGATCACGCCACTCTGAAGCATGGTGTCAACTTGGTCTTTAATAACTTGGCGCTCAGTGGCTGAGACACGATATGGGCACTGACGCAGAGGGGCGTGGTCACCGGTGTCGATATGGTGGGCGACAGTCGACATGCGGGTCAAAGCGGGTTGGTGTGAATCGAAGGAGGAACGAAATTGATGAAGCAGAGCGAGAAGTTGAGTTCGTTGAGGTGCAGGAGGAGAGGCGTCGATGGAGGGAAGGAAAACGTCTGGAGACGAAGTGTCGGGTGCAGGAACCGGCGGGCTGACGGCACTAACGTCAAGGGATGGGGAATTGTCATTTTCATCGCGGTAGAGAATGAAGTCAATGATTTGCATGGTACCCAGGCACTCACCGCGACGCACAGCGGAAGCATATGTAAACGGATTGGTCACGAACAACGCGCTAAGGCGAGCTGACAGAGTGAGGTCGGCATAAGGTATGGAGCGGTACTTGCGGCACAGAAAGAGGGGCGATGGTGTAAAAAGTATGTTGCCGTCGCGAACAAGGTCAGAAGTGAGGGGCACAAGAACAGAAGAACAGGCAGGCAGTTCAGTGTCTTCAGCAACGACGGCTTTGGCAGGAGTAGCAGAAGGGGCATCGAGCGGCGTGTAACCGCTGAGCGCAAAGAACTCAAGTTCAGCACGAGCACAATCAATGACTGCGTTATGGCGGGACAGGAAGTCTCAACCCAAGATGATCTCAAGAGAGCAGGTTGGTAAAATGACGAATTCAATCACGTAGAGAATTTCCTGAATGACGACGCGAGCCGTACACGCCGCTAACGGCGCAATAGCCTGCGCGCTTGCGGTGCGCAGCGAGAATCCAGAAAGTGGGGTCGTCACTTTTCGCAACGAGCGGCAAAAGGAGGCGGCCATGGCAGCCGGTGTCCACAAGCGCCAGAACAGAAACGCCCTCTACGGAAACGGCGATCAGATTGGCGGGACATAACTGAGGCCTTGGACATTTCGCTGGTGGCGCAGTTCTCGCCTCAAGAACTGCGGCGTCTAGTTTTCCTCTTGCGAAAGATTCGGGTGCCGACACATGGGAGAAAGGGAGCGGCGACGAGGAGAAGGTGACCGCCGGGTGGAGAAGGTGGTGCGATCACGGGAAAGTGGGCGACTCTGTGGCGTCTCGGCTGGCGGTGAGTAGTCACTGGGAGGAGGCCAGTAACCGGCAACTGGGGAGATCAGCGCACGACGACGGCAAAGCCGGGCCACATGACCAGGCAGTCCGCAAGAGTAACAAATAGGCCGATTGTCAATAGTACGCCAGAGATTGCCAAATTGCCGAAGCGGTCGCAAAAAAGGCGTCGGAGCGTGAGGAACTTGAGGCACAGACGCTTGAGGTGGAGCGTAGGTTGGGCGGTAGTTAGGCGGCCGTGCGACGGCGGCAGCGTAGGTGAGGGGTGCAGCGACAGGTGCGGGCGGCTGTGCTGGTGCAGGCGGAGGGGCCGGTGGAAGGGCCTCAGGCACTTGTTCGCTGATGGCAGTGGGAAGGTCGGGCGCCAGGAATGGAGATTGCACGGAGGGGGATGGCAGAAGCAACAGCTGACCTGCAACTTCCTCACGCACAAAATCTTTCATGTGCACCAACAGTTGCGAGCGGTCAGGTGCAGCCGACAGGCCGGCAAGCGACTCGACAACCGCTGCTGCGTGCTGGCGAGTGATGAGCCTCTGCTTGCGCAGCTCGTCGTAGCTCTGGCAGAGACTGACGACTTCGGCAACGGTGCGGAGATCTCGCGACAGCAGCATCTGAAAGTCATCATCCTCGATGATTTTCAGAATATGCTTGATCTTGTCCTCCTCGGACATCTGGGGGTTGACACGCGAGCATAGGTTGACCACGTCTTCAATGTAGCTGGTGAACGTCTCACCCGACTGCCGAGAGCGCTCGCGAAAGCGGTGTTCGGCGCGTAGCTTGCGCACAGCAGGACCTCCGAACACTTCGGTGAGGTTCGCCTTAAAAGCAGTCCACGTGGAGAGGTCTGCTTCGTGGTTTCGAAACCACAGGTTGGCAACGCCAGTCAAATAAAAGAAGACATTGTTCAACTTGGTGGTATCGTCCCAATTGTTATATGTGCTCAACCGCTCGTATGATGTGAGCCAGTCTTCAGCGTCACGATTGTCAGTACCGCTGAAGAGTGCCGGGTCCCGCTGCCGGAGGGAGCCGGAACAGAGGCCTAGTGAGCCAACCTGCACGGCTTGGTGGTGGGCGGCTTCAGGCATAGCGGGCATAGCGGGGGTCGGTAGCGTGAGGTTGCACAGGTCCAGGGTGGTACGAGGATGCTAAACCGAACCTCCACCGAATGTAACGGGGGCTTAGGTTAATGCTGAGGCGGCGGCGAAACCACGGCGGTGACCGAGTCTCTGGTCTATTCAGGTCAGCAGGCAGTCGGTCTGAGCGATGGCAGTGCGGCTACCTCTTCTTTCCCTCAGTAAATATAGGATGCCCTTCTTCTTCACACATGAATGAATTTTTATGGCGCAAGGGCAGCTGTGGCCGAGTGCCATGGAACAAGGTTTTATTTTTCTTTTACTCACAGTGGGGTCAAAGACCCATTTCCCAAGCATTTCACCCTAAAGAAGCTGAGCACCAGACCAGCAGAAAACTTGTACTCAATTTATCTCCGGTGGGTACCCGGCAGCCCTGGGGAACCACAATAAATGTTCCATTTGCAATTGTCCTCTCATTGCATGGCCACTTTATTCAATCTTTCATATAACATATATTTGGATACACTTAGCATTCTCACATATGCCTTTTATAGTGGCACATCTGCTAAAACAAACTTCTTATAAGACCCCAGACTATAGTCAGATGACGAAACAGTAAAATTCTGCTTTCAGGTAAAGGCCGAAATCTGCCAAAATGGTGGAAAACAATGTGGTCCTTACCCACATATATACAATACTTCCAACACCCTCTAAGGATACTGTACAATATAATGCAACAAATTTTCCCACAAATGAACGAGTTCTGAAATGCGGGTTCTGCTTCAAAGAAGCATTCGCAAAACGAAACTAACTTGAAAGCTTATTCTGCAATACAACTGTTAACCAATTCTTCAGACTTTAAGATTGGAATGCATTTGACTTTTCTGACTTCTCTCTACCTCTGTGAGACATTGCAGTAAATTGTGACTGAAATTTCACATGCGCCACAACTTGCTGCTTGACTTTTCGGAATGCCTTCATGCTCACCTGCACGTCGCCCCAGCAATCATGAAGGCGAATTCTGAATCCTATTTGAACTACAAAACTTAAAGAATTTGTATAAATCAAACTCGTTAACATCGGTTTAGATGACCAGACTAACATGTTTCCTATGGGATGACACACAGCTCACTAACTGCACATTGTGCGCTTTTTTTTATTCTGCCACGCCTCCATTCTTTCATTTGTGCGAAGTGCCGCACATGACCCTGTATTAAGATTTATGTACGCACAGTTCCCAAAACTGGCTAAAGCAGCCTCTGAAACCCTAAGTAATTGAACACTTGCATTTCATCTCATGAGTGTGTTTCTATGTAAAATGAGGACACATACACACAAGCATGCAAGCACGCATGCACACGTGCAAGGAAGAAGGCTAGGAATGCACCTTGAACAACTTCTGCATCAGCTGCCGAAATTGATTGGCTGCTGCCCTTGCTGACCGAGTGCTCCACAACTGTACCAAATATGTTGGCAAGAAGGTCCAAAGTAGCGCAGATGGCATCGTCTTGTTGCCTTAGAATCCACATGGGCTTTCTGCAAGGTTTCAAATAAAAATGGTGCAGCACACGTCATACACAAAACTTAACAGTAACAAACAAAAACACGTGCTTCAAAGCAGAGGCAGCAGCTGTAAAGCACTACGCTTGTTTTCGATCACTTCCCAAAGTGACTCAGACAATAAAGGACACCGTAATAGAGGGCTTCAGATAATTTTGACCATCTGCGGTTCTTTAATGTGCACTGGCATCCCACGGTACACGGCCCTCAAGCATTCTGCCTCCATCGAAATTCAACAGCGGCAGCTGGGATCGAACCCACACCTTTTGGGTCAGCAGCTGAGCACCACAACCACTGAGCCACTGTGGCAACTTTAATGACAACAAAGGATGGCTTATGTCATTAGTGAATTATTGACAGTTCTGTCTAGAAAGCAGGAGGCAAGTAGCTGTTAGTGGCATCAGAACTGTAAACCTAAGCGGTCAAGTCAAGTCCCATGGGTAGCATTTCAGCGCATCTTGTAAATCATCTGTGCTATGCAGTCGAGTCCGCTTATAACAAACATGAGCATCACATGGCGTCCGCTCGTTATATCCCGAAGTTCGTAGTAAGTGGACCAGAGCTTTAAAGACAGCTGCTTGTCAAACGAAAAAAATTTTTCTTTCCGAAAAAGTCCGCGATGATCGTCTCTTTTTGCAGCGCAGATCCGATGATTGAGGTTTCCAGATTATTTTAAGCAGAAGCGTGCTATCGCCGAGGCCCTTGGCATAGTCGAGTTCTCTTAGGCTATCTATGTAGCTCATTGCTACAGGCACGCTTATGGGTGCTGGCTCCGAAGCTTCATCCTCATCTGATTCCTCTGCGTCACTCTCGTTCCGCACTTCAGAAACGATGCCCTCGTTCGTGCACTGTTCCGTGGTGTCGGCGTCATCAACAGAAATAAAATCATTCCAACCAATGTCATGACCCCCATGTCGGAGTTGGTGACACGCCGCCACAAATTGCCGCTGGGCTGGTCATCTTCCGAAGAATCAGGCTCGGCATCAGACACTGTGTCGACGAAGCCGCCCTTGCGGAAGCAGTTTTGCTAGCCAGTGGCCGTCACCACCGCACAGGCCGCTTTCATAATCTCTACAGCTGAACACAATGGAAGTGGGCTCGGTGTTCCCGTCCGCCATCCCGAATTACAACCTGGGCCCAAGATTTGAACTAAGCCAACGAAACGTCCGCACCGCAACAAGAGTGACAAAAGCGCGTGACGGGGTGGGCGTGCAGCATGCACAGGTGGCAATCAAGCCAATTAAGCCAAGGATACACACGCACAGCGCCATCGGAGAGACCAATAAGGGGCGTCCGTGAGTGTCAGTGCAGCCACCTCTTGGCTCCCACGGAAAGCCTGCTTCACAGTGCGCGGCCTCCGCGATCGATACTGGCGGCGGCGGCGTTGTTCGCAGAGGCCACGTGTGGATTTGGAAGAGGGTGAGGATAAAGGAGTGGAGTTGCGAGGAGGGGCGGGAGGGCGATCTTGGAAGTCGCGTCGGCAACGAAAGGGTAGCTCGCTCAAGTGCGGCACGAAACAGGGCGGGCAGTTCGCTCGTGATGAGGCTTGGGAAAGCATACCGCATGCCGGGCGCACAAAGGGGTTGGAGGCAGGTTATCTCGCATCACAGCGCCGTCCGTTCGCTGTAACCGATCAGCAGGGCTTAATGACGTTTGTTATACGTGTGATTTTGTGCCATTGAAATAATGTATATTTTGACGGTTGCGCAGGTCTCATTCGTTACAACCGAAAGTTCGTCTTAATTGGGTCCGTTGTATGTGGGCTCGACTGTACATGCAACAACTTTTTTAAAACGAAGATTTCCTGGGCCTGGTTACATGCAACACTGCACTATGTTTTGCCGCTTGAAAATTCATCATGTGGTATGAGATTACGGTGGCCATTGATGTTGCCAGCATGCAGCTGGCTGTAATTTGAAGGCAACACCGAGGCTACCAGACAACCAGGCCTGCACTCTATCACTCGTTCTGGAAGCAGCCAGTGGCAAGCTGCACTTGGAGCTGATGCTGCATGCTGGCACCAACATTGCAGAACTCCATGAAACTAGTGCAGCCAAATCAAAGAGAACTTATGCTGTCAAAGTGTTCTCTGATATGAGGCCACCCGTTCGTCGTCCTGCCTGCCATTGCACGCAGTGAGAGGTAAGCAAGCGACTATGCAGCATGAAATTCAGGTTTGAGTAAAGCTATTTCGACGATCTCCTGCCGCACCATTCATACCTGGACACAGCCTCCATTCAGAAGTCCATTTGATTTAACCGGTGTGAGATCCATTGCGTCTGAATTAGCGAGCATCCGACACTCGCTGGGACAGAGCCGTCAGTTTGAATCATCCGGATTTCCGAATTAACAGAGGCCAAAGCAATGAGCTTTTACTGTACTTGGGAAAAAAAATTGTTAGCTCACCACAGTAAGAGGTTGGTCAATCTTTCCAGCAGCCTCCCCAAGATCAGCAAGAAGCAACTCCGCGATGGTGTCCACATCCTCAGTCTCCAAAGCGGCCGTTATCTTTTCTGCAACAAGAGTCAGAAATGAAATGGCAGGTGCAGCTTCCTTGGAACAGATCCTTCTCTGAATGAAGGAACAATGTTCATGAGCTTGCACTGCAAAACAGAGGGCATTTCCTTCCTTCTGTTGCCTCCTGTTAAGTACTATGTTCAAAGTCGTACAGTTTGGCACATTAGTAGACTGTGCTAGGTGCCAAACATGAGCCAAACATGTTGCACTCAACAAAATGCACAAGCAGAAGCATAAAAGCTCGGCAAATGCAGCAAGGCATCACACAGTGTCCTCGTCATGGGAACATGGAAGCACTGCCAAGATCCAAGAAACCTCAAAAGTTTTACCCCAGTCCTTGGAGCCCTTCATTACACACATCAACAACTACTGCAGGTGATAATCAAGACCTCGCAGGTTCGTAACCGTGGCAAAGTAAAGCACTTGCACTCACTGTCAGCAGTGACGTTGCTGAGCTCTGGCAACCGCTGCAAGGCCGTGCTTGCGTACGCCAGTCGAGCAAGAGACACCTCCGAGGCGTCTGTCGGCATCAAGAATGGACGCACCATTGTGAGAACTTGCCCCTCGTCCAGTGACGAGCACAGGTCATCACACACAAACACCAGTGCACAGGTCAAACCTACAACAAGCACGATGGCAGTTGAAAAAAAGAATGGCTACTTCAAAAAATGGGCTCTGACTCGTCAGTTATGTGAGCCACTTTGATTAACTTTCTCCTTGCTTTCTTTCAATCTCCTTCTCCCCTATTCATGAAGAAGTGGGGTGAATGTATCATATTTGAAACTCCACCTACGTGCAGACCTCAGGCATCAAACACACCACAAGACAAAGCCTGTTAAAAAACTTCTTAGGCTGACATAAGTTATGCCTTACGCTAAGGCTCAATCACAACCAACCACAATCGAATGAACGTGTATGATGCCATTCTGACAACTCCTCATGGAATCATGGAAAAGAAAAAAAATGTGAAAGAAACCAGAGAAAAAGAAAAATATGCAAACCAGCAAAGGCCATGCGTCGATCAAATGCAGGACAATTATAAGAATACACGCATGCTAGGAGCAGAGAGGGGACATTCTGCACACACCATTTCTTGCTCTGCTCTGTGGGCTCAAACAGGAGGCGCCTCAAGGTGCCAAGGACAACTCCTTGCTCCAGAAACTTGCACAGATCCTGAAACAAAGAACCACTGCAGATTGAAAGAAACTGCAAAAGGATCCCACAGGTCAACTGGCGTGTAGTCATGACTGAAACATTACCCAAAGGATGAAAATTTACAGATGGGTTGTAATTCTCTTTCCTGGCTAGTTCTACCACCATGCAGCCAAAATCAAAGAACCTGAACCGAGGGGCTACAACACAGTATTAAGTAGGGGAAAAGGCACAAACAAATAAAAGAAAATCGGACTTGAATTACAGAAACATTTCTTTTTTTACTGCTTTGCCAACTGCTGTCACACTTATCCCTCACACTACTCCCAGTGCGTATGTCATTCATAATAAACTGCTGTTAGCATGTTTTCTGTAATGCTTTTATGCAGCCACAGCAAAGCAAAGGTGAGTAGGCAAACAGTGACAACAATTCAAAGTGAAATCAGAGACAACTATTTAATCTCAAAGTTCCCAGAAACTTGCTGTCGCGTGCACGGCCCTCGAGTCATCGCATGATGACCTGGAGAACCAATCACGAAGAAACAACTTAATATTCTACGGCATCCATGACAAAGAAACCGAATCGTGGGAACAGTCTGAGACTAAAATTATCTCTTTTTGCGCTGAAAAGTTAAATCTTTCCGTTGACGCCGCTGCCATTGAAAGAGCGCACAGACTAGGAAGATATGCGCCCGACAAGCACAGACCCCTGATCGTTAAATTTTTGTCCTTTAAAGAAAAGAATCGTGTTCTTTCAAATGCTGCCAAACTAAAAGATACTGACTGGGCGATAAGCGAGGACTATTCGGCCAAAGTGCGGCAACAAAGAAAAAAGCTCATGCAGTTTGCTAAGGCACGCGGCGGAAAGTTGAAACTGCGGTTTAATAAGCTAAACCTGGACAACAAAACCTATATCTACAACATTGAAACAGACGATATCACTTGTGTAAACCAATAGCCATCACCGAGGCTTTTAGCTAGCCCACAAACTGCTATTAAAAATGAACTTGTCTGTATTGTTGTTAATTGCCGCAGTCTAAAAAACAAAACTGACCAATTCCTCTCACTCTTAGAAATGACGAGCGCACATGTGGTAATTGGAACCGAGTCATGGCTGGACAGCAACATAAGTGATGGTGAAATATTTCCTCCATCCTATACCACGTATAGGAAGGATCGCAATGTACGCGGTGGTGATGTGTTCATCCTCGTTCATAGCAGTTTGAGAAGCGTGTCTGTTAACTTAGACAACGATTCCTCTGAAGCTGTCTGGTGCAGGGTACGGCTGGGCGATGGTACTTCTTTGGCAATTGGCTCTTTTTATAGGACGCCCGGTTCAACCTGCGCACAGCCTTTTTTTGAACTTAGCAACACATTATTAGCCTTAGACGCAACACATATTATCCTTGCCGGTGATTTTAGTATGCCCAGCGTAGAATGGTCGTTTTAAACCAATAATTCGCACTGCATCCCTCTTGTATACCGCTTTCCGTGAAGTAATTGGTGCTCACTCATTATTTCAGTTTGTTCAAACCCCTACCAGACTCGGCCTTACCAGTGCTAATGTGCTAGACTTGTTTTTCTGCAATGACCCTAGCCTAGTCTCGTCTGTCATAACGCTGCCAGGCATAAGCGACCATGATGTAGTTTTAGCAAAAGTATCCTGTAATGCTGTGAAGACCCACCACACCCAACCACGCAAAGTGTCTTTTTATGAAAAAGGGGATTATGCTTCGCTATCACAGGAACTCGACGCATTTTTTCCTGAGTTTCTTTCACATCAGCCATCCCTGAATATTGATTCCTTCTGGAACTTGTTTAAAACTAAAATTTTGTCACTGACGCAGACTTTCATCCCATCCCGCTTGATTTCAGCCAAGCGTCGTGACGATATGCATTGGATGAATAGACAGTTGCGGGCAATGATCAACCGGCGGAAACGGCTCTTTCGCAGATATTGTGATACGCCCGCACTAACTTTGTACTCCGAGATGAAAAAGCAAACTAAGAACTTATCGAAAGAAATCCGTAAAGCGAAAAGGGCATACTTCAGCACACTAGGCCAACAACTAAATACAAACCCAAAGGCAGTCTGGAAATATGTTAAAAATAAGAGAAACAGCAGGGTCTCTGCGCCTGATATACTAGACGCAACTGATTTTGGAAGGGATTCAAAAGGTAAAGCGAGAAGTTTCAATCTTTATTTCCAATCGGTGTTTTCCGATCCCATTAATACACATACTGACTTTCAATTTTCCAGCACCCTGACTAGAATGAATGACGTTGAAATTTCTGAACGGGGGATCATGCTTTTATTACAGAAAATTAAAGTTACATCAGCACCAGGGCCTGACAACATTTCCAATTACGTTTTGAAAAATTGTGCAGCTTCAGTTGCCCCGTATCTCGTTGCATTATTTCAGAAATCGTTAGAGAATTCTTCTTTGCCCCTTGACTGGAGAAGTGCCAATGTCGTTCCGATTCATAAGAGTGGTGATAAAACTAAAACATGTCACTATAGGCCCATATCGCTGACGAGCGTGTCGTGCAAAACACTGGAACATGTCATTTATACTCAGTTAATTAGCCATCTACAAAACAATAGTTTTTTCTGTTCGACACAACATAGATTTAGGTCCGGCTTCTCATGTGAAACGCAGCTCGTGGAATTCACACATGACATTTCTGTTTCCTTAAACTCCGCCGGTCAGGTAGATTGTATATTTTTAGATTTTCGAAAAGCGTTCGATTTAGTTGCTCACAACCTATTGTTACAGAAGCTTTCAAAATTAAATATTCCTACCTCACTCTTATCCTGGATTGAGGCGTATCTTGCGGAAAGGAGACAGTGCGTGGTTATCGACGGTGTCAGCTCGGAAAGTGTGGGTGTAACTTCAGGTGTTCCGCAGGGGTCGGTTTTGGGCCCTCTTCTATTTCTCATTTTTATAAATGACCTCACTAGTAACATTTCAAGTATAATCAGACTTTATGCTGATGACTGTTGTATCTACCGCAATATTTCTTCTGAAGCAGATGCAATTTCACTACAGCATGACCTCAACTCTGTATTCTCTTGGTGCAACAACTGGAATATGGCGCTAAACATCTCCAAATGTAATCTGGTCCGGTTTACAAAAAAGAAACAATTCCTCCAAACAGACTATTTCCTTGGTAGCACTGAATTATCCGCAGTTTCAACTTATAAGTACTTGGGAGTCTTTTTTTCTACTGACCTATCATGGAATACACACGTAAATTACATATCTGCTAAAGCCAGTCGCACATTAAACTTTCTCAGACGTAACTTTAAGGACGCTCCCCTTACGCTGAAGGAGACATTATACATGTCTACTGTACGTCCGATACTTGAGTATGCTTCCGCGGTTTGGGACCCGCATACAAAACTGAATATTGAGGAGCTGGAGCGCGTCCAGAAACGGGCTGCTAGGTTTGTGTCCGCCGATTACAATTTCCAAAAAAGTTCTTCTGGTTTGCGCGAGAAGTTGGGATGGCCATTACTTGAAAACAGGCGCAAATATTTGAGACTCTCTTTCTTTTATAATGTGCTTAATAATAAAACTGGAATTCCAAAAGAGAAATACATTAGTGAACCCAGCTACATTTCCGCCCGCACTGACCACCCACTTAAGGTGCGCGAGTACAATTGCCGTATAAACGTATTCAAATATAGTTTTTTCCCACGAACAGTGCATGATTGGAACTGTCTCCCTTCGCGGGTCGCTACCGCTCCTCCTACATCGTTTCTGACCGATTTGCAAAGCCACCTGTCAATATAAGTGCAATAATTCTTGTCCGAGTGTATTATGTTTTAAGCAGTGCTGTATTTTAAAATGTATCTTTTTTTTGTGTGTGTATGTGTGTGTTTAGGGTATGTTTGCCTTTCTACAATGGTTTTTATTTTGTTTTTTCTTTGTTTTTGCTTCCGTGTGCATGGGTTTATTGTATTTTCTGTGTAGACCGCATCATTTGCCTAATTTATTATGTACTAGATGTTTGTTCTTATTTATGACGTTTCCCCCCTACAATAATGCCCCAATGAGGGCGCTGTAGGTACTGTGTATAAATAAATAAATAAATAAATATAAATGCAATGCATGTAACAGCTGACACAGTGCACTCACCTTGCCAAGTGCAAGCACTGCTTGCACCAGCTCTGGTTCAGTGCCAGCTAGCCGAATTTGGAGAGAATCCCGAGCAAATTTTTCATCCACGTCCTGCACAGTAAAGGCATAATTCTGAGCCAACCACAATAATCAAATGTGCTCGAAATGCACCCATCATGCTAGCTCAAACAAATAGTGGACATTTTTATCCACACACCATACATTCCCCCAAGACTTGTAATGGGGTTGGTTCATAGCCCTGAACAATCTGGATCCATGGTTATGCCAAATATGACCAGATGTACCAGCTGGCAGGTAAGCTTGGTCAAGCCAAGAGGTGAAAACTTTTCTGACAAATCGAAGGATCTGTGCAGACTAATTTAATTGACAAAAGAAACAATTGTTGGAGAGAACAGAGAAGCACCGAGAGAGGAAGAGAGGTGGGCACAGCGCCGACAAGGCAGAAAATAGTACGACACATGGCCCCAGTTGCAAAGGCACTCACTGCAGAGAGCTTAGTTGGAAATTGGTACCGATGAACTGAACATCACAGAAGAGGTGAAGCTCTCGTTGCAGCTAGCATTTCTAACGTACCCTATCATCTCTCTTCAGTAGCCATTTAAGGTTCCAGTTAATAGCTCTGCCTTGGTGTCCCTTGTGGGTCTTGAACTATGGTCACTTCCCAGAAGGATGGTACCAAAAACCCAGAACTCTGCAGGCATGAATGGAGAGCTGAAGACCACTACAGAAGCTGCTACCGAGAACACTGAAAGTGTAGAACTTTACACTGCCTGCAGCCAGGACCCGACGTCCTTGAAGAAGAAGACAACCAGTTTCTGCACTGGAGCGACAGAAACACCGAGCACTGACGGTATTTCGTACCAGCATTACCTGTGCACTTTTCTCTTCAACTTGAAAAGCTTTGTCGTGCACGGCACTCAGCTGGCATTGCAACAGTAATTGAAATCTTGGCAACCCGCCATCCTCCCTATCCAAATCCGTAGTTGAGCTGCATGTTAATCTGACCATTCTTTTGATAGAGGCATCCCCACCCAATGCGGAATATGAAAACAAAGAGCGCCTGATGACTGGGAGCTAGGAGCCAAGCTCCAAAAGCAGCTGGAAGCTGCGCCTCCATCTGTTATAGATTAATGTGATGCGAAGGAATGCGGAACTGCAACATGCTACCAACTAAAATCCACGTGCATCAGTTCGCTATTGAAGCTCTCAGGATGCATCAGAGAGAAGCGAGGCCAATAGGCAAACTTTTTAGATCAGAAATCAGCAGGTTTGATGGAACTATGCTCATGACTATAGCTCCTGGGATCAGTATGAAGCTTCAATACATAGCAATGAAGCTCTATCAAAAGTCATAAAAAAGCTACTGCACTGGAAAAGCAGGAGATATGAGGAGTCTTTCCTTTACTGAAGAAAATGACCACAGTGCACCTGACCTAGTTAATGAGCAGTCTAGGAGAAAAGAACTTGCTCTAAATGATCACAACTCACCTGCTATGGCTAGCAACCATTCTGTTCATTGGCGACACAGAAGCATTACAGCATTTAATGATGAAGTCATTAAGAATGTAAGATGCCTTGGGTGTGGAGCAGTGGAGCGCAGTGCGTCACTCAAGAAGCCTGTTGAGAACTTTGCCCTGAGAAATGATAAAACAACAATGCAAAGACACAACCGAAGCAACCAAGACCGGTTTGAAGGGTATTCCGCATGGTTAGACTCTGAACAAAGAAGTTCACAGCAAAGAATAAATGCAAGAAATTGTCGGACTCATACAGAACCAAATAAACTCGGGTCAAGTCATTACAGGCATTAAAGCACAGACTATTTCACTGCACGCACTGCATCTCGGGTATTTGAGCATCCTAACAATTCCTGACAGAATGAACAGGACTCCAGGCACGCTTCGTCATATATATACCGAAACACATTATGACAGATGCTGAAGGCTACATATATACCCCGCTACCCACAATGAAGTGCCTTCATTGTGGGTAGCGGGATTGATGATAGCGCACCTGCCTTAGAAATTTGTTTAATGTTTTTTTTGGTGTCTTCATTGTGGGTAGCAGGGTTGATGATAGCGCATCTGCCTTGGAAATTTGTTTAATGTTTTTTTTTAGGGGGGGGGGGGGTTTATCGCATTTGGGTGATTACAGTACATCTGCGTTTGACGGGACAATCTTACATGTGTGTGTGTATTGTATAAATTGACTTCTTACTGTCGAATAAAATTCAGTTGTAAGTTCAGCGCCTTCCGTGTCTCTCGTCTCGTCCTCTTGTGTGTGTTTTAACGCTGGTTTTTAATGCGATGGATAACCACCAACTCGCCCAATCCTCAGTTCTTCTGCAAAGGTGTGCATGCAACCTTCCAAATCCACGCAGATTTTTGTTTTTGCAGCCATACTCATTTTTGTTATGAAATTAAACTTCAGGGCCTATGTTTACGAACCGGTGTGGACAGTGGTGGTCCCCGGTCCGGCGCACCCATATCCCACATGCGGACGCTACAAAAACGGGCACTTCTGACCTCTTTCAAAATTTCAGAACCATTTTCTTGACGCTGCAACATGATGGCTTTATAACTTGGTAGGGTGGCTTCACCATAGAGCAGTGGTGTCGCGTGAAGAAGGCACACGCGAAGCCGAAGTTGAGTTTTTATTTTCAAAACAAAATAGTTGTCAAGGAAGTTGACGAAAAGACAATAACATGCCTGACTAAGCGTAAACTTCCTATAACGTCGCACATCACAGAATGGACGGCGACAGATGCCACACAATATACATACAGGTTTATTGTCATACATGTCTGCCATATCCCCCCCCCCCACCTTTTTCTAGCTATGCTCAGACCTGCTACTACATTTCGCTACATTTCGATGCATTTCGCATAGCGCAATCAAGAGGGTTATGCCTCAAAGAGACAACTTTAAATCTTGGCCGTGCACCCTAGTGACCACACTGCCGAAGCCAGCGTGCATCCAAGAATCAGCTTACTATGCATACATAGGCATGGAACAAAATATACAGAAATTAACCCACCTTAGTGCTATGCTGCTGTATTGCGCGTGCTTTACATAATACTTGGATCAGGCCTTTTGTTCTTAGATGAGAACTACTCTCGGCGAGCTGAGCGACCGTGCTTCCTGCGGGCTGGGATAATTGGGCTCTCGAACCTATTCTCTTGTGGCCTCTCGTGGTGAACGAGCAACCTGCGAAACGGCATCCTGAGTCGTGCAACTCTCACTGAGCACCTTTCCAATGCACCGTTCCCTCCTCGCGAAAGAAAAGGAGCGCGCCACAGACCTTATGAATGGAACTGCACTTACCGTTTGTGTCTGCCGAGCTAGCGAAGTAAAAAGACCGTGCACAAGGTGCAAGTCAACCGAGCGGCGCGCATTGACCCTTGGCAGAGAGGCACCATTTGCAAGCAGGCGCCTGTGCTGGCGTCCCATCGTTGTCATGACAAGTGCTGTACTTCAATGTCTGTGCTTCGAAATTATTTTTTTCTCGTAGAAAACATCACTTGTAACAACAATCTGCAACATTCGCTAAGTTTTCTTGACAAACGCGACACATCGCCGAACATGACGTACGGGCGCTCACAGCCAATCCTGCCTCGCTTACAACCAGGTCGAAATAACGCAAGCATTATTTCAACCCATGACGTCGAATCTGGTTTGACCAAAAAACTTCACATCGGCTTTTTTTTTTTTTCCTGTTCATGTTTGAGCCGAGTTGAGCATTGCTTTAGTAGCACTACGGCCGGTCGGCGGGAGGAGTGTGCGATCGTGTGGCACGTGAGTAATTTGTTCTTGCTATCTAGCGTTTGCAAGTTGTTTCCATATTTTTGTTTTCCATGGGGGTGAAGTTTCATGGCATGTCCAGTCCGTCAACTATTTCTTACCGTTCTCAGATACTTTGTCCCCTTACACTTGAGCATTGTGGAAGAGCCGCAGCTGCTCTTAAGATGCTTTGTGTCCTTGCCTTTGTGCAGGGCAGCAGCGGCGTCTTCCGCAGTGCTCAGGTGCGTGTGGGCAAAGCATCCAAAAATGATGACTAGCTTGGCTGGTATTTTCTCTTGGTCTCTGAATGCATCATATGGTCACAATTTGGCAAAATTATGGACATGTATACCAGGGAATCGCTTCGAAAAGTTATCCAGAATTTGTATTGTGAATAAAAATAGCACAACACGCATAATGTTTCGTTTTGTGATACTGCAGATTACACGAACCAAGAACAGAACAGCAAGGTTCTACTGTATTTCTTTGAAGGGCTGTGACGGTTTTAAAGGGTGTCTAGCAACCTAGAATTGTCAAGAGGAATTTCGTTTACCTGGAAAAATCGGCGAGTTGTGAGGGATACCATCAAGAAAGTGGTCAAGTCTCGGAAAAGGACAGGCTGAAGTTAACGCAGAGGTCTGCTGCGAGTTTTAACGATACTGCGAGTGTCCAGCACACGGTCCGTTCTTATTGGCATGACATATTTTTGCTTCTAATGAGTATTAGGCATGGCAGCCTGTCTGTTCTAGCTGTCTTTTTCTTGTCTTCAATTAAGTGAGCATTGTGTATACTGGTTCGCTCTGTACAGGTTGCCACACTGCTCATTAAATTTGGTCTGGTGCATATGAATAGACACAGCTACATTCAAAAGTATTTTCTGTGGAATAAGCCGTAGTCATAGTAATGTGCAGAATTCATGCACTTTCAGTATACTGATGCGAGGTGCCACGCCACTCCAGTGTGGCATCAAAATCGATCTGTAAATCTTGCTCTCAGGCTCCGTCAATCTTGTAGGCTGTTGCAGAAACAAATAGAGGCTAGTTTCTCTGCGGTTCGAGCTGTGGTGACGAGGTCGTAAAAAGCTGTTTCTTTTTGTGGAAATCGTTTGATGCTTGTCCTGTGGCATTGCTGCTATCGAAAGGGATGCCAGAGTGTGCCTTCATTGGAAAGGCAGTAAAAGGCAGTGCTTCTCAGTGATGAGCAAACCAACCTTTCAGCCCTCTTGTTCAAGGGTTCCTTCTTGAAAGCCTGAAGTATTCTTTTGCAGTACAATGAGCAGTGTATGGAGCCCCTGAAAGCATGCAGTGTGTTCCGTTTAGAAATTTTCCAGAATTTTTTCAAAGTAGAGTTGTTTGTTTCTTTTGTGAAAGCACATGTAATGTCAGCACATATGGCCACCACTCTTATGAACCATTAAAAGAAAGCAAGAACTTGTGAGCATAATTTTAACAGACTTCCAAATCTAGGACTCCGGATCGCCCAGGCACTTTTCATCTAGTGAGAAGGGAAACAGCTGCTGAAATTCCTGCACGGATTCCTAGTTGAAATGTGTCAGCATCTCTGGGTCCTACGGCCAGGGATTCCAGTGTGGTGAAACCCATGCACAAGAGTTAAGTGGGCCATGTCCCATCAAGAATGCTGCATCTGGGGCAGCATTCCACAGCTGGAGGTGTCACAAGGGAGAGTGGAAGAGGTCGTCTTGTTAATGCTCTCACTCTTGTTGTAGCTTAAAGGGACACTGAGAAGAGCTCTATCAATTTTTTTTGTTAGCAAAATCTGATAGCAAAATCTAACAGCACTAGGCCGTCAGCAATTTTTCTTAACTGCCTTGTACCTTATCTCCCGTCCCTAATAAACGATTTCCGTTAAGTAGTTTGAAGTTGCCTGGCACAGCCGGGAATGTTTCGCCGAGCGAGCGTGCGAAGAGCACAAGTGCTCTTTATACTGTGAACGGCCTTCTACGATCACCGACCATCGTGCCATCATAGTTTTTCATCGGCTGTGGCGATCACCTGACCAGCCTTAACAAGCTCCTTCAAAGGTTAACTAGCACTTGGAGTTCCTCTGCTGTTCGGCGCTTGTAAATCGAGGCACGTCAAAAACAAAGCCTCGGGGCACGCAAAGCGCATAGACGCAAAGCACCATATCAAATCGAAACTCTCCTGGCTGCCTGTGGCGCCGCCAAGCATCAGTTTTCTTTGCTTCCAACATTCAGGTTGCCTTTTGTCTGTCTTCCTTGTGTGATAAAAGTGCACTGTTGGTTTTAAAACAAAACTTACTTTAATATTGAACCGTGCAACCTTCCTTCGATAGCCTCAAAGATTCGCGACCTCCATGTAGGCAGGACAATTCCTCCAAGGTGGCGTCTCTTGTCCTATGACGTCAGCACGCTTGTACTTGCGAGATCGACCTGTGGCGGCGATACCTGTATTTTGGTTCTTGCTATTTTCTACCTTACAAGAGCTTTGTTTTCAGTAAGAGTGGCGTTCTTGTGATCAGGAGCTGGTATTTTATCGATACAAGCCAACTTCAATTTCTGCTCAGTGTCCCTTTAAGCTGCTGTTCATCGATTTTTTGTGTCATTAATGTTTCTCAACAATGCCACATCACGTCATACGCCTTTTCAGTGTCTGAACTGTGACAAGAGCATCTCCACCGCAGCCGTGGGCTCGTGCTTGAGTGCTCGCCTCGACTATGGGAGGTCGTGGGTACGATTCCCGCGGCCTCCGGTCCACCAGCCAATTAATCCAATGGGAACAGGCGGCTCCCGGCCTAGTGCTCGGCTCTGCAGGGGTGCACTGTGTAGGAAGGATAGCCTGCGCCTCAAAATTCCCGTCAAATGCGGACACAAAAATGTCACCACGTGGTTAAAACCCGCAGTCCAAATCTCTCGCCTTGTGCCAGTTACAAAACTTAACATTCACTTCTCTAGCCTCAAGACAGATGTGCCATAGCTCTCTCCGCTCACAAACCTCCTTCGAGCAAAGTGCAGCGGTATTTTCTTGCTACCGTTGTGGCTGGCTCACACGCATCGGCAGGTGTGCATGACTGGTTTAAAAAAAAAAGATGGGACTTCTACCGCACCAGATGGATTTAGGGTTGTTTGACGCCGGAACTTATCTCTGATCCGTCAAGGCAACGGTTTGGTCGAAGACCCTTCTCCCAAGCATCTCACCCTAGATGAGCTGAGCACCATGGCGGCGAAATCTTAAAACCGGTGGGTACCCGGCGGCACTGGGAATCAAACACAGCACCTCCCGAATGTGAGGCGGATGCTCTACCACGAGGCCGCGCTTCAGTGCTATGATCTTTGCCAAAAGGCCGAGAAATGAACAGTCGAAAGATTGTTGTTCAGCGACTTACAAAGTCAAGCTGTCATGTTTTTTCCTGAACACAGTTATGGCTCAGACTAATTGTACCATTCTACATGATTTTTCCTCATTCATTGAGATGCTCAATAAGCTTTAGGATGCGATTAATTATGAAGAGGAATGACATGTGTCTTTTCATCAGTGCATTTTGTGGAAACATGTTTGCGTTGTAATTTCAAATATCTGTTTTATAATTTGAACTAGTCGAAAATAAAGCATATCGCAGTACTGGCCGGCATTTCGAAAGGCCCTGATATGCACAGCATGTGTACGAGACCAGATGATGCAGCGGTTCCTGTGTCACTACTTTTGGAGCCCACATGACCAGGGTTGCTGCTCTTCCTTGGGAGTGACGTCATAATGCACCCCGACACACAGAAACCGAAATCGCTCAGTATAAATAATGCGATAATATTTAATGTGCATATTTGAATTGCAGAGCACGTATCACATGCTGGGTGGGAGTATGCAATGTTTGAAACTAAGAACACTCCAACCAAAAATTTGATGTCTTCGCCCCTTTAAGGTTTTGGGTTTAACATATGGAGCTTGTGACCTCCTGTGTGCCAGCTTCAGAAGCCTTTCAGAAACTCTTTCATTGTTTGTCTTGACTATTTTTATTCATTCTTGGTCTCTGCATTGTACACACTTCTTTTTGTGTGTGGTTTCTCTGGCACATCTTGAACAATGTTCCTTTTATCCTTTTTTTTAGGATCTTTCTAGTGTCCATACGCAAAGCCACTACAGGAGTGCGTGGGCTGCTGCTGTAGCCTGTTGGGAGATGTCTTTATCTTTTTTCCTTCATATGCATTCCATTACTTGTGTATTTGTTTGTGGGTTTCTCTTAGTGGTTTATTAGTTGCATTTTATTGTTCTGAGCTTGCATACTTTTTCTCTTTTCATGGCATCCAACCCTGTGTATGACTGATACTAGTGGAGGGACTGCAGCAGCCGACCTTGCATGGCGCGGCATTCTCTGGTCCAAGGCTCCTATTCCCCGTTCCAGGCTACTGGCTCAAGAATGTGCCCACAAGTCTGCACCTTGGCGTACAGGCAGTCGCATTAGGCCCACGTCGGCCAGGACTTCCTTGCCAAATAAAGTATTCCTACTGACACGCCTTGTTAGTAATTAATGAAGTGTATGAATAAATGAGTAACAACTTCGTTGGCCGTATGGAAAAACCGTTTTACAAAGCAATTTTATTTTTTTAAGATTATACCCAACCACCACATTGTTTCCTCTGAGTAACCTACTCATATTTGAGGTAAGTGCTTGCCGTGTGTCGCATCACAGTCTGAAGTGTTCCTGCAGAACCGCATAGTGCCTTCCTGTTTATGCCATTGCAGCAGAAAATGCTCCACAAAGCTAATGAAAACAAAGAAATTTCACTAACATACTGCTTTGAGACAACTTAAACGGCTGCTGAAGCCCACTGAAAATGTAAATCAGGGAATGAACAGGATGATTGTGGGCACTGCATGTGCCTACTTTTATTGCATAGGAGGGGCCAGTTTCAACTTTATTACAGGAGGGTAGTGACTTTTCTAATTGCATCATCACTGAGTGGGATGCTTGTACCCATACCACCACCTCATTCAGCACTTGAGCGATGACAGTGCTAGAGAAGCTCTTGCTGAACATTATAATCTAGGCCCTTTGAATTGAATGTTCATCGTAGGTATTTTACAAAGATAACAGCCCTAGCAGTGCTACTGGGATTGCAACTCGCTGCAAACGAGGCGGATTCTGTAGTGCTGGGCTCTTGCTGGCAGTTTGTGAAATTGGCATTACCCGAAACTGCACTGTAAAAGAGCATAAAGAAAACGATGTCTTCCGCAGTAATTCATGCCATGCAACATGACATGGAAACCATCACACGGCCAGTTAATTTATTGCCTTCAGGTTCAAGACGTCTGCCAGTTTCTATACGGTAGCTTCAGACTGTTGGACTGGAAAATTACATCCTCTTGAAGGCACTTTTTGAGCAGGAACTGGACTTGACCTGATTTTCATGATTTGTGCTTCGGGTGCACAAACTGGGTAATATCAAGCTTTTATAGTCTTTTTTATATTATTGTCTTCTCTTATTATAGATTTATGGTCTTCTCTTACTGTTGTGTCCTATCTTTCCTCAAGCAGAACTGTGGCTTGAGCTATGTGGTTGAGTGAAGTTGCATCACCTGTTAATGTCAGATTAATTTTTTTTCTTCTAACTTATCTCAGCTGCTGAGGGCCATTATTGCCAGAGGGGTATGTAAGGTGTGTACTGTACACAGACAGGGAAATCTCTTAATTCCAACCTGCGGTATTTACAAACTGGCACTTCGCTTCCGTCAAAATCGCGTATTTCAGTGCGACAAAGCTGCCCCTTTACCCTTTGTTTCTAATCAGCATAGTTTGAACAAATTTTCGGTCACTTAATAGTTTGAAGTATCGAGACGTCGAATGCCTGACCAGAGCCGCCGCGGTGTCTGAGTGGTTACGGCGCTCGGGTGCTGGCCCGAAAGACGCGGGTGCCATCCCGGCCGCGGAGGTCGAATTTCGATGGAGGCGAAATTCTAGAGGCCCGTGGACTGTGCGATGTCAGCGCACATTAAATAACCCCAGGTCGAAATTCCCGGAGCCCTTCACTACGGCGTCTCTCGTAGCCTGAGTCGCTTTGGGACGTTAAACCCCCATAAATCAAACCAATACCTGAGCATTGGTACGTGGCCATATACAGTATTGTGCGTTTTTATCGCTGACACTTTTAAAAATTTCCCCGCCTCAACCGCTGGCTCGTTTGCGGTGAAACTGCACACAGATCTTGCGTATTATGGTAACTTTTGTATCGTAGCAAGTTTGACAATGGTACTTACTTAGTTCAGGCGCACATGATGCGAAAACGTAAGCGTCTACGTAGAGATCGGCAACCAAAACCCGCAAACGACGCTTTTTCGCTGAAGGGCGGCAGTGGCACCATCTGTTCGCGGTAGCGCAAAGCGTCACGACAAGGCCGTCGAGGAAAGCGTTGCAAGGAGCGCGGGCCGTTTGAATATGCCGTTCCTGTCGTTTCGTCTGCTTCTACTGAAGCGCTTACAACATTTTCGACCAATTAAGCGGAAAAATATCAGAACAAATGATTTAACGAGGCTTTACCTTTTAAAGAATATTGTTTGCAATGCTCGCCTCGGCGGCCTAGTCGTGACGGCTTCCAGTGCCCAAAACAGATGGCGCCACTGCGGCCATTCAGCGAAAAAGCGTCGTTTGCGGGTTTTGGTTGCCGATCTCTACGTAGACGATTACGTTTTCGCATAATGCACGGCTCAACTAAGTAAGTACCATTGTCAAACTTGCTACGATACAAAAGTTACCATAATACGCAAGATCTGTGTGCAGGTTCACCGCAAACGAGCCAGCGGTTGAGGCGGGGAAATTTTTGAAAGTGTCAGCGATAAAAACGCACAATAGCGTATATATTTCCCACCCTTTGCGCGCGCACAATTTGTCCCTAAACGTAATAACCGTTGGATATATTGTCTTCATCTTCAATACACTTGTCGCGAATCTCAAAAGTTTATTATAACGACAAATTTATATATAAGACTGCTCAAAGGGAGCACGGCTACAAAACCACCGCCGTACACACGCGCTCACTCTTCGCGCTCTTAATGCAGTTCTAATAGACTGACCGAAAGTTTGAGCTATAAAAGCGAGTACGAAGCAACGAGAATTCACTGTGTGAGCGTGTGTTCGAGGAAGGATCGCGCATAAAAGGTTTTGTCACCAAATGCACTGATCATAGTGCTTGCATGCGGCACAGCGAAACAGTGATATCGATATGAGATGGAATTCCGCATCTGGCGCTTCTAGCCCTCGCAATGAAAAGAGGCAGGATTAATTTTACCTTTGCAGAACAAACATTCCGTAGAACCCGCTGTTACGTTCGCGGTTGCTCCGTTTTTCCCGGTACGTTTTTTTTTTTCATATGAGCCAGATAGTCCAGCTGCCACAGAAGCCCCTACAACTGAAACTCGATCGCCTATATCTGTTGCATACTGCAATTGTTGCATAATTCCCTGGTCGTACGTCGCGATAGTCATCTCACGATGGTAGTTTACACCCTCCCGGAATTCGTTCAATGCGCGCGTAATGGCGACGCCGACCAGAAAAAAGCGAGACTATACACGTACTCTATATAGGCACTTGTTCGCAGCTGCGTTCGGCGACTTCTGGAAGCACCCAGGCCAACGCCAACACACTTACAAACCACTTGATTTTTTGTGCGTGTGTTGGTAGAGTTACATCGACGCTTGCGCGAACGATAGCACAAAAACGAAACCATGCCGGGGCAGACGGCACAAACAGCGCTGTACGAAATGCGCTTGCGTGGGTTCGCTCCAACAATTTTGTTTCTGCCATCCGCTTTATTCTTGTCGCCTGCACCTTAAAATACACAATTTCTAGATTCAAATACAGCGATGATTCTATGGGATTAATGAGGCCACCGCGATAGCAGCGAAGAAGCGCGCGCGCGTACCGCATCTTCGCACGCTAGAGGCATGCTCCCCTTTCATTGCTAAATTCCTTCCACAGACAGCTGCTCAGGCTAACCGAGACTCATCGCAGTGCGTTTCTGAAGGACGGTATTTGCATACGTCCGCTTTGTGCCCTTTTCCCTTGTATATCATGTTCATTCTACTTGATCGCCATTCATTGGGGGCTTTGCCATCCACTACCATTTTGTTCACTACCTCTATTAATGTTTGCTTGGGTTTTGGTCCAAGCTTTTTTATTAATATAATCGGAATACCATCTGGTCCTGTTGACGCGTCACTAGCAACTTTCTTCTCTTGTAACTCGAGCGCATGGTTGCGCTCTCTGGAGGGCCACCGCGTCCGACACGGCCGCGCATCGAAGCGAAGTGGCAGATGACGCTAAGCGTTCAACGCGTTTTTAGCGCTCGTTGAAAGCTGCCAACCAGCAGAGGTGTCCCAACTTCAAGATGCATTTTGACAAGCTCGGTATTGGCAACAAGGTGTACATTTATGACGGTGTCTCCGAGTCCGTGCAAGAATTAAAAGCATAGCAGTCACCGCGAACGAACCGGCGCCCGGTCCTGGCGTTGTATACACAAGTCCAAGCTCCCATCAGTGCGTCCGCGTATCTATTGAACAATGCCTGTAGTGCTCGCTGACGTTCGCGGTTTCATCCCAAAGAAGGAAACTGTGGAAGCTCTTTTAAAAAAACAATCAGAGTGATATTGCGGTATTCACCGAAACATGGCTGACTCCGGACAGCAGTAATGACGAACTGCTTGAAGACATGTCATCTTTCGCCATTCATAGGCTCGATGGGGCTGGTCGTAGGGGCGGTGGGTTTCTCGTGTTGGTAAAATCGGGTTCACCTTCCTTCACTTGTTGATATTGGCTACCGCAGTGAAGTCCTCTGTGTAAATATTTCGCCTCCTGGAAGCACAAATATACTGATTGCCTCTTACCGCCCACCGAATTTTGATGCCTCTTTCACCAGCGATCTGCACCAGGTCTTTCTTGAATTTAATTTTTGCTTTCCTCACGACAATTATATACTTTGTGGCGAATTTAGCTTTCCTGATATTGAATTGATCAGCTTATCTGCATCCCCCTGCCGGTCCAAAGAATTTTTTGCCCCGCTTTTACTTTTAACTTTTCCTGAAAAGTCAGCACGCTAACTCGCAATAATAACACATTGGATCTAGTCTTGTCCACCACTCCAGATTTGGTACAGTCAGTGCAATGTGTCAGTGGTGTGAGCGATCACAAAATGCTGTTATTCGACTTATCCTTCCCCAACCCTGTCCGACAACCGTCTGTCCGAAATACATGCGCGACTACAAATGGGCAGACATTTCTGGTATCAACTAACAGAAATATTTTCTCATTCTTTTCGCGAACCTGCCACTAAAATCTGTGAACAAAAACTGCTTGTTATACAAGCACAAACTTTTATCTCTGATTCACAAGTACGTCCCTCTCGCTTCTATTGATAGCAATACAGGAAAAGCCTGGTATGCGAACGCTTTGAGAAAGCTATCCCGAAAGAAAAGAACGCTTTTTTCTTGCAGCCACGACATCACATTGTAAGCCCAAATGGGAAAAATACTTGCGTGAGGCAGTACACAAAACTTTTAAGACGCTCAAAGGAAAAGTTTCATCAGCAGGACCTACTCTGCGTCCTCCGTACCAACCCCCTAAAGTTTTGGAATATACTTACTCCTCACGAAGTAAAAGCCACAACATTTCCTTATTTAATCATGACAGCTTCCCTGTACCAAACGATCAGCGTTCTGATGCTATGAATTCATAGTTCTCTTCTATTTTCACACCTGAACCTGCCCTCAGCAGACCTACCCTGCCTCCTTTAAACTTCGCCCAGATGCCCTCCATTGATATCAGTTCCGAAGGAGTCGTAAAACGTATTGACAGCCTTAACTCTCAAGTAGCCCCGGCCCCGACAATATCCCTGCAAAGGTACTTCAGTCTACTAAAATTATTTCCAGCATTATCTTAAAGATCATATTCATCCAGTCCTTAGCTAGCAATTCGATTCCGGACTACTGGAAACTAAGCAGACTAGCTTCTGTGTTCAAATCGGGAATCCATCCAATCATCGCCGTATTTCATTAACTGCCTGTAAGATCAAGGAACACATCGTTTACTCCAATGTTGCTAACCACCTTGAAAATAACTCTCTTTTTTTGCAAGTCAGCACGGTTTCCGCACAGGCCTTTCATGCGAGACCCAACTTTGTTAATTCACTTCTGACCTTAACTTTAACCTTGACTCGTCTTTCCAAACCGAAGTAATTTTTCTGTAGTTTTCGAAAACACTCGATGATGTCTCCCACTAAAGGCTAATGTTTAAATTGCCTGCGTATTCTTTGAATGCCTGTGTATTGGTCCACTAATCTTATCCTGGATTAACTGTTTCCCCACAAACCGCTTCCAATGCACAGTCTTCGGAGAGTATCATTCCGCCACTGACGAAGTAACGTCGGGCCGTTGCTTTTTCTAATCTTCGTAAATGACCCCTCCTAAGGCATATATAGCATCATCCATTGGTCTGTTCGCCGTTAACTGCATGTTGTACCGCCACATTTCTTTTCACGATGACCAGCTAGAACAACTTACGTAAAATTGAAAATTGGTGCTCAGATTGGATGACGGAACTGGACGTAACTATAAATTAAAATTTATGCACGTCTCAGGTAAAGGTTCCAACGTTTCCTATGCATATTCACTTAACTCAGCTATCATATCACAACTTGAGTCTAGGCGACCTGATCGTCAATAAACTAACATGGAATGAGCATGTCACAAAACTAGCTGCGGACACTGCTGACACGCCGGGCTTCATAAGAAGGTCACTTTCACAATCACCGCCATCCATAGGTAAACTTGCGTACGAAACTTTCATTCGCCCGAAGCTCCAATACGCATTGACAATCTGGTCTCCTAATCAGGCGCACCTCATTAACGAAATTGAATCCATCCAGAATCGCGCTGTCTGTTTTAAATCTTCAAACTATGACATTCGCTACAGCATCAACAGTATTAATTTAAGTCATCTCTCGGTATCAGCCCACTAGCCCTTAGATGCAAATTTCCTGCCTCTGTCTGTTTCATAAACTTTACCACAACTGCCCCAATCTCTGTGATTCTTTACTAGTGCCACCAGTGCACACGTACATCATCTCGTCTGTTCAACTTTATCAGCATCCGGCGCTTACATGGATCTACACACGCATTTAACAAATATTTTTTTACCAGGAGATATTGCGACATGGAAATAGTTTCCTGAACATGTTGTAATCGAACGTATTCCTGTTAGATTTAAACAATGCCTGATGTGTCATCTGAAGTCATAAATTGTTGCTTCCTCTTCGTTTTGATTGCAGCGCCTGCATCATTCGAAGTGTGGTTTTGTACTTGAGCGTTTTGAGTTTTGTGCTTCTATTTTGGTCATCAATTTTTGTGTTCTTTTCATTCGTAACCTCCCCCCTCTTTATCTAATACCACACCCGAGTTAAGGGTATAATAAATAATGATGATGATGATCTGTTTACATTTGTGTTCCCGGCACAGTAAGCGCTTTAAGGGAACTAGTGGAAGCCTTTCATATTTATGAGGCTTACACCGCGTGCATTAGTGAGCTATCCATCGCGCTGCAGGAGCATGGGATTGGGCCCTAGGTGAGCATTTTATGAGCATAGCCACATATGACATCATCATTGTAGCCTGTATATACTGTTAAATCTCGATATAACGAAATATTCTCGTTTTCTTAACATCGCATTCATAGAACGTCATGTATATTCAGATTCAGTATAACAATGTAGATTGTACTGCACTTTCAATGTGACGAAAGTTCATTGCTGGCTGAAAACGAACCTGCCGAAAAATTATCGCAGGCGCTCGTGGTTGAGCGGAGCCTGTGGTGAAGCGCGAATCATCAGAGTGTGTACGCAATATATGAGACCTGCATGCCCGGATTTCCCATACAGAGTGCATAGGCAGACGCACTGCTGGCCACGGCATCTGGGGTAGCCGGAGCAAGGCTGGCCGAGCATCTCCGCAACCTCGGCAGTCTGACAGATCAGCCTGTGGCCGTCACTGTCTCACCCAAAATTGAATAAAGAAGAAAGACTGGCTAATTGGCGCTATTGATTCACTGGCTGAAACATGGTAAATAGCGCTAGAAAATGCAAGGGACAAGAAAAAAATTAAAATGAGACATGCTGGACATCAACTCTATCATCACGTTGATGTCTAGCATGTGCCCCATCAGTATCTTTTCGTTGCCTTTGTATTTTTTAACGCCAGTTACGATGTTTCACCCCAAAACTGGCACCGAATGCAACAAAACGCTGCCGGTGCTCAATGGGAGCGCACTGCGTTTATCGCGTTTACAGCTGCCCAAAGCTTGGGAAAAAGGACTGGAACGGTTAGTGCTTGGCACACCCGTCAGCTGTAAAGCCAGTTGTGTGCTTCACACCTGCCAACCTCGCTGCTCACTCACATGATGTGCGTATGTGCAAGACACACACACGCGGTTACGGAGGAAAACATAAGGAGCAGGATCAGCCTGATTTTATTTCAATTGTTGGTGATTCAAGGACAGTCTTCTCGCTCTTGGCGACATGGAGAAAAAAGGAGAGTAAGGAGTGGTGGGGGTAGTCGACTTGGCCTGCCGCAACGCTCCCGTCACCGGCAGCGACTGAAGACGTCACTGTGTCCGTGGTGTGGTCGGAGCACTTACAAGATGGTGATAAGAGCAAAATTCGTTGGAGGCACTTAGATATAGCTTAAGTGCGGGAAGGCGAAAGCTGTTTGCGACTCATCGCGCTGGTTTGAATTTGCCGTGCTTGAATTCATTTCACGACAGAGGAGATGAGCAGCTGGCGCTCTCTCACGTGACCTAGGCGGCGATGTAACGAACGAACGGTAACAGCAAATAAGTCACGTGGCCCAGGTGGCGATGTAATGGACGGACGGTCACCGCAGTATGCGCCACTAAAGGCTATTGGCTTATAACCAAAACTCAAGACGGGTGCGTCGCCCTCTTTGGCCATGCTACGATGGCAGGCGAGATAGACGTGCTGAGACGGCTTGGGAACTCGCAACATAAGCAAGACGCGCATAACGCTGCTGTTCCTGGTGAAGAAATGGCAGAAATAAAGGACCATTTTAATCACAAATAGTTGTTTTCCCGTGAGCTATCCTCAGCGCGTTTTTGGCAGATTCTTAGCATGCTAAGTGACTAATTTCGATGTAGCGAAATTTCAGTACTACGATGTAAACTGCCAGTTTTACCCACTTTGATAAATCGAGGTTTAAATATATTTCTTTCTCTTATGGGTAAACGTTCTGCTAAAAGTTAGCGCCCATTCTACCTTAATTTGTGTTACCCTCTTTCTTCTGTGCTATGTTCTCTAAGCAGAAGGAACTTGCCCAGATTTGCATTATTCTTCAATGCACAACCAGTCTTCTCAGAGGCAAAGCGAAGTTTTAGGATGTACCTTCTTTGCCCAAAGTAAGCAAGCTGTCTTTACCACCTCTCATTTTATCAGGAGGCTAGTTTTATTGAGAGCAGAATAGTGGCAGCACAAGTTCACGTCACGCAGGTTATCCTCGCAGATGCCAAGGGCTGACGACCACTGCAGGGAGTATCCGCTGGTAGCCAGCTGCTTCCATGGCCACAGCTTCCTGGTTAATTTTAGCAGAGAGGGTACAGTTTGTTAATACTGGAAAAATTAAGGTAGATTTCATGAGAAGTTCTAACCTTGTGTGCATTCTTCGTTTTTAATGTTTGCCAACCTAAGGAATGCTTAGAGTTGGATGGTACTTTGTAAATAGCAGTCAATAAAGACAAATTGTGTGGCACTATTACCCTGGAAGTTTTGAATTAACTCTTTTGCAAATGGTGAGGTCTTTTACAAAAAAGCCGTTCAGGCGCCTTGCAATCATTATTGAAATGATTATATGCTGGCTTCGCAGTTCTTCAGCAATGAGCTCACTAAATTGAGAAGTGTCAGCTGCTGCAGTGTGCCTTCTGATGAAGAAAAGAGTGGAGGTGAGAATGGCTGCCACTAGAATGTTTTACCCTTACCGCTACAAACACCAGCATGAAGCACTATGCGTGGTGTCTGTGCAACAGTAGTTTCATTTCCGCGGCGCCTCGGCTGTGGTTTGTACTGAATCTGCCTCCTGTAACCTTGAGCAATAGTGGTTAGGGCGCTCGACTACTCATCCGGAGTTCCCAGGTTCGAACCCGACCGCAGCGGCTGCGTTTTTATGGAGGAAAAACGCTAAGACGCCCGTGTGCTGTGCGATGTCAGTGCACGTTAAAGATCCCCAGGTGGTCGAAATTATTCCAGAGGCCTCTACTACGGCACCTCTTCTTCATTTCTTCTTTCACTCCCTCCTTTATTCCTTCCCTTACGGCGCGGTTCAGGTGTCCAACCATGTATAAGACAGATACTGCGCCATTTCCTTTCCCCAAAACCTAATATTATTATTATTATTATTATTATTATTATTATTATTATTATTATTATTATTATTGAGCAAACACCGTTAGCGATTTCCTCTCATGTGCTTCTTTGGAACGTTAAGAAGCCACTGTAGTACTGGCTGTGTGCTCTGTAGTCATTGTCAAGAGTAAAGTTCCAGTAAAAGCCCGAAAATAATGGCTGTTGTAAAGGGGCACATTATCTAATGCCACTAGCTCCTACATGTGGTCATCCTTGTGATGCAGTACGCCACACTCACAAGGGCTGATCGATGGTTATTTACCGGAGCCGCAAGCACCACCACTACCACTTCTCGGTGGCCACTGTCTGGCGGTGCGGTGTCTATGCCACACCAGCCATGCCTGGTAAATGTTAGTTTCTTTGTTTTGAAAGGATGAGAAAGAGATGCAACCATGAGGCAAGCTTGCTCTGTGTGAAGGGGTTTCTTTCTAGTTGTTTCTTTGACCAGTCTGGAACAATCAGGTCTAGTCTTGGACCTCACTTTCTTGTCAGGCAGAAGGAAGTCTGGCACAGGATCAAACCCGCATTTGTGCAACATCTCTGGGTGGCTGGCACAATCTGGGGAAACAGACCAATATTTGCGATCACTTACATATGTGGTTGCTACTCGATAGCAGGCTAGGAAAGTATGAAAACTTAATGCACCGTCTTCATTTCGACATCAAGCAGTTCAGAGACAAGGCAAAGGCGACTCTGTCAAGTGATATTTTCATACAGCATAGATGGCATTAAGTCAAGGGGCATGCAGATGCATTAAAGAACAAATTGTTTACTTAGGCAAACGTGTGCCCTTAGAATAAACTGGACTTGGCTGCAGCAGTAGCAAGATGCATGCTTAGTGGTCTTTGGCCAAAGAATGGCCAAGCTTGTTGGCCCTGCCATGTTTAAAATGACAATCATGGGAACATCTTGTGCTTGCTTTGTGTTCGGACATTGAATCATCAAATGACCAAATCTCATGCAGTCAGAACATTGAACGGCCGCAAACAGGATCTTGCCATCAGCTTTTGTTCCCTGGTTTAATTTAAGTTGCATCTGTGTAAGCTTTATCTTTTCCAGCTTAATTAGGAATTTCAAATTCTCGATTTCAAGCAGCTTTTCTGGCTCCTTCTGCTGTATCTTTACACGTCGAATCTTTCCTCCTGATCATCGTGCGGCAGTCATCTCCGTTTTCCATGCTATTGTTTCTAGCATGTAACTGTTACCCTGACATGGTGAATTTTAGAAAGCAGACAGGTCTCGTACCTCACTGGTTGCTCTCCTCCGCCATGGCGATCTCGCCGTCCTGAGTGACAACGACAGGCTTCTCGATGTGGGTGAATTAAGCCCTGGCTTCCAGCAGGTCTCTCATTTGAACCTCCCCGATGGTGCCGCCTTGTTTTTCCAGTAGTTCTTTAACTTGAACTTTCTCGATGCAACAGGCTGGTTCCTTCAGCAGCTTGCTAACTTCTGCCTCTTTTGATTTGTTGGTTGCTTGGTTCTCGCCTTTAACCTCCTCAACTTGGACACCTAGTTCCTTCCGTTGCTCACTGACTTAGCACCTCCACGACTCACAGGTCACCTGTCTTCTTCAGCTGCTCGCTGACTTGAGCCTCCTGCGTCCGGTTGGTCTCGGCCAGCATTCTCCGAAGCTTTCCTGCGTCAATAAGAACAGAAAGTTGGGCTAGTTGGTGTGGATTCATACTTGACTGCGCAAAAAACCGAGGACAACAGCGAACGAGGAGACACAACACAAGCGCAGACAATCAACTGAACTTTTATTCACTGAAATGAAGCTTTATAGGCGTGACAAAACACAAAAACAACAAAAGGAACCGCCACAACCGATGTACAAAGAAATCTTTCCGCTCTCCGTCGGATGTCTCGAGCAGAAAGACGTAGCAAATCCTGTCTTGACCGTGGCAGTTGGTTTTCCCTCTCGATCGTATAGAGGGAAAGGGAGTTTTTGATTATGGTTAAAGGAGGCTTGTAATCTTGCAGATTCGATATTGCTCAATCACATTGTTCAAGGACACTTCTGGAAAGGTTAACTTTTTATTAATAAACAAAGAAAGAAGCAAGCAAGGAGAAAAGTTGTTTCATTCGACTGACTCGTAGTGTTACCTGAAGAAACCTGCCCTTTATTCCCACCGAAACACCTGGTTTTGAACCTTACGTCTCCACCCTCGGTGGGGACAATAACCACTTAGGTAAATTCACAAACTCCCACCCAATAAATTATTGGGGAACGGAAAACATAACCAGTGAACGATTGGGGAAAGGAAAACACAGCCAATCAATGGTTGAGAAAAGAAGATAAGTAATATCGACAAGCACTGTACAAGTATGTGCACTCTTCACGACCAAGATTTCAGAGGATTCTTTTTCCTCCCTCGAGCTTTGCGAACGCTCTTGCTTTCCCATGGGTGCAGGTTGCTTCAACCTCTAGTAAACTCAGTTTTGAAGAAACGCAACCTTCAAGGCCCATCTGTTAGGCACTTTCCCTCACATATACTGTCATCATGTACAATGGACGCATGGAGAGCATCTCTTGTACAAAGCACTGCTCGCATGTTCCTTCCCTGTGCCCGTGAGCTGAGGTTGACTCCTGCTAACGAGCAGTCATTCTTCATATCTGCAGCTAGCGGGGCAATGTCTTGTTGAGCGCGTTGTAGGCTATCAACGAGCTCCGTCATAGACACCCTATGTTTTGAGCAAAGACGTCACAGACATGGGACAAAAGCCACGTCAAACGACACGAATTAAGGTGGTTCGTCGCCGCCCGTGTGTACCCGCCTCGCCGCAAGAACGTGCGCAATGAAATGCAACCTGACGTACACACCATTCTACGAAGAGCACGCAGGAGAGGGTGAAATACTCTCACACACGTGCACTGCACGACACTCCTCTGTTGGCACCCTCCCCTGGACTGTTAACCCCACGCGTGGAACAATGTCCGGCTGCTTAGCCACCGCTGAAGTCCGTGTTTGTGTGTGCATAACACAAGCTGCAATATTGTAAGCAATGCCAGCGTCCTCTAGACATCAATGTTGTATTGCCGGTTGCGGCAGTAGTCGACGAAAGTAGATAAAAACGGCACAGGTATGTACGCACACCATGTTCTGCGAAGGTCTCAGTGCGTCTGCGATGTCTATTTCTCCACCTCATTGCCGGCTCCGAGTTGCATTAGCAGTTTGCTTATTTGGTGAACAGAAAATACTTGCGCCAACAACAATCTTATGCGTCAACGCACTTTGTAAATGAAATGCAGACAGAAAGAAGCCTACTACCTATGCTTAATTGCAATGTGGAATGAAGCACGGCACCTGGTTTACAAATTATACTCTCCAAATAATTTTAAGAGATTAAGCTGTTGAATTGTTTTGGCAAATTTGTTTTAATTGGGGAACACACGGTGCAGGACTTCACAAATTTGGCCACAACTTTGTTTCGCCACCCCACAGGTTCAGCAATATTGGGAGCGTGTAGGCATCACAACCTGAAAAAAAAAACATGCCGTTAGTACAAAAATACGAATCTTATTTGCACGGCACGAATTAAAGCGGCAAGACAGACTTTTACCCAACTGCAAAGCGGGCAAAGATGCAGCCAGAGCACTGTAAGAAGAAAGAACGCACCTCATGCACGGGACTGTAAACTTGGGCATGCATTGTAGAAAATCGCACCACTGAAATCACTTCCAATGCACTGTAAAAAAGTCAACTTATTTAAGTGATGCATAACTGTGCCAGAGATAGAACAAACGCTAGGACTTAAGGAGTGCCCCTCTCCGACTGAGGTTGGAATTCTCAATGCAGATGCAGCTATTCGGCCTGCCTGCCAGTAAGTGGTAATAGCATTTCATTAGCGTACCAACCTATCAGTTCGTGTAATTACACATTTTCTGGCATTAATAAACCAGTGAGTACTGGCGGGGGTGGAGTAAGTAGGAATGCGTGGTGCTTTGAGTGAACTGGCTTGCGCCACTCGTAGTGTGAACAGACCTACACGAGCAGCAGAGAACTGAATTTCAATGTCATCGTTCGTACTGTAGCAAACAAACGTTGCAATGATCACATGTTGATTCGTTTCGGTCACGTAGCTCGCTATTGTCTCCCTAACGTTCAGTTTGTGAACGGAGTGCTCTGTCAGTCTCTGCATCTAAACTGTCAAACTCGCCATGTCCAAGCAGACAGCAAAAGCGGACATGAGAAACTATGCTCCCCGAAAAACTAGATATTCGATTGCTTTCTCCTATCTTCAGTGCCGGCACATTTTGCTTTCATTTTTTCATCATGCATAACAAATTCAAATCTTTGTTTACATCATTCAGATGTTAGGGGCGTAGACATAAAGCTCAAACTGCAGCTTGATTGTGCGCCTGCCCCCAGTACAAGGTTTCAAGTATTGATACTTAGCCTTAGCATATACATTGGCAACAACATAAAAAAATTAATTTCACTTGAGGAGATAATCAGCTAGACACTGTTTACATAAAAAGAAAAGGAAAAATGCACAGCAATATTCAGACATAAAAATTGATGAGATTAAGAAAATGAGTTTAGTAATGATGGAAAAACATACCAGAGCATATGAGCCATTCTTCGGGAATTCGTATGGCATGAGTGTGTTCTCAAAGTTCTGGCTGAACCATATTCATAAGGAAATGTTGGTAGATAATGCTTTTTTACCGCTTTACTAGACTGGTACTGTATTGTTGAGGTATTGGAGTTATTCTAAGGGATTAAAAGAAGGTCTAGTTGTGGCTTCTCGTGTAAGGTTAGCAATACTTCATCTTGCTCTTTTTTGTATTATATGCAGCCTGCTTAGTTTAGGGTGTAAAGTATTTCCCCAGATAGCAGAATAATATTTTAGGACAGAAGCAAACATTGAATTATAAAAAAAATTAGTTTTACCTTTTGCAGAAGAAGAGAGCGTACTTTGCTTAAGATACCAGATATTTTTGATAACTTGTCAGCAGTGCTATCCACATGTGATAATCACGATAAATGCTTTTCAAAAAAGACTCCAAGTCTTTTCACAACAGGGACAACTTCCAAAGTCGCTGGCCCAATTTTAAGTAAAAGCTCAGTATCGCACACTAATTTATTTCTTTTGTTTTGTTTATGTCGGCAGTTGATGAGTTATGCATGGGCCAGGTATTTAAAAGGTTGAAGAACCTGTTTGCTTCTTCGGTCAAGCGTTTTTGCTGGTAGAGGAGAATATAGGCTGGAGTCATCAGCATGTAATAAGAAAGTTGGTAGCAGGCCAATGAGAACGATTTCATTCATGTAGACGATAAAACGTAATGGTCCCAGTACACTTCCCTGTGGAACTCCAGCTGGAGCGGATTTTATGTCGGATAGTTTATTGTTCATTATGATTTGTTGTTTACGAAATGATAGGTACGACTTCAATATATACAGAAAAACGCCACGGAAGCCATAGAAATTAAGTTTAGCAAGCATTGTCTGAAGAATAATGGAATAAAAAGCCTTTGAGTAATCTATATATGTACTACCTCAAAGTGCGATTGCGGCGTCCACTGCCCGCCGACCGTAGCGGCCGCGTTTCTATGGAGGCGAAACGCAAAAGGCGCCCGTGTGTCCTGCGAAGTCAGTGCACGTTAAAGGTCCCCAGATGGTCGAAATTATTCCGGAGCCCTCCACTACGGCATCTCTTTCTTCTCTCAGCCTCTCCTTTAACCGTTCCCTTGAGGTGCGGTTCAGGTGTCCGCCGAGATGCGAGAGATACTGCGCCATTTCCTTTCCCCAAAAACCAATTTTCATTTTTTTCCCTTTGCGTTTCGCCTCCATCCAAACACGGCCGGGTGCTGTGCGTTGCCAGTCACGTAAAAGATCCTCGGGTGGTCGAAATTATTCCGGAGCCCTCCACTACGGCACCTTTTGATTCCTTTCTTCTTTCAGTCCCTCCATTATCCCGTTCCTTACGTAGCGGTTAAGGTGTCCGCGGAGTGGTGACAGTTACTGTGCCATTTTCTTTCCTAAAAAAAACAATTTTCAATTTGGTTTCCATTGCGTTTCGACTCCATCGAAACGCGGCCGCCGCGGCCGGGGGCTATGCGTTGTCAGTGCACGTTAAAGATCTCCAGGTGGTCGAAGTTTGTCCGGAGCCCATCGAAAGGCATCAAAACTGCCCTGGGCCTCGCACCGTACACATCCACCCAGAAAATTCTTAACACGGGGATTTCAAACACACTAGACGAGCTCATTAGACCACCAGAGTAGCACAAAAACAAGGACTCCTGCGTAGCCAATCGGGGCTAAAAATACTAGAAAAGTTAGGCTTCGAACCTCGAGCGCAGCTCGGACACAGACATAAGGAACAAACAGACGTTTCCCAACAGACATAAGGAACAAAAATTTGACTGTGCTTTAGCTCTGGTTAACCCTAGCTGAATTGCGAAAGTTTCGTTTCCTCTGCACGTCGTCTACACAGCGTCTCATTCCGATGCTAGAACTCAAACCGGTCTCCCGCAATTGAAGATTCACTCCGGGACGTGGCACGACTTCTTCTAGCCGCATCTTCATTACGACGCTTCTCGAGTCGCGCGGCGCGTTCTTCTGGCATCTCTTGAGCGCGTTCTCTCTTCCTCGCTTCATTCTGTCGCTGGTGCGTCTCTTTCGCGCTCTCCATAACGGCTACAATACACTGAAAGCGCGCATATATATATATATATATATATATATATATATATATATATATATATACATACATATATATATATATATATATATATATATATATATATATATATATATATATATATATATATATGGTGGCTCAAGGTCGTTCGTCCGCCACCGCACAGGGCGCGACGAGCCGAAATGGCTCGCTGGCTGGTGTAGTAAAGCTTTCGCATTAAAATCAAAATCCCACCAGAACCTAACCTAACCTAACCTAACCTGCATCAGCGCACCTACTATGTCGCTCCGAAAAGAAAAAGTGAAATACCTTGGAGGCTAGGAGTGCTTCATGCTGTCCTTTGTCTTGTTTTTATTCATTTCACTCGTCACAATCAGCCACTCTGTTATGCAGGCAAGAACTTGTCATTATGTGATGTGATCTTAGTGTCGGTCATGTATTTTTCGCGCCATCTTTCTTTCCATCCTGATATTTGTTTCCAAGTGCACCAATAACAATTATCAGCCGTTAGTCAGCGCGATTCCGTGTCACCTTCTTCCCGTCCTCGTTTATTTTGCGCCGTTTCCCGCCTGTCTTCTTTCCGACTTCTGTGGCGAATCGTGACCTGCCTAGAGAGTCTTACGTCAGCTATGATATCGCTCTCCATGTGTCCTCGCAATCGGCCACTCGCTCCGTCAACGACGACGAAGGTCTCCCGGTGCGCTCGGCGCCGCTCGCAGCTATCTCGGGTGCCGTCATCTTTGTTGCTGTAAATGCTTGTAAATATATTTTTTTCGCTCCAGTAACATTATTATATATGATTAAAAGAAGAGGTCGTAAGATGCTGCCCTGAGGGACAATCAGAATTACCTGCCTCACAAATTCAAAACATTGCTGAAAGATAGATAAACACATGCAAAATATAATTCCAGAGCCAAAACAGCCTAAACTCACTGCTGCCAAAATACGGCAGTCAGTTTTGCCCTTGACTACTCTCTGCGCCTGCGTATTTTTCCTGAGTTTTATTGTTCTTAGACATTCAGGAAGGGTCAAAATTAAGTAAATGGAATTAGGAAGTAACAATATTTTTCCTTGATAAGTTTTTTAAGTTGCTGGAATGAAGAGATCATTAGTGATGAAATAGTTGGAGTTGATAACTTTGAACAGATGCATTGAATGCAAACGACGAAAAAGTGAAATAATATGCTACCGCTCCCCGGTAGGTGTGTGCCTTTTCAAGGGAAGCGATAACAGCAAGTATCCGTCATGTGACCATTAAAGTTGCTATTGTTGCCAGCTTCGAGAGACAAGCTGGTGTTTCGTCTACCTACGGCGACAAGTCAACCTTTCTTCGCCGTCGGCACGGTGCCCTCTCAGACCTCCTTGACCTCAGCCCCGCGTTCTTGAGAACACGACATCAAGCCGCGCTCAGCATTTTCGCCGAGAATGAGTGAGTGTGGGAACGCGAGTCGGGACCCACGAGAGGAGGGCGACAAACAGCACACAGAAGTCAACGAGAGGGACCTCAATGACACCTGCCCTCAAACGCCAACGTGGCTGAGCTCTGCCCGTGAGTTCGAGGGCCCTGAGCTGCTTAACATGGGTGTCGACGAGGCTGGAGGCCGCATTAGGACAGGCTCACTGCTCTTCGACAGAGAAGTTCCAGTCGACCGGCATCTTGAGGGCTCCAAGCACATACAAATCTCTTCGCGCATAGACTTGCCCGTGCCGCCTCTGAATGAGGCTTCTGCCACAGACGGCACCCGTGATGGAACTCAGCCACAGTCTGCTGATTCCACTGATAGCCGAACAAAGTGGTACATAGACCTGAAAATTAGGGCTCAACAGGTGAGAAAAGATTGTGGGGAGTGGGGGATGCCTCTCGCAGCGATTATGGAGAAGATGTCAGACGAGAGACTCAAGCGAATGAACCTCACTGCAAAATGTGAAGCGCTCGAAGAAGATTTAAAGGAAGCCTGGCGGCGAATAGCTGTTCTCAAGATGGCAGCAAGTGCAAGACACCATACTGAGCAAGGACAGCCGGTGCCAGATGAAACCTGGGACCGGCAGCGTGATATTAAAGAAACTCGAACCTTCCAACCACAGTCAGAAAAGAAGTCTGGGCAGACTACAATGATCTTCGAGGATCTTGAAAATCAGTTACTGCGTGGCATCGAAGACCTAAAGTCAACTGAACGCTCCCGTCGCACTGCCGAAGCAGAACGTGATGAGCTTAGAAATGTGGCGTCCTCTGCTTCCTGCATGCTTAGGTTTCTTCAGAAAAAAGAACGTAAGCTAGAGTGCATCTTGCATGCTGCCGAAGAAGCGCTCAAAGAGGAGAAACAAAACAGTCAGACAACGTGCGAGGAGCTACGTGAAGTCACAGCAGTGGCGGACAAGTTGCAGGTTGACCTGGAACATGAAACCTTCACTGCCAAGCGCCTCCAAGAAGCAGCTCTTTTTTATGAGCGCCAGAATGAGCAGCTGCGCCGTGAACTGGACGACGTGAAAAAGACCTTTTGCTCACAACTGGGGTCAGCTACAAGCCAGTCAGAAAGCTGCTCGCGCGACAAAACATCGGCGCAGGGCGCACATGCGCCTCAGTGCGCTACCACGCTGCGTGACCCGACCTTCAACAGAGCTGCCCTCCGCGAGGCCTACGTTGATACCACTGAGCCCATGTGCTCGTTTGAGAATGTGCCAGGCTGGAAGCTTCAGCTTCACGTTGAGGAAACTTCGAAGTTCCGCGAGAAGTGCACCAGTGCCCTAGCCGGTGCCCGTAGCCGACTCTTTCCACCTCGTGCTGGCCCAGTTGGTCCTTGTAGCACTGGACACTTCACTAGCACTGCTCAAAAGCCGGGGAGCCATTCTCGCCTTCCTGTGGACGAACACCCTGGTTTGCCGGACGATGAGTTGGGCGAACAACTGGATAAACTGCCTTTGTGAATAAAGCTTCTAGCGTCGCTGAGTGAGGAGTAGACTTTACAAAGAGCCTTTGATAACGCTTAGTGTGGACATTGTATTCTTGTTGGCCACTTAAAGCGGGGGTCAATTCGTTGTATCTGGCATTTTGCCCTCACCTTTGGGATGCTCTTTAGTCACGCCCACGCTCCTCCGTAGTGTACGACGATGGCATCGGCGTTGCGCATGGAGCCCGTGTGTTTGAACTCCCTAGCCGTTTTTGGCGTCACGAAGCTTGATTTCTTTACCCGCCGGTAACTCCTGTTTCCTAAAACGGTAAACATAATGCCCACGTGTTTCCCTCATGAAATTTCGGTATGCTTTGTCTGCCATCCTTGCTCAGCTTCCATGCTCTCAGCATCGCCTTAGTCGTGTAACCTGCTCCGGAGGTTTAAACGCAAGCTTAGTAGCTCTAAGACAACGATAGTAGTTCGTATTGTCTGGTTTTTCTTGGAGAAACAGGGAACCGAAGCTCAGATCTTAGTCGGTGAAGAGCCGCTTTGGTACTGTATAAGGCAAGAGGTTCTATTCTGTTCCGCCTTGCTACGCCAAACTCTCTACATACGGGCACTGTTGTGTCGCTCTTCCTACGCGAACAGTCTTAAACTTTCTAGCCTCTTCCGCATTTCTATTTCCAATTTCACAGAAGTGGATAGTTACGGTGCACTGGGCGTCATTGAGGTAGACTCAATTAACCTGAATGGTCGTTAGTCAGTCAGCATCGGCCAGGCAGCCGACTTATCCTGCAGCTCGAGGCGATGTGCTGTAATTGATCCCTCACAGCCGAGAAGGGGACAGCCTGATTCTTTTTGTTCGTTTTGTTTTGCATAGGGCATTTTCCGGGGGCCGGCTTTCCGACGCACCGGCTGTCCTTTCGCTGCCCCTTCCTCCACGCCTGCTGCTCTGCTCGTTCTGTTTCGCCGATTCCACTCCAACGGTGAATGGCCCCTACCAGCCAATGCGCTCATTCTGTCCAGGATCGAGGAACAAAACGCTGCCAACTTCAAGCGCAAGTAGAGCAAGTTGATTCTGACTAGGGTTGAATTGAAGTTTCTCTGCTGCTTTCAAATCAGAGAGCGGAGGTCTTCTTTCTCTGCCTTTTTATTTTTGGCTTACCGAATTTAAAATCATAGTTCAAACGAAACAAGGAGTAGCGCACTGACGTCTGACGTGCAGTTGAGGAGCGTGCTTCTATGAACAAGGTATAGACGTTATACATAGATGACTTCGTTAAAGTATTTAGTGGCCATGAACACCAGACTACAGTGTTATTTTTAAAAATGAGCCAACTGAAAAACACCGGCTTGCCTAAGTTAGCAGAGACTAGAAAGCAAAATACTGAAGTCATTGAATGAGGTCCTCATGTGTTTATAAAGATGAGAGAAACAGTAGGTTATCACCTAAAGCGCGTCTTAATACCGGGCGCGGTGAGGCTATCTGCATAACGCTAGACATTCGCTGTATTCGACCTGGACACTAGAATACATGCTCATAATTACAGGCGGTCACAGAACAAATAAATCGCTTTGCGAACACACGGAAAAGATAATAACAGTGTGAGGACGAGTTAAACGTCACGTATAGGCGATATCCTAAGAGGTGAGGGATGGGGGCGGGGGGGGGGAAGTGGAAGGTTAGAAGCACATTTGCGGGGAGGTTTGCAATCTTTGTCTTTCTTAAAGGGAAGCTGAAACGGTTTTCAAATCGCGTGAAACGCTGTGGTTGGGAAGAATAATAACGCAAGCGTTATTTCAACCCATGACGTCGCATCCGGTTTGAAGAAAAGACGTCCCGTCCGGCAATTTTTTTGCTGTTTTAGCCATGTTTGAGTCGAGCTGAGCATTGCTTTCAGTACCACTATGGCCGGTCGGCGGGTAGGGCGTGAAATCGTGTTGCAAGTGAGTAATTAGTTCTTTCTATCTTTTAATATGCACATACTGAGCGATTGCCTGGTATCTGACACTCGGCATTCCGTTGTCAACTTCCTTGCGCCCGAATATTTTGTGTTAGAAGATAACCCAGGACAAGCACGGAGCCCGCTTGCCCGCCAGTGGACCCAAAGGCCCGGAGGGAAAGACTCATCTGTTTTATCGTAAGTTCTGCCCAAAAGCTCTGTGCAGGTCTACGGAAAAGAGCAAGCGCTGAGCGTGTTTTTATATCTTTTGTCAACCAAGCCCAACGTAACTCATGGTCATGTAAAACAGGCATAATTACCAGCTTTTGCGTGCTCCCGAAAAAAGGTGGGAAACTTATTGACAACAGTCCAGTTGAACCACGACCGGCTTTATTAGTAATAAAGCCGGTCGTGAGTTGAACTAACCGTTTGTGCGATAGGTTTTGTACGCGATCCGATTTTTTGTGGCCCCGCGGCTGGGAAAGTCTGTTGAGCGTTGGCTTAATTGCACTTCACAATTGTGTGCTACTGTTACAATTCGCTTTCTAAAACAGGTGCAAAAATTGCGGCGAGTTAAGCGATTACGCTTTGGTGTCTGCAGAGCGAAACATGTTCTTTTAAATTCATATTTATTTCAGAAAACAGCACTTGAAAACTGGCAGGCAGTTTTCTGGTATGCATGGGCCTTCCCGATTCCTGCTTCGAGTCCGGCGTTCACTTGCTGGCGCAGAGACTGAACAAATGGGACGTTAAAATCCTGAGGCTGCAAAGGCTTTAAGACGCCACAAGGTGAGCCCTCCACCTTCTGTGATAATTTTAAAATGAGTGCTGTGCCACCTGCACCGAACATCGGTTTTACATGGGGAAGGTGTTTGGACTTAGGTGGCCAAGTAGCATGGAGCGCATGAGGCAACTGAAAAAGCAAGCGTTCTTTTAAAACCTCTAATCTTAAGACCTTTTTACAGCTGATGCTGTAAAGAGGCCTTAAAGAGATGAACACTGCGGACAATGTGCTTGATGTCCTTTGACTGTTTTGAAGCTTGTGAGGTGCATAAAGCTCACGAGGCACTGTTGCAGTGTGTGACAGGTCATTGTGGTGATATTAGAAGACATAGTGCAGCACAACGGGACAAAGAAAAGGAGCACACAGGATAAGCGCTCGTCCTGTGTGCTCCTTTTCTTTGTCCCGTTGGGCTGCGCGATGTCTTCTAATATGCTATACCAACAAGCCCAAACTACCACTTTGTTAAGATTGTGGCCATGATAGGTTTCTTTGATTTGTCTGCACTCTCTGCACTAGTTCTGCGAAGCTCCACGGTGGTGCCGGCAGCGTGCAGCGTCTGTTCAGAGAGTTCAAATGCAGCTTGGCGCTGGCCGCTTCCAAAACGAATGGTTGAGTGCAGGCCCGATTGTCTGATGGCCTTACTGCCGTCACGAAATTGCAGCCAACTGCACTCCGCCGACAGCAACGACCGCCAAAATCCTGAAACACTTGGAAGAATTTTCAAGCAGCAAATCGCAAAGAAGTCTTACCGTGAACCTGCTCTAGGAAATCGTCGTTTCAGAGAAAAAAAATATCGTGGCATGTCTACACACACGAGACTTACGTATTATCGCTGAAATGCTGCCCATGCGACCCGACTTGACCGCTTAGGTCTTCATTATGACGCCTCAAACAGTCTCTCAGCTCCTCCATGTGTAAGTCGAAGAGGTAGAGAAGATGTGGCATGTGTTATTTAATGAAATGATGACAGTTATTTGCTGGAAGGTTATGGTTTACGGGAGTTTAACGTCCTAAAGCGGCTCAGGCTATGAGGGACGCCGTATTGAAGGGCTCCGGAAATTTTGACCACCTGGTGTTCTTTAAGGGAGCTGCTGACCCGAAGGACATGGGTTAGATCCTGGCGGCGGGGGTCGAATTTTGATGGAGGCGAAATTCTAGAGGCCCGTGTACTGTGCGATGTATGTCAGTGCACGTTAAAGATCCCCAGGTGGTCGAAATTTCCTGAGCACTTTACAACAGTGCTCCTCATAGCCTGAGTCGCTTTGGGACGTTAAACCCCGATAAACCAAACCAATCTTTTTTTAATGAGGTGCAAGGCATTATTATACACAGATTACCACGTGGTATGCTCCTAAGGCTGCTAAATAATTTATAAATGAATTTCTTTATCGTGCAGTTTCAGGTTCAGTTTCAACAGCCGAACGATGACTGCGACCTTAAAGAGAGGTTGTAGGTCATGTGAAGCGCGAAAAACTGCAATATATTTGGTGCTTCTACATTTGTTGTCATTCCTCCTCTTGAGGAAGGCTGGCTTCAGCAGAGCAGTAAATTAAAACGATAAAGCAGCAATTATATCACAGTTTTTCTATGCCTCTAATGACCTAAAACCTCTCTGTCGTCACAGTTCTCATTCGGCGGTTTAAACCGAAACAGCATGACAGAAAAATTCGATTATAAATTATTTAGCGGCCGTAGGCGAATCCGACATGGTGATTTATGCATTGTAGTGTCTTCCGCTTTATTAAAAAGAAGAAAATATGCCACCAAAATTAAGTCTCTATGCTCCCTTAACGTGCACTGACATCGCACAGTATACGGGCCCCTAGAATTTTGCCTCCATCAAAATTCTAGAGGCCCATGTACTGTGATGTCAGTGCATAGCAAGGAACCCCAGGTGGTCGAAATTTCCAGAGCCCTTCACTATGGCATCCCTCATAACCTGAGTTACTTTGGGACGTTAAACCCCATAAGCCATAAACCTTTCAACAAAGAACTGTCATCATTTCTTTAAATAACTAGTGCCATACCTTCTCCGCTTCTTTGACCTACACATGGGCACCGCCATATTGCTGCACCGCAGTTGCGCTTCCATTTCGGCGAGTGCAAGCCAGCCTAGAACTCGTGCTGCACTTCTTGAACTAGTGCAGAATGTGCAGCCAAATGGAAGAGACCTTATGAATATGTGGCTACTTCCTTTGCACTGGATGGGCGAGTTTTTTGTCTTAGCCATTACATAGAAAGAAGAAAAAAAACGAAACGTGGGAACATTCACTATTAAGACGACAGCTTTCACCTGCAGGCCCCAAATGAACAAAGCCTGCCTGTATAGTGAACAAAGCAGCTAGGCTATCTCGGATCTAGCAAATTATAATTTTGAAAGTGGGCCTCCTGCTGTGAAACTGGCAATGTTTGTGCCCCTAGAGACACGCAGGGTTGAGAGGCGAGAAGTCACAGGCGAATGTAGGTAGGACAGGTAGCTGAACAAGGAAGTAGTTCCCATAATTGAAGAATACATGGAAAGACAAGGACGAGGCATGTTTATTGTCTTCCTTCTATGTTTGTCGTTTTATTTTCACAAGTTAGGAGTTGATGTTGTATTTTCACTTTTTGAGAAAAATGGGAAGGGGGTTGTTCCGTCTTGAGACATGCAGCCCAAAAGACAGAGCACAGGAGTGACTCAAACAACATAAGTGTTTGCGTTCTGTTCCTACTGTTCTGTGTGCCTGTACCCCTTGCCCCAAAATGGGGCATTGACATGATCTTACGTGGGGCTATGCTGGTAAAGGATGTGTGCTGCATGCATATGGGTGTGTGGCATTCAGATTAAAGCACCAACACACGGCTTCTAGTGCAGTAGGAATTATGGGAGCAAAAAAGCCTCAAGGATGTGGATGAATAGTTTAGCTCTTTAACACGATAGCAAGGCGGGCGAGTTGGTGATACATATTTAAAAAAATTAACAGCGCGGAAAACGGGGACTTCAAGGGTAGAAAACACAGGATAAGCGAGGGTGAGTTGGTGATACATATTTAAAAATTAACAGCGCGGAAAACCAGGAATTCAAGGGTAGAAAACGCAGGACAAGCGCTTGTCCTGTGTTTTCTACCCTTGAAGTCCCCATTTTCCACTCTGTTATGTTTTTAGCTCTAGAGTTTGCCTTTTCTGAAAAAATCTGCGGCAGGAGGTTTTAATACATGTCAGCCCACCCCTCAGGTAATACTCCCTTGTGTGCCTTTGAGCTACAAATAGATAAAAAAGTAGTCCCAATTCAAACAGTATAATTTGCAACTTTGGTGAAAGATTTTCGGTGGCCCCTTCAGGGGGTGTTTGACCAGAGCTTTTAGTGATTGCTTAATGTCACTTGATCCCAACAACCCGACAGTTAATCAATTGCCCTTGTGCCTCTTGATGAGAAAATCTGAGAGGTCAAAATGACAATTTACCATAGCCGTGAACGGTAATGAGCTCGATGTATTGCCGAAGAGAACCGAGGTCACCTACTTGACAGTGGTAAGAATTTTGGGTTGGTTAGAGCATAGATGGCTTAACACCATCTTCTGTATCTTGATAGATGTGGCATTGTTGGCATGTGTAATTAAAAATTTGTTTCGGTGTGTGTGGCTGGTGAGCTGTCAGCTCGGGCATGACAAAGTTGTAAGCTCAACCAGAAGTACCTGTGCTCTTTGAGCTCAGGGCAAGAGCATTGAGCGAGGCGGCCACTGCACTATGTCCTTGTACATTTGGCTTTTTTGGTGTTCCAACTTCCTCCTTCCCCCACCTCTGTTAGGAACGTCGTCATGGGGCCGAGCGAAAGTGGTGGGGTGTAATTAGAGCAGTGGCATGACCATAAGGTCCATCCGAAAAGCACTGCGTAAGGCTTGTTTGCTGGATTGGCCCCGCAGTCAGAACTGAGGTGAGTTATGAGTGGGCCACTGAGGAAAAAGACAGTAGAACAGCGGAAAACGTGCCATGAATGGTGGAGAGCTATAGTTTGCAGGCAACCATTGATGCCTGTGTTGCCATTGTGGTCAAAGTTTTCTGTGAGACCACCAAGGGCAGCGCCTGTTCTGAACGCATCACATAGATTAGCGATCAGAACTTCAATAGATCAAAACTTCAATTTTATAGTTTCCTCATGGGCGTATGAATGCAGGAGGTGTATGAATCGGTTCAGATTTCACATTTAGACACATCAAATTCAGCAACCTTAGTACTCACAGGTACAGCAAAACCCCATTAAAGCGTACCTCGTGGCGCTGCGGAAAAACTATGTGAAAGAGGCAATATTGTCACGAGGATGACGAAGCTGTCAGGGGGAGCAGGAACGGAAAGGTCGCGTTAAAGGCGAGTGGCCATTAAAATTATCTCACTGCCATCGTTCATCGCCGCTTATTATTTGGCTGGTCGCCAAGTAACAATATGCCCAAACTGAAAGCAGCCTGAGTATATCCGTTGACCTGGTAAAAGATGATACCTGAGGTATTTCAAAGAATACGCAAGTGAAACCTTTTATTCACATAGCTACTAGCGCAGCCTCGAAGGTATATAAGCCAGGTCCCGTGTCCCAGGTGCTCTATTAATAAAGCGCAGGCGAAACCTTTTAATCACATAGCTACGAGTGCAGCCTCAAAGGCATGTAAGCCAGGTCCCGTGTCCCAGCTGCTCTATTAGGCCGTATTTGAGTGAACAAGCAAGTGTCTAGCACACGTGCAGTTTTTTCCAACAGTACGTGTTTAGCTGTCTTCAGCTTCCATATAGGCATTACTTTCATTGAATGGCGTTTCGCCAATGATGGAAGCAACAGTGTCAATACCAAACTGTGCTGAAGAAGTCTTGGACTGCAGTGTCTAATACATCACCAATCATGCAAAAAAATGAGTCTCCACAATGCCTCCTCTGCAACAAAATGCCTCCGGTAAACAGGAGGTATTCAGGAATACCTGCTCTATTCCAAGGCCTGGGTTGGGAACAGTTGAGGATAAGAGTTAATGGAGAACGCCTTAGTAATGTTGCGATTCACAAGTGATATTGCTAAGTCACTGAAGAGATGAACTGTAAAGCAAGATCAGTGAGCAGAATGGTGGGTCTAAAGAATTAAAGAGTATAGACACCCAACTTTCAGGTGCTTGTTTTTTGTTTGTAATGATTCGTAAGGCATTGTTAAACATGGATTACCACCTGGTATTCTTCTATAACCACTAAATAATTTATAATCTCATTTATTTCTCATGCTGTTTCCGTCTCAGTTTCAATAGCCGAATGAGGACTGTGACGCCAACATGTGCCTACAGTTCACGTGAGACATAAAAAAACTGCAATATAATCGCTGCTTCCACATTAGTTGTCATTCCAGCTCTTGAGGAAAGCTGGCTTCAGCACTGCAGTAAATTATAACGATGAAGCAGCGATTATATGGGCGTTCTTCGATGCCTCACGTGGCACAAAAGCACTCTTTGACGTCGCCGCCATTGTTCGGCTGTTGAAACCGAGATAGCATGGCAGAACCAAATTACAAATCATTTAGCGGCCGTGGGCAAATATTACATGATTCATGTGTAGAAGTATATTCCACATCATTATAGAGAAGAAAACATGCGACCACAATTACGTGCCTATACTCCTTTAACATGAAGACAACCAAATGGAAAATGCTCTTGGCCATTCCCTCCATGCAAATGCTGTGTGGTGTATAATATTATGACGTGGTGGCCGGCCAAAGAGTGAGGCGCGATGAGCGATGGCAGAGATATGATTTGAATGGAGGGAATGGCCGAGTGCTCTGTACCGCGCCACTGCCGGCTTTGTCGTCTTTGTCACAATATTCCTTTTTTTCATGAACATTGTCACATGTAGGAAACTCGGTGGTGTATCATCGTTTGTGTAAGAACTTAAGGACACTGACAAGTTCCCTAGGCAGCCGCTGACCACACACCATACTTGGCAAAATTACTTTTGAAAAGTAATTAAATTTCATTACTCATTACTTTGCTAGAAATCTCACAGCAGTAATTTAATTACATTACAAATTACTGCTGTCAAAAAGTAATGACCTGACATTGCAATTACCTGCCTTAGGTAACAAAAATTACTTATTAGTTTTGATGCTAAAATGTTGCGCATTGGTCAAAGTGCAAAATTTCTAGTTTTTTGTTTGCACCGCCGCTGAGCTTGAAAATGGGCGTCGGAAATTTTGCAATTTTGCCCCTCATTAATCAATTTGAACAGCCGCTTTGCTGATGTAGATGACATCTTTCTCATATCGCTCTTCAATCAGAATTACATCGTTCGATGTGTAATATGGTCCCACCATCCTGATTTTGAAGAATTTGTCATCCTCGTAAACAGCGGGAGTGCATTGACTGCTTATCCGTGCATCATCCCAGAAGTGCACAGGGGCGGGAGAGGCTGCCAATTCTGCTGTTCAATCGATTTTTTTCTGGAGGCAAGTTAGTGGAAATACATTGCATGTCGATGGGACGCTGTTGCCTGTGTTGCCCTTGAGTTAGAAATAGGGCCTCAAATGAAGCCACAAAAACACGATAACTCACGGCCAACTTTCTGAGGTGTGTCAGTTGCGACTTCTTGTCAGTGCGGCGATGTCAAAGTACTTGCTCAAGCACTCGCAGTACGTCTGCGCGAAGGTGTCATATGACATGCCTTGGTGATGGAGCTCTCCTGGTCGCCATGCAGTGCGTTTGTATGTGAGACCGTATGCAGTGCAGGAAGATGCGTAGCAGTCCTGTGACTGATATGCAGACTCTTCACCAAAGCAGTGCTGACGCCTGCACGCACATCACCTCTCGTCCGCGTGCGCCGCTTCCCAGGGGTGCTGGCTATTACTGGTTGTGCGCTTTTAAGGCACAAGCCTTAAGTGGCACATTAACATCGATACCCGGCGTCGTCGTCGATGTCCAGGAAAAGTGGTACACAACCCCCAATTATTGACATCATCAGCAAAGAGAAAAATTTCTTCCGAGGGTGCAGAGAATTGAACCAGGAGCCTTCAGATTGCGAGGCGATCGCGCAACCCATGGGCCACAACACCGCGTTGCTTCTTGGCAAATAATGGTTCATTTAATGTATGTGTTGCCCTATGACTCTATGCTAATAAGTAGGTGTGTCATTAGAAAGGAAGGAAACAATATAAATTAAAAAGTGAATGTTTTTCGCCTTCAAAGCATGGAAGTAGTCTCAAGTGCCCTCCGTAATTTATTCTTGCTTTGGGAGTCGCCGTGGTGGCACATTAGTTATATGGTGATCGGCTGCTGACCCGAAAGACTGTGGTTTGATCCCGAGTGCAGCAGTCTCATTACGGTGGAGATGAAATGCTATAGGCTCCTGTACTGTGCGATGTCAGTGCACGTTAAAGTACCCCAGGTGGTCAAAATTCCCGGAGCCCTTCACTATGGCGTCCCTCATAGCGCGAGTCGCTTGCTTTGGGACGTTAAACCCCGATAAACTGCATCTTTACTTTGTATATGCTCATCTACACAAACGTGAGGCCAAAGCATGGCATATACGAGAAGCATGGATTTGGTATGCAGCGAAATTAATATTGCTAGTAATTTATTGCTTTTCCGTGAAATTACTGTTTGAAAGTAGTTAATTACACTACTAAATTACCAGGCCGCAACAGTAATGAATTACATTAGAAATTACCGAGAAAAGTAATTTAATTACTGTAATTTTATTACAGTAATTTAATTGTTGACTAGTCTGCCACTGATTTCAAGGTGATTGCACCCTGCTTTTCAATGAATGCGCAATCCTGACATCATAGCGTCTGTAAATGGTACGAGACAAGGCCTTTTGCATTTTTAAGGCAAAGGTTTGTGCCACCTTACCTTTATTTTTTTTCTCTCGCCCGCCTTTTTCCCCTTTCTATATTTTGGATGTTATGAATGCAATGTTTTAGCAACAAGCTTGAATTAGCATCTGCGAAAAATTTTTTGCTGTTCTGCTCGTGCTTGCCTCTATGTCCAGGTTTTGCGCCATTTCCTGGTCCCTGGCATTTATTGGCACTTTCACTTCATTCAAACTTTTGTGAATGTGCTGGCACAAATTTTGAAAAGTTTCTTTTCTAGGAAGTACTTGTATTTGGGCGTGTTGGTTCATATCTTTTCAGGTGGACACAGGGGCGCAACAAAAACACACGGACATAGAAGTAGACAGGGACGAGCGCTTTCCCTGTCTACTTCTATGTCCGTGTGTTTTTGTTGCGCCCCTGTGTTCCTTTTCTAGCACTTGCAAGTTGTTTTCATATTTTTTTTTTCCTTGGGTCTGAAGTTTCATGGCACGTCCAGCCCGTCAACTATTTCTTACCGTTTTCAGATACTTTGTCCCGTTACACTTGTGCATTGTGGAACAGCCGCAGCTGCTCGTAAGATGTTTTGTGTCCTTGCCTTTGTGCAGGGCAGCAGCGGCGTCTTCTTTGCAGCGCTCAGTTGCATGTGGGCAAAGCATCCAAAAATGATGACTAGCTTGGCTGGCATTTTCTCTAGGTCTCTGAATGCATCATATGGTCAGAATTTGGCAACATTATAGACATGTATACCAGGAAATCGTTTCAAAAAGTTATCCAGGATTTGTATTGCGAATAAAAATTGCACAACACGCATAATTTTTAGTTTTGTGATACTGCAGATTACACGAACCAAGAACAGAACAGCAAGGTTCTACTGTATTTCTTTGAAGGGCTGTGACGGTTTTAAAGGGTGTCTGTCAACCTAGAATTGTCAAGAGGAGGAATTTCGTTTACCTCGAAAAATCGGGGAGTTGTGAGGGATACCATCAAGAAAGTGGTCAAGTCTCGGAAAAGGACGGACTTAAATTTACGCAGAGGTCTGCTGCGAGTTTTAACGATACTGTGAGTGTCCAGCACACGGTCCGTTCTTATTGGCATGACATATTTTTGCTTCTAATGAATATTAGGCATGGCAGCCTGTCTGTTCTAGCTGTCTTTTTCTTGTCTTCAATTAAGTGAGCATTGTATATACTGGTTGGTTCTTTACAGGTTGCCACACTCCTCATTAAATTTGGTCTGGTGCATATGAATAGACACAGCTACGTTCAAAAGTATTTTCTCTGGAATAAGCCTTAGTCATAGTAATGTGCAGAATTCATGCACTTTCAGTATACTGATGCAAGGTGCCACGCCACCCCAGTGTGGCATCAAAATCGATCTGTAAATCTTGCTCTTAGGCCTCGTCAATCTTGCAGGTTATTGCAGAAACAAATAGAGGCTAGTTTCTCAGCGGTTCGAGCTTTGATGACGAGGTCGTAAAAAGCTGTTACTTTTTGTGGAAATCGCTTGGCGCTTGTCCTGTAGCATTGCTGCTTTCGAAAGGGATGCCGGAGTGTGCCTTCATGGGAAAGGCAGTAAAAGGCAGTGCTTCGCAGTGATGAGCAAACCAACCTTTGTCAGCCCTCTTGTTCAAGGGTTCCTTCTTGAAAGCCTCAAATATTATTTTGCAGTACAATGAGCAGTGTATGAAGCCCCTGAAAGCATGCAAAGTGTTCAGTTAAGAAAATTTCCAGAATTTTCTCAAAGTAGAGTTTGTTCCTTTTGTGAAAGCACATGTAATGTCAGCACATATGGCCACCGCTCTTATGAACCATTAAAATAAAAGCAAAAACTTGTGAGCATAAATTTAACAAACTTTCAAATCTAAGACTCCGGATCACCCAGGCAATTTTCATCTAGTGAGAAGGGAAAGAGCTGCTGAAATTCCTGCACAGATTCCTAGTTGAAATGTGCCAGCATCTGTGCGTCCGTTACGGGCAGGGATTCCAGTATGGTGAAACCCATACAGAAGAGTTAAGCGGGCCATGTCCCGTCAAGAATGCTGCATCTGGGGCATTCCACAGCTGGAGGTGTCACAAGGAAGTGTGGAAGAGGTCGTCTTGTTAATGCTCTCACTCTTCTTGTAGCTTGAGCTGCTGTTCATCGATTTTTTGTGTCATTATTGTTTCTCAACAATGCCACATCACTTCATACGCCTTTTCAGTGTCTGAACTGTGACAAGAGTATCTCCACCGCAGCCGTGGCCTCGTGCTTGAGTGCTCGCCTCGGCTACGGGAGGTCGTGGGTACGATTCTCGCGGCCTCCGGTCCACCAGCCAATTAATCCAATGAGAACAGGCGGTCCCCCGGCCTAGTGTTCGGCTCTCCAGGGGTGCACTGCGTGGGAAGGATAGCCTGCACCTAAAAATTCCCGTAAAATGTGGGCACAAAAACGTCTCCACGTGGTTAAATCCCGCAGTTCAAAACTCTCGCCTTGTGCCAGTTACAAAACTTACAACGTTCACTTCTCTATCCTCAAGAGAGATGTGCCATAGCTCTCTCCGCTCCCAAACCCCCTTCGAGCAAAGTGCAGCGGTATTTGCTTGCTACCGTTGTGGCTGGCTCACAAGCGCCGGCGGGTGTGCATGACAGGTTAAAAAAAGATGGGCTTCTACCGCACGAGTTGTATTTAGGGTTGCTTGACGGCGGAACTTATCTCTGATCTGTCAAGGCAACGGTTTGGTCGAAGACCCTTCTCCCAAGCATCTCACCCTAGATGAGCCGAGCACCATGGCTGGGAAATCTTAAAACCGGTGGGTACCCGGCAGCACTGGAAATCAAACACAGAACCTCCCGAACGTGAGGCGGATGCTCTACCACAAGGCCGCGCTTTGGTGCTATGATCTTCGCCAAAAGGCCGAGAAATGAAAAGCCGAAAGATTGTTGTTCGGCAGCTTACAAAGTCAAGCTGTCATGTTTTTTCCTGAACACAGTTATGGCTCAGACTAATTGTACCATTGTACATGATTATCCCTCATTCATTGAGATGCTCAATAAGCTTAGGATGCGATAAATTATGAAGAGGAATGAAATGTTTCTTTTCATCACTGCATTTTGTGCAAACATGTTTGTATTGTAATTTCAAATATCTGTTTTGTAATTGGAACTACTCCAAAATAAAGCATATCGCAGTACTGGCCGGCATTTCGAAAGGCCCTGATATGCACAGCATGTGTACGAGAGCAGGCGATGCAGCGGTCCCTGTGTCACTACTCTTGGAGCCCACATGACCAAGGTTGCTGCTCTTCCTCGGGAGTGACGTCATAATGCACCCCTGCACTCAGAAACCGAAATCGCTCAGTATAAATAATGCGATAATATTTAATGTGCATATTTGAATTGCGGAGCACGTATCACGCGCCGGGTGGGAGTATGCAATGTTTGAAACTAAGAACACTCCAACCAAAAATTTGATGTCTCCGCCCCTTTAAGGTTTTGGGTTTAGCGTATGGAACTTGTGACCTCCTGTGTGCCAGCGCCAGAAGCCTTTCATAGACCCTTTCGTTGTTTGTCTTGACTATTTTTATTCATTCTTGGTCTCTGCCTTGTACACACTTATTTTTCTGTGTGGTTTCTCTGGCACATCTTGAACAGTGTTCCTTTTATCCTTTTTTAAGGATCTTTCTAATGTCCATACGCAAAGCCACTACAGGAGTGCGTGGGCTGCTGCTGTAGCCTCCATTTTTTGCTTATTTGTTTGTGGGTTTCTCTTAGTGGTTTATTAGTTGCATTTCATTGTTCTGAGCTTGCATATCATGCTCCATTTCCTTTCCCCAAAAAACAATTTTCATTTGTTTCCATTGCGTTTCGCCTCCATCGAAACGCGGCCGCCGCGGCCGGGGGGCTATGCGTTGTCACTGCATGTAAAATATCTCCAGGTTGTCGAAATTTTTCCGGAGCCCATTGAAAGGCATCAAAACTGCCCTGGACCTCCCCCCGTACACATCCACCCGGAAAATTCTTAACATGGGGATTTCAAACACACTAGACGAGCTCATTAGACTACCACAGTAGCACAAAAACAAGGACTCCTGCGTAGCCATCCGGGGCTAAAAATACTAGAAAAGTTATGCTTCGAACCTCGAGCGCAGCTCGGACACAGACATAAGGAACAAACAGACGTTTCCCAACAGACATAAGGAACAAAAATTTGACTGTGCTTTAGCTCTGGTTAACCCTAGCTGAATTGCGAAAGTTTCGTTTCCTCTGCACGTCGTCTACACAGCGTCTCATTCCGATGCTAGAACTCAAACCGGTCTCCCGCAATTGAAGAGTCACTCCGGGACGTGGCAGGACTTCTTCTAGCCGCATCTTCGTTACGACGCTTCTCGAGTCGCGCGGCGCGTTCTTCTGGCATCTCTTGAGCGCGTTCTCTCTTCCTCGCTCCATTCTGTCGTTGGTGCTTCTCTTTCGCGCTCTCCATAACGGCTACAATACACTGAAAGCGCATATATATATATATATATATATATATATATATATATATATATATATATATATATATATATATATATATATATATATATATATATTGTTACGTGACGGCCAGCCGAAGAAAGAGACGAGATAATCGATGGCAATGAGGTTATTTAATGGCCGGTAGCCTAGCGCGAGCGCTCCTGCCCGCGCCACTGCACAGTTCGTCTTCTTCGTCACACTACCCGGGGCCACCGAGCGATCGTCTCGATCGGTGACAAAGAGACGCGCGAAGTGGTTACTGGCTTAAGAGGATGGTTGGACAGGAACGAAAAAGGGGTGAGGGGTGCTGGCCGCCACGATGAATAAGATGGCTGAATGATTCCTGGCCTTGAAGCTTCCGGGCCGCAGGTCGCCAAGAGCTGACGGTCGAGTTCCCAGGACGCGCCGAACGGCCTGGGCAGGGGATCGGTGTCTTCAGGTGTAAGCGCCATCTCGGGTCGGTGGGGTCGATAGGTCAGGTACTTGCGTCGGGTTCACTTCGTCGTTTGAGTGGTCGGGGCGGGGGACGGGGCGGGGGGAACAACGGCGAGGTCGGTTCGGGTCTGTAAGGCTGTGGCATGGCCGAGCGACGCACGCCAAGAACTCACGGCTGACGCAGTACGCCGAAGCTCCCCGGACCAGGATGTCGATGGTACCCCGCAATCTCCACCAAATGTTACGTGACGGCCAGCCGAAGAAAGAGACGAGATAATCGATGGCAATGAGGTTATTTAATGGCCGGTAGCCTAGCGCAAGCGCTCCTTCCCGCGCCACTGCACAGTTCGTCTTCATCGTCACAATATATATATATATATATATATATATATATATATATATATATATATATATATATATATATATATATATATATATATATATATATATATATATATATATATATATATATAACCGCCGCGAGGCGACACGTCCTCTCGCTCTACCCCAGCTGAACACACCTGGTGGAGCGAGCGGCTACGGCAGCATCGTCGACGGCGGCGCCATCTGTTAGAGCGCGGCTGCGGCGTTGCTAGGCGACGGTGGCTCAAGGTCGTTCGTCCGCCATCGCACAGGGCGCGACGAGCCGAAATGGCTCGCTGGCTGGTGTAGTAAAGCTTTCGCTTTAAAATCAAAATCCCACCAGAACCAAAGAACATGCATCCGGTACACCATGAGGGTAGAGGAAAGAACAGAGCGAAAGTTCTGTAGAAAAAATTTCTGATGGCCTAACTCTGTTTGGATATACGTAGCGAAAGCGCGGAGACTTCTGCATCGAAAGAGTGCATTCCCTAGATGCCCCTTTATTCATGGTCAAAACCTGAGCCCTGGTGGCGGACTGGTAACGTCCCTACCTCAAACGCCAAAGTCCCGGTTCGATTCTGAGCCTCGGCACAGGTTTTATCTTTTTACTCAGTGAGTGTGCGGGGGAGGGTTCAGTGGCTCCCATAGATGCCGCAACCGTACACGTTGGTTAGCGGTTAAGAGCAGGCTCTGTGAAGGCGCGTTTATACTACAACGTACTACGTGCGCTGCACGGCGACGTCACGTCAGCCAAAGCGAGACCCTCTATACTCCAACTGCGTTTGACCGCCGAAGCGTTCGGCGGCTGGAGACTCAGTGCACGCCTCTTTTTCGCGCCGAGTGCGCCGCTGCCAGCCGCCGCCCGCCCGGCCAGACCGGTTCGGTCCCGCGGCGAGGTGCGTGTTGTGACGTCATGTGCCTCCTCGGAGCACCGCCACGGCGAAATCGCAAGTTCGCGGCCAGTAAAGCTTTAGCTGTAAAAACTAGCCAACAGACAGGACGTGGTTTACACGGACGCAGCGGAATACGAAGGCAGAACAGGTTTCGTAGCACTAGCAACCAGGGAGGGTGGAGGCCGAGTCTCATGCTGCAGCATCCGACAGTGGAACGCAACAGCGGCTGAGGAGGTAGCCATTACGCTGGCCTTAACTCAACAGAATGGCCGAGTGATTATAACTGATTTCAAATCGGCTACCCGCGGAACAACAGCGCAGGTAGGGTATGTGCCGAAACAGTCAAAATTCTGAATGCCGGCCCGACACCGGCAGAGCTAATTAACCTAATCTGGACTCCAGCCCACGAGGTACTCCAAGGAAAGGAGACAGCGCACGCATTGGAAGTTGTAGAGGCATCCTTAAGTCCTGAATTTGCATACGCTTGCAGAAATTCCGCTCCTCAAACCTGTCTGCTATGTGCTCCGTCGTGTAAAAGTGATCTCTCGTTGGAATCGCATACAGTGAATGTCGCACGCAGCTAGGTCTAGATGATGACGATAATGATGATGATACCAACTTTATTTTCCACCAGATAAGGAGGCCCCCTACTCCCCCTCCCCGGCACGCAGGCCTGGGTGACGGGGCCGGGACCCCCGCGATTCGAAGCAGGCAAAGAGGTGTTGACTCCTCGCGGCTTCTTCCGCCAGGCGGATGGCTTGTTGCTGTGGAGCATATTAATAATAATAATAGGTTTTGGGGGAAGAAAATGGCGCAGTATCTGTCTCATATATCCTTGGACACCTGAACCGCACCGTAAGGGAAACGATAAAAGAGGGAGTGAAAGAAGGAAGGAAGAGAGAGGTGCCGTAGTGGAGGGCTCCGGAATAATTTCGACCACGTGGGGATCTTTAACGTGCACTGATATCGCACAGCACACGGGCGCCTTAGCGTTTTGCCTCCATAAAAACGCCGCCGCCGCGGTCGGGTTCGAACCCGGGAACTCCGGATCAGTAGCCGAGCGCCCTAACCACTGAGCCACCGCGGCGGGTCACAGCGAGCCACAGCGGCGGGCTGATGAACAGATACCTCGCTCCGCAGCAGGCCTGGCTTCCCAGGTTTCTCTTAATTTATATATATTTGCTTTAGCGCCTTGAGAGCTGGCGTATTCCCAGATTATGTGGTTGAGGGTCCCTCTCGTCCCACAGTGCTTGCACTATCGTTTTCTCTCTCATCTTTCTGAACATGATATGGCCTGACCGTGTTTACGAAGCTCCCAGCTTGCAGCCCAGGAAGCTGTCGGAATTTATCTCAAGCCCTCTACAATGGCGCATCTTTCATTCTCATCTTTCACTGCCTCCTCCATTCCTTCCCATACAGACCGGTTCAGGTGCCAACCGAGAAGTGAGACAGTTACTGGTCCTTTACTTTCCTCACAGCTAATTCGGCCAGGTTTCCAAACGCGTAGCGCATTAAAAACGTGCAATACAGTGGCGGTGCGTGGCGAAGGCTGGCTACGAGACATGCTGTTGACTCCTGATGCGCGTGTGAATGTAGCACGTGTGAAAGCCGTGGCCTCAGGCTATAGATGGCGTAGATTCGGGAGTGCAGCTGGATATGTGAGACAGTTACTGCGTCATTTCCTTTCCTCAAAAACCAAATTTCATTTTCATTTTTCGTGAAAATCGGGCGAGGACAAAACACAAAACGGCGCAGTTGCAGCAGGTGGTTATTCAAAAAGCCACATCCCGTATTTATACTGA